>NC_140663.1:6593045-7300545 GCF_054131305.1 Coturnix japonica
AGATAAGCAAGAAGCTTTATTCTCCTCTGGCATAAATCAGTGGAGCTCTGTTGGATACAGTGGAGCTCTATTCAAATTTATTGGCTAGGGAGAGATGGAATGCAGAAGTTGGTTGCTCACAGAATTACCCTCATGTGAGTTTTATGTGTGCAGATGAAAATGCCCATATAGGGATGTATGTGTCCGCACACAAGTTAAAGGTAACTGTTTATTTATCTGTTTGTATTCAGTGCACCTTGGAGGCCCTGCCTAGTGTCATAAATGTAATGTCATCTGATCGTTAACATGTCCCCATCTTGTTCACAAAATAGCCTCATGGTTTGTAGTTAAAAAAGCCAATTAAAAGACTCGCTGAGTAATAGTCCTTCCAGTCCCTTGGCACATGCATATATTAGAAATCTATCTAACGCAAAGCCTAGGAGAAAAATGATCGATAGCAGGTTACAGTGCTCTTTATTACAGTGAATTAATTGTTCATGTCTAGCAGATTCTCCTCCCAGCAGAAGCTCTGATTATTGAACACGTTTCTCCCTTTTCTCATCTACCTTTGCTGTTGGAAACATTCCAGGCAGTTTTGTACCATCATTTAAATTTATTTATGACCTGAGAAGGTTGTGTCACCCTTGAGACAGTTAACTTCTAAACTAAAAAGTTCGGTGACATTGTAGAGACATCTGGAGTTGGATATTGCAGAAAGTTTTCTGATGAGAAAGTGGAACTCCTTGATTTGGTCCTGCACCAGCAGGTCTCACCTGTGGGTCATAGAATCATCGAAGTTAGGAAAGACCACTAAGATCATCTAGTTTAGCTTTCAAACCATCACCACTGAGGGCTGGGTTCATTTTTGTCTTGATACTTGATCTATTCTTAGTTGACTGGCACAGGCTGCCCAGAGGAGTTGTGGATTCCCCATTCCTGGAGGTGTTCAAAATTAGGTTGGATGGGACCCTGGATAACCTGATCTACTGCCTGATTTAGTGGTTGGCAACCCTGCCCATGCCAGGGGGTACTAAATGATCTTTGAGATCACTCTGAAGTCATTCTATGGTTCTGTGACTAGCACCCTACTGTGAAACCAGAGTATTCCTCAGGTGTTAATCAGCACTATTTTTCATAGTCCAAGGCAGTGGAGCCCAAAAGTGAATGGCTACAAGGAAAGTCCCTCTGTCTACAGGTGTCTATAAGTGACTTGTGGTGTCAGATTGGGATAGGGATGTGTTGGTGGAGAAACAAAGCAGGAAGCTTCTGCTTTCTGTGCTGTACTATTTGACAGTTTATATACTCTTTCTGTTGGGTGTTTGGCAGCTCTCTTATGTAGCATAACCCACTTGTTTCACAAGACAGAATTTGACAGAGATGTCCTGTTGAAGGCTCTTGTAGCTGGACTGTTATAGAGTCTTAAATGTTAAGACATTAAATGTTCCAAGCCTTTCACTCTACTGAAGCTACGCCAACAGTGGGTAAAATGTGGCATTATATTCGCTAATTCAGATGTGTTGTGATTTTGCTCTTAACTTGTAGAGTAAAAAGTATTACCTGTTCAAAAACTCAGCTCTTGGATGCTACTCCTGACTTGTTTCATAAATTGACTTTATGGAAGGCACTGAAAATTGTAGTCTGGCTCCCAGCATGATCTGTAGAGAAGTATATTGTCTCCAAATGTGCAAAATGAGGTTAGACTTGTGGGGCAGATAAGTGAGGTAACTTCTTTGTGACTCCCCAGCAAGCCAGTAGTTGATCAGACCTTTGGTCCAGAGCTGTAATCCTGCTCTGCGCTAAGGCTTATAAATCCTACTGTTTTCTGAGGGTATCATTTACTACCTTCATCTCACATGCTTCATCTGGGATGTGTCTACATCCTTCGCTCTTGCACTTCTGAATGATCCAAGTCAAGATATAGGGATGCAATCGAATATGGTGTGAGGATTTAAGTCCTACTTCCTCCATTACAAAACAAGTATTTTGGGTCTTAAGATGTCATGCAAGCGCATACCATCATGTTTGAATTCTTCAAAAAGGCTTTATATAAAGAAGGAGGGAAAATAATGAAAGAAGAGTGAATTTCACAAAAAAACCCGCAGTCATAATACAAGGTTATTCTTTAAGCTGCTATTTTTATCACCCAATTGGCACGAACAAGTCTCTCTTTGATGAAGATTTCTATGGTTTTGTTGCTATGAACCAAAATATCAGTTTGGAAATTCTGTTGAATGGCTGTGGAGATAAGTACCCCAAGAGACTGTTTTAATTTCCATATTTAGAAAACTGTTCTGTGTCTGTGAGAGACCAAAACCAGGATTCCTATACACCCTGAAGCTTAAGTGTTTAGGGTTTTGCTGCCTCAGCAATAGGATCTTCAGCCATACGTAGCAGCAGATGGCAGGGTAGCCATGTCTCACAGAAGAGGTGTGAGAAGATGTTTCATGTTGGGAAGAATAAAGGAGTCAGAGATGACATGCACTTGCATGTCTGTGATGCTCCCTGTCCTCTCTTGCTCATTTTTAAATTGCTCACAATTAGAAACTTTCCCTTCCTTCTCTTTGCATCTTGTAGAAAAGCGGCTCTGTCACCCCATCCTGTTGAGGGAATGAGTTGAGGGAACTTATTCTGGCTGAAAGCTATTGAAAACAGAGTGATTTTCTGATGGATAAGTTTCTTCCTAAGGACAAGTGGTAGTGTTGGCACCAGGCAGGAGGGTTGGGAGAGGCAAACTGCTCTATCCTTGTTACTGTCATTAAGCTATCACTGGAGAATCTTTCACACATATAGTTTATCCAGGTGAAATAACCTTTTCCAGAGAGATTTTCCACCATACTGTAGAATTCTGTATTTGGTATCACGACCAATGAAATGTAATGAGATGGTCTTAAAAGGTAGCAAATGTTTTACTTTTTCTAGAGTTTTATTTGCAAAGATGGCAATGCTCATTGTCTGCTATTTAATATTCAGTGTTGTGAGTACATGAAGTGATCGACTGTGGTTCATCCTGTTGTTCTTTAGAGTCAGTGGATATCTTTAATGACTTAGCTGGGCAGCAGATGAAGCCTGGATGAAAGAAACACAGTTCTACTAAGAAACACTTTTATCTCCAGGATTCAAAAGTAAGCAATCCCAGATGCTTGCAAAATGGCTGGACAGGTGCTACACACAGCTTGCTTGTGAAGTCTTGTTTAAAGGGAAGATAGTTTTTCAGTCAAAGGGCTGCTGACTGACCTGACGTCTAGAGGCTGCAAATGGTCACTGAAAGGATAAATAAGATAGTGATATTAAAAACTTCTCTAGTCATTACTGGGCTGATACTGAAAGGGATTTGGCAAAGGCTGAAGAAATGACACTGTGTTATATGGACATGCATTGTCCTCAACAAACCATGTGCAGAATGTAGTAGATGGAGTTTCCTGGAGGGGCAAAGCCAGCCTTTGGTGCCAGCCATGCTTTCTGTTCATGCGTTGAGATGATGCTGCCTACCTTCAGCTCTCTGCTTTTCAGCAAAGAAATACTTTGCTTTCATATCTGGCTCCTCGCTTTTGTGTTCAGCTTCCTGGATGATGATAACTGAGTATCTGCCTGATGTACATTAGTGCCATTTTATCTGAATAGTAACCATTAGCTTTATTCTGGGAAACTCCTAAGCACCCATTACTGGAGGTTCTCTATCAGGTTAGGCAAACTTCTATCAGAAATGGTTTAGATATGATAAAAAAGATGGACCAAGCAGCTTTGAAAATACCCTTCAAGCCCTACTGTCTCTTGTTTAAAGCTCTGCAATAGTAAAATCACATTATTTCTATGGCAGGTGTTTCTAGGAAGCTCAATGAAGGAATGGATATCTCTTGGACTAGAGTCTGGCCAGAGGCTGCACCAATGTATCCAAAACTGAAATGGTGATCCAACATGTAACAGCTGAGTGAACACGTATCTAAGGAAGGACTTTTCTCATCTGGCTTCAGAAGCTTAGTGGAAACTTATAGAATCATAGAATCACCAAGGTTGGAAAAGACCTAAAAGATCATCCAGTACAAATATGTCTAAGCTAGGCAAACAGGTCCTCCAGATCTAGGTAGCTTTCACAGAGAATGTGGTTGGGCAGTGGCACAGACTCCTCAGGGCAGTGGTCCTGGCATGAAGCTGACTGGAATTCAACAAGTGCTTGGACAACGCTCTCAGATTCTTTAATTTTGGGTGGTCTTGTGTGGAGAGAGGAGTTGGATTTGATGATCCTTGTGAGTTCCTTACAATTTGGGGCAGTGTGTGAATCTGTGATTCTCCAGATCCAGACATCAGAGATGTGTAGGAAGCACCTCGTCTGTCTGGTGACCATCACCCCATAGTGCAGTATCCTGATTGAGAGCAAGGCAATTACTTTGTCCTGGTTGGTGTGAGAGTTCAGTACATTTCTCATTTCATCTAGGACAAAATATTCATCCAAATATTTTTCTATCAGCCATTTGTTTCTAAACATTGGTAAGAATTGTCCCTGTTCTTCTGCTGACAGAGCTGCTTGTGGCCCTTTGAATGCACCCTACTGTTCTGCAGAGGTCTCTCTATCTGTAAATATAGATAGCGTGACACTCTACTCACTGGCCTAGGACTAGCCATTTGTGTTAACAAGTTTGGGCTGGAATCCTAGGAATAATGTTTAAACAAATAGCATAAAAACTTACATAAATATCATTTATTCGGATTGCTCACAAATATTGATGATATATTTTTGCTGAATTTTGGCTTTTATTCAGTAAATCTCTTCAGTTCATCTTTAATTTGCAGATGGCTTTGGCAGGATTTCAACCTAAGCTTCTGGTTGTAGAAACCTGGTGCTTGAATTAGGCTCAAGATGCAAATAACCTGATTTTCAGCAAGTCTGAATCTCTGCAGCTGCCTTGTGGGGTTCTAAGTAATGCAATTAGGGCTGGGTTTCTCTCTGCCAAGAAAGCCACAAATAAATCGGGATTCTGGAAAGAGGAGTGCAGCAGAACATGCAGAAATGACTTTAGGAATTTTGGGATTTAGGAATAAAGGTGGAAATAATTAAAAGCCCAACTCAAGTTTTCAGCTGAAAAGCACCAATGTAAGTAATTTCAAAGGAGATTAAGGAAGGAGAAGCTTAGAGCTGGGCACTAAATCTGAATGAGGTGAACCAGAGCCCTGCTAATGGACTGTGTGCTGCTCACTGATGGGCTTGGAATGGTAGGAGCATGGGGGAAGGTGGGAATATTCATTGCTGCCAGAAGATATACTTAGAAATAATGAGTGCAGTACAAGAGGCGAATGGGCTCAATGCCTGAAACTAATAAGAAACTTGCATCTCATCTTTCAAAACCTGAATTAGGAAAACTGATTGATGGGCAACCCTTTAAACACTGGAGCAGTCTCAGTGTGTTGAAGGTTTTATCCTTGAATGTGGTGACATTATGGAGGCTAGATGTGGGAAGCACAGATTGAGAACCATGAGTGCTGTGTTTCTGTGTCCTTTGGGATATCATGTCCTGACGTATCTGGGAAGTGAAAGTATTGTCTCCTCTGCACTGTGATTAATCTGGGGGGGTCACAAGAGCTATCCATGACATTGGACTCCCTTCTTATCTCCACTGACTTCACTCTGTTGTTAAAGAGGCTTTTATTTGTGTGATGTTGCTTCACCCCCTCCTCCCCCCATTTTTATTTTTTAAAAAAAGCACAGCTAATCCCTATTGCACATGTAAATATAGATAGCACATGGGTCTGTAAAGATTATGGGTGCTCCTTTTGGCAAACAGTATCTTTTAATAGCATTGTATGCAGTTAATCAGTTTAAGCAAACATATCAGTGGAACAAGCAGTACAAGTTCAGCGAAGGAATTAATGACAGACCTGAGAACAGTTGTTCACTTACTTGGTAGTATTATGGCACGCATTGTAGAAGGCTTTTTTTTTAGTCTTTTTTTTTTTTTTTTTCCTTGGCTTATTGATGTCTGTGTTTGTAAGGCAACATGAGCAGAGCAAGCTGTTACATTACAAGAGACTTTTGCTGTTATTTCATAACAGTTCCTCGTCTTCATCCACTCTTTGTACCCAGATCAAATGTTTGGTACATCAGGAAATGGTTAGCAGGGTCGGTGCCCTCTTTGTGCTTCGATTCTGGTTAAGTGGAAAAGGCTACAGGAAAACTCCCATGTAATTGAAAGGAGGGAATTAGAAAATTGGTGCAGAAAAACAGGAGGTGCATTGAAATGAGTCTTTCTGCTTATCCTGGAGAAAGCTTGAAAACTATTCCAGTCAGAGAATGGCTTAGTTTGGAAGGGATCTCAAAGCTCATCCAGTTCCAACTCGTGCTGTGGGCTGGTTCTCACCTACTATCTCAGGCTGCCCAGGTTCCCATCCAACCTGGCCTTGAGCACCTCTGGGGATGGGGCATCCACAGCTTCTCTGAGCAGCCTGTGTCAGTACACCACCACCCTCTGAATAAATAATTTCTTCCTAATATTTAATCTTAATGTCCTCTCTTGTAATTTAAAACTGTTCCTCCTCCTCATCCTGTCACTATCTGTCCATGTAAAAAGTTGATCTTGCTTAGAAACTGGAAGGCCATAATGAGGTCTCCCTTGAGCCTTCTCTTCTCCCAGCTGAACAAGCCACGTTTCCTCGGACTGTCTTCATAGGAGAGGTTCTCCAGCCCTCTGATCATCTTTATGGCCTTTTCTGTACCCCCTCCAACAGCTCCTCATCCTTCTTGCGCTGGGACCTCAGACCTGGATTCGGTACCACATGTGGGGCCTCATGAGAGCAGAGTGAGTCCATGGAGAGGAAATCAATACTTCTCGAGTTTGAAAAATACTCTGAAACAGGCTTTTACCTTTAGAATAGAGGTGTCTGGCAGCTGTCATAAAGGACTGTGAGGTGACAAGACTGGATACTGTAGAGGTGCGCACTGGAGACATCTAAAATGACATACACCAGGTCCTAGGTGCTCCTTACCAAGTTAAGCCCAGTGTTGTATGACATGAGGGGCAATGATGTGGGGTGGCACACAGTGGGATGCTGCATTGGTGTATCACTCAGAGAGCTCCTGAAACTGGTGACCAGGGGATGTGGGTGCCTTGGCTGCAGGACTTTTGCATGGGAACCATGTGAGGGTGGCAGGCCCAGCCATTGATCTGGTATTGATGTGTTATGAACGTAGCTCATTGGACCAATTTTGCTGTTTTTTCTCCCGTTGGAAGAACTGTCATCAGTGCATCACCCCTTTGACGTCATGTGCCATGCACAAGGGCATCTATTTTGGATGCAGTGTCCTTCAGAGCGAGTGTACGAACGTCAGAGGGTTTTTTCTAACAGCTTAGTGCGCAGTAGTGCACATGTGATTTCACTGATTCTCCAAAAACAATGAGGCAGAATTCAGCACAGAGTGAAATAAATGTTCCTGCCTGTTTTGGAGACATTTTCAGGTTACTATTAACCTTTTATTTGAAATTTAATGCCTAGGACTATATATTGATTCTGAGTGGCTTCTTGGAAGAGCATCAATTTTCCATTTAGAAAATTATCTTTTTTTCTTTTTTCTTTTTTATTTTTACCTTAACCCTGTATGGAGTGTTCAAAGAGATATTTTCCTATGGAAACAAACTCTTTGGCCTAAAATTCATGCCAGTTTCTCACATCCCAGGAATTCTGAGCAATTAGCCAGAAATGTTATTGGAAATAACAGCTGAACTGGAGGAGGGACAAGTTAAATCATTAAGGCCGAGCCCAGAAAAGTAACAAAGCAGTCAGACTTGTTAAAATTAAAACAGGTCAGTGGCCAAAGTGTCTGCATGATAGTGGGGAAAGAAACCCAAAAACATTAAAAGCAAAATCAGAGTAATAGCTGGCAACAGATAACATCTGGCTTTGCTGTGAAATGTTTTTCAGAATACTGTTGGGAAGAAATTTCTCAATTAGAAAGGAGAAGAAATTACAGCATATCAGAACTGTGATTTTCAGAGGGATGCAAAGGAGTTGTAAGCGCCCCATGGTGCTGAGAGGCCTCCTTTATCAACCTGCTATATTTGGAAGCTCAGATTGCTGAGGCAGATTAGAAACTCTGAGCCTGGTAAGCCAGTGCTAATGGCAGATTTCCAGTGCTTGCCAATGTCACGTTGGCTTTGAGGATGTTTCTGTGGTAGCCAAGGTGTGATTCCAGCTCATAGGGATGTATCTGAGCTATCCCAGGTGCTGAGGATGTTTTCACCATGGAAGATAGAGCATCTCATGATGCTGGATTATTTAGCTGAACCTGAGCTCTATGCAGTTATATTCACCTTCTACAGGTAGCCAAGACAACTAGTTTTAAAAAAAAGTTAAAAGAAAAAAATAAAAATCCATCTCTTCCAGAAAGGAACTGAGCACAGTAAGGGCAAAGGCAATTGAAAAAGCTTGTTCAAGAGCAAGGGTATGCTGCGTAACCCCCTTCTGAGCTTTGAAACTCTGTTGACATGGCTACGTGCACACAGGCTTAAGGTGTTCAGGGGGAGGGATGCCTATTGGGTTCATCTCTCCTGGAAACCTGAATTGTTGACACCAAGCTGCTCTCTATAATTTCTATCAGTTATCCTGATATGAAATAGAAAAAAGTTCTGAACATGAGTGAGATTTAGAGGGTCTCAGTGTCCTTTGCTTTGCTTTCTTCCAGTCTTGAGTAGATAATGGATAATTTTTATCTTACATGATATGAACAATGAGATGGATCTGTTATGGATTTGTTATTTATATATGCTGGTTGCTTTATAGGTGGATTTCAACATTACAGTATCTAATGACTGTTTTTTATTTTGTTCCTTGAAGATTGTATAATGAGATGAAGAGGTGAAAACACAAATTTAATTGAGTACTTTAGGGGTGTTGAGAATGTTTTATATCATCTTTCATGTATAGTTGTGGATTAGATAGCATATTCTTACAGTTTGCTGTATTTCTGAGACAAGTAATTTTTATTTCCAGTGTTCTGTTAGTTGGTTTTCGAAACCATAAGTTGAGCCATAAAGACATTTTTTGAACCATAAAGGTATTAATTCCAGTGCAATCAAAATATTACTTGCAATCCCATGCAAAATACCAAAGGTTTTAATGATTTTTAGGCAGGACTATATTAATGTCCAAATGGAGAGTTATGGTTAGCAGAAGGAGAAATATTAAATCCATTGTTGTTAGCTTTTCTGTAAGTAGAGAAGTGTTCTCCTTGTGAGCCAGCTGAATATGTGCAGGGATGCACTAAGCTGAGCCGGAGCGAGCGTGGACCTCCCCTTAACCTAAACTGACCAAGGAGGAAGCCTGTGTGGGCGCTGTACATCAGAGACAAAGTACTGGGACCAATCCTGCTAGGAAGCAAAATCATATTGGAATTTGCATCCCCTTTCTTTTGCAAATCCCACCTTCTGCTTTTGCACTTGCGCTTTGTGCTTTCTCTGCAATGATCCACTGTGATCATCAAAGCGGTAATAGTTCTTCACATGGCAGCTACTTCCTTCCTTTCTGGTTTAATTATAGCCAAGTTTGCTAATCACAGTCTTGATTAATGATCTTAATATGCAAATGCTATGATGAAACTGAAACTCTTTGTAATTGCTTGCAGACAGATTACCACTTCGAGTACACGGAGTGCGACAGCAGTGGCTCCAGATGGAGGGTGGCTGTCCCGAATCCGTCGGCGGAATGCTCTGGACTACCTGACCCCGTGAAAGGGAAGGAATGCAGTATGTTGGCACTTTTCATTTTACACACTGCTCCTGTCTGTTTGTGCTCGTTACCCTACATGGCACTGATGCCAACAAAGCCCTTTGGAAGAGCTTTAAACTCATGACTCTTCTTAACTCTGTCACCAATGTCCTGAGTTAGTCCTTCCCTTCTAGGTGACCCTGTATGTCTTTACAACCCTTCCCCTTGTTTCTAGGAGCTATGGAGCAGGGACTGTCCATGCAGTGCAGTTCTACATCCCATTAATACCTGCTATAGGTACCCCTGTATGCTAATTTACAGAAAAAACACAACTCTCATTGAAGAGTGTTTGCTTGCCTTGAGCTGCCGTACCTTTAACTGCTGCAGCTCTCCTGTGTATTTTTAGTAGCAGCCAAAATGGTGACCAATGGTGGCCAAATTGCATCTGTGTAGCATCCATGTTCTCATCACCTGCATTATTTAACTGACAATAAGCTAAATGTGGAAGTAATATCATGTTTTCCAGTGTTATTTTCATGATGAAGCTCTTGCATTTTTATCTATTTCTTTATAACAAGTCAGAGGGTTTGCATGTTACTTGGTCCTCTTCCTTTTCCAGTATGTTAAAATGCTTCATCTTGCATCCAGGTACATAAGTGAATTGCTGCTTTACAAGTACATGTGAGCCATTCCTTGCTATTTGCAGCTTCCCAAGCTGAATACCCTTCCCCGTCTCACATCCTTGCTCTAGCAATTCTCTTCACATCAAATCCTAGCAGTACTTTATTTTCCCAGTAATTTCTACCAAAGGCTGTAAATCACTGGGGCTGACAAACGGGAAGAATGATGGCAGTGTCCTTTCAGTTCTGCTGTAGGAGAGATGACTTTTTATTCACTTCTAACTCTTCCTGTAAAGTTTTATTGTTTGTTTCATTACACGGTGTGCTCCAGCATAGGGCACATCAGTGTTTTTTTTTGTAGCACTGTTGACCACAGTAAGATTTCTGACTGCCTGCAAGCACCGGCTGAAAAGTTGCATGTGTCATTTCCTGGTGCTTAGGTTTTGTTTTTGAGGTTTTAAATGTGGGATCTCTGTAAACCTAAGGGATGTGTTATTCAATTACAGAACTGTAGAAATAGGTAACACTTCAGGGGATCCCATAATTCATCCCTCGGCCCAAATAGCTGTAATACCTGTGACTGTGTAATTTGTGGCTGATGTTTGGCTGGGCTATTGCCAGGGTCCTCTGATGATGAAGTGCCCATGAACTCTCCAGATATTTACTCATATATTTTGTTCTATTCATTTTCCCTCCAGTTACAGCTTTTTTTTTCTCCTGCTTTTGAGTTTCCCTTGCTGTACTTCAAGCCTTTTACTTTTTGCTGTCTTTGCTATAAGGGGCAGTTAGTGTTATCCTTCTTGATGTACAATCACTTCTGGTGTATGCTGAAGTATGTGAGCATAACTCATTTGTTCTGATGTTTCTTCGTAAAGCTTTTGATAAATGATTTAAGGTCTAGAAGCATTACATTCTTCACAGCTTTCTGGTACAACTCTCAACAAAGGGTGGATGTGCTTTGTTTTGTCCTCTCTAGTTTGTGTGTGTTGCTGCTCTTAAGTCAGCTCCAAAGAAAATTCAGCTGTTTTATAACACTGGATGAATCTTCGGCTTCTCCATGTCTTTCCCTGTTAGAGAAGTTTACTGTGTCGATTGGCTGTGATATAATATACAAAATACAGGATTCTTTTCAATACACTGGAAAACTCATCTCAGTAGGTGCTTTTCCTCCCTGTCATGTTGCTTTTAAGTCACATGGCAATTCAGCTGGTTTGAGAAGCAATTGGATAGTTGAATTTTTAAACATTTATTTATTTATCTTTGAACTGTCTGCTCTCAGGGCTTCTGGGAGTGCAGCAGAATTAATGTAGTTCTGTTTGTTGGCTTTTGTTTGTTTGTTTGTTTTCCTCTGTAGTATATTATAGCTTCAGGAGATGTCTGGCTATATCCTGATTGCGAAAGTCATTTTAGATTTCACATCTCTTAGTCTTTCACCTTTTGCTTTAAGGGCAGTTAATCTTCCTGTCTGAAAGCATAGATGTACCAGCAGCAGATAGTTACTGTCAGAGTACACTCTGAATATCCCTCCCATTTGGCTTGGCTAACCTGATGGGTTTTATTGCAAAATGTCTGAACCTTTTCTCGTAGGCCTAGGGTTGTTTTGTCCCAAGGCATAGCACATCCTTTGAGATGAACCTTTCTACATTCTTCAGATTCTCATGCATCTTGTAGAACTTCCCCTATGCCTGAGTATCCTGATTGGGTTTCCTCTTGACGTTTGGTGGAGTCCTGGGCTCCCTTAGATACTTCTATGTTTCCTTCAGCCTATAGACTGGAGGTCTGCAGTATAATGACTGCAGGTAAGATCATGTTCAGCTTTGGATATCCATTACTTTTAGAAGATGTAGAATCATAGAATCATTAGGGTTGGAAAGTTCACTAAGATTATCTAGCCCAACCATCAAACTAAACTATGTATGTGATTGCTCCAGATCATGTCCCTTAGTGCCACATCTCTTCCTGAGCACCTCCACGTACAGTGAATTTACCACCTCCCTGGGCAGCCTGTTTCAATGCCTCATCACTCTTTCTGAGAAGAAGCTTTTCCTAATATCAAACCTGAACCTCCCCTGGTGCAACGTAAGGCCAGTTCTTATCATCCTATCACAATTAGCTGGGAAGGTAACAATATAGGACAATATAGTCCTAAGATGCAGTTAAGCCAACTGCCTTCCTACTTTTAAGGATTGCAGTTGTATAGTAGCATGAGCTCTGAGGGCTTTTATTTTTTTTGTCTCCTTGAGACTGGCAGTGCCCTCAGTAGTCCCTGTTTGTGTTAAGACACAGTGGATACAGAGGAATGTGAGTGGAATTGTGTATTTTTTTTGGAACACATCTGCTTTTGCTGCTAATTTCATGATGTTTTGTTTGCATTTGTTTTCATCTATTTGGAAATGCTTGCCACTTAAGAATATCTACATTTGATCTTTGCTGCTCCCTGGAAACAGAATTGACTTGCAAGCTGTCATTAATTTTGGGAATACTTCATAAACCTCTCCAGCTTCTGAATGCCCAGCAGTCATTCTGTTTAAATTGTGCCTGAACTGGGAAGGTGATACAACAATATGTTAAACATCTCCAATCATCTCCATAAATACGTCTAGACTGTGGTCTCCAGAGGAGTGCAAAGACTCTTTGAGATTGCTAAAAATGTGTTAGCTCAGGTGTTCCACATATCTGAAGCAATCTAACTGTGGCACAGAGCTCAGCTGGTGTCTCAGGATGTGCTCATTTACAGGATGCTGTGCTTTACTGCTTTTCATTCAAATGAACCTGTTTAAAATTAGGTTGAGTGTCTCCGAGCTCTGCTGCATTGTGAAGTTCTGACCTGTGGATGGTGACCCACTCAGACTGCCTGCCAGAATATCCTGGTGCGGCCATTGTCACCAAATCATGTCAGGATTGAGACTTTTTTTGGGTCTTCGGAAACTAATCAGTGACAGCTGCAAAGAAGATGGGGCCCTCTGAGGACTAGTCACAGGGTCTGGAGTAGGAATGACTGTTACATTTTGACTGCTTTATGATCTCAGTATTGGATAAAGGATTTTTGGCCTTTCTCTCTGGCCATCCTTTCCTGTTCATCTTCACACTCAGGTAGAAAGGAGGAAGGACCCTAATGCACCAGGTGTTTGTGATGCTGCAGGAGTTGCTGCTGTGCCATGACTCAGATGTGAAAGTGTGAAAGATTCAGGAGAAGCTCTGCAGGACAGAATCTCACTTGCAGTAATGTGCTGGGACAATACAACCTTTCTCAGATTCACTGCTGCCTGACAGGAGACCTTCCCCTCTTTTATTCTGATCTCGTTGCCCTGTGAGGCTGCAGTCATCACTGTTCCAGACTCCACGTTGGGACCAGCTTTCTTTTTGACATTCAGCACATCATGTTACCTCCAGGCATGGCCACATTAGACTGCTCAGCCACCTCTCCCAAAGGGCAGTGCTCTGCTCTTTCTTCCCTCCATGCTCGTGCTTATTCAGAGATGACTCATAATTCTGACTCCGGCCCATCGAATTTGCTAGAAATTCTGGAAAGATAGAAATGCAATATGCAACAAGGATTTTGGCTAGATTAGCAGGCAATATGTGTTACTCCTGAAGCTACTTTTCATGGATCTCTGCCTCATTCTTAATGCGTCCTCAGCAAACACCTTATTGAGGGCCTTTTGAATGATTCCATAGTTTGGTGGTCGTGGTGGTGTTTGACAGATGGTTAACCTAGATGATCTCAATGGTCTTTTCCAACCTTTATGATTCTATAGAAGAAAGTGGAAGGACAGAGAGCCTCCTTCCATCAGTGAGGTTTGGAGCGTCTGAATCTCTCCATTACTTCTTGATGATTGGCCGTGTGCTTAACTGATTTGGTCTCACTCATTTTTATTTACCAGAGGTCTCACTCTAATCTCCTTGTAGATCTGATAGCAGCAAAAGAATTTAACTGATAAGGATCACTGCCATCAGAGCAGTATACTTGGCTTTTTTAAATGGAAAACCATTATGACAGTCAATGGGAGGAGTTTGCTTTTGGGGGTAAGTCTGAAGACCCATAAGGCTGGTATCTCAGAAAGTGGTTCATTATTGTGTGTGGGCTGCATGTAGTTTTTAAAAGGGACCTTTTGGGGCCTGATGGTAGGAGCAGGATTTGGTATTGTGTTCCCTGTGACTCCATGCTGCAGTGTCTCACAGTTGTGCTTTTCTGCCTGCCTGACTGTATGCTGCGTGTTTTACACTCAAATTAAATGTCTGACCTCAGAGCCTTCCTTTCCTCCTTGTGTCCTTCCCAACCTCTCTTTGTCTCCCTTCACTTCTGTGCATCTGGTTCAGACAGTGCCCTTACTGTGTACTGGTGCACTGATTCACTATTCAGAACTGTTTTCATCAGTGAAAAGGGCTTACAGGGTTCACATTTCGACCTAAAATTCTTTTTAATATTAACTCTCTTGTTGCACAAAAGGATGAATTATTTTTTTTTTGTTGTTTTCCCCAGCCAAAACAAAAAGAAGCTATACCTCACCTCCTGAATAACTGTTAGTTTTAGCAGTGCTTTGTGTGTAATAACGAAAATGTACAGAAAATAATAGAACAGTTTCAAAAGGAGCTGAGTTTGCTGTGTTCAAGTGATAAAAGGGTTGTTAAGGTCACTGTCAGAGTCAGCATCCAAATGCTGTGTAAAGTTACAATGCTTTCATAAGGAAAGAGGCATAAAATTATTGATAATATGGAAGAACTCAGTTGTATACAATGCCATGCAGTTATTAAGGGCTGTGCTTAGAAAATCCCACCTTACTTGGTACCACTAAGGCAGAAGAAACTTTTTTGAAATCAGAAATGTGATTCCATTTTAAGACAAGGTGCGAGTGTGCACTGAATAGTAACCGTGTGGAAAGATCCATTGCCTTTGGAAAACACAGTATCCTTAATTACAGTAGACTTTACTGGGGCCTAAGAGCAAATTTTGTCCTGATTTATTGCTACTGAACTGTGTTTGTTGAGTTTATTCGAACTTGTATAATTTGCTCCTAGGAAACACAGGAGGAGATATGGATCTTTCTGCTAATTACAGTGTACTTTAAACACAATTAAGGCAAGTGACCTTTTTAAGACTTGCAAGTTTTATAACCCTCTAAGGCAACTGAGATCTGCAGTTGTTTTGATTTTACCAATCTGCTTTTGCAATGGAAACATAGTAGAAGTTTCAACTTAATAGAAACATTTGAAGTTTGATATCCTCTCCATCTTTGTTAAGATTGGGTATCCTGAGCAAGTAAGGGGAGAACCAGATCCTGATTCCCTTGAAGTCAGTGGGTATCTGTGAGTTTTATAATGTATGATGTATGCATGTACACATCTGTGTGGATGGATGATATAAACTGAATGTTACACATCTGGGAGTACCAGCATGCTTGTGTTACAGCCTTCTGATGTAAAATGTTGGTTTGTATCTGTTCATTGTCAACTTGTGCTTGTACTCATGCAAATTCTATGTAGTCTTCATGGTACATAATTTATACTTCCAGGTTTTTATCTAGAATTTTGAAATTTGGCTGATGAAGTCCTGAAAATAGCAACAAGAAGTTTTAGTAGTTTCTCTGATGTTTACATTATTGTATGTGTAGATCATGGAACAGTTGAATGGTTTGTGGTAGAAAGGACCTTAAAGATCATCTGCTTCCACCTTTCTGCCATGAGCAAGGACACCTCGCATCACATCAAGTTTCCAGGAGCTCCATCCAAACTGGCCTTGAATGCCTCCAGGGATGGGGCATCCACAGCTTCTCTGGACAGCAGTGCCCCAAATGTGAATAATGCTATTTATTAGTGACATGTATTTATGTTAGGTCAAAATCATTTATTACAGAATCAAAAAATTAATTATCACCACAGATTTTTTGTCTCAATACATGAATATAATACCTACTTTTCAAAAGGCCTAAGGAAGTCCAGAATTATGACCTCTTGAAGCAAATAAATATGTAAATCCTACAAGTCATCAGAGAGGTTATTTGATATTAATTGAGGATTATTTTTTGGTGTCATTAAAGGTATTAGAAATGACTGGGATGTCTTTTTTTACAGCTGTGAAGAGCAAATATAGTGACTTCAGCATAGCTCTGAGGACTAGGCATATATCTATTCTCATTTTTACTCATGGCTTCAAAGCACTAGATCTTGCCTTCATCAACCTTGGTGCTCTATTTTTTTTTTTTTTTTTCCTTCATTTTTCATGTCATTCAGATATTGCTGCTTTTGGTATTCACCTTGGAAGAAATAATGAGGTCAAGCTATTAATGGCTGCTGGTGTTTAACTGTGTCATTTGGATCTGACATATGCACTTATATACTCATATGTGGTGACAGATGTTGTTGGGTATCCTGAGCTGTAGGAAAGTGCTATTTTGAGGTAATGAAGTATTCAGAAATTCTCTTGTTCCTCCATGTTTCAGATCACTTACTTTAACACCTTCTCTTCTTCCCTGTCGGCTGAACAGCCCTAATGAAGCTGCTTGTCAACATATGAGTCCATCCTTGTGTATGGAAGGTTGCTCTCTCAAACCCAAAAGCCAAAAATCTGGATTATTTATGAGCATTACTAAGGGAATCTAGGTATTTTTCTGTATGCTTTAGATATGTCCCTTTTCCTGTTATGATCTACCTAGCAGTTAAAGATGTGTGAGAGAGGAAAACAGTTTATGATTCTGGCTCTGCAGCCGACTCTGATATGAACAGCAAGGAATTAATGCAAAGATGTCATGAAGTGAAGATGTTGAGTTTGCAGTGGCGTGCATGGCAGCTTGAGAGCCGCTACTGAAAGGCTGTGATTTAGCAAGGCCCTCTAACAGATGTGTATTTTCATTTCTTTTCAAGCATCACTGTTGCAAAGAGCTAATTTCCTCTGTGCACGAGCAATAAAGTGTCTTTGGGGAAGAAGTCACATTGTTGACTTTTCAAAGATCCTTTTAGATAAGTGTTTTAAAAGTCTGAAGACTTTGCACTGAACTCACAGAGTTTAATTCCCAAGGAAGAGTTACTGAGACCTGCGTGTTGATGTGTGTACTGAGACTTCCAAGTGGAAGATTGGTCTTAGAATCTTCTGGTGATTTCTTTGCTCTATTTTCATACACAATAAAATTTAGCAAGTTAAGCACATAATCTTCTGAATCTGATTTCTATTTTAACTGGAAGGAAACCAGGAAGACCTTAAGATTTGCTATGGTTGAGGTATGAGAGGCAAACAGAATGTGTGTGTGAGGAATAAGCTGTGATCACACTGAACATTTTGACACATCAGCTGAATAGGATGGAGGTAGCTTGGTGTAGACATTTTCATGTGAGTCAGTAATTGAGGCCCAATTGCAATCTAGGCTCTGGATGCCTCAAGCTCAATGCAATTGCTCAAGTATAGCTGTTCAGGATCTGTTGAGATTTCTTGGTTTTTCCTATCTGGTTTCCAGTTGGTAGACCAGAAGGACATAAATTTCCTGTCACACTTGGGTTGTGTTTGATACTCCACTGCAGAAGACATATCAAACGTCATTAGAAGCCATTTGCACCAACTGCTTTGGTTGGTGAGCAATTGAAACAGTCCCAGTCACATCAGCCAATAGGGAATGGAGAGTTACTCACCTCCAGGTACGTTTCCTCCTGTGTTCCCCAACTTTTCCACTGCTGAGTGATTAGAGTGACTGTTGTAACAGCAACTCTATTTGCTAACTTCTTAGACATGACAGTCTTCTTTCTCTCTATGTTCTACTCCTTAATGAATTAGCTAAATAATCCAGTTCCAAAACCACAACTGACAGTACCCATCCAATGAAATAAAAGTGTTCATAGACTCTCTCATATGCCAAGCCAGATGGGGAAAGTGGCACTGTTTCTATCAAAGAGAACAACTGGAGAGAACATTGATTTATTTTGTCATTTCTTGGATAAAAAGAAAAAATATTTACTCCTAAGAAAAGGAAGCGTCCCTTCCACAGAAGTTACTCTTTTCCAGGTTATCTCCACTTTCAGTGTGATCACATTTAAAGTCCAAAGAAGGCTCGACAGAGTTTTTCCTTAAATTAAGATTCAGCCTGGTTCCTGATAACACATTGGGATATAATGACTGAAGAAAACCAACATCAATTATTCACTGCCTATTGGGGAAGCCTCATATAAATTATTCACAGAAGACAGTCTGAAGCTGGCTGAGATTATAGGAAACATAATAAAGCAACGAGTTCCTTTCTTTGTTTTTTTCTACTCCTCCTGTAATGTGGTTGGGTGTTGGTTCCATGGTGTGTGGATTCCAGTGTCCTAAAGTGGCACTGAACAGATGGCTCAGTTTGCTTTTCCTTGGTCACGTCTTCCCTTCTAGGTTTGTGGCATGCATCTGTTGAACCCAGCAGCTGTTTGGAGGGACAACTGCTGCCAACCTCATATTGTTTTTCTCAGCTACAGTTTTTTCCTTTACCTATGGGAGACTAAGATAACTGAGCTCAGTCTGCCTGCAGAAGGTGACAGCATTGCACCTCAAGCCCAGGGATTTGGGCTCTGAATGAAGAGCAAACAAATGGAGGGAGAGAGCTGGAAAGCCAGAGTTTGAAGTTGTTTTTGTGTGTGCTTTCACTGATTTAGGTAGAATTGCTCCACTGCTGCCTCTTCTAATGTTATAATCAGACAAAATCCCGTCCTGTGTTGTTTTTGTTTTTTTAATGGAATGTACTGTGAGCGAAGGGAGTAAGCCTTCACTCAGAATAGTTGAAATAATTTTAAGCATCACAACTGAAAAATGTCTGAAGGAGAATGTCTGCTGAGAAGGCCAATGGAGAGGGAATTACTGGGCCCAAGTGGTGTGGGATGTCAAGCTTGCTGAAGGAAGGCATGATACAGGGCTGCATAAGGGAGGGAAGCAGTTGAGTATGTTGCAGATTTGGGGTTGGAGGATATTGGCTATTGAAACAGCTTTGATTTATCTTCCAATGAAATCCCAAATATGCCTCTTACAGGATAACAGTATCTGAGAGATACTTGACATAAGAGGTAGGTTTCAACCTCAGAAGGAGCGGTATATATGTGAGCATCTACTCTTGTTAGTCCAGCTCTGTTCAGTGACTAGCATGAAAAGACTGAGCAATGTGAAATTGTTAGGATCACTCACTAGAACAGAAACAGGATGAACAAATTTGACTTAGACCATTGAAATCACTGGGAGGGCCACAGCTGTACTACAATGCAGAACATGACCCTGGAGCCTTGCAGTCAAAGAGCAAGTGAGGTAAGCCTGCTTATGGTTTTTTTTTGCCCTCCGGGGAATCATTTCCATGTCTGCAAAATGATTCTAATGTTCTGTCAGATCTGAAAAAACGATGTATCGCATATGCTCCTTGGAAGCAAATATACAGGGGGATGGGCTCCCAACTCAGCATTCCCTATGTTCATGGCATGTCCCAGGAGGGGGTACAATACCATCACTCTTGACTCACAGAGCTTAAGAGGAGGGGGATTAATTAATTTCAGTAGTTTGACCTCGCAGGTCATTAAAGTGCATCCTGTTATATCAGTGATGTGGCTGATAATTTGGGGTGAGTTTTTCTTCCTTATGATGTCCATTTATGGTATAAACTTGAGAGACAGAGGGTCCATCACATATCATGCCAGATTGTTATAGTGATATGTTATTCTTGCTATTAAAAATGTGCATTCTGTTTGGAGTTTGAATTTGTCTGGCTTTAACTTCCAGAAGGTAGCTCTTCTTATGTAGTCCTCTGATTGATTAGAGAGTCTGGTGGGGTCCTATGTCTTCTCCCTCTAGATTATCTATACACTTATCAAATTGACTCTAATCTTCTTTTGGTAAACTGAACAGACTAAACACTTTATATCTCTCACTGCAAGACATTATCCCAAATTTTGAAAGCATTTGAAGTTTTGTTTGTTTGCTTTTTCTTTTCCTTCCCCCGCCTCCCCCATTAAAAATGCAGAAGCGGGACTGTATTTAGTATTGGAACAACCCTTTTGCCTCTGATACACAAGTTTCATTCTACATGTTACTTCCACCTCTAAATATACCTATCTGCAGACCATTAGCATAGGTGCTCATTAGCACCTTTTTGCACAAAGTGGAAGCTCCTGATAAATGGTGTGTCCACTCCAGCCTTCAGATTTCTGCTCTCTGGGACACATTTTTGCCTTTTGCAAGTAGTGCTTTGGCTCCTTGACTTGGAGTTGGCTTGGGATCCAGCAGACCCAGGCTTACTACTCAGTCTCTTGTAAACCAGTTTTAATACAGAACACTAATCTGCAGAACACTGATAAAAACGTGACTTAGTGCCATGGCAGGCAGAACTGCTTCCATCCTCCCTGCTTGGCGGTGATCTCTCACTGAAAGCTCTGTTTGAGATCAGTTTCTCACGCATTTCTTAATCCATTTAAGCTGTGCTTTGCTGGCATTTTGTTGTGCTACCTTTTTTTTAATTTTATTTTTTGTCAGAATGACATGCCAAACTTAGTTAATTGTTCTGGAAAGCTGAAGTCTATTATATCCACGCAGTCACCTTTATTTGGTGACTTGTAATCCTTTTAAAGAATGGAGTGAGGTCTGTTTGCCAAGACTTACACAATGGTTTTGGTGACTGTTAGCACTGTAGCTCTCTTTAATTTTTCATGAGGTGAGTCTGCGTCAGCTTTATTGCATGCATGTATGGATGTATGTGGATGCATGTGTCTACCTAGCAGTACATTACAGCACCCTTTGTGACTGAGGCTGGTTCCCTGTGCAACCCACAACAAAACCTTTCACGTTTTAATTATTATTATTATTTTTTTTTAATAGGGAGGCAATAGATCAAATCTGGTTT
Source organism: Coturnix japonica (assembly GCF_054131305.1). NCBI lineage: Eukaryota > Metazoa > Chordata > Aves > Galliformes > Phasianidae > Coturnix > Coturnix japonica. The sequence continues at coordinate 6,614,170 of NC_140663.1, forward strand.
TCCCAGTGTGCATTGCTTTGTCAGTAGGTGTGTTGCACCCAAGCTGATATTTAAAAGGGTTAATAGGACAGGGAGGCATTAATTAGCAGGGAGAGGGATGTGATTGTCCCCCTCTACTCAGCTCTTGTGAGGCCCCATCTGGAGTACTGCATCCAAACTTGGGGCCCTCAGTACAGGAAGGACATGGAGCTCTTGGAGCGGGTCCAGAGGAGGGCCACTTAAGATGATCAGAGGGCTGGAGCACCTCTCCTATGAGGAAAGGTTGAGGGAACTGGGCTTGTTTAGCTTGGAGAAGAGAAGGCTCCCAGGAGACCTTGTTGTGGCCTTCCAGTACTTGAAGGGAATGTTTAAACAGGAGGGGGAATGGGTGTTTACAAAGGTGGATAGTGATAGGACTAAGGGGAATGGTTTTAAACTGAGACAGAGAAGGTTTAGGTGAGATATTAGGAGGAAGTTTTTCATTTGATGATCAGCTGATCAGCTTTTCCACAATCATTGATTGTCACTTTCAGCATCATATTGGTTCAATAAGTCCTGACAAAGTTGTGTACGGTGTGCTTTCTGTTCCTATGTGAGCATTCACGGGATCCACGTGGCACAAACTGCGATATTTAACAGTCCCACCATTGTTTCCAATTCATTGAAGCCATTCTATGAGTCACATCTACTCTCTGGGATCCCTCTTGGCACGGGTACAGAGTGCCCTCCTCCAACCGGGACAGACTTCTGAATTGATGTTGCTGAGACAGCTGTTGGTCTCCCTGCTTGCTATAAGAGCAAGCTGTAGAAGAGAACATCACACTGCTTGGCACATGCCGTCTTTCCTCCCCATCCCCCTGCTACCGACCACCTGGAACGGGACCAAATGGTGCATCTGTTCCAATGTCAAAAGTGGTTCTTGTTGCTATTAGCCACGTTCAGCCCCAAATTGAACCTGGCAAGCAGCTGGCATGCTCAGAGCGAGTTTGCTTGCAGATGTATGTGTTTTGACAGGACGCACTGCAGCCTTTTAAATGTGATGCTTAGAAAATAGAAAGAAGGTAATTTCCCACCTAAGAAGGTTCATCTCTCACATGGGAGGTGAGCAGTGGATGACAGTGTAGTCTGCAGCAGCCAGTTTGAATTCTAGAACACTTTTTTTCTCTCTCTATAATGATCAGGCTGCAAGGAGTTAAAAGATCTTCATTCAGTTCAACTTACTGTCCACTGTTTTAGACAGTAAGCAGGGACACCATTGAGCATGTAAAATGCTGTACAGTAGGCGGTCTCACTTCAGGCAGACACATAGGAAAGTGCTTGCTGCTTTTCTCTGGGCTCCTTCGGAATGCGTACATCCCAGCACCAGCTCTGCTGGCTCAGTCCACTTTCCTTCATGGTTTGTCACTCATGATTGATGGGTTAGGGGAACAGGTTTGTTGACTTGACTTGCACTAGTTGAGATTGAGAGCATGTCAATATGACCAAGAAAAGATAATGACCCTTTGGCAGAGCTTTCGATCAAAACGGACCTTTTATCTGCATTCCAGTGTTGCCTGTCAAGGGTAATTAGACAAAGAAATGCACTGGGAGCCAGCTCAGAAATGGGAGCCTGAGTTGGATGTTGCGTATGGGTGGAAATTGCTGTTACGCAGACAGATCTTTATCAAAGTACTTAACAATCAAACAAGTTTTTCTGCAGTTAGATAAACGTCAGCACATCCATAAAACCACATATGCTGCAGCTTCAGCTGGTGTCAGTTGTTTTGGGCCAGTTTTCACCACTTCAGCTAGCAGTCCTACAGCTTCTCAGACTGTGAGTCTATGTCTCTTAAAGTGAGTTTATGGAATGTCTGCCACTACACGATGTAGCCACATGAAACACTCAGTAAGAGTTCCCAGCATTTCTTGGGCTGAGTTGTGTGATATGCTCTGAGTCCTACTTTGGCTAGACTGGCAGAGTTGAGTTTATAAACCCTCCAGCAACACAAGAGATAAATGCTGCAGAAAGTGCTTGTTTGGTTTCCATCCAAGGCATTCAGTCTCAGAGAGGATGTGATGCAGTGCAGGGCTGGAAGAGAGTGGGATTATCACTTTGTGAACATGTTTTCTAAATTATTCTTTCCCTAGTTACATATATTTAACTACTCTGTTTGCTGTACTGGTAACCAGTATGTATTTTCTCAGCATCCTAATAGCGCTACAGTCAACCTCTTTTCTTAGATGTGATCTTGACTGGTCTACAGAAAGAGAAGTAATGGCTGTAAGTTGCACTAGGGGTGGTTCAGTTTGGATATCTTCTCAGAAAGAGTGGTGAGGCATTGGAACAGGCTGCCCAGGGAGGTGATGGAGTCCTATCCATGGAGATTTTCAAGAAAAGGGTAGATGTTGGGTTGAGTGACATGGTTTAGTGGGCATGGTTGGTGGTAATGGGTTGATGATTGGACTATGTAATCCTACTGCTCTTTTCCAGCCTTAACGATTCTATGATCAGTCAAGATGTCTGAGGGTTTGTTGGCAGTCCATGAGAAGTGTAGAGAGTTGTGTATTAGGTGTTCAGCTCTCAGCCTAGATTTATAGTGTTACAGCCTAGACTTATAGTGTTCCCATAACTCAATGGGACGCTACCATAAAGGTGGGCAATACAAGTCTGCTCTGTCCCTCAGGTGCCAGTAATTTTAATTGAGTTCAAGGTGTAGCAAGTAAGTGAGTGAGAGCGAGAAAAACTCTATTACAACCTTTCACTTTCACAAATTGCTTTTGAGAACAGTTTGTGGCTAGAGATTTCAATTCTAAATCTTATTTTGCCAGTGGAGACAAGCTGTGAATCAGCAGCCGTCATCTGAGATTTGGTTCCAGTGCCACCATATTGGTGAAGAAGTAGACACAAGAGAGCACCAGCATTTTACAGCCTTTGTTGAGGGTTCACCCACCGTGTTCCTAAGATCTGGACATTCCCATTTGGTTCCAATCAGTTCACTCTTAATTAATTAAGTGGCAAAGAATTAATGGAAATTAATTGGGATTTTTTCATTAATATGTTGGAAATGATTGTCTCCCTAGCTTTCTCCTGTGCCTCTGGTGAGTACTTGGAGATGAAGAACCAGGTGTGCAGCAAATGTGCTGAGGGGACCTACTCGCTGGGCAGTGGGATCAAGTTTGATGAGTGGGACGAGCTGCCAGCAGGATTTTCCAATGTGGCGACGTTCATGGACACAGCAGTGGGCTCAGTTGAGAATAAAGCCAACAGCTGCAACAAGTAAGAAGTTCTGTGTGTGTCTGGGTTATGCAGCAGTGACGAGCCTGTGCTTAAAATGCTCCTGGCCCATGTGCTGCAGGTCTTTTCTCAGCACTTAGTGTGCATTTGGAAGAGGGGTCCTACCTTGGACACAGGTATGGTGTAGATACGTCTGGGGAGAGAGAGGATTTTGTCTTGTGTGAATTTTGAGAATGCTTTAAATGCCATTTATGTTGTAGTAAATGGTTGATCCACTAGTGAAGTGTGGCCTTTCCAAGGTGTTCTCTTGGGAACAGTACTGAGAGTCCTTAAGATTTGGGATTTGGCAAAAGCAATGCCATCAGGGAAAGGTCAGCTCCATAAACATACAGGGAAATTATTTGTCTATCTGAACTGAAAATTTATATAAAACCACACAATATAGTGTGAGGGATAGGTACAGGAAATTCTTCAGGCGCTGCAAAGCCCTGTTGTTGTTACCTTGTCCCTCTCAGCCGCACTAAGTCAGCTTAATGATTTACCTGAACTCTCCAAGAGGGCAAACAGCCCCAGTAATGTCAAGCAAGACTGACTGAGAAGCAAAATTTTTAGCCATTTCTTTGCTGTAATCATGGTCTCCTTGGACTCATCAGCAGATCGTGAGCCTAAGACCAGCCTGGAGCTGTGCTTATTTGTAGCTGGAAAGCTCCAAGGTTATGGTGTAGTAAATGTGGCTAAAAGGTACTTTTGCTGCCTATTTAGAGACCCACAGTGGCTGCAGAAGGCTGTTTCTGAATATGACTGAAAGTGTGTTGGACCTGTTGTTAACAAACCTTTCCTGTATAGATTGGATCCTAAATTTCTAGCACCATATCTGTCCCCATATGCAGTTTTAATGATAAATATTATTTTAAAGTGAAAAATAAAATGCTCCCCAGTAATAAAGCTATAAATCCACTGCATTTAGCTACTGTGGGGCTTGGGGTTCTTTGTTGCATTAGTACATTTTTGTACTGTATTGTAAGAAAAGTCTCCTTGGTGCCTATGATCTGAGCTGTGGCTTGTTTTGTTTGTACTTATCAGCTCTTCATGGACACCACGAGGGAATTACATCGAGTCAAACAGGGATGATTGTACAGTTTCTCTCATCTATGCCGTGCACCTGAAGAAGTCTGGTTCTGTCTTCTTTGAATATCAATATATTGACAACAACATCTTCTTTGAATTTTTCGTAAGACCTTTTTTATGATGAACCCAACCTTGCAAAATTTCAATCCAGAAAAGAGCAGCAAAACCAGGTTTTGCATAGGTCTGAAATATGAACAGCCTGGATGGGCTTCCACCACACTGGTTCCAAATTACTAAAATGATCTGATGGGACCTGCATGGGAAAGGCGTTCTGCTCCCCATGTGGATGGACTGGTTGGGCTCTGGGAAACCAAGGGATTCACAGCCCTGAGCTGTGCAGTGTAGTTGCCCCAGTCTACCCTTCTTCATTCTGTTGTCAGATGAATGTAACAAGATCATGAATCCTAGATCCAGTTGCGTTAATGGCTGACTGATCTGCCTCCACAAAGGAACAAATGTATTGGTTCTCTGAGTGCTAGGTTTGAAAATGGCGTTTCGTTACTTTTGACCATGTCCCACTGATTCACGTCCTCACATTTGTCATTTTCTTCTCAGTGAAGCTGCAGCCTTTTACAGAAATAGTAGATAATGTCTGGTGATCCCCAGTATTTCAGGGAAACCATATTTGAACACCTCTAAAAGCTCTTTCTTGTTTATTTTTTTGCATAAATATGTTTAATGGATGGGATGGAATGCAGGGAAGGTACACCATCCAGAGTGACTTTGGCTGGCTTGAGAGGTGGGCCTTTGCAAACCTCAAAGCCAAGTACAATGTTCTGCACCTGGGTCAGGGCAGTAACAAGCACAAATACAAACTGGTTGATGGGTAGATTAGGAGCAGCCAGGTTCTTGCACTGTTGGTCTGAGGGTAAACAAAAAGATATCCTCAGATATGGGATGCAAGTGTGGATACTTCTTGTTAAATGCTCAGTGCTTCTACAGCCTTGCCTTCCCAGGCCTTTTTACATAATAAAGCACTTTGATTCTTGTGAAAAGATATTGTACTATCTCCAATTTCCATATAGGAAGTCAGGCACAAAGATGCTGAGGCTGAGACTGTAAAATAATTAGATCTCTGCCTTCCATTAGGAAAGTGCTTCTCCCCATTTTGCTTCAGTGCTGTGGGTCTAGATGAGAATTAAGTGTCAAGATATGGAGTTATATGACTTACTTCAGGCAAGATGTGAAGCAATTTTGAGTAAGAATCTTGACCTCAGATCTACTGAAGTTCACCTGAAATGACCTTTCTCCCTGATGGAAGAAAGGCTGAATATTGCCTAAAAGGGACTTAGTTCCTTTTCTTTAGAGAAGATAGCTATGAAAAGAGTGGAAAGCTTTGAGGCCACATGCCAATCCCTGCTGAAATCCTGACAGGATTTGGGGGCCCACAGCCACTGGATTTGAGAGAATTGAGACTTTTAGGGCTTGGGAGAAGGCAGAAGCAGCCAAGACAAGATGATCAGCATCCAAATCTGACGAGACAGTGAGAGAACGTGGCTCTTCCTGCCCTTTCTTTTTTTCATCTGCATCAGTAATACTGTCAGTGGAAGCTGATAGCAACTTTTGAAAGTTCCCCCCCCCCCATAAGTAAGGTAGCTGCTGTCCTAAATATGTAGGCAACAGGAACAAAGCTGAATCTTATCATTCCCAGCCAGCAATCATTAAGCTGACTGAGAGACGTACCTGATTGTGATCACTGATCTTGTGCTTTTAATTAACAGATACAGAATGACCAGTGCAAAGAGATGGAGTCCACAGCAGACAAATGGGTGAAGCTGACAGACAATGGGGAATGGGGCTCTCATTCTGTAAGTAAAAATTCATTCTAAAATAAATATATTTTGTATTTATCAATGACTGTAATTTCCTCTGAATAAGGAAGAATCAGATCCTGTAAATACATATGAAGAAGCACCATTTGCCTGCTACTGTAGACAAAGCCACTGTGATCTCTAAGTGGCTGATCCCAAAGCAAATGACAGACATGCAAGAATTTCTATTGATTTCCCTTAATCAAGTGCAATTTTATAAGGCTAAACAGATTTGTGCAAATCCACATGCCATGGTGACTTGACACGATGGTAATTGAAATCTTCTACAACATTTGTTTGCTCATGAGACCCTGCCATGCAGCCATGGGCATAGTGTGTGATGTGCAGGCAGGCGGGGCTGGTGTTTTGTTCTCAAGTGCCTACAGCCAGCTTGTGCTTTCCAACTTACCCTGCTAAAAAGCAAGCTGGCAGCACTGAAGTGGCTCCTGTAGCAAACATGAATGCCCACGTTGGGAACATCAGCCTTTTTCTTGGCCTGTGGCCCAGCCAGCTGAGCTTTCTTGGTGCACAGACCATGTGCAGATTCATTAGCTCATACTGATGACTGATTTTCAGTAGACCCTCTTACCCCAATTCCCAGAGCTATGACAGCAAAAGCTCAATGTAGATGACAGGATGCCAGAACAAGAAGGCTTTTTATTGGCATGGAGAACACCCCACTCTGTTTTCTGTTGTCTGCTTATCTTCCTGGAGGATAAACTGTGTTCCTGAGCCAGCTCTAGTTGGCAGCACCTTGTATCTCAGGCGCAAGCCTCCCGTGAGTCTTGTTTGGAGGTGAGAGAGCTGGGTCAGAAGGGGTAAGTACACAGACTGAGAAGTGGATCCAGGGCCAGGCCATTGGCTTAAATGAACCAGAAGATGCAGTCTGCATCTGAATGGGAGATGATGCCATTTGGGCTTGTTGTCTGGAAAGTGCACATGCCTCCACTGACTATGAGGGTGTCTTGAATGCCCAGCTGAAATGTAGACATGAGCCAGGTGAGATGGCTGTTCTGGCTCCCCTTGAGTCTGCGCTGAAAATCCTGCCAGCTTCTCTGGTCCCATTCTTCCACTCACTGCAGCCTCTCCTTTCAGCATGCCAGGTCTGTTGCATCTCAACATCTCTGTACCACACAGCTTGGTGTTTGGCTCATGTGGTCCAGCTTCAGCTGTGGTAACCCAGCTCTCCCCTGGACTGAGGTTGCCTGGGAAGTGGGGGATACAGTGTGCTGTGTCTCCCTTTGCTGAGTTTTTGGACTCTTTATCCCGAGTGAAAGATTTGTGGTCCTGCCAGGACTGCACTGCACTGCTTTAAATCTCAGTATCCCAGACCCTTTTCATGGGTGAGGTGTAGGTAACTTTTCCCAGTTCTATTTACAGCATGGTCAGAAGCAGCTGTTGGTGTTTTTCCATAAAACTGGAGTGTTGAGCAGCTTTCTTATTACACCCACTTTAGCACTTTTCAAAGATGTTTCCACAGCACTGGCCTAATTGTCTGTTTCTTCTTGTCTCATTCATCAGCTTAGGAAAAGCCTGAGTTGCTGCTTGGGTGCACAAAAATGGAGCAACAGAAGAGAGAAATAAGATGTTTCTTGGTGAGGGGATACAAACTAACTGTCGTGCATATTATTGCAGGTAACCTTGAAATCTGGTAGTAATATACTATACTGGAGAACAACAGGGATTCTTATGGGATCCAAAGTGGTAAAACCAGTTCTGGTGAAAAACATCACAATTGAAGGTAAGAGATATTTGCCTCTTAGGTATTATCTTACTCTTTTGTCATGGTGCTTAACAAGTGCTATTTCTACTGGTGTGCCGTCAACACTGAAGTGGCTTTTTTAGCCCCCTTGTCTTCTTCCTCTTATTTCAGCGCACTGAAACAGAACTTCAAAACTTGACTGTCAGGGAAAAGGCTGAAAAATGAATTTAGCTGGTACATGAGGCCATCTACTGGAGACGACTAGCTTGGCAAGCGGAGAGAGGAAAGGAGCAAGGTGGTTTTCTGTTATAAGAAAGAGAGGGAAGGAGCAAAGAGATTTTCTATAATAAAAAAGACTGTTTTTTATTATAGGCTTATAAAAGGCTTATTGGTGAGCCTCTCAACAGTGAAGGGAGGGAAACAGTGAAAAATAGACTGACACTTTTATAATAACAACGGTAGTTAAATTACTGCTTAATCAATTCATTTAATCTAGAATTGCTCTTTGGTGCCTTTCTCTAAGGGTGATCAAGCTTGGAATACTCTGTAAGATTCTTACATGCATCAAACTTGCACTGAGCAAAGACTGATCAAGATTCAGCACAACCAACATTTTTAGAGTGCTTAAAGCCTGTGATTTTTAATCTGTGTAATGGCTTGTTTTCCCAGATACACAGGTTGTTAGTAGTTGGTAGAGCACACCTCTCTGTATTTTGTTTCATCTGCAAATTACCTTACAGGTGTCGCGTATACATCTGAATGCTTCCCATGCAAGCCCGGTACTTACAGTGACAAACCAGGTTCATCTGGCTGCCAAGAGTGTCCAAGAAATACTTATTCCGAGAAAGGAGCTAAAGAGTGCACCAAGTGTAAAGAAGAAATCTATTATGCAGGTATATATAGATCAGATGGGATTGAGAGAGTGAATATCCAAGTTGTGTTTTTCTATACAGATGTGAGAATTATCCAACAACAAAATTTAGTCTCCAGTTGATCTGAAGAATGGAAATGAAGGTGGAGCTCCCCAAAAGCTGCAGAGGACACTTGTGTACATAACAGGCTACAATCTTGGGCAAAGCAACAAGTGTTAACATGAAGGGATGGAGATCTTTTTCCATCTCTCGGGGAGCCCACTTTCTGACGGTGTGCTGTGCCCTCTCGTGGTAACTTGCGTTACTGGTGGATGGTTCCTGTATTGGCTTCATCACTGCCTTCAGGCTTGTGTTTCTAGGAACCCCATCCCCAAATTATCTCCTGGCCCATTCCTGCCATTGTAGCTGGATGATACATCTCAAGTCTTCCCAGTAGTGGTTAGCTGCTGATCATGAAACATGAGCAAAATCCATTTTTCGCTGTCAAAATGTCTTCAGTTTTCTTTCATGCGATTGTCTTGTAAGAAAGTTGTTGAAGAATCAGTTACCAACCATAGCACCTGCTATAAGACTATTTTTCTTTTTAGAAGAGGGATCCAGTGCGTGTATAGAGCGTCCTCCATGCACAAACAAAGACTTTTTCCAGATCCACACCCCGTGCGATAAGGAAGGAAAAGTAAGTAAAAAGCCTGATATTATTTATAATCTAATTGAGCTTTCTGTGATGTTTAGATTTGAAAACAAGATTTTCTAGGAATCTCTTACCCAACTGCTATCCCAGTTTTGCTGCTGGCATGCCCTTTAGCTGCTTTCTCCATCAGTATCCATTTCCATTTTATCCTTCTGTAAGAATTTGCTTATCTCATGTCTGCTTGAAAGATCTGATGTAATGAAATGCTAAGCTCCTTACTTTTGTGATTAGTCTGACTAGGTCCCTGGTGCTGCCTATGTGCTCATAAAACTGAAGTTTGGAGCATGGGCTGAAGTGGTGTCCCAGAATAAATCCTGTTCTGTTGTTTATTGTCTTTCCTGGAAAAATACAGGCTTATGTTAACATGCTTTGTTGTCCCAGAAGTGCTTAAGCATAATTCAGGTTCTGACATGGCACAGGAGCAGTGGACACAGCCACACCAGTTTTGAGTGGAAGGGTGTTTAATATGTGACGTGCTCCTTGTTTTTAATGTCAAAGAAGAGTCCACAATCTGTTTAAAATAACAGTATAGACATAACCTGGTTATTGTGTTCATGTACTGAGGCACAGCCTAACTGCTGGTAATGTGATTGCCTTGTGGGATGCCTGTAAAAGCCTGAACTCTCAGTGGTTATTTCTTTCAGAATCTAATGAGTAGATTCCACACACCATCTAATCTCATAGGAGATCCTGTTGGTGGAGCAGCCTGGTCACTTCAGTCCCAGTCTTAGAAACCCTTACCACTGTGACTATGGATACTGTCTGACCCCATTCTCTCTGCTCAGTTGCAGTAGTTTTATTTTAGGGTATATGGTGTGTCTGGGCTCTGGGCAACCACACAGATACTTTGTTAGCTTCTAATCCTTTTTTATTTTAAATGTGGGCACTCGTGATGCTGCTGAATTAGACAGCAATACTCCAGAAAATCCTGGAGTGTTTGGGAGCAGTAAGGAAAGGCTGATCAACAAAGAATGAGGTGACAGGATCCAAGGAGGACAGCAAGGCAAGCAGAGCGACATGTCACTCTAACACTGGGAGCAGTCCCACAGTACTGTGTACACATGCTTCTGGCCTCAAGGATCCCTGTTGTGCTGCTGGGTTGGAAATATGGAAAAACCCAGAGTGTGAGCTCTGTCCAGGTTAAATTATTACCAGTTAGTTTCCTCTGACACTCAGCTAATTTTCATCTTGAGATATTAAACCCTTTCAGGGACTGACCTAAAGTCAGATAAAAATTAAAACCTCAACTCTCTGAGTGATTCATCTCATTTGTGTTGCCTACAAGAGAAGGTGGTGAGGCAATACCATTATATAGGTAATGGTACAGACCTACTCATATCAGCATTCATAAATCACTCCTTAAGTAAAGGCAGAGGGACTAGAAAGGAGTTGGGGAAGTTCCTGTGTGCTTTTGGCTTTTGCTAATTGGATGAAGATGACCAGTGAGAACTTGGGTTCTTTGCAAAGAATAGGCCACTATACAGAAAATCCAAAAGTTATGATTCTCAGCTAAAAAAAAACCTTCCAGATAAAGAGATTTTGTAGTGGAAAAGTTATGTCTGAGGTTGCTATGGCCAAAATGCACAGGTTCTTTATTAACTTGTTAGGATAGCATTCCACATAAGCATTCCACAGAAACATTTATATGGGAAAATTCACTAGATAAATAGTCATGCGCTGTAGTCATTTTTTTTAAGCTTCACATTTTTTCCTTTGTTCTTTAAGACCTGAAATCTTGAAATTGCTTGTGAGTCCAATCATTTGTGTTTCCCTGCTTTGCCCTTGTTATCCCAGATGTGCAAGGTCTGTATTTGGCATGAAACATCAGGAATACCCTAATATAATATAAAAGGGGGACCTTGTGCAGTGCATGCAGACCTAAAGTTTTCTGACCCATCATGTGAGCTCAGTGTCTTCTCATTCCAGACTCAGATCATGTACAAATGGATCGAACCCAAGATCTGCAGAGAGGATCTCCCTGACGCACTAACCCTACCTCCTTCTGGAGAGAGGAAGGAATGTCCACCCTGCAATCCTGGCTTTTACAGCAATGCTTCATCTTCCTGTACTCCTTGCCCACAGGGCACATTTTCAGATGGGACACAGGGTAGGAGTCCTGAAAAAATGGCTTGTGTCTCCAGAAGTAGTTGTCTGTTTGCGTGTGACTGGGTTTAATGACACATCATCACATGCCAGAATTCATTTTTTGTAAAGTTCTTAGTATTTGCCATCAGTGAGAGGATATTGACTACCTGTTTTTCCTCTTAAATCTTTTCTTATTGGAATTTGCTGCTGTAAGTTGACCTGCTGTGTTCTGGATACATTTCTTGGCTGGCATAAATATCCTAGGGGTGATTTTAGTGGTTTCTGAGAAAGAAATCAGAACTTTTACAGTCAGTAATTCTTCATCCATACTTCTCTCCATGCCATGATCTTCCCTGTACAAATCTCATTTCAAGCACTGTCAAATGAATATTCAGATGGCATTTTCTGAGTGTAAATTCTAGCTTAATGGTTCTAAGTTGTATTGAACTGGTAGTCACCTGCAGAAGTGTGGCATGGGAGGACCAGTTGCAGCTCAGTTGCTATAAGGTTATGATCTGTAATTTATAAAATGTTGGTGTCATTGCTACTCTTCTCATCCTGATGGTGAGGCACTGGAATTAGGTTGCCCAGAGAGGTGGTGGATGTCCCATCCCTGGAGACATTCAAGGTCAGGCTGGAGCAGGCTCAGGGCAACCTGATCTAGCTCTAGGTGTCCCTGTTCTTTGCAGGCAGGTTGGACTAGATGACATTTAAAGGTCCCTTATAACTGAGTCGATTCTGTGATATCTCTTTTGCTATTTAGATATAAAGAAACAAATTATATTATTTGCTCATTATATGCTCATTATTTGAGATGCGTTTACATTATGTGATTTCATTTCCTACCCTCTCTCCCTTTAGAGTGCAAAGCCTGCCCTGCTGGGACTGAACCCGCTCTTGGCTTTGAGTACAAGTGGTGGAACATCCTACCGAGCAACATGAAGACTTCTTGCTTTAATGTTGGCAACTCAAAGTGTGATGGGATGAATGGTGAGCCAAACTCCCTTTACTGTTATGTGCCTTTCACCTCTGCTGGGTAATGTTGTAATGCAGCAGCCATCAAAATGGATATCCTCTTTGCTGTGAACTGCAACACAGTTTCTCTCCTTTTCTTCAGTTTCACCAGACTTAATAATTCCTGCAGGAAGCAGCCACTAAATGTCTTCTTTTATATCAGAAAACGGCAGAAGATGCAGTTTACATCAGATCCCGTCAGCTAAAAACTTATACTGCCATATACACTTGGTAGCAGACTTTCAGTATCTACAGGGAGTCGATAAGAGAAAAGAGGACAGGCTCTTTAACAGGGTCTGTTGTGACAGAACAAGGGGAAGTGGTTTCAAACTGTAACAGGGGAGGTTTAGACTGGATATAGTTTATAGTAAGGTTGGTGATGCACTGGAACAGGTTGTCCAGAGAAGTGATGGGTGCACCATCTCTGGACACATTCAGTGTCAGGATGGACAGGGCTCTCAACAACATGATTTAACTGTAGGCGTCCCTGTTCATTGCAGAGGAGTTGGACTACATAACCTTTCCTTAAAGGTTGGAAGGGTTCCTTCCAACCTAAATGATTCTATGAAACTCTGAAATATCTGAATATCCCCATTGATGAAAACACCATTTGACTTCTCTCCAGTTTATCTCCATTCATGTTTTGTGATAGCTATGAGTTTAAAATACATGCATAATTCTTTTGGAAAACATAACTGAAGTGTGTGGTGATTGTTCATTTAGTTCTCTGAGCTTTCTCTCTGCACATGTGCTATGATGTCAGCAGAGAGCAGTCACAGCTCACTTGTGAAGAATGTTCTGTTCTGGGCTTCTCTCACCTCTAGCCTTCTCTGAGAAATTCCACTCTGTTTGATCTGCCTTGTCAGTCTGATGCAACTCAAGCTATGAATTATACGTGTTAAGCAGGGATGTATGGGAGCATGCGTTTTATGTTTAATGCATAGATTTATTCATCACTTTTAAGGCTGGAAGAGGTCAGATGGATCATCCCATTTGATGGATGATCAGCACAGGTCAGGAAATTTCAATTACTTTGCTGATTCCAAATTGGCATTTGCCTATGAAGTCAGCAGCTAATATAATTACTAAATTTTTTCCTTCAAATGCATTATTATACTGACCTACAGTTTACACCAGACATCTTGTTTGAAAGCACTGAACTGATTAAAAATGTGTGGTAATGCAGATTTTTATTTTATTTTATTTTGCCGTGTGTCTTGTTTCTTAAAAACCTGTTGGTTTTTTTGTTCTTTGAAGGTTGGGAGGTGGCTGGTGACCACATCCAGAGTGGAGCTGGAGGCTCTGACAATGACTATCTTATCTTGAACTTGCACATCCCAGGATTTAAGTAAGAAACAGGTGTTTTTTTTCCATTTATTTTTCATTTATTTCTGCGTCTTACACCTGTGTCACATTAACCTTGGAATGAACAATGTTTTCAGTTTTCCATTCTGAATTAACAAGCTAAACATGCCATGCAATGGATACTGGTCCCACATGACTTTGCTATTCTAGCTAGGCTGCAATGTCAGTGCTCCTGGAGTCAATGGAGAATGCAGGAACCTCAGGAGGACAGGGCATCCTACCTCTCCTGGACTCACAGATAGGATGAATTAACTGCTAGGTGTGCTTTTAACTCTTCTTTTTCCAAAGAGTGACCCTAGGTTCCTGGCTCAGACCAGGTGCCTATTATTTATTATTATCATAAATGATTATTATCATTACTTATGTTTTATTATTATTGTATTATTATAACATTATGTGTTGCACCTTGAATATTGTGTTCTGCTTTAGTCCCCTCACTACAAGAAGCATATTGAGTTGCTGAAGCATATGCAGAGATCAGTAAAGCTGATAGAGAGACTCTAAAACAAGAGTTATGAGGAGCAAATGGAATTGAGAACAGAGGGAATTGAGATTGTTTAATGTGGAGCAGCCGGAAGAGGCTAAGAGGAGATCCCATCACTCTCTACAACCACCTGTAATGAGGTTGTAGCAAAGAGGATGTTAATCTGTTTTCTCAGGTGGCAAGTGATAGTATCCAAAGAAATGGTCTCAAGCTGCACCAAGGGCAGTTTTGATTAGACATTATGAAGAAATTCTTCTTGGAGGGGAATGTCAAGCATTGGAATGGGCTGTCCAGGGAAGTGGTAGAGTTTCCATCCCTGGATGTATTTAAGTGGCATATGGGAATATTTAAGCAGACATGGCACTGGGAGATATAGTTGGGCAATGGGACTTGGTAGGTCAGGTTGGTAGTTGTGCTTGATGATCTTGCTAATCAGCCTAAATGATTCTATGATTCTCTGATTTAGACAGGCAAGGTATGCTGTATTTTAGATGAAGGGAGCTGCTACTTTTTATACCAGATGAGCAAACTCTAATTTTTATTTTACAATATGTCCATACAACAAAGATAAAAGAAAAGCAAGAAACATACTCATGGAAAAGCTCAGTGTGTCCCTGTGCTCTACTAAAGTAATTCCTGAGCTGCAGTTATTTCCATTGCAGGTATTTCTGAGTATTGCTCCAGGGTAATCATGTGGAATTCTCCAAAGTAGTCCCTGCTGCTGAGTGCTAGGAGTGTCAAGGGTATTTTTAAGTGTTTAATAGATAGCACGGGAGCACCCTGGTTATTTAATGAAACTCCTGATTGCATCTCCCACCAGTGGAAGGTAGATGCTATTGAATTGGTGCAAATCACTTAAAGCTACTCTTGTGTAACACATTTAAGTGATAACATTCTCTACCAATACATTTGAATTTGGGTATTGATGATAGTGAGAGAACTGTACCATAAAGAAATCGCACACTTAAAAGTAGTCCTGCTGTGCTCAATAACCCAGAGCAGAGCTGCAGTACAGGCCTATCTTCTGTGGTTCCCTAAGGGCAAGTTTTATGTGATTGTATTTTGGTAGTTCCCGTGATATATAGAAAGCAATTGTAAGGATTGACTGCCGTGTGTCTGGAGAGCACCTTGTAAATGTTTCATTCCTTCTCTCAAACAGACCTCCGACATCATTGACAGGAGCAACTGGGTCAGAACTAGGACGGATCACTTTTGTTTTTGAGACCATCTGTTCAGCAGATTGTGTGCTGTACTTCATGGCGGTAAGTGAGACCCCTCTCTCCATGACTGACGACTGAGCCTGGTATTCCACATATCACTTTAATACCTCTGCATAGGTGTGATTAGTTGCACTTGGTTTATTATGACTTAGATTAAGCATGATATTAGTTTTATATCTGTGGTGCCCTTGCTGAAAGGATTTAACTAATGGTCCAGCAAAATTCTTGCTCTACTAAAATTGTGAGCTGTTGTTGGTTATTTGTTTATTTTAAAAGAGATTATATGTCACCAAAAGGCCAAATTTCCCTTCTTAAACCAACTGATCCATCTCTCAGTGACTCTTGGATGATCATGTTTTCCTCTTATCAGTTCCAAAGCACTGCATGTGGGAAGGGATGATAAGAAAAGGGAAATTTAGTCTCAGTCCTCTCAGTGACTTGGGGAATCTGCAGGGCAGTGAACATTTGTCCGTGAAAACCAAGTGTTTGTTATGGTTTTTTACTTTTCTTGTCCATCAGCTGAGGAAGGTAACCAAATCTGTGGCCACTCCCTCGTTCCTTCAATTGCAGTGTAAAGCTGGTGCTTCTTTTTTTTTTGTTTTTAGTGGTAATTTATCCAAATCTGCTCCATCTTGGACTAGAACATGATGGAGAATAAAAAACACAAAGACAGGCTGAACAGGTTTTTCTTGTGTAAATTTTGGTACTGTTTCATTAGAGACATCAACAAGCTGGATATACAGAGATGGTAGAAACTACAATATTTCTTTGAATTGTAATTTTCTTCTCTCCTTGCTCTGGGAACCACATGATTTATACATAAGCAGAATTTGAAACTTCAGCCATTGTGCTGAATCTTTCTTGTTCATAATTGGCTATAGGACTTCAAACCTAATTGCTTTGTGAATAAGAGCATCTTTTAGAATAGATGCCTGTTCTCAACTGGAATATTGCCAGTGATGGAAAGCAGGATAAACATGTTTGCTTCCTTTTATTAAATGCTAAATGCAATTGCAAAATCCTTTACATAAATTAACGACTGTACTATAAAATGCTAATGTTTAATATAGTATGACCACTTTTTGTTGTTTTTTTTTTTTTTAATTAATGTCTATGACTTACAGGATATTAATCGAAAAAATACTAATGTAGTGGAATCATGGGAAAGAAGTAAAGAGAAGCAATCCTACACTCATATAATCTCCAAAAATGCTTCCTTCACGTTTACCTGGGCCTTTCAGAGAATAAATGAGGGCCAAGATGTAAGTATTGTTTTACAGCACGGCTTCCTTTGGACACTCGCTTTCTGTGCTCTTGGCTTCTGTTAAAGCTCACAGGCTTCTTGTGCTTCTTGAGTGGCTGTTACCATGTGGGTTGTTGTGGTTTAACTAGACAGGTAGCTCAGCATCACACAGTCATTTGCTCCCTCCCAGCCCTTCCCAGTGGGATGGGGAGAGAATCAGGAATAAAAAAAGTAGAACTCATGGATTGAAATATAATCATTGATCCAGGTAGAGAAAAGAAGCAGGATAATAGTTGTGATTTTTTATATATATACACATATATATGAATGTATATAACAAGTGATGCACAAGTAGTTGCCCACCCACTGACTCATCCCCAGCTAGTTCCCTGAGCAGTGGAAGAGAGAGGTAAACTCCCATGCACTTCAAAGCAGCTTCTTCATGATGGCATATGGTATGGAATAACCCTTTGTCCAGTTTAAGTCACGTCTCCTAATTCTGTTCCTTCCCAGCAACTTGGGCCTTTTGCTGAGGATGGCCTTGGTTCTGTACAGCTGCTTAGCAACTACAAACATTGGTGTGTTATCAACATTATTTTTCTCCTAGAACCAAAATGTAGCACCACACCAGACACTCTGTAGAAAAATATTGCATCCGAGCTTGAACTAACACTCTGGAAGGAGCTGTGGGTTAACTACCTATGCTGGAAGTGCATGCATGAGTCACTGTCCATGTGCAATGGTGTAGTGGCACCAGGGTGGTTTCTTTGGGTCTCGTTCTAGAGCAGGCAGTTCATCAATGATGTGGCAAAGATCTACTCCATCACAGTGACTAACGCAGTGGATGGAGTTGCCTCCTCTTGTCGGGCCTGTGCGCTGGTCTCTGAGCAGTCTGGCTCATCCTGTGTGCCCTGCCCAGTGGGACACTACATCGAGAAGGAGACCAGCCAGTGCAAGGAGTGTCCAGACAACACCTTCCTGTCCATCCACCAGGTCTATGGCAAGGAGGCCTGCATCCCATGTGGGCCTGGCAGCAAGAGCACCAAGGTATGGAAACTGTGATTCTCTCAGTGAAGGGCAGACTGGGTGGGTTGGAGCATAAACACTCAAAGGGCCAGCTTGGCTGCTTTTACTTCAGGTATGTGCCTTGTTAGCATGGGAGTATTATTGTAACCAGTGAGCCCATTCTTCCAGTTATTTATGTCCTTAGTCTAATTTTTGTTTCTACACATATGATAAGGTGATAAAATTGACCACTCTGGCTCAAAAAATGGTCCATTTCAAGAAGCTACATTGGGGTAGTGTATGAATAAGGTAAACATTTAAGTTCCTTGAACCTCAAATTGTCCCAAACTCCTGCTATTTTAAACTCAGGGACTTTACCAGCTGGATGATGTTACCTTCCCTTTAGAACTTGCCTGTAAGCCTAGATAAATGTTTACCGTGTGAGTATTATACAACAAGGAACTGCACAGGGACTTGAATAACAGATCCATTTTGTTCATATTCTTCCTGTCTTCAATTGGGTTCATATTCTGTTACTGTTTCTTAAGCTCTGTTTCTCAGGTTTGAAAGATGCAAGTATAAGCAGGGCCATGATTCCGGTCTATCTACAGGGTTTTAAGCTTGGCCACTGAGATCATAAATATGCCAATAACAGAACAAAACAACTCTACATTTTCTTGGATAGCAGAAAGGCAAGGCTTGGGGACATCAAAACATTTCTGAGATTTGGTTGCAAGAAACTGAAGCAAGGATGGGAATTTTCTCAGGGGAAAGATGAATCACAGAAATGGGACAAATTCCCTTTTGTCCTTAGCAAGGAAGGTAGTCTTGTCTACTCCTCCTTGCTTTAAGTCACAGTTGCCAGCTATGTGGTTTGCTACTGGTCCATAATTTCTCTTTTATGAATTCCTCTCCATCTCTGAAGGACCACTCTGCCTGCTTCAGCGACTGCTTGGTGTCATACATCAAGGATAACCAGACCCTGAGTTATGATTTTAGCAACCTCAGCCAGGTGGGCTCCTTAATGAGTGGGCCGAGCTTCACTTCCCGTGGGACCAAGTTCTTCCACTTCTTTAACATCAGCCTTTGTGGGAATGAGGTGAGCTCAGTGGATGGTGAGGGCTGAGTTAACCAGTGTGCAGTCCGTGTTGATGCTTGGTGGGATCACACTGAGGCAGTGTGCATCATCACGATGCAAATGCTTTCCTCTGTATCTTGCTGTTAGATTTGGAGCGTACCAGAGTATATTGTTACATACAGCAGTTGACATCTTGGTGCAGTACCAGATGATTATCCCTTGAAAGCCAATGCGTATGTTTTACATCAATGTTTATCCCTGTAAAGTTAGGAAATCTCTTCTCCCTATACTAAAGAGTTTGCATGAGATGAGATAAACCAGTTGTTGTATTTCTTTAAAGAATTTTATATACTTTTGGGCTTAAATGTGTACATACCTATCTGGATTAGAGCTGATGACAGATCCATAAAGATACTCCCCTGTGGATCTGGTCTTCGTTTCTTGTTTTTCCCTGGTAATACAGTACTATCAGACCCGTAGGACTGGGTCTGCGTGCTTGGCATTTTGTAGGGTCAAGCCTGCCAAATTCCTTGATTTGGCTTTCGTTTCTGCTGTTCTGAGAGTCTTACATTGGTCTCAGTATATGACATTAATGCAGTCTTGAAGGCTGTGTATCTGCTTATGGATTTAATGTAGTCGTGCTTTGAGAATATTTTATCTGGTTTAAATTCCAAGTAAAGAGGTATTCTACAGTGCATTATTTACAAGCAATATGTTTTTTTCTGTACAAGCCATTTTATTATGCTCTGCAAGTAAGCACTGTGCTGTCAAGATAAACAGAGAAAAGTGCTTCGTAGCACAAGTTTCTGATAAGACACATACTGGAGGTGACATCTTGTTTCTGAGACTAAATGAGGCTTTAATCGGAGCCTTCAGAATGGCACAGTTTATTGCTGCAATTTGTTTCTCTTGTGATAGAAGCATCGAGTTATTTCTAAGACAAATGAAGCTCCTACAGTTTGCAATGTCTCCTGAACTTTTCCACATCCTATCAACAGCCAACAGCTTCCCCATTTTTCCTGATTGTCTGCAGGGTAAAAAGATGGCTATTTGCACTGACAATATCACAGATGTTACCCTGAAGGACATGGTTGCAGAATCAGAAGATTTTTCCAACTTTGTGGGAGCTTTTGTCTGTCAGTCCACCATCATCCCATCAGACAGCAAGGGCTTCCGAACAGCCTTGGCTCTTCAATCCAATAGCCTTGCTGACAGGTTCTTAGGTATGTGGTTTGTGTTTTGCATATTGCTGCAAGTGAGATATCTTAGGGCTGGTCACCTCTTGTCTCTATTAGTATTTCTTCCCTGTGTTTGGTCTCATGGGTCCCATGGTGCATAGAATTTCAGCATAAAAATCTGGAGAATGTAATTAAAAGGATTTGATTTGCTGTCATGTTTCCCGCTCACCTCGTATAGAGCAAGACCAGTTGCTGTAGCAGTCACGTTAGTCCAAGCATTCCTGCCCATGCCAAGTCCCCATTCAGGCAATTTCAGAAGGTGGTTGTGCTGGGGCATAATTAGGTGAGGGCAGCATGAGGCAGTGCACACCGTTACATCTTGCATTGCTCTGGCTGACAAGTTTGCAGAATCTAAGGCCAGAGCAGCCGATGAAGTCATCTAGTCTGCTCACCTATCCATTACAGGCACAGAATGTTTGTACTTGCTCCCTGGCATTGAGCCCAGAAACTTGTTTATTTTATAAAAGCGCATCTTTACAAGAGCATTCCAAGCCTGAACTTCTAAGACTAATGGAAACAAAAGATTTTCCATGGTTGTTATTATTATACATTTTAGTGAACAAACAGCATCTCCATATTTTGCATTAAAGCAGCTTTTTTTTTCCTGTTTGAATTCTGTTTCTCTTGATCTTTTTCTTATCTGCACTTGCAGATCACTAATGGAAGTCTTGCGTTTTGGGACATTTTGGGTCAATGTCTAGAGAAACCTGGGGCCATACCCCTTTTGATGACATTTTGCCATGGACAGATAATTTTGTAATAGATTACATAGTAATATGTAGTAAATAACTACACTTAATTGATAGTACACTGCTAACTCTTTAATTAAAATCTCATATAAGCTAATGAAATACTTGATAAATGTAAATAATTTTCTTTAGCAAACAAATTCATCACTCAGGGAATGAAATCAGATGTATCGAACAGAAGCTGTTCTGCGCAAGTTCATGTTGTCTGCTTTTTAAATGTATCTGTGCATTAACTGAACCTCGTCTTCCATTTCCCGTTCCTTTTAGTCTGCCACATTGTGTTAGCCACATTTTCATCTGCGGCTGCTCAGTTTTGTCCTTTCTGAATTTCTACACTGTATTCCTTCTCCATCAGTCTTCTGTTTCACAGTAGTAGTAAAATGTTTCATTAAAGACAGATATTTCTATGTGGGAAATCCTGTTGACTTGGTTACTCTAAGATACAGGTTTGCTAATTTATGAGTGTATCCCAGGTAGTTGCCAAAATCCTCTCTTGCTAGTGAAAAAACAAGTTGTACAAGCATTATCCTGGAAAGAATGCAGGCAATCCTGATTTTCTCTTTGTACAGAGAAAACGTATCAAGATCTTCTGCACTTTCTGTACTACAGCTTTCACATTTTAAAATGCCTTGTTTGCCTTTGACATCTGTATGGTGTATTTTATTTCTAGTATTTTCTAACAGCCCTCAGACTTAGAATTTTTCTTGTGCTGCCAAATGTGAGCTTTTCCCTGAAGTCTTTAGTATCCATTATCACTTTTTTTGTAACTGAAACTTTTGATTTAAATAGATAAATGTGATAGATTGCCATTTGATTCTCTATTCCCTCTCTGAAACTTCTGCTAATGTTCTGTCTTTTTTTAAAGGCTCCTTTTCTCCTACTCTGTTCCAAAGTGGACATGTAGTCAAAACAGCTGTCGTTCAAGAGAGAGCTCTTGTGGCTTTTTAGCTATCTAATTAATATCCTCTGAGAAATACCATCTTTTTTCTTAACACTTGATTTTGCTTTTAGTGTTATTATTTTTAGAAATGGCGCTTTGGGATGTCAGCTTTGCAGTAGTGCTTATGGGACGGGAATATTCTCTCTTTGCCTCTTGAATATATTAAAGTCAGTAGGAGCTACTTCTTCCTGTCTACTGAGTAATGAATGCTTGGTTGAGATCCAAATTTAAGATGCCCTGTGTTAGACATGACATCTTTTGTTAGAGGAAGTAATTATTAAAGAAATTCTAGTGTGTGTTCTCAGAATGCAGACCCCTCCTCAACAATGATGTCTCTCTGCATGTGTTCCCTACGGCTGCTGCAACAAGGTTCTTTGCTTTTTCTTTGTGTTGATGTGATGCTCTGTAGCCATCCCTCACCTGCACAACTAGGCAGCGTTACTGAGAACATTGATCCATGTACTTACATTGTCGCACACTTGGAGAGTGCGACAGGATCTCAGAGTTCCTGTTACTTGAGTTTTCATCTTTCTCAGGTCTTCTTTAAAGTCCACGCAGACTTGTGTAACCTTTGTTATACTGAGCACCCACCTGTTTGCTCCAAAATGCACCATCAAGGCTTTCCTATGAACCCATAATCCTTCTGAATCTATTCACTGAAGGTTTCTTCCTGCAGTACTACAGATTGCTCAGGATGTTTCAGTTATGTTGTGTTAGAGTTATACACAGAAGCATCACATGTAAGGCATATGGTTTGAGCAGCTGATAGTATCAGATGAGTTCCAGAAACCCTTTGCCAAACTGAGTTATTTTATTATTCTGTGATACCTCCTGATAGATGTAAATTCAGACAAGAAGTGTGTAATCCATGTACACTGTTTTTATTATTATTAATATTTTCTGAATGACAGAATCAGACTGCATGAGGAACATACAAATCTGCAATCTCAGTTAGAATAAAGGAAAATGAACAATATATTAACAATGCCATTAAATGCTATTAAGTGAGAACCACACCTTGCAGACTAAAAATATTGCATGCGAACCCCTCAGAAATCCATCCCTATCTTGTTCCTTTCATTTTTATTTTCCTAAATTTTAGGAGCCACTGTTGAAACAATGCTGGAAAATATCAGTGTCAAGACAGACATGTTCCCTCCCTCTCCAAGCAAAGTACCTGATGTGCATTTCTTTTACAAGTAGGTAAAAAATCCTGCTAATTGGTATCTCAACTTTCATTTGTTTAAAGGAAACTAAAGCTGTGAGGGAACATCTCTTTTGTACCTTTAATCCTTATTGCTTTAGTCAATATTTGGCTGATACTGGTTGACGTGTTGAAGAATATTTTATGAAGTCAGCCAACAGTGTTTACTCAAGTCTAAATTATAATTGATTGGTAGTGATACCAGAACTTTGATTAATCCAAGTTCCACTTCCACTGCTATGTTACTTTCCATTATTTCTTGTATGTGACCTTAATACATTCACTTTTCATTGTATATTTTCTATCACAGTCATTTGTATTTTTTGATGTTACAAAAATGAATGTATTACTGTTAAAAATAATTGTTTGAAGTTGCTCAGTTATTAGCATACTTTTCTTACTATTCACTGTCCACCTTAAAAAGAATTTGGGTAATAATTAGCTCAAAAATCACCTCTATTAAGATGTCTACGTGGTGGTAGACAACATGTGAAATGAGTTCCTTTGTTTGCTTTCTGGAGCTGTGGGGCTGTGCAGGTTATCCTAAGGCACATACCTACATCTGCTGTACCAGTTGGCTCTTAATGTTGACTTCAGTGGTAGATCTTAATTTGCTTTAGGTTTCAACTTTAGGTTTCAACACTTCATGAATACTCAAACACATTTTCTTGACTGTTATTGCATAGTGAACCCCACAGCAGTGACCCTACTTTGAGAATATTATAAACTTGACTTACAATGTTAGTCTTTGTGGAATAACAATCTCCTTACTTCTGATGTTTCAGGAACAGTTTAATCTAGAGTTCCTGGACAAGGAAAAGGCTATCGTAAACTCCCTGTCAGAGTAGCACAGCAAGCACAACAGTGCCTGTAATTCTGTTTTTTAATCTTTTATTCTTATTTTGTGGGCAAATTTATTCCTTTGCTCAACAGAAATCAAACTAGCTAGAAAAACAGAGCTGTTCCCTGAGTGCCATCTCTGAGTACTCTCAGATTTGAATGATGTGATAAAGCCTAAGAAGCTTCTGTTCCTCCTTTCTTCCAGCTGACAATGGCAAAAGTACTACAGCAAAGAGCTTTACATTGGTATTGCAGGTTGATGAATGATGTAGATCTATGAAACAGGAGCATGTATTTACTGTAGTGGAAACATTACTGACTGCACATTTTTTCCTGTTTCATATTAGGTCTTCAACAGCAACAACCTCATGTGAAGATGGTCGTGCAACTGTTGTGACAGTGAGATGCAACCCCAACAAGCCAGGTCAAGGAGAGCTTTCTGTGCCCAGGTATTTTTGTGTTTGTGTCCCAGTAGTGCCTGAAAGCTCTTTTTCCACAGGAAACCTTTAGAAAACTCAGTAGGAAGTTTATACTTAACAGCAATGAGAAGTGCTGTTCTCCCTCATTTAACTTGCTAGGAAGTCTCATTCCTTTCTCCTCCAGAGCTGTCAAAGCCCATCATAGTCCATCTAGAAATTAATATAAATGTATTGATTGTACATACTTCACTCATCCTCATTCCCAAAAGCTAACATTGTGAGATGTGTAGGATCCAGTTTTGGGACAGGTTATCTACGCCCAACTGAACAAAGCCAAGAGGCAGCTGCTTCACACATGACAGCTGAGTGACTGATGTTTGAATGCCTTTGGAGATGTTTACCCAGTTTCTTAGGGACTTGAGGCTCTGCAAATTGTGCTGGGCAACAAGTTACCATCTGTCAAATGCTATGTGAATCTTCTTCAGGTGTGAGTCCTTGCTTTCTAGCATTTTGGGCTTAACACAGTGTGAGCTGTGATAACTCACCAGGAGTGAGAGGAATAAACAATTCTGCTTTTAACAGCATGAGCATAGACAGAAACATTACACACCTGATGCTGACATGACG
Source organism: Coturnix japonica (assembly GCF_054131305.1). Taxonomy (NCBI): domain Eukaryota; kingdom Metazoa; phylum Chordata; class Aves; order Galliformes; family Phasianidae; genus Coturnix; species Coturnix japonica. The sequence goes on from NC_140663.1 coordinate 6,639,078, forward strand.
TACCTTATCTAATTTCCTGTTGACATCTCCCTTCCTTGCCCCACTTTGATTAACTCAGCAGTCAGACAGCTATTTTCAAATAAGTAGTGAGGTACCTGATAAATGTCAAGTATTATTGCATGTAACTCTTTAATCTCCCAGACACAGCATTTAGTATCACATGAAGTTGAAGTACAAGGTGAAAGCTGTAAAAGAAGAGAAAGATCTGTCAGTGGTCTTATCATGTATGGCAAAAAGTATTACATTATCCAGAGATGATAGTTATCAGCTATTCAAATTAAGGTAAAGCAGAATTGTCTCTTTTCAGAAGTCTCTTTTCAGTACTTTGGATCAGAATAACAGATTCCCGGATGGTACAACAAAAGCGTTTACATCCATTTTTTTCTGTGTTGGTATATAACACAATTACACAGCCCAACTTCTTGCATGGATGCTTTGTCGCTACTGCTGTTAGAACTGCTGCAGTTGTCAGGAGGAAAAGCTGCATGAATGCCCTGGCATTGCCAGTACAACTTTGTTCTGCTGGTTGAATGCATAATAAACTCATTAGTCTCTCTTAGGCAAAGAAAAACTGTTATCTCTTCATTAACTGGCGAACATCTTCCTAGTAATTAACTATGACATGACAAGTCCATTCCATATGGGCAACATCACCCAGGCATCATTTTAACAAGAACAGGAACCAACTTGTAACAGTCACCCAGTGCAGGAGAATAGTGAGAGGGGCACACGCCAGTCTAGCTTGTGCTGGTGAAACGTTAGAGCAGTTCTGCTGCCCCAGAGCTTACTTCTTCTCTTCACTGTAGGTGCATAGGTAGCACACACTGCCAGGAACTGAACTGTTTTTTTAGACCTTTGGCATCCCAACATCTGCTGTTATTTGAAAGAGCATTATATAAACTGGGAAAAATTCTTCCCCCAGATTTTTTCACCTGCTGATTTGATAGATGTTTGTCTATTTGTTGTACTTATTGTTACCAATCTTCAGCAACAGAACACAGAGTGAAGATGCAAACTCCAGAGTCATTCATAAATGATAACTATGCTTTTCTCTCCTAGCTCATGCCCTGCTGGCACCTGTGATGGATGCACTTTCTATTTTGTGTGGGAAAGTGCAGAAGCTTGCCCTCTGTGCACAGAGCAAGACTACCATGAGATTGAGGGAGCCTGCAAGAAAGGATTTCAGGTACAGCACCTCCAGCTCCAAGTTGTGTGTGTTAATTTGGGTAAAACTTGAAAGCTGTTGAAATTCTTTGTACAAGTGAACATGTTAAGTGCAGGAAGAGTTGGGGATCTCTGGCTGTGTAGAGACTCAGGAATATTTGTGCCCATGGCAGCTCTCCTCTAGCTTGTATCTGTATGGGTAAGAACTAAATTATACATGCAAGCAAGCTGTTTGTACAAATGGAGTGCCTAAAGGACATCAGTCTTTAGGTAACCATAATCATCATGGCAGACTAGACAGATTTCAGTTTAGAAATTGATCTTTCCTTGTTTGCAATGTTCTTGCTACTGCTTCTTCTAATCAAATATTAGGAAATCCTTCAACTGGTTCAGTACTGCCCTATTGATAAACATCACCAAAATAGGCACAGCCATTTCATAATCCCCGTCCAAACTGAAGTGTATCAAGTGGTTATTGGTAAAGAAGTGGAAACCCTTTTGCCATGTTTAAATCTACAGCTACAATCAAGGGGACAACTGAGCTGACAATACGGCTGAAAACCAAGCATGTGCTTTGGTTTTCTTTTATTGAAAAGATGTCTAACCCATTTACCAAAAGCCAGCTTGTTTATTTAAAGTTTAAGTAGTTCTCTGTTTTCCTACAAACAGCTCATTTTCTGGTGTTCTTTGATTTCTATTTGAAAGGAAACCTTGTATGTATGGAATGAACCAAAGCACTGCATTAAAGGGGTTCCCTTGCCAGAGAAAAGGACCAGCACTTGTGAAACAGTGGATTTTTGGCTGAAGGTTGGAGCTGGTGTTGGTGCTTTTGCTGCTGTTCTGCTGATAGCCTTGACCTGCTACTTTTGGAAGAAGAACCAGAAGTAAGTGCTGCAGCTTGTGTTGCATATAAAAATAAGCTTGATGTATTGAACAAAAAGACCTTTCATGGATCTGACCTTATGACAACGTTGATGGAAAATACCATGCTCGATCAGTTTGTTGATGGACCAAGCTGAATTTTTTCTGACAATGATTTTCAAAAATGCTAGAATGAAAAATGTAGAAAATCCCCAATGATTTGTGACGGGATTATTTCCTGACAGGAGCTGTCTTTTTAACCCCTAAAGTTTGAGTTTGACTAAGTCCAGAAGCAACATGGTTTTCTCAAGGTATGAAGACCAAAAGGGTATTTATTTAGTTTAATTCATACCTCTCATCAGGACTTCAGGTAATCTAAATTATAAAATATTTCAAAAGGGGACATTTGTTTAAAAACAAACAAACAAGCAAGCAAACAAACAAAAAAACACTAAAAAAACAACAAAAACTCAACTAAAAGAATACCTGTATGGCTTCCTGATTTCAGGCTGGAGTATAAATATTCCAAATTAGTGATGACAGCAAACTCAAAAGAGTGTGAGCTGCCAGCTGCTGACAGTTGTGCTATAATGGAGGGGGAAGATAATGAAGAAGAAATAGTATATTCAAATAAGCAGTCACTGCTGGGGAAGCTCAAGTCCTTGGCGTCAAAGGTAAGTGGCAATTAGTACTATTAATACTAGAAGTAATTATTACAATTATTTATCGCTGGACGTGATGAGGCCATGATGCTAATTTGCACAGTGCTTTGTTTAGCCTCCAGCACACACATCGCCCAGTTTACTCTTGACCTGCTAAAATGCACAATGTGAGTAATGATGAATGTTTCAGGGAATTAAAGAAATGCTTTCTTTTCTGCAGGGAGCTTCCTGAAGCATTCTTTATTGTATGGGCTGTGCCTAAAAAGAGGCACGGTGGGTAACCTCACTTCCTGGATTCCTACCAGATCCCTCCACTGAAGCAAGCACAGCTATTATAGATACAGGAAATTAACATCACAAACAGCTGCTTGCACCTCACCTGGGCTGACTTCATGGCTGACTTGAGAGCCATAATTTTCAGGATTATAGTATTCAGATGAAGAGAATCATCAGCTCAAGCCCATCACCTAATACTGTAACCTCCTCCATTTTGTTGGGGAGCAATAGCGCTAAACATTTTTTTGCAGCATGTGATGCAGTGTTGTTATATGTTTGAACACAGAGGTCTTTTATGTCATTGATTATTTCTCATAGGAACAACAGAGGGCTGTCATGGTAGATCCCACAAGCATTTTGATCTTTTTCCAAATGCTTTGCAGTTGGTGAGAAAGTTGGTGTTGTCATTAAGGGAATCCAGCTGAGGCATTTGTTTTTACAGGAAAAAGGTGGATGACATTTTCCCTTTCACACAATTCTGCTGTAGAGGGTTGTTTCAAAATAAAAAGGTTTCTTCAACTATAATAATACATCAAATCTTTTGAAAAGTAACTTTTTGTGTTTCTTGTCTAAATAGTATTTCAGAAAGTTCAATTTTGAGATTTTTTTTCCTCATATTCTTTGTTTGCCTTTCTGTGATTGAATGCAATGCAGTGTAACCGGGTGTCCTTTCTTTTCCCTTATTTTTCTTTCTTTTGGCTGTTTTATATTTTTATTAGAGTGCTTTCCTCTTTCCACACTACTGTTCCCCAGGTCTCCTACCCAGGACATGGTACACAGCTAATGTGCAGAACTTCCTCTTGCCCCCACCTTGACTATTAGTCTTGTCAAGTCAGTAACTTTTCTTGTGGAAAGGTGAAAAAATGTGATGCTAAGGATTTTGGAAATGTAAATAAAATGAAAGCACATCAAATTTTGTGCAGCTTTTACAACAATGGAAGTAGATTCCATTTTGAATCCTACAGGAATAACTTTCAAGTAGAACTTTGTAGGATATAGGATGGTATTTTTTTGTAGATGAAATGGCTTGGCTGTCCATGGCTGGGCTTGATGACCGGCTCTGCTGAGGGTTGTGTTTTGCTGTATGCTTGATAACTGTAAAAGCTTTGCTGACTCAATTTGCAGCACCAACCACTGGCTTCTGCCTGATTAGAAGTATAGAGATGAGAGTGTGGGAGAAATGTTCTTTTTTCCTTTCTTCTTCTTTTTTTTTTTTCTTTAAAGTAAGCATTAGTGCTATAGTATTCAGAGCACTCAAATGGAAAGAAATGCCAAAAGAGTTTTTTAAAGTTTCTACATCCATTGTAACAGGCTCCCTGAGTATTCTCTGCTATTTAAACAAGCCTGTCAGATATTTCTAAGCTGATTCCTTTTTTTCCTACTAGATAATTGTAGCTGGCAAAGTCAACATATAGTACCTCATTAGCTGACTGAAATCTGTGTCCTGTATCCCTGCAGATAACCGGAATTTAATATATATTTCTCCAAAACAGATGTTACAGGCACCATTTTTCGTTTATGGAAAAGATGAGGAAATTCATCTCCTGATGCATTTGCATCATAATATACAGAAAAAAATACAGGGAGAAAAGCAGAGGAGAAAAAGAGAAAAAATGTAAATGGAGAGACAAAGATATAACTATCCTCACTATATGTTTGAGCTACAGGCAATGGCATTTCTATGAGACAAAACATCCAATGAAGCTATTAATGGCTCTGAGAACCCAAGCAATTTAGGGCTAGGACTGTAATATAGTAAGAAATAACTATTATTTTTAATGAGAATATGGAAGTTAAAGAATCATGAAACTGCCTCAGGTTGTAGGCTGTTCTAGTTGCAGCTGTTGTCTGTAGTGTAACAATTCTGGGTCTTTCAGAAGAAGAAATATATTCTCTGCTGTAGGCAAGTGTAGGATAATTTTCTCTCCTGCTCTTTCTCACACATGCACCAGACTGTTCTGATTTCTGATGGAGACTGCTGTGAGGACCAGAACATGAGTTAATGTAGTTCCCATCGTGTTTGTGTACATCAAGTAATGGGAAAGATAGGTACACAGTGCAAGAGCTAGCACTTCTCAGTGGGAGAGAGCTTTGGGCTCTTTGATAGCTCCTGTGTGAGCTATAGGGTTGTCCTCACTTTGCACCCTGATACCTGCTGGCAGATAGGCTGGGCTGTTACCCTGCAAAAAAAAGAGAGGAACAAATCAATCTTCTGTCCCTGGTTTTTGGATGGCAGAGGGTCTGTAGACTTTTGTCTTATCCAGAAGAGGATTAGGAATGGGAATCCAGGAATGGGGCAGTAGTGTTCACATTCACAGGCCTTACTCTAAACATTTTCTTTAAGGTAACAAACAAATTACTAAATAATCATAAACTCAGATACGATTATCTTACAATTCCTTAGCTCTGGTCAACTGTCCTATGCTATGAGTATTAAATGCAAGCCTTCCCCACACCCTCTAAAGGAAAGTACCATGGAAAATTTTCTCTTCCTGGCAAAATCATTGGCTTTTCTTCACATAATTTTGATTATTTTGCATTTTTTACAGAATTAGTGGTGTTATTAAACAATAGTCAAACCGTGCTCTTCGTTACTGTAGTAGAAACAAAATCTTTGGCAAAGGCTGCTCTGAAGTTATTAAGAGAAGTGACTGTAGCAACTGGTGGAGTGAATCTGGAGAATCCCAGCTGATAGGAACCTGTCTTTTCCATTGCAGGAAAAAGAAGACCACTTTGAATCTGTTCAGCTGAAATCTTCAAGATCCCAGAATATATGAAGACTTAATGCTGCCTTCAAAGAAAGAAACCTGATTTCTATTTTTACAGGACCATATTTTAAACATATTCTGGCACACATTGCAGTAGTGATCTCAGTGAGAAATGCTCAGCCATTTAGGAAGAAAGAAGACAGGAAGCAAACCAGAAAATTGGATTGCCTTATCATGTGATTGAGTACCTTGCCAAAAAATAACCCGAACCCAAACAAATGCTTGGATTCCATACTGGGAATGAAATTTAACTCAGGAAGAGATATACATACTGCAAATAACATTATTATTATTATTTTTTTTTTTTTGCATTCACCTGGGCATTGCTCAGGCATGCCATGTGATTTATAGCTACCTTTCATTTCCTATCTTTCCTTCTACACATATTCATAAGAAATGATTTTCAGAGAGGCCTGAATCCTCCTGCAAAGGTTGTGTGTAGTCCTTTAGTAGCATTCCTGTGAGTTCTCTTAAAATCAAAGTTGTGAATGGTACGGGGAACAAGCTTCAGGTGAATCCTGAATTGAAGAGGATGCTTTTGATTTTAATGGTTTGGAGGGCTTAGTGGTCTGCCCTTGGAATCTAATGCAAGAGACATGGTTCTGCACCTGTAAGTTGAACCCATTCTGTTTCCTAGTTTGTGGCAAACAGGGCTGAGGTAAAAACTTATGTTACTGAGTTTAGATGTGTTAACTGCTGCTGTATAAATTGCAGATCAGGGCACATGAGTTTCTAGGCAGTGGTTAAGGTCAAGCTCTTTAAAGACAGGGAAGGTGATAGCTACAGTACAGTTTGCACTCATCGCTCTCTGTGGAAGCTTGTCCTTTTCAAGAGAGGTTGGTGGCAGTTTCACTCTACTCCCTTGGGCTGCCAATATGCCACCTTCCCCTCAGGTGCAAGTCAGCAAAGCCTGAACTGTGGAAATAAAGCATGAAATCTCCACTTCTGGAGATTAGGGATCAGCTTTATCAGCTGATAGACTTATTAGAAACACTCAGCTGCATCTGTTCCTGGCCCCAGGCAAGGAATGAGGATGAATACCCAGGGGAGCTGAGTGTGTGGTTGTGCACTTAGGCAGCTCAGCATCTAAATGTTTTCTGCTGCCAATACAAGTACCTTCTTTGAAAGGAGGGCACAAAGTGGTTCGTTGAAAACTGGAAGCTAGATGGACTTCTTTATGAAATCGGCCACTTTGTATGCATGAATTCTTCATAGAGCCCACTCCGATCATGTCCTGGAATTCTCACTGAAGTCAAACTTGAAGGAATCTGAAAATAAGGCAAAAAAATATATATATTTAAGAAAAAATATGCAAGACTTGTATCCAGCCAAAAGAAAATGAGGAATCAATTTTGTCCTGACCTCTGGTCAGACTCTTATTTCCACTCCAGTAAAGTTACCTGAATTGTGAATGCATCAAAGCTAGAAGAGGCACGTGGGCAGAAATGGTTGTTTTATTATAAGGAATATAGATTTTTTTGGTTTTATATGACTGAGCTATTTCTGTAAAAGAGGGCCCGCTTTTAAGTAAAATCTAAATTAAATTGAATTTTCTGCACTCTGAATACTTTATTATGCTACAAACATGGACAAAAATTTTATGAAGTTTAGATTTTTTTGTTTCTTTAGGGAAAATTCAGCTCAGTTATTTTATATCTCCTGTCATGGAACACTGGCATTGCTCTTCTGATGGGAGATACTTCAGGCATCTTTACAGAAGTGGTGTACATTTTTTGTTCTTCTTGAAAAGGCACTTCACTTTCCCAACAAAGATTTTTATGGGGTATTGTTGAATGTATATTAAATACACATTCTTTTTTGTATATTTTGTACCATGGCACAGTTATTATTGTACATTGTATTTGTCGTCATGATGTCATTTATATATGGTTGTCAAAGATGAAATGCTCACGGAGTAATTGGTTATGGCTTTGGGATTTCACTTCTTGGATCTTTTATGAAAAGGGTTTTTATGTTGTTGGTTTTTATTCAAACGGTGTGCTGTAGCATCAAAGATATATATCTGATGGGCATTCATAAAATAAAGTGAAAATATATTTGAAATTCTGGACTTGGGATATCTGATGGAACTAAAGCCTTTGCTGATCATTTGCAGTCTGTAGTGGTGACTAGAGCTTTTTGCTGCCACCAATTGCATGAGTCAACATCTTTTTTTTTTTTTTTCTTTTCCCTTTTCCTTTCATATGTTTTCCAACCCATATTGCAGTGCATTCTCTAGAACAACATTTATTCTTTCAGATATCTGCAGTGTAAAAATGCCTTAATGTTTCTGAGCTGTACTTCATTTTATGTAATAACACAGTTTTGTTTGATTCCTTTTCTCGTTCCCTTTTGTTTTCTGAATCGAGCAGAAAGTGGCTATTTTCAGTTAGCTCTGATAGACTTTGCTAGATGACCATTGGCAGCTCTGCTTCCAAAAGGTTTGTCATGCTATTGTTCAGAATTCTTCCAGGCAGATTTATAGTGTAGCTGATGCAGTGATGACATAGTAAGATACAAACAAATAATATGGACTTTACTTTAAAATAAGAAATCTGCATTTTCTACAGTTTAGGCCAGTTAAAACTGGCATATTCTGCTGTCCTTTACAGTCTTTTCTTTTGGTTAAAGACATAGCAGGGAGGGTAAGTTTTTATTTTCCCATGAGAGGTCAATTTTGGAAGCCTTTAGCATTTCATTAAGAAATCATATCTCTGTGACCTGTTCTAGTACTTACTGCAACCTCCCTCTTTTCTCCCACGTGGAATCACATTAGATTCTGTTATTTGATGCCATAAAACAATGTGCATTGGCCTGTTATGTGTTTAGTTGATTAAATGGGATGCATTTTATTGCTGCATTTGCATGCTTTTCTTTGAAATCTGGAGTCAAGCAACTGAATCTCTTTGAGGATTAAGCACATTTTATGTTGTCTCTGTATTAATTATTGGCAAATTAAGCGTAATATTATTGTCTTAGCTTTGACAGCACTTGATAGGGGGTGAAATACACAGAGAATGTATTCTATCTGGGTTATGACTATATTGGTTGATATTTGTTGTATATAACAGGATTTATTTCAAATCTAGGTTTTGGGAAAATTAAATGTCTTAGAGCCGTAAAGGAGGTTATGGAGTAGCTTCAAAGAGTTTCCATTTTGTTCAAAAAGAAGATTACTCTTTTAAAGAAGTTTTTGGACCCTTTGTTAGTAAAGGGGAATGTTTTCAGTGTTATATTTGCTGGTCCAGCCAGAGTCAGTAAGGCCCATAAAACAGAGACAGGATAGGAGATGTTACTATTTAGGAACCTGTGGTTGCTGATGCATCTCCAGAAGTGACCACAACATACGCTTCAGTGTAAAAGTAAAAGCAGATGTGTCAATGGCAAAGACATTTCTTCTGGAACAAGGAAAGCTGCTGGTTGGTCCATGTCAAGAAGCATGAAGGACTTAAATTAATGTTCTAGATAATGATAACCTTAAGAGAAAGCTTCAGAAGTTCTGCTTATCTTGGGTGGTGCTCTCTTAAGTCCTTCCCTGTGCATAACTTTCTTGCAGAATTGCTTGTTTCTATTTCTTGTTGCTTTTGAATGCATGGGAACTGTGCTTCATGGGCAAATATGCAAGGAGACAGAAATAAGATTTGCAAGGTCAAACTCATCCTACCATATATATCGTGTCACAAAAAATGGTGATGTCTCCAGACACCTGACTGGCTCTGCCCACAATGAATATATGAAAGAGGGGAGATGTGAAAAGTGACTTGACCATCAGCTTTCACCGTGTTTTGGTATATACAAAGTTGGACCTCAACAGGAAGGTCACATGCGCTGTGAAGCTGATGATCTAACACCACCTAAAAGCCCAAGTGAGGTTGTGCGGGTGGGTGTTTTGTGTTGTGTTTGCTTTAATAAAAGACAAGCAGGAGTGAGCTCTGCTAGTGTTGGTGTTATGTACAGTCCCAAATGGCTTCAAGTTGCACCAGGGCAAGTTTAGGTTGGATATCAAGAAAAACTTCTTTACAGAAAGGGTTGTTAAGCAGTGGAATAGGCTCCACAGGGAGGTGGCTGAGTCACCATCCCTGGATGTGTTTAAAAACTGTTTGGATGTGGTGCTCAGTGACATGATTTAGCGGAGGGTTGTTAGGGTTAGTGGGTGGTATGTTTAGGTTGCGGTTGGACTCGATGATCTTAGAGGTCTATTCCAACCTGCGCAATTCTATGATTCTATGATTTTTGCCTATGCCATTTACTTAGTGGCAGCAGCAGGCAGAAGATTGATGTTCCTCCTTGCCACTGCTTCCTACCCATCCTCTTCCTATTGCAAGAAAAATCCAGCCTGGCTCTGACCTCTTTAGTAAAGTAACAGCAATGAGTTTTTGTCTGTTTTCTATGAGAAGCTTTGAGGTGGGCATACAACTCTCAGACTGCAAACTGCAAATGATAATGATAGACTGACATAATGACACCAAGCGCTCAACATCTGCACTTGGTGTTGAACTATGGAGTTGATTACAGCTCCTTTTTATTAAGAGGACTAATTGTGTGAAGGGTTGTGTCAGAAAAGTTCTTATCCAGAGCTCAGATTTCTGGGTGGAACAGTGTACTTTGGACTCTTTACATGGATTTTATTTATTTATTTTTTAATTGTTATTTATTTGGTTCACGGAAAACATGATATTTTTAAAGTAGGATTTGGTCATTTGGAAACAAGTGCTAGAGTTTTTTTACTTTGAAAAAAGGCTTCCTTTTGGAATTTCTTAAACTATGGCTAGAACCAGTTGTATCTACTTATTTCAGGGAAAGTGATCACTGAGACAAAAGGATTGTGTTTTTGCTTTCAAATTTTTATCATGACTTAACACTTCCCCTATCAACCTCCACAGCATCCTCTTTGCTTTGAGGTGATTTACTTCACTGTTTACATATGGTAGAAGTACTGAAGAGAGCAAAAGGGTTTTATTCAAATGGAAACAAAATCTTCTTATTATTTAAAATCAGAGAAACTCAAATGATAGTGTGAAAGGGCAGAAGTAATAATTAAAAGAAATAATGAATATGATGTTTCTCCCAAGATTTTTTTTTGTTAGTCCAGTGTGCAAAGCCTTTGCCAGACTGTGTTATTTTCCTTTTTGTTTTGATTTGTTCTAAAACTGGATTACTTGATGTATCGGGCAGTATCCGATAACCTGCATCCATCAGAAAGCAGTGAAAACCTTTCAAAAAAGACATCTAAGTAAAATATAAGGAAGTCCAGAACATTCAGTGGGGATGAATGTTCATTGTGGGTTGTTTTGATTCCTGTATGTGTTAAAAACCCACAAGCAAATGGCTTTCAAACCGCCTTTGTTAGAATTCAAAACATGTTCTAACACAGACATTGGGTCATTTTCTCAGTAGTGCTATCAGAATGAATGAAACCTCTGGGACAGTGAGATCCTCACCTGCTATAAATTGATGCCAATTTAGATTCTAGGGATGCAGTTGGTCTGACACAATGCCTGTCATTTCAGTGTAAACTTAGTGATCTGCGCAAGCTTGTTTAGGGATATTTATCTTGCTTAGGGATGTTTATCTCAGTCTCAAGTAGCAGTCCAAGTTAAGTCAGGGGACTCTCCACCAAGTACAAAGGGAGTAGAGCTTGACTATCTCATAAGTAGCTCTATATTGCAGATAGTGAATGTCAGGTGATGTAGATCTGATCCTGCTTGTTGCTCTCCATACAGATTGAGAAGTAATTCTTTCTGGTTTGGGCATTTTTAAGATATCATAAAGATAATGCTGATGCAATGACATTAATATTATGATCAGATACTCTGACCTTTTGGCATACCATAAACAGTTTCTTAGCACACAAAAGAGCTTCCAAGAGTCACATGAACATCACTGCCCAATCTGAGATGCTTTAAGGGGTCTTCATTGAGAAAACAAGACTCCCAGTTTGTCAAACCACGACCCCTGTGTATTGAGGTAGGAACCAAGCCTGAAGCACTTGACACTGAGGAGCTTGTGGAGAAACTGACTCTGTGGGCTGTGCAATGTCTGTTTTGGGCAGTTCACAGAGATTTTGATACTGACCAACTCTGAGATGCAGAGTCTGTGTAGCCAGCTGAGGGACTGTGGACATCAAAAGATCTTCACTGGTCAACACATGGATCTACAAAAAAAAAAACAAAAAACCAACAATATTCATCTATCTATGAGTAGGAATTTTAAGAACTTATGTCTTTCATTTTTTGCATTCAAAATAACAGCTGCTTTCTTTGGCAGTTCAGCCCTAAAAAGCGTGTAAAAACATCTTGAGATTGGGCTAGAGAGAACGTGTACATCCAACAGCATGTATCTCTAGTATCTGCCTTTCAAGCCCCAGTGGTGTTGCCTTTGAAGTCAATGAGAATTTTGCTATTGACCTCAGCAGGAATGAGATCAACAGGAACAAGCCCTTAGGTAAATATGCCCAGGCACATTAATCAAAGGTGTATTTGTTTCCTTTATGTCTTATTGGACTGGGAAAATGGAGGATTTCAGATTGTTCCAACAGACTGAGAGGTGGCTCTCAGAGAGCGGTTATAAAATCAGGTATTTTGCAATGGTCTGAGTGGCCGCTATGTGTGTATTGAATTGTTTGCTTTGAATGCAAAGGTCACCCCAGAGACAGGTGTAAATGTCTCCTGGATTGCTCCTTTGTTACTATTTTAGCCTCTGCGTCTCTGTGATGCTCCAATTACCTCCTATAGCACTGGTGATACGGAACCAGCTTTGTTTTGGCTGGAGGTATAAAACAGTCTAGGCTAATTTTCTGACACATCTTCTTCTACCTCTTTGCCAACATAATTTAAAATGTCTTTGATTTTTATATGCTACCAGTCTACAGTGTACGCGACAGATTTAAATCATGCCAAATGGGTGAACCAGTGATCAAAGTTTCGTTGCTAATGTCTCATTGAGATGCAATTAGGCATTTTCATGTTTGGAAATTATCCTGCATTTTATTAACAAGAGAAGCACTTAAGATGCTTTAATAATGTGCTTATAGTTTTTCAAGGAGAGGGGACATTATACGTGGCCGTGACAAAGCATTCATCATAATCACCTGTTTTGTGATGTGGATTTTGTAACACAGACACACTCCCATACACATGTGTGTGTATACATGCACACTATTCATGCAGGCTTTTTACCCTGGTGTAAAGGTTAGAGGAAAACGCAAGGAGATAATGACCTGGAAGGAGGAAGAAACAAAAATGAAACCATGCTGAAAAACTTTTATCTTTTTATTATTGGTGCCTTTACATTAATACTGTTGTTTTGTGCTGAGAAAACCAGTCTGTTACATGTAAGGTAACTGTAATATACAACATAGAAATGCAGTCTAAGTTAATTACAACAAGGAACTACAAAAAATATCGTAGGAAAGAAGTCACCTAACATTGCAACTGTGCTTGCAACAAATCACTCCCTTACTTTAGGACTATGCACATTGTGAACCATGGTTATTTACATGTCCCTTATGACCATTAACAACAGAAGAGCTAAAATCAGTCTAAAAAGTTCCAGAACGTCACTATATACTGTACAATCCTCAAAAATAATTTATTACACTATTTCTAAAAAAAGGTACTAGTTTTCTTTTGTTTTCTTTTGTTTTCTGGTGTTTTCCAAAGTGCACAACATGTGCAAAGTTTTGCCTAACAGTCTAAAAACTCAAGAACTGAACTGCAAGTCACAATCACAGAGATGAGGTGGTGGAGTCCAGGACTTCCCTTCCATTGCAGACCGTCGGTACGTACATACTGGCAGATGCTGAAAGAGAAAGAGGGGAAAATGAACTGATGTCACGAGGGACAAAAAGTCACAGCAACACACAGGATTAGAATTTGAATGATCTCAACCATGTCACCCAATTTAACCAAGATGCCCTATGGAAAAGTGAGTGCAGGTGACAACAGCAGTGGAGCTGGTGGAGGTGTGCTCTTACCTCTACAGGTCAATGCAGATCTGAAGCTGCAACCTCCTGGAGGAACCTGTATTCTTTTTGCTGAGTGTTAAGAGGGCTTGGGATGAGTGAGCTTGTCTAAGAAGTGCTTGAATAAAATGCATTTTGGTGAGGATTTTGGACCACTGGGCCTAACATAGTAGCATTTTGCATGTTAGTGTCTGCCAGTGCCGCTAGAGTGGTACAAAGATGCCTTTACAGGGTAAAAATTGAACCTTTGGGTCTTTCATTCATTATTGGCAGGAAATTGTAATGTCTGATCCTACAGGCTCCCAAGGATTTGGAATGGCCATTCCTGAAATAAAACATATATGTTTTTAAATCCAGGAGATAATCTACCTCTGCACATTAGGACTGTGTGTTAATCTAATTGTTAATTAAAAAAAAATAATAATAAAAAATGATGTGCATAGTGGATGGAATGATGAAACATTCAAATAACTGAATTTTAAAGCAAAATTTATCCCAATTTATTTCCTGGTCATAATCCCCTGGATTTCTGGAAGCTCTGGGTCAGGATTCAAATAGGTAGGCCCAAATTCTGTTACCCTTACCTTCATCACCTAATATTTTATTCAACAAGTTTTCATTGCTTCAGTGATGTGACAATTGAACATTAATATCACAGTTTGCTTTTGAACATGTTTGTGTTTTCACTGTAAGAGATATTAATGGTCTGCCAAAGCCTTGTGGTTTTTAATTTAAAAGCAAGCTAGTTTATCCATCTTTGTAAAAATTATCCACTGGGCATCAGCAGTGTGTTTTTCAATACTCCGTGACATCTCTGCTTACAGCACCATAATGCAGCTTTTTGAAAGACACATTAGGTTAATGATAACTGTGACCCAGAGAAATGTGATGCCTTCATCAAAGAAAACACATAGCAAGCAATGACTTGGTAAACCCAATCATCCACTGTAAAAAGCAATTTATGCAGCTGACAAGGGCATGCTCAGTCTTCCAAAACCGGTGCTGGCTGCAGTCCCTGTTGCAAGCTGGTTCTCTAAATACTCTCAGCATCATGTTCAAAATTGATCATTATTTCTTCAGATCAGTTCCTATTTGTATTTTTTATTTTTCTTTCATTGACTGAATAAATATTTCATATGGAAAATACAACTGTTGTAACAAGATAAATTTAGAGGCACTCCTGGACTAACTTGTTACTCCAGGCAGGGCGTAATGCTGGTAAGCAGAAGAATCAAGAGTGAACTCTTACCCTGATTTAGGTAGATGGAGTTTCATCTTTCACAACCTATATGCATGCTGGAATCTGATATTGGTCTATGGTTTAATGAAGATTAACTATCATGTTCTACATTCAGTTTTCAGCTGGATAATATACTGGCATTACATTGAGCTGAAGGTTTTATTATTGTTCTTTGTATTACCACTTACTGCTGGCAAACAGAAAAATCGATACTGCTTAGGAGACTAGTTTTGAATCCTCATTCTTCTGTAGTATGTCTACGGGCAAAAGCATTTTGCTTCTGTGAGCATCACTCGCACACCCAGAACATTTTAGCGTCAGGGGTTCTTTGAAGCCCAGCCCACTGAAGGGTATGAATAACTTGAATACTGCAGGAACTGGATCAGGAGGATGCCACAGTTGGACAAGAGGAATCTGGTGGTAGGTGAGGAGTGAGTGGCTTTGCCTTTGGAGTTCCCAGGCTTCCTCCTCAGCACTTAACTCTTTTGTAGTGCTGGGAGGCAGTTTTCACACTGAGAATCCAGCTCTCAGTTCTCTCAGAACAAAAGCACTGATTTCTTCCTACAAAGCTTAGCAATGTTCAGCACTCGCACTACACAGCTCTGAGTTTCTCTGTGTGTCGTAAAGCAGCAGCCTGAAAGATTGCTGGACCTCCTGGAGACACTTCAGCTCCATTTTGCTATGCACACCTACATAGGCAGGCAGACTCAAACTTTTGTGCGCAACTTTCTCTACTCATGCTCACAGCAAGACAGATGTGAGTTAATGATGTATAAAAGCTGTAGTTTGGAGCTAGAGCTGGGCAACAAAGTACTGAGAGAGGAAATTTACCAGCATGGCTGTAAACATTAACTTCAGTTCTTTTTCTGACCCCAGTAGAGGATACCTGGAGGAGCTCACATCTGTGTGCAGCTCTCTACGTGGACATCACTTGAATGAATGACACTCGGTAAAAATAAGCTAAAAGGGTGTAAAAACTCTGCCCAAGTCACACAGAAGCTTAAATCAGTCCTGAGCAACCCAGGAAGTTTTGTAAGTGCTTGTCTCTTGCCTTATGGGAACATCTCTGCCATGCCCATAAAACACTCATGGAAAATGGGGCAAACATCTCAATAGGTGAAGCAGCGCTCTGCCAAAGGTGAATTTTTAGACCCTAACAAATACATATAGATACAAGAATGTCATCTGCCAAGGTATATGTATATCCTGCCTCTCTTCAGCTTTGATATGCTTTCTTCTATAGTCCAAACTTCAGCTGTTCTGTGATCAAAGCTTGGTACTTTTAAATCACGTTCCCTCACTCAGCAGCATTCACCTCTACTGCATTCTGCAGAGCTTGCAGCAGGACAAGAAGCTGAATTCAGGTAACCACATTTGGAGGTGCAATTAGCAATAAATGGGACCACACTGAGGCTTATGTGACTCACTAGCATCAGGCCCTCCCTCCATGTTATTGTGATACACATTTAGATCTTACAATTAATGATCTCCAAGAGTGTTGTGAGATATTTTTGCTTTCCTCTCAGTGCTTGCCCAGTTTTCGAGGCTGATGAAAACACCATTGAAACCAAAGGAAAAATAAGCTGACAGCCTTGGGACTGGTGAAAGGAGTATTTTCTATTCCATTTATTTATTTTTTTTAATAGATGCAGTATGTTAATTGATATTCTCTCCCAGTCCTGCTGCCACTGAGGGAATGTGCCACATGGTGAACTGTGTGCTGATAGAAGTGAGCTTGTAGCAGGCATGGAGAAGGCCATGAAATGGATTAGAATCAATTTGGATGTCAGTCCTTTCAGAGACTTATGAATAAATAAACAGTTTAGCAAGAAGAAGATGTAAACAGTTTACAAATAATTTGAAGGGTGTGAGTGAAGTTTTTCCATCTCAAAAATATAGCTGCAGTGATAGACAGTGAGTTCTCAGTGTTATTTTCCTAAAATAATCTTCATAAATGGAAACAGTGCTTTTGTTCCATTGTACTACATGGGACTTTTAGTCTTTCTTCTATGTCCTTTCTGTGGTCCAGAAAGTTCCCAGAGATCAGTATATTCACTTTGGTGTAAGCAGGAAAAGTAAATGACTGAGGTCACTTTTCTGAACAATGAAGTAAGTTGCAGGAGGATGTAAGGGTTGATTTCTGTGCTTCCCTTAATGTCTTGAAGATATTCATAAATTTGAAGAGGTAGACTTTTAATCAAAAGGTGTGCACTGAGGATGTATTTCAGTTGCATACAGGCACACACTCAATATGTATATCATCCAGCCATTACAATAAAAAAAAATCCAGTTCTGTATAAAAGTATCCATGAATCAACATGGTTTCTGAGTTAGCTGATTTAATAGTAAGAAGAAATTTTAAAAAAATATGCAAAGACTACCTTCACAAAATTCACAGGGGACAAATTAATCACATGAGACTTATTTTGTCCAAGAGCCAAGTTTCTTAAAGTTGTTCAGAAACCATAGATATTGGAAACACAGCCCCTTTGGGATTGCTCTTCACTTTGGACACTCATCTCTCTTTAACTAAGTGTTCCAAAATAGCAAACAATTTTGGTTTCTGGTGTGTGCTCTGCAGCTCCCTTTTTCTCTTGTATTCCTCGCCTCTCTCTGCCTGTGTTGTGCTTTTCAATTAGCTTCCAGGTTAGATGCTGTTGGCAGAGCTCCGTGAACAAGGTGCTGTGTGCTCCCGTCATTGCTTAGTTAAACTTGACAAACAAAACTCTACAGGTGACCTTTTTATTTTTCCCCTTTTAATTAAAAAAAAATCTCTGAACAGCTCACCCAGAAGATGAGCAGCAGCCACCTAACAAAATCACAGATGTGATTGTGCTTGGGATGAAGAGAATAACAATGCAGAGAAGGCAGAGCAGGTGAGCTGCGCTTGCCACACAGCACCGCATCTTCCCTGCTGTGGCTCTTACAAAGAGTATTGCTCACACTCTGCATACAGAAATGGTTTCTAGCATTCTCTGTGTGTGTTTGCTGTAGAACTGAGCTTTTTCTTTATAATTGGCATTGAGATAGAGCTGCATTCTGGCCCAGGTCTTTCCAGCGTGTCACTTTGACAGGAGTACTCCAGAGCAATCTGTTGCTGTGCTGCTGTCAGAGTGACAGCAAGTGGCGAGTCATCCTTGCTTTGTGCTGAACAGGCTGGAGCCCGCTGCAAGATTTCTGCTGGCTTAAATGAGCTTCAGAGCAGGCTCTGAACTCATTCCCATGGGAGGAGAATGAGTTTTTTTTCTCTAGTCATAAATGAAGCCATGCTTCCATATCAGCTCAGCCTACAAAAGGGTTTTTTGTTGCTGGTAAAAGAAATAAAAAAAAATAAAAAATAAAAAATAAAAGCTTTGCCTTTATTCATCCAAATCCACTGCATCCCCACACCCTTATAACAAGGCAGCAGTTTTGCTACTTACACTGGGAATATGTGGTCCCAGTCCCACTGACACTGAACCTGTTGAGATGGAGTCTGTGAGTGACCACGTTCTTCTGGGGCTGGAAGAGGATGATGTGCACCTTGGGTGCGAAGAGGCAGCCCAGCACCACGAAGCCGCTCAGACTCACGGAGATGCACATAGTGGTGGTCTGCACCTGGAAGAGAGCGGGTGCAAAGTGCTGTGTTTTTGGTATGGAATCTCTGAAATTCAGAATGTCAGAAGCATCATAATATAACAGTAGGAACCACAATCCTGCGCTGCTGATGCAAGTGGGCTTGAACATCTGTCTTATTCCTACCTTCCATGTGGTAATATGACAAATGCGTTATGTTGATGGTACTGTTTCTCTGTGTATCATAGAACCATAAAATCATAGAATGGCTTGGGTCAGAAGGGACTTCAAAGATAATCTATTTTCAGCCCCTCTGCCATGGGCAGGGTTGCTGACTGATCAAGCAAGAAATCGGGCTGCCCAAGATCCCATCCAACCTTGAACACTTCCAGGGATGGGACATCCGCAACATCTGTGGGCAGCCTATTCCAGCATGCCACCACCCTGTGAGTGAAAAATTTCCCTGACATCTAATCTAAATCCTCCCTCCTTTGATTTAAAACCATTCCACCTTGTTCTATCATTGTCTACTCATGCCAAAAGTATTGGAAAGCCATAATGAGGTCTCCCTGAAGCCATCTCTTCTCCAAGCTAAGCAAGCCCAGCTCCCTCAACCTTATCATAGAATCACAAGGTTGGAAAGGACCTACAAGACCATCTAGTCCAACCATCCTTCCATTACTGTAGCTACAGCAAACCACTAAACCATGTTTTGTAGCTCCTCATCCAGACGCCTCTTGAACACTGCCAGGGATGGCAACTCCGCCACCTCCCTGGGCAGGCTATTCCAGCACCTGATCACTCTCTGACCTTTCTTCATAGGAGAGGTGCTCCAGCTCTGATCATCTTCATGGCCCTCCTCTAGATCCCC
This sequence comes from Coturnix japonica, assembly GCF_054131305.1. Taxonomy (NCBI): domain Eukaryota; kingdom Metazoa; phylum Chordata; class Aves; order Galliformes; family Phasianidae; genus Coturnix; species Coturnix japonica. The sequence goes on from NC_140663.1 coordinate 6,658,438, forward strand.
TCCAAAAGCTCCACACCTTTCCTGAGCTGGGGGCCTCAGATCTGGATGCAGTGTTCCAGACAGAGCCTCATAAGTGCAGAGAAGAGAGGGACAATCCCCTCCCTCTCCCTGCTGGCCACCTCTCTTTTGATGCAGCCCAGGATACTGTTTGCCTTCTTGGTTGCAAAAGCAAACTGCTGGCTAACATTAGGTTTTTCATCTACCAGGATCCCTAAGCCCTTCTCAGCAGGGCTGCTCTCAAGAGGTCATTCTCCCAGTCTGTACACATACCTGGGATTGTCCCGATCCAGAGGCAACCTTGCACTTGGCCTCGTTAAATCTCATTGGGTTTACACTGTCTCACCTTTCAAGTTTGTCAAGGTCCCTCTGGATGGCATCCCATCCTTCTGACATATCAACTGCACTACTCAACTTGATGCTGTCAGCAGATACTTGACTGAACAGCTTTGCACAGGAGTGAGAATGCTCTGTTTCTCTCACCCCCATACACTTGATTCCTATATTGGTCAAGAAGTCCTCTGTAATGCAGCAACTGAGCAAAGCTGGCTACAGTGGAAACCAGGCTGCATGTAGTGTGCTTTACATTACAATTAATGCCTTAAAGCTTCCATTTGAAAACAAGTTTAGCCTCCAGCTTCAACTCTAATCAGAGTACTTTAGCAGTCTCTTGCTGAGGCATAGGTGTGATTTTGAGTAAACACAGCAGCTGGTGACATTTGTCAGATTGACCCTGAAAAGGGCCCTGACTTTGAGATAGAAGGACTGGGAAATGAATTGTGTGGAAGGTACAGGATTTTGGATTCACTGCTTTGGGCAATTTGTTAGTGCAGCTTTGCTGTCAATCTATCTTCCTCTTTGTTCGCTCATATAACTAGGCACCAGTTTACTGGCTCATTTTCCGTTTATATTCTTCAAGGCAGGTTCCTTAATTAAGACGTTGAATTAAACTGCCTTAAACTCTACTGCTTAATTGATATGATCATACATCCATGACTCGTTTTGCCTTAGATGCACTCCTGCAGTCCTTGGAGATCAGCCTTCTTCTGTGGAAATGCTCCTCACATCTCCTTGTCAGAAATACTTATTGCAAAATGAAAACCAGAATAAGAAATGGACTTTGTCACTTTACTTATCCACAGAGTATCAATTGCTTTGTCAACTCTAAGTATAATTAAGGTGATCATGTAACTGATGATCACTCTTTACCAAAGGTGGATGCCTGATTTTGCTATGACTGGTTTAACACCCAGACTTTTTCCATGTTTTCTGCATTTTTGGGGGTGATTGAGTGAAAAAAATAATCATAAAAATCCCTTAAATGTGCTAGATGTTAGAGCTGCTTATTTAGTCATAACAGGTTTCATTTTGTCTTTGATTCTGAAGAACACCTCAGTGAAATCAGTGTGGATCTCTGCGTGAAAATTAATAGCATCAGAGATGTCTGTATTATCCAGAAGCTCTGATTTAAATTTCTGACAGTGAAACTAAGAGATACAGCTACCAAACACAGCAGTTTCTGGGCTCTGCTTCAAGATTCAGACTGTCTGGGAACCAGTTCTCGGATTGCTGGAAGACTCAACGGGAGTCTCAGAGGAACATCAGGTTGCTTTGCTGCTGCTGGGAAAAGGATTGCTGCAGGAGGCTAACCTACATCATCAACCTGATTGCCTTGCAGGGGGAAATAACTGGCACTGTGCATGATGTGAGAGTAGCTGATATTTGACACTGTCACCCATAACTTCCCTGTTGACAAGCTGATGAAGTAAGAATAAGTTAAGTGTATGATAAAGGTGAACTGAGGATTGACTGGACTACTTATCCATATTCATTATAGATAATCTTTCAGTTTTGTGCTTTTCACTACAAGAAAGATACTGAGGTCCTGGAGTGTGACTAGAGAAGGGCAATGAAGCAGAAGTCTTACTGGGAGTGACTGAGGGAACTGGGACTGTTCAATCTGGAGGAGGTTCAGGGGAGACCTTATAGCTCTTTACAGTCACCTGAAGGGTGGTAGTGGTGAAGCGGGAATCAGCCTCCTTTCCTGTGTAACTACTGATAGGATGAGAGGGAATGGCCACAGGTTATGCTAGGGGAGGTTCAGGTTGGATATTAGGAAGAATTTGTTCTCAAAAAGAGTGGTGAAGTACTAAAACAGGCTGCCCACGATGGTGGTGGAGTCACTGTCCCTGAGGGTGTTCAAGAAGAAGGTAGGTGTCACACTGAGTGACATGATTTAGTGGACATGTTGGTGATGGGTTGATTTGGGTTGGACTAGATGATCCTAGTGGTCTTTCCAACCTTAATGATTCCATGACTCTATGCAAAGGCCATAAAGAAAAAGGTCTGGAGGAAATGTCATGTGAGTCTGAAAGAAATGGGGTTGCTCAGGGCAGAGAAAAAAAGGCCAAAATGGATCTTACCAGTGTGTACATGTATCTTGTGGTGGGAGAAAGGAAGAGGCAGCCAGACCCTTCCTGCTAGAACCCAGTGACAGGACACTGGCAGAAAATGGTACACAGGATATTGTTTAACTATATGGAAACCATGAAGATAGTCACCCTGGTACAGATTCCCCAGAGAGACTGTGGAGAATCTATCTTTGGAAATATTAAACACCCCACAAGACACAGTCTTGAGAATCTTCTGCAGTCAGCATTGCCTAAAGCATAGTTGAGTTAGGCAATCCACAGAGGTAACCTTCCAACACTGGGACCTATGGAAAGATGTGGGTAGAAAAATCCTACAGCTGACTTAATGACTGAATTGCCAAATTTCTGCATCATGATTGGTAGGGATGAATACTATTTTGCATACATTTCCAGGAGGTCTCATTTTCCATTTTTCTTTTCCTTTTCCCTTTCCAGGACCTACTCTTATTAGGACCAGAGGGAATGTTTTCAAGCTATCGCAGGGGAGATTCAAGCTGGACATTAGAAAGTATTATTTCTCAGAAAGGGTGGTCAGGCACTGGAATGGACTGCCCAGGGAGGTGGTGGAGTCACCGACACTGGGGGTATTCAAGGAACAACTGGATGTTGTGTTGAGGGACATGGTTTAGTGGGAGCTATCGGTAATAGGTGAACGGTTGGACTGGATGATCTTTTAGGTGTTTTCTAGCCTTGGTGATTCTATGATTCCCTTTCTTTTTACTTTTCTTTTTCTTTTCCTTTCCTTTTCCCTTCATTTTCCTTTTTCCTCTCCTCTCCTCTCCTCTCCTCTCCTCTCCTCTCCTCTCCTCTCCTCTCCTCTCCTCTCCTCTCCTCTCCTCTCCTCTCCTCTCCTCTCCTCTCCTCTCCTCTCCTCTCCTCTCCTCTCCTCTCCTCTCCTCTCCTCTCCTCTCCTCTCCTCTCCTCTCCTCTCCTCTCCTCTCCTCTCCTCTCCTCTCCTCTCCTCTCCTCTCCTCCCCTCTCCAACCCTAGAAATAAGCCCCCTAATAATAAAATCTCAAGCTGATCAGCACTTTTTTTTTTTTTTTCATTGCTACTTTTATGTTTCTTGGATAGGTCATTAGTGATGCCACCAGTGTTGGAATACATGAGGATGGCACAAGTTGATGTCACAGTGACATCATGACACATGTTTGTGTGACACTGCATGGAAACTAAATTTAGGCTTTTCAAAAGAACACCAAAAGTGTAGACATAAATGATAGGATTTTCAAAAACCCGCTAACATGTTATGAAAGTGTCAAAAAAGTGTCAAAATCTTTTTCTGTCCACTGAATAGGACTCAAATTGGCTCATACGGAACTTTTTGTTCAAATTAAATGCTCACAGTTGCTCCTGAAAATCTCCCTCAGGAAATGAGGCTTAAAATGTTACTTGAGCAATCAAGTCATGTCCCTCTGGGCCATTATTGCCTGCGCTGCCCAGTGGTGTGACAGTATGAACCAATATCACCCTCCTTTGTGTATGGCTTCCTGATTACTCTGAGTGTCAGGAATTTTTCCCAAGTGCCTACCTTAAGCTTTTCCTTCATTAGCTTCAAGCCATTACTAGCCATTCTAACTTCTCCTGAGACTGAATAATTCTTTTCTTTTCATTGCCTTGGAATTATTTGTAGTCTGTGATCATGTCTCCTTGGGTTTGCACTTGTCTAGACTAAATATATTTAGCTCTTTCACTGTCACTCTGCATGTCTTACTGTGTCATTTGTGATCTATCCTTGTTTTCTCAAGGTTTTCAGAACCATTCCTTTGCTGAGAAAACTGGTCCAGGGTGGTCACACTAGAAGCATGTTAAATGGTATGATTAGATGTCCAGTTTTCCATGCTATATCTTAGCATACTACTGCTGATAATACCACCCTAAGTTTCATATCTTTTTTTTCTGGGCAGAAAGTTGAACTAATTCAGTACAATTTACTGTAAGGGCCAACTCCAGCAATCTCTTCTCACGTCATAACAACTGTGAGATTTCCAGTTGAGTAGATCAGAGTCTTTTTCTGAGATAATTTTCTTCGGTCCAGAAATACAATTTTATTTAATCTGAATCTTTTCCAAATTGTGTGACAATTAAAACAATTTTATATTTTTAAAATTATTTACTAATGTTGACCAGTATTTTCTGCTCAGTGATGTCCTTCTACAAAATGGAGAGAACAGATTGTTCTATATTAAAGCATAATATCTGTTGGAATGAAAAAAAATAAAACAAAATCAGGAGACTAATTGCTTCAGTTTTTAAGGCCTACCTCCACCAAATAACTCTGCAATTCATGTATGCTCATGATCTACTATTTTTTTTTTTTTGTTAGGTCTATAGCTCCACGTACTGATGTACTAGTGTGAATATACCTCTGTCCTGGGGGAGATCACAGAGCAGACTCTCCTGGAAGCTATGCTAGAGCATGTGGAAGAGACAGAGGTGATACAAGACAAGCAGCATGACTTCAGCAAGGGCTGGTCCCACCTGAACAACCTGGTGGCCTTCTGTGATGGCAAAACTGCATTAATGGAAGAGCCATTAATATAATCTATCTATCTGGACTTCAGTAGAGTTTTTAACACAGTACACCATAATATTTTTATCTCTAACTTGGGATAATATGGGTTTGGTGGGTGGACTGGGTGGATGTGGATGGGTGGATTTATGAATAACTGGCTGCAAGACTGTATCCAGAGAGAAATCATCAATACATAAATGTCTGGATGTAGATCACTGATGACTGGTTTCCCTTTGGGGTCAGTACTAGGACTGATGTTCTTGATCTATGTGCTTTGCCTCTATCACAGTGAGGTTGACAAGTACTAATACATTACACCTCCAGATATACATTCACAGTTCAAACTGAGAACATCTTTCTTAGAAATAAACTAAAATTTGCTAGAATGCTTAGTTGGATATTAATACCGAAACAGTTTGTGAGGTATCCAGGTGGCAAAGTGAGAGAAGCGTTTAAGTGAATGATGACAGGGTTCTTTAACGTGATGCACATGATTTATGGAAACATATATCCAAAGACTTACTCTGTAGTCACTGGATGTCACATAAAATATGGGGAGAAAGGCCAGCCAAATGATGCACGTTGTGTACATTGTGAAACCGATAAACTTGGCCTCGTTGAAGTTCTCTGGGCATTTCCTTGTTTTGAAGGCATACACAGTACATAAGACTACGAGGATTACATCATATGTTAAGGAGATTAACATACTGGAATCTTTAACATTGCATTTCAATATGACAGTCTCTCTCTTCTCAGGAAGAGTGTACCTCCTGGTGCCAGGGGCCTCCAAGATGAGCCACACAGACACCATCACAATCTGTACCAAAATGAGACTCAGGCATATGAAGACCTGAGAGCTGGGGCTGATGAACTTAGGCCTTTGAGCACCGTTCTTTACGCCATCAAATATTCTAGCTATGCAGTTTGTTTTTGTCAGGAGGGCAGAATAGCAGACAGCAAAGGAACTTCCTAGCCCCAAACGACGCAGGGTGCAGATAGCTGGAGAAGGCTTGGCTATGAAGAAGAATGTCATGCTGTAAGAAAGGAAGACGCCAAAGAGCAAAATGTAGCATAGTTCACGGCCAGAGGCTTTAACTAGGGGAGTGTTGTTGTGCTTGATAAACACTGCAATGACCAAAAAAGTACAAATAAAGCCCAGGCATGCAATCGTAACAGGACCTATTGCCCAAGCATCTTCCCACTTGATGTAGTCTTCTGGTAGGTCATAGCAGCCAGTCAGGTCAGCTGTAGGCCATTTTCCTGGCCCACAGTCTGCACAAGTAAATTCATCAGCCAGGTACTCGTATGTTTCACAGGGAATACAAATCCAACAGCAGACATCTCCTGGTTGCATATTCTTCATCTCGTTAGGAGCACAGGGGTCACTGCACTGGGAGACAGGGACCGAGCTCTTCGACCAGTGGATGGAGTCTGCCTCAAGTGACAGGCTTTCTGCCCAGTGACCAACCTTCACATAGGAGTATCTGTCTCCAGTGTATTGGAAATTAAACACGTTGTAACGACCTATCCCATCTCCGTAGGCATCAAACTTGACTGTGCTGTCTGCGGCATTAGGAGGATTGAATGGAGCTGTGAAAAAAACAGAAATAGAGAATATTATCAGAACAGAAGATGACCTTTTTTAACTGTTTGGGAAACACAGCCTCCTGACAGCTTACATAGTCCAACTCAAGTGTCAACAGGTAAGTCAAGATGTCTGTGTCTGTCTGTCAGATATTTTTGCCTTGTTCAGATGAGGAAGAAAAAAAGGGTTAAAATAATTGAACTTTATTTCACTTTACTGAATGAGAGATAGTTGTAAATGTGGAGAGCTGTGTTATCAGTATCCTTATCTTTTTACTCCGGGTACTAACAAATTCTTACATGTTTTCTCACAATGTGCATAATTGTGAATCTTCAGATTATTATTTTCTTGGAAGAAAGAGTTCCACTATTAACTCAGAGTTTTTTTATGAAATTAAACTATTGTGAAATAAGAAAAAAAAACAACTAATCATCAGATTCATACACATCAGTGTTTAGTCCATCAGTCTGGAATGAAGGTGAATACAGGATCTGTTTTTATGATGATGAAGTAAGTCTGAGGTTCTCAACAATTTCCTATCACATCTTCTTAATATCTTCCAGTTTTTTAGGAGTTTAAGAAACCCTCCTATTTTGCTTCAGTTTTCCCATTTTTTTTTTGGTCATTTTTAAAATCTGGTCTGATCTTCCTAGAATGTGCTGCTTTGGTCTTACATCTTGTTTGGGGAATAGATGAAAAAACCACAAGCTGGATCTGTGACCTTCTCTGAGAAATCAATACTGTAACACTTCCAAATGGTAAGCACTAGAGAATTTTTGTTTTTCCTCTACACGAGGTTCATGCAAGGAATGAAGAATTATTAAAAATGTGGGGGGAAACTGCATTTACCATGTGATTTATTGGTCATTTGCTGTTGCATCAAAGGTGAATGTCTTTACAGGTGGAGAGAAAAAGTGTTTTTTTGTTTTGTTTTGTTTTGTTTTGTTTGTTTGTTTGTTTTAACTTTTGAAGAGCAATAAAGATGATTTAATTCCCAGTGTCTTTGGTTACAGAAGTGGTTCCATTGTCATTGCTGGAATAAATCTTTTCCCCTGCATCTGTGCCCATGCTGTGCTTGAGCACCAGCAATATTGTATAAGGATGTAATATCTTCCTCCACTTCAACTTCCAGATACTCTGGATTTGTTGCAGTAGATTTATTTAGCTTCTATAAAGCACAGAGGCCAAAATTCTCTCACCTTTAAAATTTTTTTTTATTTTTTTATTTTTATTTTTTTTTCTTCCTGCAGAGCACATTGCAGCGCTTACTCTAAGGTCGGCAAAAGGGACAGTGATTTTGGCACAGAAGCACTGGTTGGAGGGCTGATGCACAACCTGAAGCTCTGCAGGAACTAGATGTGAAAGTACATTTCTTCCTCAATCTTTTTTTTTTTTTTTACCTTAGGGCAAAGTAAGAAGATAATTTAGTTCTACGTATGGTTTATCCTGGTTTTGAGCCAAGACTCTCTGTTCTTATCCCTGCCCTCAGCTGTGTTTTGCCCCCTCACCTGTATCAATTACAGTGATAGACAGTCTTGGTTTGCAGGATTACAAGTTAAGTCTGTGTAGACAAGGAATAAACATTCACACTTCGCATCTAGTTGTATTACAGTCTCATCCAACAAAACCTCTGAGTGCACAGAAATTAAGGGTAATGTAAGCCTCCCAAATGGCCAGTTCTCCTGGATGTAGAATGCTCTAAATTAAACAAGTAGATAGATTAAAAATATAGGTCAACAAGAAGAATACCAAGCAGCTCGCTTTCACTCCCTCCTCCTCCTCATACGTAGGCACGCAAGCTATCTCAGCCAGAAATAGCATTAAAATGAAATCATAATGTAGCACTTAACAGTTCTTCAATAATGTGTTGTCATCACCAGTGTCTTATTTCATTATTCATAACACTTGCGTAGATTGTAGAAGTTGTTAACACAGAAGCCCAGTTTGAAGAGCCAATTTATTCACTTCAGTGTTATACAGCCAAGTCCTGGGGTGTGATGAGAACTTGTGACATCTACTGGGACCAGTGGTAAACAAGACAACCTGCAAACTAGTTGCAAGGCTTAATCTTCTGTCACGTACAGGACTCCAAGTACATAAATACCCCAGTGGAAATAAGACTCAGAAATATCACAATTTTCCATGAAAAAAATCCTTCTATGTAGCATGAGTAGCAACTTCATAGTTCTAATAGAGTATTTATCATTTATACAAAACAAAGTATTTGCCTTGGACTTTACAGCTAAGTCCAGATGTTGAAGAAGGTAATCTCACATATAGTTAACTCAAAACTCAAGTGTATGTTACCATCCATGAGTCTGTTCCCACACTACAAATATGACAGAAAGGTTTTTGTCAATTTGTTTTAAATCAACCACAGCTTGTAGTTGGAAACATTCATTTTTAGTGGTTGCTGATGGAGGAAAATAAATGGCACCCTTTCAGATGGGGAGGATGAAGTCATTTAGACAAACAACGATGTATTAAATTACACTGTGGTGAGCCAAAGCATACAAATGAGCCCACTGGGTGGCAGCAATTAATATAAATACTGATCACATACAAAATCTTCAATGCATTTTAACACATATCTGTCAATATACTTTAGACTCTGTAGCACCACTCCCAAAAATCATGTTTTCAGAAAAGATGATCTAATGATAATAACTGTAAGATTCTTACAGGCAAGAATGCAGAATCATAAGAAAATAAGGTATTATTTTCTAGAATAAAAAGAATATTTTTTGCCTATTGGCAGATGATTTTCCCAGAGATTAAACGTCAAATCCATGTCAAAAAATTATGAGAATTTTGTCGCAGTTAAATTTCGGTTTTGTGAGTACACATATTCACATTGGGTATTAGGAAGAATTTATTCTCAGGAAGAGTGGTGAGGCATTGGCATAGGCTTCCCAGGGAGGTGGTGGAGTCTCCAGATTTAGTGGGCAATGGTTGGTGGATAGTTGGAGTAGATAATCTAAGAGGACTTTTCCAACCTTAATAATTATTCTCTGATTCTATGATTCTATGATTCTGTGATATCTTTGAAACAGGTATTTCTGGCAGGCCTTTTACAGAGTTATGGCTAAGCTGTTTTGTATTCTTCCCTTAGGAGATGAGAGACAAGACTCTCTGGGTTTACCTGTGCTATGTGAATAGCTATGTGAATGACAATGCATTCATCTCCTTCATCTCCTTCATCTCCTCTGAGCTGTGTCATAGAGTCTTTTCCTCTCCTTGCACTTCGTGAACTGTCCTTATGCAAAACAGTTATCTGAGAGAAATTCCATATAAGAAATTACTGAGGAAAAGAAAGTTACTTAAATATAAACCAGCAATGATTTGCACTCCAGCTTGCAGCAGTTTAGCAAGGAAGACACAAGAGCAGTGCCATCTAAAAGTGGAGGACAAACTTCTCTTTGTTCAAATAACAAAAGAAAGACTGCAGATTTATGACCATTTTTGTACTAGGAATAGATAAAAAGATAGCATAGTTTTCATGTAGTGAGTTATGTAATTTTGTTTCTGTCTTCCTACAGTGGGATCATCTTTTCCAACAATCAAATAAATCACTAGTATAAAGCTATTATGTTTTCGCTTATGTGCAGTTAGAGATAGGAGAATTGTTTTATCATTTGTTGTATCAGTGCTATGCAACTCTTGGTGACATGAAAGCATTCAGAAGGAAATTTCTGAAAGGAGGATTAGTTTAATTACTGAGCAAAAACATTATTTTAAGCAGTTGTACTGGAAATGCTTTTTGAAATCGTTTGAAACCACACATTATAGAATCATGCAGTCACTAAGGTTGGAAAAGACCACTGAGATCATCCAGTCCAATCATCATCATGTACCCACCACACCCACTAACCATGTCCCTCAGTGCAATATCTACACATTTCTTGAACACCTCCAGGGATGGTGAGTCCACCACACCCCTGGGCAGCCTGTTCTACTGCCTCACTACTCTTTCTGAGGAGAAATTCTTCCAAATATGCAACCTGAACCTCCCCTAGCACAACTTGAGGCCATTCTCTCTCATCCTATTACTGTTACCTGGAAGCAGAAGCTAACCCCACCTTGACACAGCCTCCTTTTAGGTAGTTGTAGAGAGTGAAAAGGACTCCCCTGAGCCTCCTCTTCTCCTGACTGAACAATCCCAGTTCCCTCAGCTGCTCTTCATAAAACTTGTGCTCCAGACCCATCACAGCTTTCTTGCTCTTCTCTAAACACACTCCAGGGCCTCCATGTCTCTCATGGAGTAGTGAGGAGCCCCACACTGAGCTGTATGTGTAGCCTCATCACATCAGGATCTTGTAGACAGAGATGAGTAGATGTAGAAAACATAGTGGTTTAAACCCTATTTAGGCAGAAGGAAAACTTCAAAAGACAGGGAGAAAATGAGCATCATCTTACCAGGCTAAGAATCAGACAGTTTTGTTTGACAGCCGTGTCTTTCAGCCTGTTTCACATACAGAGCCTTGTATGTGTTTGGCACAGAGATGAGTGCATAGGTGTTCTCTTATAGAAAACAACATCTGTAACACTTCCTGGAAGCAATGATGACAGGCAGCCCACATCTGAGAACATCATCTTTCATACTCCATGAAACATGCATCTGTGCTGTGCTAGCAGCATGCATTCTTTCAAAACAAGGTACAGATCAGAGGCATTGTTCACTAGCTAGGAGGCAATTCATTAATACCAAGTCTCGATGAATGCTCAGCAGCTAGTGAAGCTGTGGGATTTCATGAGGTAAAGAAAGGAATGTGAAAAGGAATATTGTGTGCCATGTTTCAACAGTGTTGGCCTCAAAGATTTTCAGCCAATAGCCTGTAAGGAGATAATTGGGTTTTAAAAGAAACACAAGAGGGAAGGATGAGAGTTACTGCAAAGTTCAGTAAAATCTCCTTGGTCACACTAGATGGTGCTGCAAAAACTCTGAACTTCTGATTTAAGAAAAACAAGCTATTTGTTTATGGAATGGAAAAATATTGTGTTTTTTCAATGCTCCCCACTCCTTCCTGTTACATATCCTGGGCAATGCCTTACTACATCTCTGTAAGGAAGGGCTGTGTTAATAATATAAGAACAGGATATTGTGTATTTGCCCAACAGACTCATCCACACATATGATGCCTTGTTTTGAAAATTATCACAAAGAACCCTGAGAAATCACGTCTTTTTCTTTTCATTCTGTTTTTTAGTGAGATGCTCCTTGCTGAGGTCCAAGTGACTTATTTCTGCTTGGCTGAACATTCGGACCAAGTTGCGGAGACCTGATCCACCCACTCTTGCTTCTCTCTCAGTATAACACAGATGGTTTCACACCTGATTGGCAGGAAGGACACTGAAATTTGGCAATTTGAAAGTTAGCATAAGGGATGCTTGGAGTGAAGAGTTTCTGGATTGCACCTCTCCACAGTTAATAATTAGTGAATGGACTTCTTAAATTATCATTTTCCACACAGACAAATAATCACTAATAAGCTCTGTGCCATCACTTCTGGATATGTTTGTGTCGTATGTAACACTGATTCTTCTCTTTCAAAAAATATGCACAAACATTTGAATAACTTATCTGTTGGCTCAGTTTTACTTGGAAACATCTTAGACAGGATGGAGAAGTGTACTACATGAAAATGTATAGATGCATGGGCAATGTAAGGACATTTTGTGTGAGAGGGCTGTGGGATTGCATCTTGTTACAACCATCTCTGATTTGTTAGGTATCCAACACATCCATCCTACAAAACAGTGACATTTCTAGGGGTCATCTTAAAGTAAGATAGACCAGCTGAATTGTACCTCTGTGTGGTTTTCTTTTTTCTTTTTTTTTTTTTTTTTTTTTGGCAACCATAATGAGAGTGATTAGCTTAGATACATCTAATAAAATAAACTAAGTGTATAAAAGATTAGAGAATTTTATTCATCATGTCATTCTTCTCAGTTTGCCTGAGTGAAAAATTCCCTAAATACTTACCTGCCTTACAAAACACTTGCTCTGAACATAAAGTCTTACAATTTTAGGTGTGTGCTGTTCCCTTGCTTGTGTAGCTCTTGGACATGTGTGGAGTCATTAAGGTTTGGGGAAAATTAGTTAGATTTTAAGCTACAAACCTTCATCGCGGAGATGTAATTTTTATTAAAAATTCACTATTTCTTTTAGGTAAATGTAGAGAATTAAAAGGGGATTTCTGATTTATCAAAGGCTTTGGATTTAGCAAAGCAAAAACATGTGCCTATTTTCTAACCATTATATTTTACTCTTAAAAATTACAAAAAAGAATCCCGTGCGATTAAGAAAATTCCTTGAAGTTTTTTGGTAAAATTGCACTAGAAAAAAAAAAAACAAACTAACCATTTATGCAAAAGCATTCAAACTGTTTATTCCTTTTTTTTTTTTTTTTCTTTTTTCTTTTTTCTTTTTCTTGTGTCTATTTGGTTGATAATTGAAATGAATGAACTGTGAGATTCCAACATAGCAATGCCTGTCAATTGATACCACTCTTTTAATTTAAGATTACCCACTTTAGGAAACGGCTGGCACAAGACACAAAATGCATACAAGGTAATTTATACCAGCAATCAACTTGCAATTACAAAGGAAATTAAACTGTAACTTTAAACTGCCTAACTCCTCCCGCAGGCCAACTAGTTATTTTGTAGACGTAAGCAAAGATAAGGCAAATCCCATTATGAAGAATTATGGCCATTGTTATGGTGACAATACAAAAGCTTGGGAGCTGGAACTGTAAATTCAGGGCTGGCCTTTGGTATTTTTTGAAATGCCTTGATCTGAAGAATAAATAAGTTTCCTGGTGAGTTATCTGGCACATGTAAGACCGTTAACACTGGTTTCTGAACTTGAGACCTTTTGCCTTTTGGGGTTTTGGATTTCCCTGCTCCTGAACTGAATGAAGGACATTCTTATTTAACCTTGGCAACGGAAACCTGTGCTGTGCCTTAAACATCAATTCATCTCTGAGATAGCTAAAACTAGATTTTTTTTCAGTTTTATTTTTTAAATTCACTTACTTTTATACTAAGAGAGGGACCACATTAAGTCATAGGGGCTTAAATCTATCTCATTTTGTAGGCACCATTTCATGACGTGTTGCATCCCCCAGACTGCATATAGTAGCTGATGGCTAAGGAAATGTTGAATAGATAACAAATTCTTTTGTCATTCTTCCTATTAGCCTAAAGGAAACATGAATAGATTAAGTTTTTTTAAAGATATTAAAGGATGTTGGTTAAAACATCCCCTCCTCTGTGGGGATTTGAGGATTAGAGAGGTGTTTCTAGACAGTGCTCTGAATAATTCAGTGAGATAGTTTGCCCTTAGACATCAGAACCAAATGAACCTTGAAATAGACCCTCTAGCAGTTATTTCCTAATTGGCATGATATGAAGACAGTCCCAGATCAGGTGAGCTAAGACAGATTTAACTACTTGTAATGTTAGCATTTAGTAGTAGAAACACTGTAGATGTGATGGTCTAAGATTAAACAAATTCCAAGCTTGTAGAAAATTACAAGCTTGTACTTTTTATTAGACCAGTCTATAGATGGAAGAAGTGCACAAGCTTTCAGGTATGAGGCCATTTCATTAGGTCATTGGGAAATTTGCTCAATAATTTTGACCTTCACTTTTTTTGAAGGAACAGCTCTGCTTGGTCTTCAGTATATCAGATTTTTATTTCTTTCTGGAAACACAATTTCACTTTGCAAAAAGCTTCATTACTATCCATTTGCAGAGTGATTGCTGAGAGTTGTTTTTTTTTCCTTCTTTAGAGATATGAAGTTCGGAAACAGAAGGCCCTGATGAAGATGTAAGACAAGATACACAAAAGATGTATTATGCCAAAACTTTTTTTTTTTTTTTTTTTTTTTTTTTTTTTCCTGAGCTATGTGGGCAGTGTAATAAAAATATTGACTTTTCCTATGAATCCTATGACTCTATGCTATTATTTTTGTTAAGAAACTGCTGCAAACTCTCAGCAATCACCCTAACAATTACTAATCATGGGGCAATTTGACAAGTGAAATTGTATTTCCAGTAGGAGAAGAAAACTATGAAGTAGTAAATTCTAAGGAGAGCGTCTTTTTTAAATAACCAGAGCTTAAATTTATTGAACGCTTTGTGGAAATAAAGGCATCATAGGATTTTCTGAAGTTTGAATAAAGAAATAATGCTGTAATGAAACTCACATAGCAATCTTTAGCTCAGGCGTATTATGCAACTCAGTTATAGCATTTGGCACATTTCGTATAATGTTGATGGATGACAAAGAAAACTTGGAGTTCAGCTGAAGGCTTAAATGTACAATGCATTTTATGTTATAAGATTCTACAGAGGAACATTTTTCTCTGTGAATACAATTGCATACGATATTTATTTAACTTAAATTTTGCCAGGGTGTCTATCCCAGGCTTGTACATTTCTTACAGAGCTCCTGTACAGTGGGAAGAAATTGGCTAAAGAAGCTGGCAGGGTTGAATTTTGGCTAGTGATGGAGAAGTCATCAAAGTAGTACTTTCAGTTAGTCCCCTGCATATATTAAGTGTGACAACCTTTGTAAAAGGTCGAGTCTGGATTTTTCTATTTTCTCATTTCCATACAATAATATAACAGCTAGAAATGTGTATCTAATAAAATGGCAGGTTAAGTCAATATTCAATAGGGTATATCTCATGAATAACTAAATACTGAGTCAATCAATCTAGATATGAAAGTGGGTTCTCCCAACAACAAATTTCAGTGAGGAGATAGATAGATAGATAGACGAAGGGAAAGAACACCTGTCTTTTTAGGTTTTTCACACATATCACACACCAGCTACAAATGCAGCACATCACCTCTCCCAGCATCATCACTGTTCACTGGAGTGTATTATTCTGCAACATGCAAGCTGCATGTCCTATTAATGCTTGCAAATTCTTCTGCTTTCAGGAGCAAAAGATAAAGCTGGGAGCAAAAAATAATAATTTTGCTCATGTTTTGCTCCAATGAATCAGTTCAGCAACAGCAGCAGCTATTGCTGGACCTCAGGGAAAAATGTGAAAAGAAATGCTGATTTGTTTGCCTGTTTAATGGTTGAAACAGAGATTCATTGATAGGCTCAGACTGATAAAGTATTTCAGAGAGGGTATTTCAGAGAGTATTTCTACAGGGGACACTAGCAACACTGCCTCATATCCTCTTCCAACTTTTCTAAAGTGCCTTTAGGATGATTTAAAAAAGTATTCTTTCTGTTACTGGATCATTTATTAACCTTGATCTATTTATTCATATACATGTACAAATGCTATAGGAGTTTAACATACTTATTTCAGAACTTTTTATTTTTAAAAATCCTGACAGCATCATACCTGTCTTAATTGACACCATCTGGTGGAGGTCTGTCATTGCCCAATGGACCAATCTACTCAACTGACTTCAAGATCTCAGTGCAGAGATCAGATGCTCCATCCTTCAGGGCCATGCACAAACATTACAGAAAAAAACCAACAACTTTTGGAGACTCTATAACTAGAATTTACTTGGTGACATGTTATTTTGTTTTCAAGAGCATTAGGGTCACAGGATGTATAGGTACTTATATCGCTGCTGCTGAGACTGGCAGAGGCCAGCAAGTCCACCTAATACACTTCCGCATGTGATCATATATTTTCTCATGTTTTGTAGTAAATTTGAGACCAACTGTGAAAGCTAAAGAATCACAAAGAAAGTATTCCCAAAGGAAGAGAGTGGGAGAGATCTGTAGCTGAAGCAGAGAAAGATGCTTGAGGCTCCAGATGGTACAAGCATGCACACAAAGAGTCAGCTACTGATCAGTAAATAAATTCAACCTTGGAAACAAGAGAAGATTGAGTCTAAGGCACAATCAAGGGAGAGAAGTACATGTACATAGCATATGCAAAACATCCTGTGTATGGTGAAATGATAAAGGAGATAACAAGTAGTTAAAAGGACTTCAATGGCTTCTGTAAGAAAGGGAACAAAAGAGCAATGGAGAGAAGAAATACTCTCTCCTGGGGCTGTCTGCTGCCCATGGATGCTGTAACTGATCAGTGCTGCTACCAAAACACTATGAAATTCTCCTTCATTTCTGTAGAAAAATGATTACTGTTTTTTGATTTATTGTTCATCACATTCTGCTAATGTGAAATCAACAATCATTCATCAAGTGATATAATTAGGCGTGAAAACAGTGAGTGTTTTTGAGTGTGTGCACGTGTGTGTATTTTCTGATCCAACCTTCCCAAACAAGAGTGTGGTTGGTGATGTGGCACATTGTTGAAGAAACATCAGATGCCTCTGTTACAAATCACAGTCCATCCTGAAAATCCATACACTCTCAGTGATGGCATTACACAGGATTTCTGTGACAGATACTTTCAGTGTGAGGACTTTGTTCAAGGCTGTGTTTCAGCCAGGTTTCTCATTCTGATAGTTTCCATGTTTCCACTCAGAGCTTTTCCTCTTCTGACTAAAATTAATATATTTTCTTAATCAAGTCTCATATATCAGCCACAGAAACGGTAACTATTTGATATGTACAAAGGAGTTTCTGCATTAGCTTATTCTGTTGTCTGCCAAATGGTCAGGAATCTGTGTAACAGAAAATAGGAAAGTGTTCTGTATGAAAGTGAGCAGGAAAAGGATTGCACATCCACATTTAGTGAGCATCTCAGCCTTCGGAAGTACATTTGAATTACTACTGTAGTTAAAACAATACATTTATGTGTGCCATTAGGGTAGAAGAGGTATGACAATTAATCTATTGGCAAGTAGAAAGATGGACTTTTAATGACAAAAGTAAAGCTGTAGGAGATGAAAAGTGAATGCAAGACTGAGGGTCTTGGCACTTTGGAACAGGAGGTATGTGAACCTCTGCTTTCTTTCTATTGTGTATTGGCAGCCATCATTCTCAATACTCAGCTCTGAGTTGTTCTTGGGGGCTAAAGAGAAAGGGAGTTTTGCTGCACAGAACCTATGAGCCAACTTAATGATTTTAGTAATACTTTATGATTCATATACCTTAATTTTAAAGACTTATATTTGGAGAATTCTTGCTCCTGAACCTCTTTATATCCCAGTGGTGGGCAGCTGAATGGCTTCTGACTGCTGCTGTATGGAACAAGAAGTGAGAAAGCAAATCAAAGGATATCTCCTGCGACTGAGCCATGCTCTAGGCAGGGTTTAGTGGACAGTTTTTTTATAAGTTTCTCTGATTCTGATATCTCTGTACATGAATGTGTGTGCTCATCCTGCTGCCTTGGAGAATTTTAACATTCTTTGTATTCATTTTGTATTCATCCTCAGACAAAATATGTTTTCATGGCAGGAAGAAAGGAACACAAGGAAATGACTCACTCAGATAACAGCATTGAAATATCTTTTTACATTATATCCTGTATCGGCTAACAAAATAGCCATAAATATTGCAGTGGTGCCAAAGCAGAAATGTTTTTAGAGGTGTTTAGAAATGTGGATCTAATAGATGAGGAAGGGAAAGTCACCCTTGAACACATCTCTCTGCCAAGTCCATCCAGCTTGCAGTTGATGGGAATTATGTAGAAGGTCAGTTTGTGAAGGGTGCTCTTAAAGAGTTTTTTTTGGTAAAAACATCTGAAAGGTATACTTATGTTCAGATCTGCAAATCCTTGGCTCAGCCATTGTTTCTGCACTGGGAGTTAGAAATAGGCAGCAACAGATTTGAAAGCAATAGAAAACTGAAATGTATTCACATGCTCATCTGGACTGCAGTTTAACAGGGACAAATACAGCAGTTGGCTTGTGGCAGGTTTGCCTGGAAATGTGTTATGCAGTGATATAGGGTTTGGGTGGGCTGAAGGCTGTGTCTTGTTAGTGCAGCTACACTGGTTTGGTATGAGATCCCATTAAGTCATTATTAGCCTGGGAATATCTTTGCAATGTGCTTTATTGGGTAAAGTAAATGTCTTCCAGGAATGAAATGATATGAAGAAGAAAAAATATTTTTCTATGCAAGACGCTTTCAATTTTACCTTTCTAGCATAACTATTAGCTGCCAAGAGAAAGAGAGTTTTGGTAAAAAATAATGTAGCATTCTGTTATTATTGGAACTCACTGTTTGAGTGTATGATTTTTGTTTCTGTTTTTTGTTTTGTTTTGCATTTCCTTTTGAAAAAATCATTTTCTCTGGGACACAGTGAATGTCCCAGACACACCTGAATTGCTTAGAAGAGTGTTAATTTTCCCAGTGTGTCACGCTGTCCTGTTACATCCCTACGCAAAGTACTACCTGTGTCCTTGTCCTCATCCTTCTTAATACTGAGTGCAGCCTGAGCTTCTTACCACGAGTGAGACTAACTGAGAATACTTCTGGAACTGCTGAAGTACTGTTCTATAGAAGTTAACAGAACAGAACATGGTCATTCTTTTGGATTTTCAGAGCTAAATTAGATAATAAAATATAAGAATTAGGAATCCTGAACAAGACTTTGATATGATATCTTGCCCTTCAAGGTCACAAGAAATAGCAGCTTTCCAGTTGCATGCATATTTTTGCACAAGTCAAGCTGTATGAAGAATAAGAATGGAATTCTATGGTATTTCCAGATCTGCTGTAGAGACCTAAGGGACAGGAAAAGTGAGTGTGCTTGGCCGGGGGACAAAAAACTGCCTGCATCCTCCTGCACCTCCAAGCACCTTGACTGTATCCAGGTGCTTGGGATTCACATGACATTTGCCAGTAGAACAAAAGATGAAATAGTAACTATTATAAAGCTAACAGCAGGCATACACAGAAAGTCTGTGATTTAGAGAAATTAGGTTACCGAGCCTTCTGTCTCTCAAATATGTGATCTGAATGAAAATCATCCCTCAGATTTTAAATCATGTGTTGTTCCATAAACATAATGTCTAATCTCATCCTTGTTTACACACCCCCATGACACTGTGTGATATATAGATTAGTGAGAGGTCTAGAGGCTGCTTCATTAATATGAATGAAGCTGAGTAGAAGTCAGATGCAAGGCAGTACAAGTTGCCCAAAGAAGTTATGGATGCCCCATTCCTGGAGGTGAACAAAACAGGTTGAGTGGGGCTCTGGGCAGCCTGATGTGATGGGCAGCAACCAGCCCATATCAGGGGAATTGGGACCAGATGGGCCTTAAGGTCCCTTCCAACCCAAGCCATTATACGATTCTAGTATTCTATGATTTGGTGCCTGTTTATGTTCAGTTTTTCATAGTGAAACTGAAGTGATTGTATAAATAACAGATTAGAAGAAACAGAAATGAAGAACTGGTTGTTATTTTAAGGATATGAAGGCACTTTCACCTAAGTATGCTGTTGCAATGATTTAGATTTTACTGTGGCTTCTGTAGGTTTTCCAGAAATTGCACCAAGCTGGGTGAAGGCCAAATGTAACATCCTTCCAGAGTCTTCCTGGTCTATGGAATGTTATTTCTTCTTTGTGTCTTGCTAATGCTGCATTTCACTTCTTCTTGTTCTTGGAAGCTCAGTGCCCAGAATGGCGGAAATGGGAAGAAGTCCTTTGTGCTTGAATCAGCAGGGAAGTAATAGTCAGCAGAATTGAGCCTCTGCTGTTGGAGCTTATCTGAGCTCATCTCAGAAGGTAAGAATGGTATTCAACCTCTGCTCCTGCACACTCAGGCCAATTAGTGTAATTATTAGTACCAAATAAAAGCATGAAAAGGAAGTGTTTTATGATGATCTCTGACTAGATAGTAGCTCCCATTAATAGGTAGGTCACTGGCTTACCATCATGGCAAGAGAAATTGCAAATAAAAATCTTATTTGGATCAGAGAGCGGATCCCATTATTTGCCACTACAATACCATATAAAAATTATTTATTTATTTATCTATTTATTTATTTATTTTAATTTCAACCTGTTTACATCTCTTGAGCTGTGAGCCCTGATCTTGCAAGTTACCCTGCTTTGAATGGGAATCTGGACTAAAGACCTCCAGAGATCCGTCCTGGCTTGATTTACTGTTCAACTATATGACTCTAAAAATTATGGCTCCATAATATACACTCATAATTACATATGCATGTATCATAGAATCATAGAATTGTAGAATCATAGAATTTCAGAATCATTAAGGCAGAAAAGACCAGTAAGATCATCTAGTCCAAACACTGATTCATAGAACAGCTTAGGTTGGATTCTTAAAGATCATCTAGATTCAACACCCCTGTTTTGGGCAGAGTTACCAGATTAGGCTACCCATCACTACTCATCCCCATCTACTCCATTCATATGTACCAATATAACTCTAATGTAGAGAATAGTATGGGAAAATACTCTATACTCAACTGCTCTTCTGCTCTGAAGCAGCACATCTCAAACGTGCTTTCAGAGACCTCCCTTGGATGCTTTCAAGTTTTTAAATGCTATGACACTTCTGTGATCCCACAAGGTGGGAGAAAAGGCAGTATTTTTTCTTACAAATTGTAGGCAACATTTTCACATATATTTTTAATGAGTATCTTGGGGAATTCACATTATTTTTGCGTTGATTTATTGACCACAAATCTGTCATGTATTATACTTTGAAAACTTTTATGATTCAGAAGGAATTGGATGCTTTTTCCCATGAACAATTCATCTTCAAGTTAAAGTGTTGATTTGGTTTATATTACATATGAGCATCACAGGGAAGTTCAGCAGGACCTTACAGTTGACTGCATGTGGGATGCAAAGAGGATCTGACCTGATGAGCAGGAGCTCCCTGTGGAAAAGGACAGCAGGGCAGTCTGCTGCACAGCCTAGGATATCAGATCTAGCTTTATACTGCATATCTACCGATGGACATTCTGTGCTGTAAAATTATGTCTAGCCTTTGAAATTACTGCATCTGTACTCTGCTGGTGACAGCACTCCTATCATTTGTTCATGCCAGCCTTATAGGACACTGAGCCTTAGAGTGGACCGTTTACAGGAAATATTTATGACTAAATGCCTGAGCAGGGACCTTGCAGTGCCCTTGTTCTCAGAACTGAGGTGACATCAGCCTGTTGCAGAACATAATTTTTTTAAGCTCTTTCCTACATAGGTGGGATGGATACTACCTAAATGGTTTGTGAATGTATTTTCCCACTGCAGCAGTGTGCAAGAGAACATGTGAAGGTAAGTTCACGTTTTAATTTCATACTATTTGAATGCTGACTGAGGCAGAGAAAGAAAAATTAACCACACAAAGAAATGTAGGGCCAGACAGCAATAAAAATGGTGTCATAAAATCCAGGGGGTGAAAAGGGACAAATCAGACCTGAATTTTTCAACCTCTTTTTCATATCAAATGATCAATCTATTCACCCACAGGGAAGAATTTTGCCCAATATGTGCAAGGTCTGATGATGTAGACTTTACGACAGCAGAGCAGCGTGATGAATGTAATACAGGGAGGCACACAGAGTAGTACAATCATTAAGATTGGAAATGATCTCTAAGATCATCTAGTCCAACCACCATCTCATCCCCACCATGCCCACTAACCATGTTCCTTTGTGTCACATCTACACATTTCTTGAATGCCTCCAGGGATGGTAACTCCACCACCTCCCTGGGCCTGTGCCAATGCCTCACCACTCTTTTTGAAAAGAAATCCTTCCTAATATGCAACCTGAACCTCCCCTGGCACAACTTGAGGCCATTGCCTCTCATCCTATTACTAGAAAAAGAAGCTGATGGACTCTCCTTTAGCTGTGGAAGATGAAATAAGTAGGACAAGACACTGAATGCTGTAAATGTGTGTGTACCAAACTTGTACCAATCTGTTGTTATATTTCTTTTTGGTTTCATCCTAGTGGCTTAAAGGAGTTTAAACATTTAGCACTGATTGCTGTACTGACATCTCCATCCATCAGAGAAGGGAGGCTTCTGGGTGTGTGGAACTTTGCCTCCTGCTGGGGCCAATAATCAGATTTACGCCTTCCTTGAGAGTGCCCTCTGAGTTTATTCCTCACTCTCTTCTATGGAGCCCTTTGCTTTAGTTTGACACTTTTTTTGTTGCTGTGGCAATACCAGCTAACAGCCTCTTGAACCATTGTCCCCTTATCAGCAGAATAGCATCACAATTCATAATGTCAAATGCTGCACTTGTGCTCTCAGGAAGGAACAAAGAGCACAAGAAAGTCAAATAGATGAACCAGCATATAACTCCTTGAAAGCCCAAACAAGCACTGAGATCCTGTGGGTATGTTTACTTGTTGGCTGGTCTTTGTATTCTCAGGTCCTGCTGCTAGAACTGGGAATAAGCAGCTTTCCCTTAGAGAAAAGAATCAGGATAACACATTTGTCATATATATCTTATTGTCTTGCAAGAAAAAATATGAGCTCAGTGTAGTTCACAGAAAATAAGGAAGGAAATTTCAACTTGCCTTCATGACATGCTGCATTTCTATTCAGTTATTTCAGTTTAAGGGACAGGGAGAAATAAGTAGCACCCCAGAGGTGTTCATGAAATACATGTCACACAGCATGTTAGTAGCAGAAGTGGCATGGCAGTGCACAAATCCTGACCAGTTCTTTTATCCAGCCACGCTATCAGCTGATGCCTGAGTATTTCCCTACAGATCCCATTACTGCTGTGCCTGGGAGGCTTACCTCAGGCTTTTAGCCAAACAGCAGGTGAGTATCTCAGTTGCTCAGCTCCTTCTGTTGTCAACTGAAAGAGATATAGGGGCAAATCATAACTCATGTGGGCTGAATCACACTTTGTGAGTGCTGATCCCCTCCATTAACTATAATTGGTGAATGACTAGAATTAATTAACATGTGTAATGTAAATGTCCAAAATTGCACAATGTCACACTAATCACATAATTGAACCCTGTCATTTGCCCAAACTGGTGTGTTTGAATATACTGGGAAGATGAGAGAACACATTCTGGCTCATTTGTCAGTTGTTTTCATTGTATGTTGCGAGATGTTTATGCATGCAAAGCTCAGCTGCCTATGCCTTTCAGAACCGAAGGCATCTCTTAAATAACCATTTGTGTGTGAGCAAACATGGTTGTCACTTCTGTTTATTGACTAATTCAGTCACTGAGTATGCATCACTATCTCATTCTAAAGAAGGGATAGGGTCACAGGGGAATGTTTTCAAACCAAAAGTGGACAGATTTGCATTGGATAGAAGGAAAAGATTCTTTATGATAAGGGTGGTGAGGCACTGGAAAAGGGTTCTGAGAAGTGGTTGTTAACCTGTCCCTGGAGACACTCAAGATCAGGCTGGACGGAGCTCTGAGCAACCTGATTTAGCTGTTGTACCCCTGTTCATTTCAGGGGAGTTAGGCAAGATGATCTTTAAAGATCCCTTTCAACTCAAACAATTCTATGATTCTAAGTGAGAAAAATCAGTTTGACTTGACTGTAGGTTAGCTGATGGGCTAGTAGCATTCATGCTGTCCTCACACTAGACTGAGTATGTGTTCTCAGTTTTGGAGCTGGAAATATGAGGACATGGTTGATCAAATGTTTGTTGCATTAGCAACATACACAGAGAATTTCTTCAAGCAGAAAATAGCAAGAATGAATCCTTGGTCCTGTGGAAATCAATGACAAAATTTGTATGTATTAAAATTTCACACATTATTGAAAAGAAGCCATAGGAGACTTGCTGATTCTTTCACTACTTAAAAATCACTCATCTGGTTCCAAAGATTGCAGACAGTAAGAGCATGAATTAACATCATAATGAGAGAACTGATAACAAGGCAATGGGGGACGAGCAAATCATGCTGCAAACTAGCAATAATAATACATATGGAACAAAGCCCTTGGAAATGAACTCTCCATGATTTCTAAGAGTTTAAATTGGAAATCAACTGAAAACAGGGTTCTTGTTTGAGTTGGAAAGACTTCCACATTGACTTTTAAAGCAATTCATTCGATTCTAAAATGCTTTCCATTTTAAAAGTTGCAAAATGACAGGCTTCGAATGATATTTTTATTTTTTCAGCTTGGCAACTTCAATTTCTGATTCTTAAGAAGTATAAAATACATTTAAGTCAACATGATAGTGAAATTTTCTGTCTGTATCTAAATGATTTCTATTCCTGGAGTTTTGGTCAAAGAAATAAGCAGATATCTTGGTTTTACATCTAAATTCTGAGTAGGAAAATGTTTGTGTGCTTAAAAAACTCTTAATGACAGAAAAATTATTGGGAATCAAGCAATGGAGCCAAGAATATTTAACAATGGTCTGAAGAATGTATGTGCTTAAATCCAGAAAAATCAGATAATGTTTCAAAATTATTGATGCAAGTTAGTGAATTGAATGAATGCACTGGGTGAGTACATTGGGGTAGGTTGTTACTGTCCTAAGTAACCTCAAGATAGTCAAATATCTTTGGGGATGAATGTAAGGAAAATATTTTCTACATTCTAAGTGTGATACGGAGAGGAAGGAGTCATGGTGATTATTTCTAATTTTCCACGGCTCTAACAATGAAAAGGCTTTTATGCTGTTTTCTCTGAGACAAAAAATTAATAGATAAACCACATGCAGTTACAGCACTTCATGTGATATATGTACATTGACTACACCTCCGTTTATGAGATGGTATGTGACTGTTCTTACTGATGTAGCAGCCTTTAGGAGAAGACAAAAACACATAACATACACAAACATCATGTAGCTCTGGTCACATGTGATGTTTCATCTGAATTGCATGCAACGCTGAAATGAGAGTTTTGAAACATTTTAAATTCCAGCTGCTCTCTCTGAGAACATTATTATTTCTTATGATTGCACTTATATTACCAGAGCATGTCTAAGCTCTTGCCTTTTCCTGAATCACCTTCTGTGGAATAAGGAAAAATGCAGAAAATGACCAGTTACTACTGCCCTTCCTAGATTTCTGTGGTAAAGAAATCAAGGCATATGGGATTCAGGAAGCCCTGGAGTACTCTGAACAAGTCAGCTAGTAAGATGCTGGGAGGCCATAGCATTTTAGAGTGAGTCTGAATGAAATGCTGTTCCGATCTGCCAGTTTCACATAATTTCTAATGATGTTAATGTTGTACTTTTACTGAGGGTCTCTTGAGATTGAACGTGTTGTATTATGTGTATTTGCCCTTCTATACCTCTTGGAGCTAGTTCTCATAGAAAGCACAGTGTGATGTTCCCTTATTAGCAGCTTGGTCAGCTAGGCGTACATCAGTTTAATAATACATAGAAATGCAAGCTAAAAGAAAATGCTTCAGAGGAAAATTAGGCACATAACAACTAGACGGCAAGATGCTTGTGACCTACTTAGCCTTGCTATGGTACAGTATTAAATGCAAACGTAAACTAAGTCATTTGTGATAGCAAAAACACAGACCTGCCTAGTGCTACACAATCAGTCCTTGTGAAATTTGCTTATATCATTACCAGATCACCCACTCTGTCTATGAGCATTTTGTTCACATTTAATCTAAATTTTTGTACTTGGTCATAAAGTTTAAAGAACTTTAACACAGATTATGATTCTGTCCCACAAATTTAGATTTTTTTTTTACCTATCTGATCTTATGGCAGGAATCATTGTTTTACTATTTCAAGGGCATTCGCCATTGTTTAGGGTCCAAATACTATGTAAATTCTCATAACAGAACAAGGAAAAGAAGGCCAACTCTTGGCATAGTCACAGTAGGCAACTGCCTAGTGTAGCACATGGTGAAATGACCACTGAACCCAGGACATTCCCAACAAAAGCCAAACTGGCTATGACTGAAAGGGAGACTGGTGTCCAGAAGTGTAGAGGATGGATGGTAACATTTCCAAGACACACTGCTACCACCTCCATCTCTTCCTACTGCTGAAAACAACACCAACCTGATTTATATTCTTAGTGTTCTCGTCGTGTGAGTCTGTGATTGTTCTCTCTTCCTGTGACAGGAGTAGCCTTTCTTGGATGTGACCCTAGTTTGAACCTATTAGTGGCTATAGCTTGCTGTTTAGCTTGCTGTTACAATGACAAATGAATATTTCATTAATTTCAGTGATAATCTGTTCACACTGAAATCAAAGTTATTACCTGTAAAGTTTACTTTCAGGAGATAATCTTTGTACAGCTTCTTGCCATCCAGATGTTTCATGGCATCACACAGTTTGGTGGTGTTTGGACACAGAGTCCGCTGCATTTTATGCAAGGCATGGGCCATCGCATACACAGCATTCACAACAAACATGATCTTGGATTCTTGCTCATAATTAGAACTGTTGATGGTGAAGTGTTTGTCACAAGCTTTTTTGTGTGGTTTCCTATTCTGGAGATTACACTGGAATTTTTGCTCCCAGAAGTCCTTGAACCAGGGGTTACGTCTGTTATTGTATGGACTGAGGCTTTGGAAATACCTGTCAAACTCTTTAACTGGATGGGAAGCAAGCTCCAAAGTTATTGCCCCAGAGGCTATATGCTCATTGCCTTTGACAATACTCTCTTGTGCTCCCCATCCATCACTGGCAATCCAGGTGAAGGAAACATTAAAGCGATTGGCAGCTGCAATGAGCTCCCGAGAGTCATCACCTCGCATGAACAGCACCACCACCCTGGCATTGGGTTTCTGCAGCAACTCTCTGATCACGCCATCATAGGACTTTCTGATGTTGGACCGTCCCACTTTCTCAGAGGTGGCAATGCAGATGTTGCGGAGACGAGCTTCCTGCTCAAAAGCTTCAATCCCCGTCTCCCCGTAGTCTCCTTCTGAAGCAACCGTTGACACATAAGTCCAGTTGAAGAACCGTAAGATTTCGGCCATGGCTTTTGCTTGGTAGAAGTCAGGGGGCACTGTCCTTGCAAAATAGTCGTAACGGGATTTGTCACTCAGCTTGGCACTGGTAGAGGCATAGCTTATTTGGGGGATCTGGAAGAGTCTGAGCAAATTTGCCACCTGCAATAAAGGGGAATAAAACATTTTTAAAGGGTGATATTTATAAAAATGAAGAGGATAATCTAGGGGGAAGTAATAAGGAGGGATTTTTAATAAGAGGTGTTTGGACAATCAAAGGCTAAGGATGTTGATAGAGGATACTGGTAATATTCCCTTGTGACTGCAGTATACTGCACATGTGCTAAATATCTGTTCTGTTGTCCAGCTGTCTCTCAAAAATCCTTCTTGGGCTACAACAGATACTCTATTTCTGTCAAGCTGAGTCTGTTTAAACCAACAGAGAATTAAATAAAAAAAAAAAGCCTGATAAACTTCTGTCTCAACTTACACTCCTTACTAAAGGTCTGGAGATTTGCATGTCTTTCCTTTTCAGAGGCGTGATTCCGCTTCTCCAAGAGTCAAGGTAGTTGATAAACAGATGCACTTAAACAGATGCAAATTTCTGATTTATGAAAATATCATGGATGCATATGTACAGACCTTTTCTTTCACAACACTTTCTGACCTCACTTATTTATATACTGAATCACTGCCTCTTCTACTTTTTACTTTTTAAACAGTCTTCTGTGCTGTTCTGACTGTAGTCCTCATGAGATGGCAAATTTATTGTGTGCTAGTTCTCCTCTTGTGCTCCACTATGTAATATTGAAAGTAGCATTTCCAATTTTATTATGCTAGCCCACCATGACAGAGGCAGATGGTGGTGGTATGGAAGTAGAGGTTGAACCTTCTCACCAAAATTGCATTGCATTTTGTTGTGTATGACAAATGATGGCAGAGGGGCAGTCTCACAGAATGGAATCTGACATGGAAGCGTGGATGAAGCAAAGGTGTGTCACAGAATTCCTCCACGTGGAAAAAACTGTACCCACTGACATTCATTGACACTGAATATTTATGGAGTCCAAGCAGTAGATGTGAACACAGTGAGGTGGTGGGTTGTTTGTTTCAGCACTGGTGACAGCGACACAAAAGACAACTCATGTTCTGGAAGGCCATGCATGGCTGTCATACCATGAAATGAAGAGCATCTTGATCAGTTCATCTATGCAAATCAATGGAATATGACCATGCAGCTGTGTACAGAGTTGAATATTGGCTTCAGTGCACTGGGGATGGTGGTGGCAACATTGGAATATCACAAAGTTTGTGCGAGGTGGGTCCCATGAATGCTCACACAGGAACAAGAAGAATATTGTACACAGCTTTGTCGGGACTTAGTGGAACAGTATGGAGCTGAAAGGTACAGTTTCATTACTGATGATGAGGTGTAGTGTCACCACTATGAGCCAGACTAAAGATGGCAGTCCAAAGAATGATCACATGACAGTTCCTCCACAAAGAAAAAGTTAAAGATGCAGCCCTCCATGGCTAAAGTGATCTGCACTGCCTTTTGGAATAGGAAGGGAGTGATCCTTCTGCATTTCTTGGAACCTGAATGAACCATCCACTCTGACCACTACATTGCAAAGCTGACTAAGATGAAGTCTCAACATTCCAGAGTCAGGCCAGAGAAGAAGACAGTCTTTCTATTGCAATACGATAACTCCAGATCCCATACCAGTTTCAAGACCGTGGAGCACGTTGCCAGTCTTGTCTCAAATGTCCTACCACACCCACTGTATAGTCTGGATTTGATGCCTTCTAGTTTCCATCTGTTTGGACCAACGATAGATGGGCTGGATGGGCAACATTTTCCTAGCAACAGTGGGTCACCTTTACTGGTGTAGATTTTTGTGAGTGTGGCATGTGGTCTCTTGTTCATCACAGGAGAAAATGCATTGCTAATGGTGGCAACTAAGTTAAAAAATAATTTTTTTATAGCTGAGAATTTGCTCTACTGGATAGTGTTATTGTGCTCTTTGTAGATGTTGTCATTCCCATGGAAATAAATAGGAGACATTACTTTTGGAACGACCTACATGGAACAAGGCAAATTTTAAAGAATAAGTTATCAGTAGCAAAACAGACAGCTCAGTAAAAATAGCCTAAATAATTTTATTGCTTTTTGCTGTCCCTTATCTCTTGAGATTTTGTAGATGTGGATTATGTTTTAAGATAACATTGCAGCAGTCAATCTCCTGCTGTAGCTTAGACTCCCACTGCAAACTGGTGTTTTCCAGATCAGAATCTGCTGCCTAACTGTATGTGCACAGTGGCTTTCACAGCCCCCTGAGCTGTCTGTAACATGGGACCTAGGGAGACCTTGTCCTTGCTCCTCCTTGGGTAGTAGCAAGAAGCAGGCTCATGTCTGTTGATCTCTATGCCTGGGTTGCTGATCCATGCCATAGTAAAATAGATATCTGAGAAAGGTTTTCTTTAGATTAAACTAATACAAAGTCTTGTTGATACTGCTTGGATGGTTTATTCTCAAGGGAAGCATGGGATAGTGCCCTGTGGTGTTGCCTAAGGGTGTAGGCACATGTGGGAAATGCTGTGGCTGAACAAGTTATTGCCCTTCAGGTAACATCTGACACAGTCTTAACCTTGCTGGACGGTAACATGCAATTCACAGCCTTATACTAGAACAAAAGGATTTAATTTTCATTGTGGACATTTAAAATAGAAGATATGGGGTGGGCTGAGAGACTTGTCTTTTTCACCAGAGTGCAATGGATGATCTGAATATTGTTTAGCCGATGTGAGTCGTAACTTTAGATTATATGCCCATATATTCAGATGTTCATATGTCCTCACTCAAAAGGAGCACTTTGATTTGGTGATAAGAATGTCCTCTGTGCAGCTGTTCAGGAGCATTTATTGCAGAACTGTGTGGTCTGGCATTGCTGTTCTTAGTTTGTTCTAGCAGGAATTATTTTGTTTTAACTAAACCATAATAAGAATATATACACATATCGTTCTGCAATTTCCCCCTCCCCCCCAGTTGGGCAATTCTGTACATAAAGCAATGTTATTCAGCATGTAGTCAAGCCTTCACAGAAAGATAGTCATAAGAAATACAGCATGTCATTTATTTATTTATTTATTTCTATTAGTTTAAGAACCAAAGGTATTTACGTACAGGAAAACAGAACTACTGCCTCATTTCATAAGCAGTCTTGTGCCCTAGAGATCATTTTTTCTTGCAATTATGCTTCCTGTGTTACAGGGATAGGAAGACTTCCCTAATGCAATGCTCTTTGCTGTAAAGCTCTTCAGTGATGTCCAGATGGTAGATTTTTTCATGGAAGAAAATAAACAACCCAAAAAATAGAAAAGAAAGTCTGATTGTTCATAGAAGATGGTGACCCACTGATTTCCAAGAGCTGTGACTGATGATGAAGCTCAAGGAAGCCGTATCTGTTATTAATCCAGATCAAGAAACTCCTCAGGAAATTTTGAAGTTGCAATATTCTGATGTTTTGACTTTAAGGACTTATTTTTCAAAAGTGCTCTGGTTTCAGGCTAGTTCCAGAATGGTCCTGATTTTTAAAGCCATTTCTGTGCTGACCTGAACGTCTGATTCTGAAAACCAGCTCTTGACAAAATGAACAGCAAGATCAAAGTTCAGGCAAAAGATTCAGGAGGAAGCTGATATTCTAAGTCTATGTTATGTTCTACAGTGTTTCAGTATTGTACTGTGCTGTGTTTCAGTGCAGTACAGGGCAGTGTAATATGAACTTGGTTATGTGTACTATAGTACCAAGGCTGCACCACCTGAGGCTGCCTTGGGATGTGCACTATAGCTTGGAACTGCAGTGTAGATATAACTTTTGCTAAGTGAAATAATCTGTTTTGGCAAAGCTCCAGGCAGCAATTTAATCAAGACATAGGGCATGCAATTAGAGACTGAAATCCATATGTCGGCACTTAAATAGTGGTAGTAGCCTGCTTTTTTGTTTTTGTTTGTTGAAAATGATGAGTTTTGCACCTTTGAAAATGAAGCTGGATGCAACTGCTTTGCACTGTTTGCTGTGAACAAAGCATGCCAGTATAGTCAGCTTTCAGAGCGATGGGAAACCTTTATCTGCCATCATGCTGCTGGATTTATTAACATGGAGACTGTCCTGTGCTGAAGTGTCCACCAGTGAAAAACTGATTGCTCACCCTTTTGTCATAAGAATCTGCCCAACATGAGCAGGGCTTGAAGTCCCATGTGTGCCATGTCTCTTAGTAGGATCAGACAGCTATGAAGCCACAACTGTAAGGACCCAACTCTGCCCTTGTTTCATCTCTGTATTGCTACTACTCCGTTCTGTGATCCTGTACACCAAGGAACATACAAAAACTTATGGGAAATGGGAAGTAGAGTTTCTAACAGTGAAAATAGCTTTGTGATAACTACATGCAGGGAGCAGTGAATTAGGTACAGCTCTCAGTCACACGAATCTGTCTTCCCAGTGTGTTTCTGGACAGTCACTAGTCCTGACAATAGACAAGATCAGGCAGTTAAGACCTGTGTGTATCAGATACCCTGGTTTCATTTGTTGAAGGAGATTAACGAACTTCCATCAAACATTTTGTCTATCCCATGTAGGATTTTTTCCCCCCCACTGGTAATAGGATTTATTTAATTTATTTTTTTTTTTAGCTAAAATTTCCCTTTTTCATGGACTGTTGTAATGTGTACATGGTTGGGGAACACAGGAAATGCTCTGGAAAAAGAAAAATCTCTGAAGTGCTAGAACTGAAAATGTTTCTTCACAAGCGTGTATCACATGGTGGTTGGACAGAGGAGGTCACTTGTTAGATCACAGTACTCTGTAGCCACCTAACTCAAAAAATGTGTAACTCCAGATTTGGATATTTTTCAATAGTAAATTAAGAGATTAGGTACTATACTGACAGTTGACTTGAAATGCCTCTGTCAGTCTAGAACATTCTCCATTTAAAACTGTGGGTATTACAGTGGGCTGGAATAGTATAAAAGGCACTAAGAAATTCAGTCTTTACATGGGGTCGTGTTACAACCTACAGAAGAAAATATTTAGATTCATCAGTAGTGCTGGTATCCCTGTCCTTTTAATCATTAAGAGTGAACAGCCAGAAACTGAGCCAGAAATATTCAACTTATTTAGAAGCACCATCCCAACTTATATTGTTTGTAATCTGTTACATTACAGGACAGAAGCAGTAGTTCTCTTCAGATTTCTCTCTTTTTGATACTAAAAGATCTGTTTTCTAGTGTTAGTTTTTGTTGTTTTCTTACAAAATTCCTTCCAAAAAAGAGATAACACAGGAAAAAAACAAACATGAAATGCATTTTTTCTTTTTTTCCAGTTAACAAGAGGCAGGAAAACTTTTCAGTCTAGTTCTTCTGAATATATTGGCAACAAAGATAGAGAATTATAACTAAATATTTGCAGTGGACTCAATAGCTGTCACATCTAGAGAATCAGTGTCTGAACAGTGAAATAATTGCATCTATGGGAAGAACACTAGATATAGGGAACAGTGACAGAATAATGTGTAGGACTTTTACGGACAACCCAGGAATATCTTTCTATATGCTTTTCCTGTGTAATAAAAAATAAGTAAGAAGGACGTGCAGAGAGATGATGTTCTCTGAGAAAAGAATTGCTTGGAAATTATTGTTCTTTCAGGACAATGAGCTTTCATGTATGCACTCTGTGAAGCATTAGCTGTTGAAGTGATGTTAGCTTAGCACTAAGCAGCCAATCTGAGAAGAGACACTTGCAGAAGACCTTGATCTGTGCAAGATGGGTATGATTCTACTTAGAGACCATGTAAACCTGACTATGAGTGACTCATGTCACATTTACAGATGATGACTGCCTTTGAGAAAAGCCTGATAGTTCAAAAAAACACTAAAGCTGGTGGTTCAAAAAGGATAAATGAGATCCCGGAGTTAGAAGTGAATACCATTATTTGAGACTCATCAGCTGCTGAATAAGTCCTACTTAGAAGGGGCAGAATGAGAGTTGATGATGCCAAGATGTCCTTAACACATTCCTATTCAGTTTCTCCTATAGTTACAACCTTCCTCACACTGAACACTGAATGGCTCCTTTCTTACCTGAAAGCTCAGGGTTTACATACACATTTCCACTTGCAGTAGGAAAAAATGCTCACATGGAAGGAAAAGAAACAAAAACAAATGAAAAACCAACCATCAGACCAACCAAGACTACAGAGGAATTAATTAGCTTATGATTTTCTAGGAAGCCAAGGAGAGGAAGGTACCTATGTTTATTTGGGATCTTTAGGAACACAAATCCGATGTTGTCTAGGAACTTTGAAAATCCCAAACTAGTGGATACTCATTTTTTGAATGTGGAACAGAAACACAGAATGGAACAAACAAGAAGAATCTCACTGAGGGACAGAGGAGGGAGAGAAAGAACCAAGATAAAAGAGGGAAGTTGTTTGAAGCAGACACCAAAAAGTTAGAAAGTGCATATATAGCTTAAGTATTAGTGGCAGGTGGCCCATCTCACAGAACTGATCTTTTAGTAAGGATTTAGTAAGCCTTACAAGCACAAAATCACCTCAGACTGTTGCACAGTTCAATGCAAAGCTGTTCTACAAAGCACAAATGACATACATGCAGTGTAGTTCTTCATGTCCCTAGCAGCCTCTAGCACACGTCCTGCCTGTATCCCTACTGAATCCACATGCAGGGAGACAGAACTCCTTACATTATAAGATTTTTTTTTTTCCTGCATGTAGTCTTTCTAATGCATTATTTTCCATGTTGTGGAAATCACATACTGTTCTCTCGGTTCTCTGGATGGAAGATGGTTTATTCCTGAAGAAAGAAAATGGAGGTGGTTTGTTTCATGCTCCAGGACGCCCTGGCAGAACAGTGTGGCTAAAGAGAAATGAATGCCAGGGAGATAGCCAGTAAATGAGTACGTACTCTGAATTTCCCACCAGATGGTCACTCACTTCAGAGAAAGACTTCAGCTGTTTTTATAACAGTAATTTAACTTTAAATCTTCCCTTCTGGTTGTTGCTAGTCTACTTGAGACACAGCAAGAATTCACAGGAAGACAGCTGTGCAATAGTTTGTACTCTGACATTCTTTTTCTAGATGAATCTTTAAATTGGAAATAACCTCCATGACTGTGATTTGGAGATCTTGTTTGTCCGCAGCATAAAGGAAACTTTGCAAAAGGGCTGAAGCCCTCTATAAATATGAAGGCAGTGGATACACAGATACAAAGCCCATCCTACCTAAAGCAATGCCATAAGGATTTTAAGAGAGCTGGCTATAAGGAGTGCATCCTGATCTTCACTTTCAGAAGACAAGGCTGGGTTGCAGAGACAGTATTATGTGTGGCCAAATTCAGCACCTGAGTACTCATATTGCTGCTTACACATTCATATTCCCTACAGAGCTGACCTGAGTATTTTAAACATGGCATATGGATTATCTGTGCAGGTGCTACCCTATGCAAATGAACAATGCTTTTTTCTCATCCTTTTTACAATGTCATTGAACATCCCTAAGGAAAATAACTAAGAAATTTCTGTTGTCAGATAAGGAGAGATGTTGGATAATCGGACTTGATTAAAAAACTATTTTAAAGCAAAATTAAGTCTCCGAACTTTAGAGAATACACCTTCTGATCCCAGAATCAGCTTAGCTTAGAAATTTTTACTGTGAAAAAAGCTTTTTTACAGGAGCCTTTTCACCAACTGAGAAGCCTGGCTTGGGTTTTGAGGGATCAAATGCTGCGCAGATTGGGCCCAGCGCTAATTTAAACACATCATCTAAAAACTAATTATCCAGATCGTCATTAACGATAATAGCCTAGTCTGACCAGAAAATAATTAAGCATTCTGCATTCTCTTGTTTTTCTCTCTGCAAAAAGTGCCTATTGCGCATACCGACTCAGTGGGGAAGGTGTTTGTTGCTGATTTACCAATAAATTCTTTTTTCCTTGGTGGAAGGATAATGAAAGAAACAGAAATCTGACAGCAGGAGCATCATGAAGTGATTTTGCAGACAGCTGTCCAGACAAATCTGGTGAGGGAAGGTGAAAGGAGCTGAAGAGAAGGTTTTGAAATACAATGACAAATTCACGTGAGGAAAAAAGAAAACAAACAAAAAAAATAACAGAAATAATTTCTTGTCTGAATTGCTCAGCATGGTATGTTTTCAGGCTGAGGAGATATGCTGTGGACTCTGTGATGCTCTTGAGCAAATGAGAAATACTTGAGAGGGCTACAATGGAAAGCACTCAGCACCCTGAGGACAGTTTGGAAGCATGGGAGCAGGGGGGGCTCAGTCTCATGCTGCACCTTCTGGATGGAGGGTTCTCACGTTTGGTAGGGGAGAGATGGCAGCTGCTGCTGGAGCTACGGTGTAGAGGTGACAGTCAGAAAATGTGGTAGTCTTCTGGCATGCCACCAAGAGATTTGTTTTTAGTGCTCTGAAGTTCTTACATCTTCAGGTTTGAGTCTGCAGTGCCTGCTCTTTTTGATGGAGTTTTTTTGTTTTTTTGTTTTTTTTTAAGCAGAAGTCATGACTGGCTATCCTAATAAGATGAACAGCATTATTAAATCTTCTCTAGATAGTTTGAATTCTAGAGGAAAGCTAGAAGAAATGGACTAGAGAGAAGCCAACCTAATTATGTCAAGGGGAAGTAATCTACTAAATAGTTCTTTTCTAGCTGGAAACTTTGGCATACTGAGTGATTTGTGGATCTACTTATTTTTCTGAAAAGATGTGCAAGAAAGATATTATGTTTGAATAACTGTTGGCAACTATGCAAAGCTATGTGTAGCGTAGATGTTACTGTTGGATATTGCTTTTGTTTCACCCTTCTTAATAATTTTCAAAAATTGGGTGATGTATAGATATGCATTGCTATTTTTCATACGTACTGAATGAGACAGTCTCTTATCAGGACTTCTGATTTACGTGTGACAGCTGCTCCAAACCCAAGCTTTTGGAATATGAGACATTGGTATATATATAACATATTCAATGTGTATTGCATCCAATCTGCCGCTTCAGATACGGATTTAATCTTACATCAGTGAGCACCAGAGACTGGCTTCAAAGAGACAGACTGACAGATGTTGTGTAAGAAGCCCCAGGACATTTCAGGAGTATGGTGTGACTGCCTCAGGGCTTCTGGGAGGGAAGAAAATGTCTCTTCCATTCCCTTAATGATAAATACTTCTATAGATATGCCTTTTAGAATACTTTGTGTCCTTTTGACACTGTTGAATTTGGGGTAGACTGAGAAATACAGTCAGATGAAAGGTACAGTAAAGCCACTGCCACCTCTCTGCCAGTGGGATCATGCAAGTTTATAATGTTTCTTCCTCAGAATATTCAACCAGCCTTGAGATACTTGCATTCCTGGGAACTGATAAGCCAAGAATTATAATTATACAGAATTTCTTGATTTTTTCCTACTAACTTCTTCTCTTAGTTCAATTTTTAGCATCCACAACAGCCTGCAATTTGCTGTTTCAACATACAATTGACATTGTCTGATTGTGAGAGACAATGAATAATGACGAACTCTTTGTTACTCGAAATTTTGCAGCTACCATTCCTCTTCTTCAGATATCTTTCTTCCAATCCTGGCTCTTGGTACTTGAAGTGATTGTACCTATGTAACTGCTGACATAAATTCCTGCCACCCAAGCTGACCCACAGTGGGATAAAAAAACTCCTACTGAAAAGTGGCTGATCTTTTTCTCTGCAAAAATGATTCCCCTGTGGTGTGGGTAACCACCTTCCTACTTATTCCCTATTGCCTACGGATACATAGACAAGCTATGTACTGGATCAAAAAAAGGGAAAAAAGGTGATATTTGTTGAAACACTCCTTTTGAAATTATGCATACCTATGGAAACAGGATATACTCTCAGACTGATGGGAATGAATGCCTTGAAAACAGAAGCAGCCAATTACTTAATGTAATCTAATTAAAATGAAAACTGAAAGAAACATTGTCCTGGTTATGAAAGAAGTGAATCCATGAGCTTTCTGTCACTGCTGAGATGGTCTGTAGCACAGAAGAATGTTTTTTCTTCTTTGACACTGATATGGTAATTAGGTCTTGTACACAGGCTGTGAAATCACACTGCTCATAGTAGTCCAGTGGTCTACTTCAGTTGTGCCCTTCTGTCATAAGGTTTTTGCCTTTTGAAACTATAGGTGACACTGAGAAAAACAACAGCTGCAGGGCTTAGCCTATATGAATCTGAGCTTAAGCCGTCATTCAAGATGGTTATGAGTGATATGGTCTGGCTTATTTAATTTAATCAAAAATAATCAGCTGTATGTTGATTTGACATAGTCAGTGAAACTAGAAGATGTTTTTACTTGTGACTAGCAATCACTGGCAGGGGTAAGGAACTTTAGAATATCCATGGCTTCACTGCCATAGGAATTCCTGGGCTGGAGCGCAGAGATGCAGAATAAAAGGGGACATATGTATTCTTTGTGTTTATTCAGTGTAACAAAACGCCAGAGAGTTTAAGCTTTATCATAGGTTTCTAAACAACTGAAAGAACAGGAGTAAAAGGAATCAACACTCACTGTGGTTAGTTTCTGGAGACTGAGGGAAAACATGAAAGGGAAGCACAGTTTGAAGGACAAGTGGATCATTTATTCCACTTGCAACCTTATACCATTCCAAGACATTAAATACCCTCCAATACCCTACTAAGAATCTATTTGAGACAAATATTATAAAACCAAAAGCTGAAGGTGCAGTGTGCCAGAAGAAAGGAGCAAGAGGTACTGAGGATATCTGTCTTCTGTTCTGGTCTTCTGAAGTGCTTGCACTGCATTCTGTCAGGTAACATTTCCTGGTAAAATCTATCTTAATATGAACAGTATATGAAAACAAAAGCAAAGAGAATAAATTTGGAAGCCATTCAGAAACTGCTGTCTGTAAGCGATATTTGAGAATTCGTTCATTGAAGTCAGCAGAATAATTTTTACCGGCTTCAGCGTGCTTAATTAGATGCTAAATTCTTGTAATCCTTTGGGTCAGGTGTAATTCTAGTTTCTGGCAATATGTCATGTTCACTTTATTTCAGCCTGGAAGTAAGACAAGGATTTCTTCTTTTATTTTATATCTCTATTGTTTACATAACAAAAAGCACATAAACTTGGCATGATGAGCATATATATATATATATGAGTATATATATATACTCAGAAATATAGGTGGCATAATTTATTATTAATGTGAAAGTAGAGATCTGAACAAAGTTTTATAAAAATCTCATGAAATCCACAGTTCAAAATAAACACTAAGACTTTCGGAAACTTCTGCTACCCTCAGGATACAAAATGACTAGAGGAAGTGAGCAGCTGGCAAAGATTAGAACTAAAGCAAGTGTTTTAAAGAATGAATAAAACTAATACAAAAAAGACTACACACTTGATCCACCCCTAGGATAAACTGATTAATCTAAGTCTTGAATTTTGTCCATCCCATATAAGCAGAATTTGATTCACAGGAATTGCAGACCAATGATTCTCACCTGATGGAGCTACAGTGACTTACCTGTATGGAGACGCTGCTATAGGAACCACCTATAACTCCTGCGATGAGTAATGGTAAATTCTCTTGAATGGCATATGAGCCATCTGGGCACATATATTCTGTTTCATCCACTTTAGTCAAAGATGCCCTGACAAACTCCAAAGACTGTTCTAAGGCATATGTATCCCTGGAACACGTGTCCAAGATGTGAACTCCAAGTTTAATTCCTGGCAGCAAATAATTGTCTCTGTTGATTTCATCGATGGCAAACAACATGGCCTCCAAGCGCTGGATGCCTCGATCCTCATTGATTCTCCCACATTCTTCTATCCCAGTGCCTTTTTCATTGACTGGGAATAAGCCACCTAAGACCAGGTCTCCTTCTATCTTAATTTCTTTCCTTACAAAGCTGTGATCACTTAGGGAAAGGAAAACTCCTTTGGAAAACAAAGCTAGTGCAAGGACTTGGAGTCTGGTGAACATCTTCATTGGTCCTGTTTTCGCAGCTCTAAGAAACATGGGTGGGAGCAAAAGTGCTCTTCATTTCTTCTGAGCCATTACCAAAACTGAAGCGTTGACCCACAAGTCAGTGAAGAGCGAGCCAGTAAGACTTTCCACTGGATTTCTAAAGAAGAGATGAAAATAATTAGAAAAGGCAAAAGGAGAAGTGAGTTGTTACAAAGCTTTATCAACAAAACATTTGAGCGGTGTTCATGGAATACAGATAGTATGGGTAATAAGGAATGTATTTGTCTTGTGCTATCATAAAGTTATTCTATTTGCTCCATAGCTGATTACAGACTAAGCATTTGCTATGACAGTTATGCAAAGGCCACAGACATGCAGGGTGATATACCTTATGTTGACTACTGTTCAGCAACGTTTTACGTTTTACAAAGAGAGAGATCAGTCTGTGTTTTGTTTTGCTTTGTTTTGTTTTGTTATGTTTTTATTTCTCATAGCATCCTGTCTTATTCCATGATCTCTTTATTCTGGACTCAGAGTCTTAGATGTTAGCATTCACTGCATCTCCAGCTGCTTCCAGCCTTCCCTTAGTAAGTTTTGTTCTTTCTGTTGACTGCACCCTACTTAAAATGCCTTCATCTGTGGCTCTACCACTGTGTTTTCTCCTTGCTGGTAGCTATTGCTGAATCCACCACTTGGTCTTCACTCGATCTTCATGTCCAAAGTTTCTTGCTAAAGTCCACCTGCCCTGACTTCTTTTATTGGACTGCTCTGTTGTGGTTTCACATCTATTTTTATGTTTCACAAGTTATTTGAAACACAGAAATGCCTACTTAAGCAGGTGGGAAACAAGGGCTGTGTCTGTACTAAAAAAGTAAACAAGGCCATATCATACCAGCTAACATATCCTTGGCACAGATTAGACTCAGATCAACTAACACTCTTCTAAAGAATGCCTGGGCAAGCAATGACCAGAAACTTTTCTCAGTAAATTATTTAGCTGTGTACACAGAGGCTTGGTCATTTTGTACTGGTTTGTCTCATCAACAGAGAATGGCTTGTGGTCCATTTTAGTTATTAGCATTGCAGCTCTGCATGGCACTTTACTAAGTGACCTACCAAGTGTATTTATTATGTGGAAGGTCCTGGAATAGAACCTGAATCTCCTTATGCCTTAATCACAAAATCATCCCTCCTTGAGGCACAAAAGGTTCGCTTCCAAGCAAATTAAGTCAAAAAAAAAAAAGGGGGGGGAGGTGGGAGCGTGGGGTGGGGGGGGGGAAGGAGATGAAAGAGAAAAAGAAGAGACATGACAAGGAAGAATCTTGTACTTGATGCCTGCTTAGGGCATGGAAATGCCTACAGCTGGACTTGCTCTCTTTATTATTAAGCACAGTTCAGTGCTCAGATCACAGAGAGAGCAGAGCAATGATGTATTTACTTGGGATATGATTTTACTCTCTCTAGGGTCAAAATATTCTGCCAGTGACCTTAAAAAGAGAAAAATAAGACTTTTGAATGATAATTAAGATAATTC
This sequence comes from Coturnix japonica, assembly GCF_054131305.1. Classification (NCBI taxonomy): domain Eukaryota; kingdom Metazoa; phylum Chordata; class Aves; order Galliformes; family Phasianidae; genus Coturnix; species Coturnix japonica. The sequence continues at coordinate 6,699,301 of NC_140663.1, forward strand.
TGTGACCCATACACAAAGTCTATCTATGCAGTACAAATACATGATTTATCTGTGGGCTCGCTGTCAGTATCTCTTCAAATATGTCAAAGCTTCTGCTTTGATCTCCAGCTTCTCATATAAATCAAGTGTGATCATATTCAAATGGATCAGTTTAATAATTTATTTCTGTAGTTACCTTTTTCTTAACAGAATATATATTATTATAAGACTTGCAGGGTTATTAATAATTTGGAAATACTTACCACAAAGGAATTGAAATAAGCAGCAACTAAGGTTTAACCGTGAATGATGGATGAGCAAGCTTATTTCAAGGCAGTTGTTTATCATGATGCAATATCAATTTTGCTTCACCAAACTGTGTAAAATGATAGCATTTTATTCATATTTACATCAACTTTGTTCTCTCATAAATCAGAAATGTGACATAAGAACAGTTAAAGATCTTTCACTCCAAACCTAGGAATATATGTGTAAACTGAGCTGCAGGCTGTCTCAGAAGAACTTTGCATTCAGAGATAAGTGATATATTAATGGAAAACAAGCTTCATCATTCCTCAGTGATCTATATGCAGGCGAGTTTGTTGATCGCTTATGGCCTATCAACCAGTTCCTGAAAAGACTTTTTATGCGTAATGTTAGGAGGAGTAACAAAGTAATTGTTCAGCAATCATTTCTATTCCAGACCTGATACTATAATTTGCCAAATAATACTCAAATGTATGCAGGACATAAAATATCGAAAACATCCAATTGAAAATAATTATCAGACAAAAGGGCAGCATTTTTCACATACATTTTTTTGTATGATTAATAATTCAATTGGACTGTCTTCCACTGTCATTGTTACACTGCATGGGTAAAAACAGACCTTTGGAGTCTGTTTGTTAGTTTGATTTCATGCAGTATCCATTCTTGCTGCTTCTGTAACTTCTGTCATCACTGTGTCATGGAAACTATTCCTATATTTACTCTTATAACACACCAGGGACTTTCATCTTTGTTTCTTTAATTTGAAAGAATCTCTGATAGCAAAACAAAATTTTCCATCTTGAAACCGAATTTTTCTCTGGAGACATTTGTGGCCAGGTTGGGTGGGGGTTTGGGCAATCTGATCCAGGGCCTGATTTAGTGGTTGGCAACACTGCCCACAGCAGTGGTGTGGGAAACAGACGATCATTGAGGTCCCTTCCAACTCAAGCTATGACAGTGTGAAACCGTAGGAAGACCAGCATTTCTTTGACCAGCATATGCAGCATTTTGCTTTCTAGGAAAACACAATCATCCCATCTTATGTGTTCAGATTCTTAATTTATAAATAGGAAACAGTTACAAAAACTCTAATCTGGTCATCAGATATAATTCTGTCTCAGAAAACTGTGCCCTGCTGCCTATTTAGCTGTGTTGCCAAAGAGCCGGTTGGTGAGTGGAAGCTGTAGTGTGAAAGCTGGTTAGACTGGAGAGCTTCCCACTGGGGCTCTAATGGAGTGATGCTTCCAGGATGAAAGCAGTTTGTAAAGTAGTTCAGGGTGACCAGTGAGTAGCATCACTATGGTGACACCAAACAGACAGCTTGATGTGAAGAAGGGAGGATATTTTAAAGCAGCTTGCAAAGACGGTCTAGCATCACAGTTTCTCTCCTGTTCTTGCTGGTGTGCTCCTCCTACATGCTTTCTATGCAACTTGCATAATTCACAAATATCTATAGGGACATTTATTACTTCTTCCGGGCCAATACAGAACATATTTCTCCCCTGAACCATTGTGAAGGCAGCACCCTGGGTCAACCTTTGCCATTTTCTAACAGAAGAGATTTCACCATGCTGACCATTGCATTTTGTCTTTGCAATAATCCTCTCCTAAAGTCTGGAAAAGACCACTATGATCACTCAGTCCAGTCATCAACCCAGTCCCTCCATGCCTACTAACCATGTTCCTCTGTGCCACATCTGCCCTTTCTTTGAACACCTCTGGGGACGGTGACTCTACCACTCTTCCTGAGAGGAAATTTTTCCTAATATCCAACCACATATCTAGGAAGTTAAATGAACATTTCAGAAAGAAGCATTTGTTGATCAAACTACAATTTCCTCATTTTTCATTTATGTTTAATATTTTAACTCTGGCCATAGACAGGATTGTATTTTTTTAGGGGTTCTGTTAATATAAAAAATATTAAAACCATATACAGCCATATAGAGTTTGGATCCCGGGTGGAAATAGATGTAAAGACTAGGCATAGAAGTGATCCAAATATCAAACTGAAAAATAAACAGGAACAGGCACAAAGAGAACAGTTTCCATGTCTGGATCAGATAGCTTCTGCCAGCACTTCCCTGTGTGAATTTAGCCAGCAGCACTCTGCTTGTGAACTACCTTTCCTGGGCAGGCTGCCTTCATTTTTCACCATCAAAGGTCCACAGGGGAGAGTGACATCTGCTCTTGGAGGACCCTGTCAGAACTACCTTCAGAAAAAAGCACTTTTAAAATTATTATTATTATTATTATTATTATTATTATTATTATTATTACTACTTTACACAACATTTCTGTGCTTATAAAAGGTTGACTGCACAAATTCACTTGTACACATTCGCTTATTTACTATGGATGTGCACATTCTTTTCCCCAAAACATCAAGAATCAGGAAAAAAAGAAAGATATCTGGGTTTTCCATATTCAGTATTCTACTGATATCATCTGCAAAACAAAATCTCTTTCATGGCTTTCTTCCAGGGGTGTATGCACATAACAGCTCTGGTCTTCAGCAGCCTTTTTGCTTTCAGCTCACAGAATAGAACCACCTGTGCTATTGGTTCAGAAGTGAATTCTTGTTAGGCTTGAGGTGTCATTGCAATCTCTTTCTGAGTATCAAACTCTGAAAAGAAGTGCAATTGCATGTTCCATTTAGCCCGATGACTTGTAAGTAGAGTATGATTGTTCACAGATCAATGAGAAATTTGCTGACACCTTCCACCATATCAACACCGATGTCTGGCATTAGCAGTCTGTCTAACAGCGGTAGACTTTCCAATTTTCCACTTACGAGGTTAAGGATGGAATGAGAATCTTCATTGACTGCTGAGGCAACCTGAGATCTCCTAGTAGGTTCCAAAGCCAGTATCTAACTAGCAAATGGGACAGTGTTCATGAATAAGCTAAAACTACAAAGGATTTTTTTTTCATTTCCTTATTCTCTACCCCTTGCTATCCTAATTTTCCTTACATTCCCCCCTTCATCCCCTCCTCCCTGCAGCATTTTGCAAGGCTTATCTGTTTATCCATCTTCCTGTGAAAAGATGCAACAGGAGCTGACGTGGGTGCTGGAGAAGATTATGTTTAGCTTTATTGTGGGTGGCTCCCTCTTGGCAGTCATAGATTTTTACTGCATTATTCAGGACTATAATGTGATATTGTGGTGCTGGAGCCATATTTCAACTCACTATCACCTACCATCCTTAATAAACTTTCTTTGGAGGCAGACTGCTCTCAGTGGAAAGTCACAGGGGAAGTTCCCATGCTTGTGCTCTTGTTCCACATTATAACATTGAAGCTAGTGATTCCTTCAATATATCTGTCTCCAAGGGCACACCAACAGAGATATATCTTTCCCTGAGCCCTTGCTGTGCCTTATAAATTTTGTCTAGAGAAGTGTATTTCTAAGACAATTCCAATTTTGACTCAGAATTCTTGCTCATTTTAAAGACTGACACAAGATAAATGCCAAGATGTCTTTCTCTCAGAGATCATGGATAACTTACACAGCAGCACTGCTCATCCAAAATGTTTGGCACATTTATATGTGCTCTACCAGAACTTGACCTTAATGCCTGATGAGAACTGCACTGAAAGATGTCTCACATCATCAGAAAAGAGTGATGGACAATCTTGAGACTCCTTACCAATTATAATTAGATGTGCCATTACATCTGGAAATGAAATATTTCTAAGGGAATCCAAGCCTTACATTGACAGGTATTTACCAGGTACACAAATTGAATCAGGAAGTCAAAAGAAGAGGAAAAAAGTTGTGGACGGCAAGGTGAGGTAGAGAAAACAAGTAAATTTCCTCTATGAAAGTAGAGATATTTCCTTCATGAAATGTTAATCAGGTGCTGATGCATACATTTCTGAAAATAAATCAAAGTGCTTTAAATTTCAGTTTCTTGCTGTTCTTTCTGTCTCTTTTTTTTTTTTCCCATCTTCTTTATTTTATCTCCCTGGGAAAAAAAAAAATTAAAAATGGCTACATAGCTTGGTGACTTTTTGCCTTTTATTTCAAATTGGGGATCCATACCAGAAAAACATGAATTAATACTCCCATGCTACACATCCTTTGCATGGGAGCATAAGCAACACAATTTTATCCTATGCATGATATGTTGTAGAAGTGTTGCCATTCTATTGGAAAAGCCATGAACGTCCTGGGGTTGATTTCAATATTAAGGGTGACATACAATGCAACACGTAAAATGTTGGTATAGAGGAAAACCATTCCTCTTAAAATACAAACTTAAATGCCATTATGTTGGAGGAGAAGGAAAAAAAAAGAAATCAGAACAGTGTATTACTGTTTATAGTCTGTTAACATCAACGAGAGATGCTTTATGTTTTCTACAATGTCAACATAAAACAGATGCCCAGACTTTGCCTTAGAGATACGTGGCATATTCATCCTGTTTCAAAAATAGAACTTAAAATATTCAGTGCACAGGAAAACAAATGTCTCTGATATGATATTCTTGAAGTTTCTAGATATTAAAGGATTCTGTAGATTGCAGCAGGACCTATTAATTTAGCCCAGCAAAGAACAAGGAGACATCGATAATTACAATACATTATTGTAATGTGAAAATATGATTCTTTGCTTCTTGTTAAATCAAATGAATGTATTCAGCACTGGCTGAGTCTTCAATAACAAATTTGGTCTTAGAAGTTGGAGCTGTAATGAGCAGACCACCAGAGCTGAAGATCCAGATCAGACAGTGCAGTCTCTTAACTTATCTGAGTTTGTTCAGTACTTTGACAATCAGTATATTCATGAATATTGGGAAGGCTGGCCATGAGCCTGAGGCTTTGCACCATCTGGACAATTTGTGGTGTAATGATCTTGGTGTAATGCAGGGTTAGACCTTTGCAAGTCCTACCATCCTCCCGTCTGTCTCTTTTTTGGATTGAGCTGAATCCTACTGCTTTTTATCCTTCTGCTTATTTCTTCCAGGCATTGGTGACAGCTGAAAGCACATCAGCAAAGACTGCAATGAACAGATGAGTGCTATCTGCTTATTGATTGTATGCTATTCATCTTTAGTATCACTGCATTCTGTGTGGTCCTGGACAGACACTGAATAGGTAAAGAGGGAATAATACAACGGCTTTGTGGACAAAGGAGCAGCTGGTTTATGTGACCTGTGGATGTCACAGCATTGCTCCTGTCAGGTGGTCCAGGGACACCATTGCCATATAAAGGTCAACAATGCCAAAGGCTGGATAAGAGATCTCAGGGCATAAATGTAGAGTTTTTCTCAGACAAAGCTAATAATGAAATATTCAGTATCATGTCCTTACATGTAGCTTTTAGCCAAGTGGATCTTTAACACCTGTGCTTAATGCAAATGAATCTTAACTCAGTGAAGCTGGTTTCTGCCTAAGTGCAGTCCCTAAGGGATATCTGTGCATTTAGGCTTCAGACAACTGCTTAGCTTTTCCTTCTTTCTTGATTCTTAAGCATCAGATTTTCTACCTTCACATAGCTCTGTGTAGTGCTTTAACCCTCTTCAGGTCTCTGTAACATCTGCAGGGTTTTTCCAAAACTTGGATCAGTCCACGACCCCATGCTCTAGCTGAGGTTCTCTGCCTTGGCATCCTTGGCTCCTGCCAAAGGGTATTGGCACTGGCTACCAAATTCACTCTTATTGCTCCTGTGCTAAGACATTTCCATCACGTGGCAATGGGGCAAAAACATGGCTGAACCTCACCATACGTGGAGGGCAGAGAGTCCTTTCTCATTATAGCTGGTGTTGAGATTCAGTTTGGCTGCTAACACAGCCAGTGTTAGTCATTCAGGCCTTGTAGAGAAGTTGTGCATACCCTTTCTCTTTGTCTATATAAAGGATGACTTTTGCTGTCACCTAAGCTGTTCCAGCGGGAATCAATCTTGGCTGAAAGCCCCAGGTAACTGCATTCAAGTATAGTCCAGTACCCCTCCATATCACCAGCTATTATAGAAGAAACTTTCCAGGAACAGCAAAGGGGAAGGCCAGAAATAGGCCAAACCTCCTCCTTGTATCCTTCTCACCCAGTCATGGCTTGTTTAAAAGCCAACTAAAAGCCTTCCAAGATTGGTGGCCTCACTTCTTCCTGATCTGAGATGTATCTCCTTGCTTACCACAGGAGAGCTAAGCACTCAGCTGGGAATTTTCCAAGATGAGATGGTTTCTCTCATTTTCAAATGAGGCATCATTTCTCCTTCTGATGTTTACACCAGAAGCTTTTTGGAGAGAGAGCTGTTGCCTTACCCCTGGCTGTTCAGTGCTGCACTCTGTCTCATAACAACCAGCCATTTATTGATGAGATTCAATCTGCCAAACTTGCATACTTAGCAGATGGCAACCTTTGACCTCCCTCAAGAGAATCTCCTGATTATTCTGACCCAGGGATCTAGTAAGAAATGCATGGTATGTCAATGGCCATGAAAATCCTTCTAATGAAAACTCAGGTACTTGCTTTAGGAGTATTAACTTGTGTGGCATCTACAGAATGAGAGCAAGATAGGGGCTCAATTACATGAGTAGGATCTGACTGGTCATATATGTTTTGTTATATGTTGTATTTTTTATGTCTCATTATATTCTTGATAATAACAGAGACTACCAGCAGAAGATCAAAATAGGAAAATATTCTATTTAGGTTTGTAAAGAAATGATAGAACTGAAGTGTTTAACTGTGGATTGTAGCATTTCATTGATGACTTTTTTTTTTTTTTTTTTTTTTTTTTAACAACATAAAAGGATTAAAATTCTAACAACAGTAGTGTCTCTCTAAACGATCCCTTCCCCCTCATATGGAGACACCAGAGCCCAGACTGGTAACTCTTCCATCTCAGGAATGTTGCCTCCAGGCTACAGCATTCATTGAAGTGTGAAATCACAATTAACGGAGCAAGTGTTTTGTAAGTGAGCAGAGACTGCTGCAAATTACATCCTGCTATTAGCTGATTTTAGAACAACATTGTTGAACAGCTTCATGATTACTGGGCTGTGGCGTGTATTAAAAAACCATTAATAAAACGTAATTGATTGTGAATTGTTCTTGCTGCGTTTATAGTTTTAATCGTAAATGTCACAGAAGTTTACTGGAAACAAAAGCTGCCTTCAGTTGTCGACAGGAACTGGATTGTTCTAAAAATTTAGAGAACCTGATCTGCAGCTGCTGTAGATCAGTAAACTGCTACAACCCATGTGTTCTGCTGACTTCAGAGTTCCTCTTCATGTTTTTATTCCCCAGTCAGCAAAGAAAGGTGTGAGACTGCCTCATCTCTGCCAGAAAGTACCTCTGGGAGCTTGATGGAAACAATATCCTCAGTCCCTTGAACCTGCCATTCACTTAGCTTACCCTTAGAAGCAGGTAATGCCACTAACGGGGAACAGGGTCTGTCAGTTTTTATTTACTGAGAAACAAGCAACAGTACAGATGTATACTTAGAAAATATTCACTTTTCGTTCTCTCTTTTGCGCCCGAATTATTTTCAGATCTCAAACCGTGTTCTCTTTCATTAAGACAGTATTTAATTCTGATCCATGACCTCGTCTTGGTTCATGTGTGCCACTGTAGGTTTATGGCTGTATTTTCAAAGTTGGGTGCCCTGGTATGAATATAAGGAATATAAGACCATTCACATCTAATCCGGGACTCTGACAGAATTTGGGTCACAGCCAGTGATGCAAACTGTCTGCTCTCCTACACCATTTAATGCTGCTCACTCTCAGGATGAGAGCCCCTAACCACACAACTCCAGATATTACCTGCACTTGCTGATCAAGTAAGAGTGAAACCTAGGTCCACTTATTAGCCAGCTTTAGTTAGGAGATAGAACTGAGCCAAAATCCCCAGAGAAGCCTTCTTAGATATGCGTACTGCACTTTGCCTTAGCTGTTTTCTATAGATATTTAAACTAAATGAATTTCATGAGTTTTCTCACCTCGCAGAGAGGTGGGATAAAGAGAGAAATAAAAGCTTAGAATTCTGTTTGTAACCACCAGAAAAGCTAGATGGAGGAGCACAGAAAAATCTTAGAAGATAACCTAAAATGCAATAACAAAATATCTGTATTATTTATTGACTTTTTGGCAGCCTCTGCCTTGGCAAATATTCTAATATAAACAAGGAGTGGATTGCTGAAAAGCATTTCCTGCAAAAGAGCTAGCAGTAAGAGTGTTTTATATATATGTATATATACATATACAGAAATAATTCTATGAAGGCCAATATTTCATGTTTCTGGAAAGTTGTATCTTTCAAAGACAGCAACAAATGTGCCTCATGCTGACAGAGGGAGTGACTTGTACAAGCATAGATCTAAATATAAATACCACACAGTTAATTTCTTTTTGTGACACAACTCTTTGTAGGCAAAGGTGAATCCTGGAGCAAACACCTCCAGACTGCTCCTCTTTTCATCTCCTCCATCCGTCCCTCAGATCTTGTGTAATCTGTTTGTTTGATTCTTTTCATGTGGTTCTGCAGCAGTGTATGTACATGCACATATATTTTTATGTGAAAAGCCAGAACCTCATATCCTCAACATACCCACTGCTTTCTCTCATTGTAAATGGCCATCACTATGGTAACAACTGTTTAACACAAAATGTAGGGAGACAATTAGAAGAGATCATAATACATGAGATACAAACGTGTTCCCTGTAAAACCACAGATTGATTCCCACCATGGCTCTTGTTGCTAACTGCTCCAGGACAGCATGGGGCCCTTGGCACCTGTGATCTGGCATATTCAGCTCAGTGCAGTACAGGCAATAGTTTTTTCTGATCCTGTCTTTGTCTTTATTCTTCTCTGCATTTCAATCATCCAATCAGCCTCAGTATTGAATTCAGTGGTTGACCAGCCTGAAAATTCATTTCTTTGGAATTAGTGTTCTGCAACAGTTTGCCTGGTGGCAGATCAAGGGACTGACTGCATCACAGGACAAAGTACACCACAGGGTTGTGACACTTCTCCTTGTGAGGAGCCTCTCTGTGGTGCCAAATTTCAGAGTTCAAAATTAAATGGATGCTAAAGCAGAGAAAGAGCAACTATGAATAATCTGAAGAATTACAGAATCACAGAATTGTAGGGTTTGGAAGGGACCTCTAGAGATCACTGAGACCAACCCCTCTGCAGGCCCTCTTGCATCATGCTGCACAGGTAGGCATTCAGATGGGCCTTGAATGTCTTCAGAAAAGGGGAATCCACAACCTCTCTGGGCAGCCTGTTCCGTGCTCCATCACCCTCACTGTGAAGTTCTTACACATGTTGGTGTGGAACTTCCTATGCTCCAGTTTATGGCCATTTTCCCTTGTCCTGTCCTCACAGACTGCTGAAAAGAGGTTGGAAAATAAATTTCTAGCAACGTTACGTGATAGCTGGTAATTCAGTCTTTGACCAACTTCTTTCAAAACCTGTACAAACTTTGTTTTTTGTTTCTTTGTTTAACCACCTTAGTAAAAAGCAGGTGAATGTATCCTTATTCATTCTTTACTCTTTCAATGAATCACCTTATTCTTATAAACAATTCAGATGGATAAATTGTGGCCACTGTGGTCCACCTTCATAAAAAGTCCTTGGGAAATCCTTTTCTGAACTCCAGACAGAAAAGAAAGTCAAGCAATTAAGAATACTGTGTAAGGTTCTGTTCTCAGCTGAGCACTGTAGAAGTGGATCTATCTTCAGAAAGTGGACACTATACACCATTAGTGGTATGGGAAAATGCCATCTGGGGATGAGTAAACCCACTGCGAAGAGGAGACTAGTGAGGCTGGTCCTCTAACACCAGGGTAACATATAGAATGACAAGAAGGCAAACATATAAATGTGAAGCATTCATTGCTGGCTGGAAAGAACTGAAAGTGACTCTGATACTGCCATGATGGAAATGAGTAGGTTGTGGGTGATGGCTGTTCACTGGCTTCTCTGCTACAAGAGTGACTGGGCACATAGGAAGGCTGTGGGTTGCATGCTCAGAACTGATGAGGGCAAGGGATTGTCCTGCCAAGACACTTTTGGATTTTACTCTGTGCTTCAGCTAGGGATAAACAGGGACACAGGAGGTTCTGTCTGAATGTCAGGAACAACTTCACTGTGCAGGTGACAAAGCACTGGCACAGGTTTCCCAGAGAGGCTTTGGAATCTCCTTGGAGATATTCAGAAGTCATCTGAATGTGATCCTGGTCAGTCTGCTCTGGGTGTCCCTGCTTGAGCAGATGATGGACAGAATGACCTCCACGAGATTGCTTCCAACCTCAACCAAATATCCCCTCTTTTAGTTTGGGAACATTTCCCCTTGTCCTGTCACAACAGACCCTGTAAATAGTATGTCCCCTTCTTTCTTACATTCACCCTTTAGATCCTGAAAGGCTGCTATCAGCTGACCGCAGAGCCTTCTCTCCCCCTGGATGAACAGCCCCAACTCTCTCAGCCTGTCCTTGAAGTAGAGGTGTTCATCCCTTGGATCATTTATTTCCAGACTGGGTTGAAATACACTCTTCAGGTGCTGCCACCACTACAGAAATCCACAGGGTGAGTATTAGTCGAGGCTAAAACTGTTTTGAATAGCTTTTTGAGTAGAGGTTTATTATTTCTTGAAAGGTACAATCCATATTAGGGATGTACTCTGTTTTCACTCCAAGAGGGGTTAGAACTGATTTATTTGGGGAGGTCAAGTGCTGAGTGTCTTTCTGTGTGGCCTGTGTGCCTTGTAATAACAAGCTCTCTTGTTAATACAGTTCTTATTGCAACTTAAAATTATTACTTACATCCTGAATTTCACTGAGGTCGGCATGAATGAAAAATAATCCCATAAAGAATTCAGGAGCTTGCCAAGAGTCACTACATGTGTTTATTAACAAAACTGAACCAGAGGTGAGGATTTCTTTTCTTTCCTTGCACTTCCTTGCTTTGATCAGGCAGAAGCTCCAAATCTGCCAAAAATTCTCCTGTCCACAGGAACGTCAGTAGAACAGTCCATGCTGCAGGAGGAGTGAAAATGCTCTGCTGTGATAACTGCCCCAGATTCTTCTGTTGAACACTGACTGAAAAATGGAAGCTGGAAAACCACAAACTGACAAAATCCTAGACTTTAGCAATGTGATGGTTTTGCTGGGAAAAAAAGAACCATGGTTTAAGTTAGACAACATTATGTGCTTCTAGAACTATCTGTCTCAGTTTGGCAACAAACCAAACTCTCCCTTCAGGGCTCAGACCCAACTGCTGGGCTATGGAGTACGCTGGGACACTTTTCCCTAGGAAAGAATAAGTGTGAACAAAATCCTCTGCCTTTTCCTATTACATACAGGAATGAAAAACTTTCATGCAAGACCAATGAGTGCTGTGCAAGCGGGTGACAATACTCAAATGATGAGTCCTATCAAACAATTACATGAGAAACAGCCCACACTTGCTCCATCACAGGCTGCAGTTTTCAGTACATCGTAGTGGCTCAGAGAACCGACACCTTTCTCTACAGTACAAAGTTATCTCAAGCAGAAGTAGCAGCTGTCACAGATAGTCAGTTGCTTGAATGTAAGGATTTCTCACTGGTTTGAATACACCACCAAACTGTTAAGTGTGCCTACCTGTAGGCTTTCCTCTCTAAAACACAGTTACAAGGTGTGAAATCAAGGTTCACTGAATTCAGAGCCAAGGTTTCTCTGACTTCACATGAACCCTCAGCTTACGTATTTTCTTTCTGTTAAAATGCTATATTTTATTTTTCTCTGAGACAGATTCATTGTCTGACATTTTCCAGCTGATGTCAGATAAATTACAACACTGATATACCCCACCCATGCAAAGGAGGTTTATGGAAAGTCTGTTTTCCTGTAAATTTCTCTGTATTCTCAGGTGTCTGCTGTTGTGGCTAAACTGACCCTTCACCCTTCTTTTTCAGTGGGATTTTAATCATGTTCTCATTCCCTTATTCAGACTCCTTACATTCCTCTAAAGGATAACTGTAAAAAATTAATATCCTTGAGGTTTGCATTTCATGCAGTTTTGTTGAAACTGGCTAGTATTCAAACTTTGCTGGTATTGACAGCTGTTGTAATTGCATAGGCTATATTTCCTTAGGAAACCAGCCTGCAAAAGGCCGGATTACCCCATGGGGACTGTTCTATCCTTGCAGTGTCCCAAGCTCTAACATTTAAATCTAATCTATTGCTCAGCAAGTCCATTGCACAGTGTTACTCCAGGAGTTAGTTAATTGTAGCATGCAATTTAACTAAATATATTTTAGACACTGAAATACGATGAAATAAATTACACCCAACTGTATTTGTTTCTCTCCTCTGATAGCAAGAGGGCCTGTGGAGATGGACAATGGAGTTTTCTGCATCGATTGAGCTCTTTAGATTCCTATTTAGTCAGCGAGATCAGAGTAGGTAAAAGAATTTGGATTGTGATTCATTTCATCAAAAGCTCACATGTATTTTAGGCTGAATCACACCCTCAGCAATATTGACTAGATTGATGAAACCCACATTAAGCCAAGACAGCTAGTTCACATGCAAACATCTACAACAGAGATGTCCGGATAAGATGGATTTCCTCTTTATGCACTTTTAGCCTTTTCTGATACAGCTAAAGACCTGCCCCTTCGTCATATTACTTGTATACTGTCAGACTCCTGAGTCTTAATAGTAAAACTGCCCTCTTTTTGAGTAGAAGAAATATAATATGAAATAGGAAGAACTCACATTCTGCAAATCTATTTTCTCTGTGCGTAGTGTTTTAACTGCACTGTGAAATCATTGATTTGCTGGCTCTGAGCTGTTTTTTTCATCAAGCCCAGAGGATAAGCTTTTTTTTTGCACACCACGTTTCTCTCTGGTACTGCTAATGCTAGCTCATTCTCCTTCAAATCTTATATAAAGCTTTTACAGGAGAATGCATTTGTGATACGCTTTTCAAGGTTTTTTATTTTATTTTTTATTTTTTTTTATTTTTTTAAGAAAAATATGAATAAAACAGTAAACTGGAAGACTGTCAGTGGCTGCTGTAGTTTATCTGCATTCTAACGCAACTCACAGGAAAATGCAAAGTCGATTAAAACCAACCAAGCGTAATAAATATGTTTTTTTGATTCTGTCAGTATGGCTAAAGATGAAAGCTAATGGCAAATCCAGATACAGTCACATAGATCAAATGATCTATCAGTCTGTAAGCTTGCATTCATGACAGATAAATGCTCTTATTATCTTCACAGCATGCCCAAGTCGATCCAGCATAACTTGGTGAGTTAACTTGGTACTCTGTAACTAGGATGCTTTTATGTGTAATGCTTGCTTTTTACAATTTTGCAGATGCTAACAGTTTTGTTTCCTCAGTCTGTCAGTGGCTCCCTTCATTGATTACAGTTCATTTCTGTCTCTCAGCAACTCTCAGTCTTTTCCCACTCCTTATTCCTAGTCAGAATCTTCTTGGGCTCTTCATAGAATCATAGAATAGTTTATGCTGGAAGGGAGCATAGAGTTCATCCAGCTCCAACCCCCTGCCCTGGGCCAATTGCCCCCCACCAGCTTAAGCTACTTCAGATCTGATCCAATCTGGTCTTGAACACCTCCAGGGATGGGGCATCAACAGCTTCTTTGGGTGACCTGTGCCAGTGCCTCATCACTTTCTAGGTGAAGAATTCTTTCCAACATCTAACCTAAATCTCCCCTCTTTTAGTTTAAAGCCATTCTCCCTTGTCCTATCACAAACAGACAGAGGAAAATCTTGGTCCCCCTTCTGCTTGTAAGCTCCATCCAAATACTTGAAAGCTGCAATGAGGTCTCCCCAGAGCCTTTTCTTCTCCAGACTAAACAGGCTTATCTCTCTCAGCCTTTCTTCATAGGAGAGGTGATCCATCCCTCTGAGCGTCTTTGGGGCCCTGCCCTATGGCTGTACTCCAAGACCTTTATTGTGCTAGGGGTCCCTGGCCTGGACAAAGTGTTTCAGATTGGGCCTCTTGAAGGCAGAGCAGAAAAGAACAATCACCTCCCTCTTCCTGCTGGTCACCCCTCTTTTGATGCAACCCAGGATAACGTTGGCTTTTCTGGCTGAAAGAGCACTCTGCTGGCTCATATTCAACTTTTCATATACTAGAAACCCCCAATCTTTCTTTACAGGGCTGTTCTCGGTGAGTTCTTCTCCCATTTTGTACATATAGCTGAGATTGCTCTGATCCAAGTGCAATACCCTGCACTTGACCTTGTTAAACCTCGTTGGGTTCACAGAGCCTCACTTTTTGAGTCTGTCCAGGTGCCTTTGAATGTCAAGTCTTCCAGCTCTTCATGGTAGCAGTCTTTTTATCTCAAGCTATTTATCCATGCTAAGATACGTTGGCTGCCTTTAGCATTTCGGTGGCATGTTTTTTGCTTTTACTTTACTGGACTGCATTGACAACAGATATAAGACTCTACTGGTGTTCACCTTAATTATGACTGGTAGATAAGAACAACAATTGCAGTGAAATCCTGGCTTTGCCTTTGTGCTCTTGTCATTCCTTGATTCTTCAGTCCCAAGCAGAAACTATGAAGCATTTCAGGTTCATTTTCTGGACGGCACTAGAATAGCTGAGGGATTCAAGTGTTTTGAATGAGGACAGTCTCTTCAAAGGCTTTAGCTGCTGGACTTTTACGAGGGTTTTCCTGAGTATATGTAAGCAGTGATTATTTTGAAGGGCTGGTAAGAGAGCAGCCCTAGGATATTCTCAAAGGTTTAGTAAAAGTCTTGACCAGTGACTCTTGTCCTTACTCTCAGTGCACTGTTTTAAAGTATAAACAACTGAAAGTGCTACTCAAAGGAAAGCTTGCTATATATATATACGTATTTTAAGCAGCCAAGCAACAGTCTTTTCATCTAGATTTGTTCCTCTTAGAGAATTCCTGTCTTGAACTTTCTCACCCTCGGTCTACTCTCAGCTCACCCTAAACTGAACCTCAAGTAGACCATTTCCTACACTTCCATTCAACTCATGCTATACAGACAGTCACATGGTGGGAAATGTTTGATAAATTTAGAGGCGGTAGTACTGGAAAGGTTTCTTATATTGGGATACAACTCACAGTTTTTTTCAAGTTAAATTTAATAATGTATATGCATTGCTGATTCAGCATTCATTAAATTCAAAATGAAACCTTAGACTGACTTCTAGATCACAGATTCAGAAACATAATGAACTCAAATTATGAGTTCTGTTGTACCTACTACTTGCTTTAAGCTAAGAACATAGTAATGGGGAATAAAAACTAGTGCAACCCAAATAAAGTTCAGGTGAAACAGTCAATTTGTGTGAATGTAGTTATCTTATTATGCAGTTAGCCCACTGTTAACATTTAAATTATTTTGTTTTCTTTCTTCTTATGCAGAATTATTCATGCATTCTGAATGAATAACAATATTTAGTACTTTAACTTAATCTCAGAATGTTATTTAGGACCACTCAGATCTTAAATTAAATATCAAAGTCATGTGGGAGGACACACAAAAGTAATATAAAAATCTGTGAGTGGTGCAGTTGATACAATGGAAGGAAGGGAAGCCATCCAGAGGGACCTGGACAGGCTGGAGAAGTGGGCCCATGAAAACCTGTGAGGTTCAACAAAGACAAGAGCAGGGTTCTGCACTCAGGTTGGTGCAGTCCCAAGTATTTATACAAACTGGAGGAAGATCTCCTTGAGAGCAGCCCTGCAGAGAAAGACTTTGGGGTCCTGGTGGATGAGAAGCTGGATATGAGCCAGCAGCACACGCTTGCAGCCTGGAGGGCCAAACGTGTTTTGGATTGCATTAAAATAGGGGTTGCCAGCAGGGAGAGGGAGATGATTGTCCCCCTCTACTCATTCTTGAAGCCCCATCTGCAGTACTGCATACAGGCCTGGGGCACCCAGCACAGAAAGGTTGTGGAGCTCTTGTGGTGGATCCAGAGGTGGGTCACTAAGATGGTCAAAGGGTTGGAGCACCTCTCCTATGAGGAAAGGTTGAGGGAACTGGGCTTGTTTAGCTTGGAGAAGAGAAGGCTCCGGGGAGACCTCATTGTGGCCTTCTAGTAATTGAAAGAAGAATATGTTTGGTCATGTTTACATGTTGCATTACAGGAACAACAGAGAAGAGATTAAAAACTCATCAGCTGGTCAGCACGAAGGCTAGGAGCTTTGATGCTTTCAGCTGTTAAAGTCTGCTGTTTCAAAGGACCCATTTTCAGCTCCGAGATCTGCTGTTGAAATCAATGTATTGATGTTTGATCGGAAGCAGTACAGTTCTGGAGAGAGTAAGAAGGTTATACATTTTCCATTAGCCAGAGAGTATCAATGAACACAGATACTCATGCATGCCTGTGGGCTTTCTGGCTGCTTTCAATATTCAGGAAACAATTACAGCAGAGCATTAGCTGTTCTTCAGTGCATACTGTGAGTTTGAAGTAATTACATAATCTTTGTTCAGGGATGGCTTGTTTCCCAGGTGGCTTAGCAAGACAACGTGGAACTAAATTTACAACACATCTCAGTTTCCTTTGGTTTCTTCTGTCTTGAACACCTAATCTTTCCATTCATAAATATTCTTTTTCATGGAGCTGTGAACAGTTTCTTCCACTCCCCTACCTGAACACAAGAATATTTTAAATTTCTTCTCTACATAAAAATCTCTCTATAACTGAGATTAAGTACCATCCCTTTTGTTTTACCAGTGGGAGGCTGAAGAGGAAAAGCATGGCTGTGAATTAATGGCAGAAGAAACAAAGAAAAAGCTTCTCAGTGGCACTGAAGAACAATGAAGAGACCGAGAATCTAGAGACAGTAAGGTGCTGCTTCCAGTCTAGTCCAGTCCATATGTAATAAAGAGCTGTAGGAAGAAGTAGTTCCTGTATGGTTGGGAAAAGTAGGTAGTATTTTGGGTATGATCTTTTTTCAGGTCTTCATTATCTAAAGTTTCTCTGTTGTCTCACCAGAAACATTGATTTAACTCCTGTTGTTCTTTACAAATGTTGCTTTACTTAATCAGACTACTGTGGTCACTCTACCATCTCTTCATAAAACTTTTTCTGGATAGATGCTGAATTTCAGCAGGATAGTGATTATGTAGCCCATAGCAGAACCAAGACGAGAGAGTTCTACAACAGAACAAATGTGCCCTGAGTAACCATTTTATTTTATTTTTATGAGAAAGAGAAAATCCTGAAACTATCCATGAAGGTGCCCTTCAGTAGCTTTTTACTTTATGACAGCTTCCAATTTAAGGACTGACTTCTCCAAATCTCTTAGGAAAGCTCATGTGTACTCCATATTTTCTGCATTCAAGTCACCAACATCCATGAAAATCTGTCTATTGGCTTTGAGCTTTGGATCACACTGTGACATAAAAATCCCTCCTCCATTCTTTGGAAGGGCTCCAGCATAGTAAGTAAAGCAGAGCTCTGAAACTTGGTTCCAGTCTCATCTCTGCCTTTGGCTCACCTCTCTATGCCTGTATAAAATAGGGATACTATTACTTTCTGACCTTGTGGATGTGTCCTAAGAATTAATGTTTCTAATGTGCTATACACTTCTCCAGTGAATAGTAGTCTAGACCATGAATGCACTTTGTTCTTTGTCTGAAGGCAACTTAAGTAAGGCCCTGGGAGCAGCAGAAAGTTGGTCCCCTTGAATAGTAACATTAATCCCATCTTTTCCAGGCTTCAGCCCAATTTCATTCAGCTGGTGACATGCCTCAGACCTAATTTCAACACTGTGACATATTCTTCAAGGGAAGATATATTTTTCTGGGTTGTAAGAGAATATGTTGGTAGGTTGAGAATGAATGAAGAGCACGCATCATAGAAAAACAGGAGGAGATACCTACCCTCCAGAACATCACAGCTCCTCCATCCTCCAAATGGATTAAAGAAAGAGTAATTAAACAAGCCATGCAGAGTTGTTCTTGCTGCTAGCACACAGAAGCAAAAATCCTAACCCAGCTACCTTGCAAGGGATCCCTATCCCTTCTGGACATGGGCAGTTTCCTTCACAGGACTTTTAGAGCCCCTGAGTTTGGATCTTGTTCAGACTTTTTGAAGACTCTTGCTAATGACCGTGGGGGAGTGTAGGGTGGCTAGCTAAAATATGAAGATGTCGATAACTTCTATTGAGTTGAATTTAAATTACTCTGGGAGAAATTCACTGGCATAGACAGACAGCATTTAGGCAGTAATGCTTGGTAGGCTGACACTGCTTTCTGAAAACAGCCTTCACCTTGCAGCCATAAGCAGAGAATTGCTGGGAAGTCCTCCTAGCACACCGAAAATAGCCAGCTGAGAGCTATCTGTGCAAACCATAATATGTAGAGTCTAAAAGGACATCCAGGAAACCCTCTCTCCAAACAGCTCTTACCTATGACCCCAAATCATGACAAGCATCAGCAAAAACCTCAACACACACAACTCTGGCAAGCACCAGTTATGACAGGTATTCTTTATTCTCATATTTTACTTTTACTGAATAATCACCTTACAGTTATGTTCACATTTCCATCCCCTTCTCTGGCAGTTACATATACTCAAAGGGCAGACTATAAATACATGTAATAACTCTGAAAATGCAAGTGTTCTTGTTTGTTTTCTGATGTTTACTTGCTTGACTGAAGCATTCCATTGAAGCCTCATACCCTAGCTAGTTAGAACAGATTGTGAAGTGGGATTCATGCCTGGGTAAAGCTAGTTTGTTTGCTTTACAGCACCAAGACAAATGCTGATGTGAAGCACCGTCACGAGGTCAATCAGGTCTAAGAATTTAAACACCGAAAGATTTACAATTCCATTTTGACAGCTCCCTCTACTCTTCCTCCCCTTCCCCCAAGCAGTAAGGCTCATTTAAAGCTTTAAAATATGGGAAGCAGAAGAGGTGTCATTAATTTTACTTACACAACAGCATTTGCACTTGTAAGGTTTTGACAGCTTCACTAAACCCAGAGGAATTCAGATAGCTAGAGCAAATGAATGTACACCAATACTTGTATGGAAAGGAGGTACTTTTAGAACTGAACACATATTTTCTTCCTGCAGGAAGATGACAGTGATGAGAGCATGTAAGATGATTAACTACCACATCACGTGGTGTTTATTTAATGTTATTTTCCCTCTTGTTCAGCATATTCTCTTTGTGTTTCTGAAATTAATAGAGCTGCAGCAAGTGATTATTTCAGTATTTCTTAGGATGCTGTGCCCTTATCACTGTGCTTGGGACACACTGTTTTTGATATGGAAGACGGACTCTTTAAATGTTATGTTTGCTACTTAGAAAGTTCAGATGATGATTGTCTTTTTTGGGGGGTGAGAAATCCAATTGCAAATCGACAAATATATATGCATGCAACCAAATCCTTTTGGAAACACAAATGGGATTTATTTTTTTATCACTGTCATGATTTTGGATGGAAAATGGAAAACTTGCAAAGAATTCATAATAGGTCATTGCATTACCTTCTGAAACAGGAGCATGCTTACTTGTTCAGAAGGGAAGACAGATGAAGGCAAGCAAACAGCAGAATAAAACATGAATTAAATGATAGCCACTTGCTGATCATTGTTCTTCTACCTGTCCATTATCTGTCTGGATGTAGGTAGTAAATGCCACATGAATTTAAATAAAACAAATTAATCACACTCACTTACAGATGTGATAATAGGAGTTGCTTGAGAGATCTCACATTGGAAACTTGGATGTGGTTGAGCCCGTTGCTGTGTTGATTCTCCTTCAGCAAAATCCTCTACCTGTGCAAGAATATTTTAGGACCTCACTAAATTTGAAATGGTGACGGAGCATTAGGGGTTTTTGCTTATTTGTTGTTTTTTTTTCTCTCATTATTGGGTCTTTACAATAACAGATGGTGAAATCTCTCCTGAGTAAGCCAAATGCCAGTGCTTTTTTTACAGGATGTCATGCAAAGGCACCAACAGCTCAACTCCTACTAGTTCTAGAAATTGATGGGCTTGCTCTAGTGCCTTTTAAAGTTCCTGGGTGTCTTTAAAACATTTTGGATCACCTCCTTGAGACATGTGAATGAGGCAGGCAATCTGTTTTAAATACTTCCTTATTATTCCCACAGCTTCATTTGGACATGCTGGTAAACAAGGTAATAATCTCTGCTTTAACATTTCCTTTTTTATAACACTGAGCCCCCTTACACATGAGTGTAAGGTCAGGACATATTGCAGATAGATTTAAAACACTTTTTTTTTGCCATTCATTATTGAGTGGGGGGCTTTCTATTTCTGAAATGGCCACAGCTGGCAATAAACACCTGTACAGTTACAGCAGGCTGGTGTTTGATGAATGAAAATCATTTTGACCAAGCAGACAAACCCATTTCCTAGGTCATTTTGCTATGGTTTATTAAGGGAACATGGTCTAGTGGTTGCCAAGGGACATTGGGAGTTATTTCATGCTTCCAGAACAGTCCCATTTCACTCTTTTCTCCACATGGTTAATGAGCTGATGGCCAGCAAATCTCATCTGAATTCACATTTCTATGGCAGTGTGATGGTAGGGACTTTTCTTCATCCCTCTATGTCCCACATTCTCCATTGGTGATGTAAGACTATTCGGATGAACATGTGAGACATGTTGGGGTATATTTATAAAGGCAAAGAAAAGCCCAAAACTCAGATGTTGTTCTGTTTATATCTACTTTGTATTTCTTGCTTTCAGCCTATATATCAATCTATTACATTGCTTTTGTGACTTTTTATTCAAAAAATCCTAGAAGATGCATTGCTTAGTACAGAAAGACAAAATGAATGAGTTGAGTGTGTGGACATATCTCAAACCTGTAGAAGATAGCTGTGTTTGGCATCTGGGATTTGTAGGCTTGTGTGTTTCTAGCTACAAATAGTGGCTGAGGCTTGGGAAAAGAAGACTGACTATTTTTGCATTTTGTATGTTAATAGTTTCTTCTGTCTTGTTCTGATGGTTTGGGAATTCTTAGTGTGAGGATGAAAGGCTGGAAGAAACACTCCTGTTTCTCTGTACTCCGTGGCTTCAAATCTTCTCTATATGTGTCCTCTCCACCTCAAAATGTTTTTGCGTGCTTCACTTACTTCCTTCTTCTTAGACACCTTCAGAAGAGGAAGAACTGATGGTGGTATCCCTACTTTATGGTTTTGTATTGTAAAAACTTGATTCTGAATACATCCCAAACTGGGGACGAGGTCTGAGTCATTCCTTTGCAGTTAAATAAAGGACGTTCCACCCCCTTCCCTAACTCCATGGTTAAAATAGCTAAATTTGTCAGAAATATTGTGGTTTAAGTATCGTGTAAATATGAGCAGGACTCCTATCCTGGCAAAACACTATACTGGGCTTTAACCAAACCTGTTATGACCCTAGTTATGCACAGGCATTTGATACTTTCTTTTTTCATTATTTGAGGCTCCTTGCGTTTCATAGGGATAAGCCCTGAATTTATCTACTTTGGCACTTTCTTGAGACAGAAGACAGATAGCAGAGGGATAGAGGAAGGAGAGAAATTCATGTGAAAAGTCTTGAAGGACAGTAAATGTCTTTTGACTGCTGCCTGTGGAGCTTTCATATTTGTTGGGAAGGAAATCATGCTCAGCAATTGTCATTGCCTCCCAGAGAAGTAGTGCATCTGTTTGAAGGTACATATTGTACTTTCAAAGCTCACTGTCTCTCAGACAACATAGCCTGTGACAGCTGGAATCATTTGGGATGTTCCAGTTAAAGGGATACAGGACCAAATTCCCAGGGGCTAAGGATGGCTTCTGCACATAAAACTGTCATTGAGCATGAAGAGGAATTTTCAAAAGCATTCAAAATATTTTTGCCTTCTCTGATGAAATTGATTCTGCATTGTCTTGATCATCTATATAGCTCTTTTCTGCATCAAATCTGGTTTGACTGTGATTATTTTAGCAAATAGGATGGGTCAGGGACCACTCTGGCCAGGACGCTACTTGATACAGCTGTTTTGTGCCCATACAGCCAAAATCTCTGGCACTCAGAACTAAATGGTTAAAGCCCAGCAGTCTATAGTGAACAACATTAGGGCTGAGACAGTTTTCAGCTACTTCCCAAGAGCTGCTCTGGGAGACTTATCTTGGCCAAAAATCAAGAGCCAGGGAATGTGTTAGCAATTAAATGATATGGATGATCACATTCAGGTGGATGTTCTGTCTCTCTTGGCTTGAGAGCTGCAGATGCATTCCTCATGATCCTCTGATGTGAATACAGATGATCATAGAACAGAATTATAGAATCTTTTGAGTGAGAAGGGATGTTTAAAGGTCATGTATTCCAACTGCCCTGCAATGAACAGGGACACCTACGGCTAGATCAGGGCACACAGAGCCAGGTTCACAGGTCTACTCCAGAACTGTGAATAGTCCGTCAAATGAGAAGCTGTATGCCACCATCAGTGGCTATATCTAATCTCATAAATTAAAATTACCTGGGGACATTCGTGAGCAGTGGGATCAGTCGGTACATAATGTTGTATCCTCATACAGCTAAAGTCTTCCAACAGCTAAAACAGGGTACTCACATTGAGAATATTTATGATGAATGGTCCTGACCATGCGTGAAGTATAAAGCCATGTCTAGGAGTTATGTGGGACGGTACCATGTCTCTAAAGTCCTCAGTGACTCTTGTCAGAACCATTCCAGCAATCTTTTAATGTGGGTACTCAGTTTATACTGTATGTACCTTTTCATTGGCACTGATTGTCTTACTAGTAATACATGACAACAGACACTACTCCTCTGCTGGAAAAACCTTGTCTGATGCATTCTAGTACTGAAGACTAGTGCGGTAATCAAGAGACTAGTGAGCCCCTTTTAAGGAAGGAGGGCAATGTGGCTTTACTTATTTAAGTGAGTGAAAAGAAAACTGTAGAAGTTTTTGGTAGCTCTGAGTACTCAGCAGGGAGAAGAGACTTCAGATATTTTTGGCACAAAAACATGCACATATAACCTGGTACTGAATAGAGATTAGAAATTATGAAGATTTTCTAAATAGTAGAGGAATGTGGTCTTGGAAAAGCCTTCTGACAACAGGAATAAATGCCAAAATAATCTAAATTGAAGAGAAAGCTAAGAAATTATATGCCCTGATAGCACTGAACTCCGTGACTGAAGAAGTCCCTTCAAGTCCTATCTGTGATGATCTGTAAAGCATAGAACAAGATCATGTCCCATTGATCTGCAACGACAGAGAAGGTAAAAGCCAAGTCTCATTCCCTTCAGAGCTAAATGTGGAATGATGTCCTCCAGCCACTGCTCTGCCTTTCTATTTAATAGCAAAACAGCCCAGAACTATCTCCTGCAGAAGCAAACAAGGCAAGCTGATGTAAAACAACAGGGGAAGAATGTTCTGGAAGACTTACTGATCCTAATCTATGTTTCCAGTATCTTCTATCCTGCGTATGCTATAAAAAATGAAAAAAATAATTAAAAAAAAGGCATATATCTAGGTACTAACTATATATTCAACATATATTAAATTCAAGAGTATTTATATCTAAATGACTCCTCCATGTCCTAAATTCTCTCAGTTGTGCTTAATTCTTTGTGCACATAAGGGAAGTAAAAACCACCCACACACTACTTCAGAGCCATTTTTCTTCATCTAAATGAAATTTCTTTAGTTCCATTCATCTTTACAGCTCATTCAACAGGTCCCTCTGCAGCAGTGAAGGGAAGCGTGTTTCAATGTGCTAATCCAGCTCAGAGATGGATTAATTGACTCACAGGTCCCTCTGATCACTAGCCAGATGTCTCTCCCCAGCTGGCAAGCCTTACTGATTTTCTTGTTGTTGTTAATTCTGGGTATCCAGCCAACAGGGGCCCTTCTCTACTCAATCAAAGGCAACATGCCCTCTGCCGACATTTTGTATTCTTTGGCCTGCTTTCCCTTGGGCAAAGGTATTCAACTGTAAACCTCCTCTCCTGGCTCTCTTTCACCTGGCTGTTGGTCCCTCTAGAGAAATTTCTTGGGGCAATTGCACTGGTGCGTTTGCATATTGGGCCACCGTGGGGTGATTCTCTGCAGATGTAATGAATGTTTGAAAGACGGGATATATGAGGGGTCCAAGCTCCTCGACTAATTTTGTCACTGACCCTGATCTCCTGAGCACATCAGTTCTCTGGCACTTCTAGTTTCTCATATCTAGCAGAGATTTAATTATAATATATTTTAAAGATATCTGCTAATGAGCAAGACACTTAGTGAACATGTAGCCATGTATTTTCAGTGTGAAGTCTTCTCCAGTGACTTGCAGTGATTTGGTTAAAAATTTATTAATTTGAGTGTGTCAATTTTGGCCAGACAGTGAAACATTACTCGCTCCTTCCAACTGTTTTGATACAATATTGTGATCTCATTGAGTTGAAATTTAATCTACAACCTGCATTCATCTAGATTCATCTTTTTCCCTCTCTTCTCGATCTCCTCTCCCTCTTCTCCTACAATGAACTATAAAAAAGTTCCCCAGAATAGAAGAAAAACAAAAATATTTCTCCTTGTCTGCACAGCTGTTTTATTTTTTCATTAGAATTGAAGTTGCAAAATATTTTTATTTTTTATTTATTTTTTTATGACAAGATCAAGAAGAACACAGCTTGAAGAGAGAGAAGTAAGAAGTTCATCTAAGGTGTGAAAAAAAGAATTCAGCTTCATTTGCTATGTATCAAATGCATCCTATTCCATCTAAAATTAGGGAGGAGGTCATTCATTCAGTATCAGAGCTGCTGCTTGCAGTTCAGAGGGATATAAATAAGAAAAGAGTCTAATTTAGCATCGTCGCTCTGTTTCAGCATAGGCACATGTCTTGTATAAATCTTACCATTAATTTCTTCTCACATTAAGCGTAGCCCCGAGGAATTTGTTTTACAGGGAATTTAAGGCTTAGAACTTTGATCACTGTAACCTGACTTCTCACAACCCAGAAAACAAGTGTCTGAAAAAATGAAATGTGAACAACACACACCATCAATATCAATTACTGCATTGTTAGGTGGTGAATTTTCCCCTCAGAGAGTGAGCAATTCACTTGATGTGGTTGGTACAGGGCTCGATCCTCCTCCCCAGCAGCAGTGATGTGAAGCTGGCATCTCCCTATACTTCAGTGGTGGGCAGAGGAGTAACTGAGTGCAGCATCAGACCCAAAGCCTCTGTGAATGCAGGGAAAAGAGATCTCTGTCAAGAGAAGCTTTCTGCAGCTTGAACAGTGAGCTGCAGTCTTTGAAGAGAAGACTTCAAAGGAAACAGGAGAAAAGAAACAATGTCTAATCTTCATATAAATGTGCTCAAGGGTCTCTGAAACTCAGACGCTTCCAAGATTTAAGAATTAATTATCGCTTGCTAGAAACAAGCTTTATTCACAGGTAACTGGTACATCAGTCTGAGCCCTTTAGGTGCAAAATTCATGGTATTATATTGAACTGATTAAAACTTGACAAATCACCATATTTCCCTGCACTGTACTTGCAAATTTTCCAAATGTTTGATGTTATCTTTCACATTGTTTGTGTGAAATATCTGACAGCAGCTCCCCAAATTTTGTCTGTCAAAGGCGGCACTCACAGAAATAGTTTGGTACAGTTGTGAATTGCAGGTTTTTATGCAGCATAGTGAGATGGATGGGTTCTTGGCTTCTGTAGAGCAGTGCAGTTCAGTTGACTTCTACTTACTGTAGCAAAAAAGAAGAATCTAAACCATTTGTCATCTTCACAAATGTATAGATAATGTGGAGCACTGTGAATTACTAAAAGCAAAGCAATGCCATTCTGATTTCTCCTAGCAGAAAGGTGTGTGTAAGATATCCTCCAAGCCAGCTGAGGTACTCAGGATCGTAGAATCATTAAGGTTGGAAAAGAGCAGTAAGATCACCTAGTCTAACCATCAACCCATTTCTACCATGCCCACTAACGATGGCCCTCAGTGCCACAGTTAGCTTTTTCTTGAACACTTCTAGAGAAGGTGACTCCGTCACCTCCCTTTGCAGCCTGTGCCAATGAATGCCTCACAAGCTTTTTTGCACTTGTCCTATTGCATAGGTATTCCTGTTACATTCATTTTACACCCAGTGTTTGAAACCTGAGAAGGTGGTATGGCCCTGGGTTGTGGGGCAAGCTTGTGGTGGAATAAAGAATTAAACATTTAAGTATCTGGAGGACTCGTGTGATGGAATTACTGTGCTCGACAAAGTGAATGATTTATTGTGAAAATCTGACAAAAAATTTTGCTAGTCCATGGTAGCACATGAAGCTGAATTTCTGTGCTTATAAGCTAAAGGTGTGAGCCCAGCTGGCTGCTGTGGCTCAGCTGCTGCACAGAAGCACATTCAACCCCAGTAACTTGATTGTGAGTCCCAACCCTCACATCCGTAAAGCACTGTCTGCCTCTTGCCTTTAAACCTTCAATGAGAACAGTTGCTGCAGAGCCTCCTGAGAGCTGCACCACTGAAAGGAAGCAGATTTCTGTCATGAGCAAAGGTTCTCAGACCCACAGCAGCTCTGTTGGGTATACAATAAGAAAATTTTTCTTTTCTCATAATGTCAGTGAACCAAGGTAACTGTTCAGCAGAGAAAAAGAATGAAAGGCAGAGATCAGGTCAAATGCAGCCACTTTGAGAGAATGAATCTCACAGGCAGGATTGCAATTGCTTCATTTTCTGTTTATAGCAGTATGACTTTTGAGGCTAGATGGAATTTGTCTTGATATTTGCCTGGTGGCAATCAGGAGGCATCAGAGACTGTTATCTCCCCATACATATGAATGCTTTGCATCTTGATAACAAACAGATCCAGGCACTGCACACCACCAGCACCTCCAGATTTGCTACTGATAGGAGACACTGGGGATCACAGAAAAACCAAATAACTCAGGGGCGTTGCAGTATCCCTTATTAGCATCCAGGGGGATGCAAAGGGCAGAGCTTGACCCTGGTACTGCTTTATAACAGGGCTGTGGGTGTTTGTTTTGCAAGGAAATATTCTCCTGCAAATATTCAGAAAAAACTCAGACAGTTTCCTCTTACCGACTGTTGCAGCTCCCAAGACAACAAAACCTAATGTAACGGGTGCTGCCTCTCCCTCCCAGAATGGGAAATATTGAGATTTCAACTATTTGTTTAACTGCAGTTAGTTGACACAGCTTGTGAGAAATTATGCTGGGAGGAAAGGAAACCACCCAGATTCCTCTCCTTCCTTTGCATTCCTGCTGAGTGTTCTGAGTGACCCCACCAGGAATGTCCCTGCCCCACAGCCTTCCTTGGGGCTGGCACTGTCTTGCAGACCTCCAGAGCAGGATACACACAGTGATGGGACTAGCGGTGGCTCTAAATGGTTTCAGCTCAGGATTTAAGTGGTGTCTTCTAGGGGTGCGTCTTGATATTAGTGCTTTTCAGTGTCTTAATCAATGACATAGACAGTGGGATTGAGTGCACCCTCAGCAAGTTTGCTGATGACACCAAGCTGAGTGGTGCAGCTGACACAATGGAAGGAACGGATTCCAACCAGAAGGACCTTGGACAGGGTCTAAACACGGGCACACAAAAACCTAATGAGGTTTAACTGGGACAAGTACAAGGAGTTGTACTTGTGTTGGGGCAATCTCAAATACAAGTACAGAATGGGAGAAGTACTCAATGGGAACAGATCTGTGGAGAAGAACTTGGGGATTCTGGTGAATGAAAAGATGGAGATGAGCCAGCAGAGAGCTCTTGCAGCTCGAAAGGCCAACTGTATCCTGGCCTGCATCAATGGAGGGGTGGCCAGTGGGTAGAGGCCATCTCTGCTCTGCCCTTAGGAGGACTCATCTGGAGTACTGTGTCCAGGTCTGTGTCCAGACTGCCTCTCCTCTGAAGAAGGGTTGAGGGAGTTGAGCTTGTTCAACCTGGGGAATAGAGGGCTTCAGGCAGTTCTCATTTCAGCCTTTCAGTTCTTGAAGGAAGATTATAAGCAGAAGAGGGACAGACTTTTTACATGGTCTGATAGTGATAGGGCAGGGAAGAATGCTTTAAACTAAAAGAGGAGAGATTTATGTTAGATATTGGGAAGAAATTATTTACTCAGAGAGTGGTGAGGCACCGGCACAGGCTACACAGAAAAACTGTGAATGTCCCATCCCTGGAAAACGTTACCCAGAAATCTGTGGATGTACTATTCCTATAGACACTCAAGGCCATATTGGATGGGGCACTGGACAGCCTGATCTGGTGCGGGGCAACCAGCCCACAACACGGGGTTGGACCTGGGTGATCTTTAAGGTCCCCTCCAACTTAAGCCATTTTATGATTTTATGATTCTATGATTCTCACTTGGCATCAGTGGGCTGGGTGGGGTAAAGCAGGCAGATGCTGTTACAAAAAGAAGCAACCCAACACTGAATTATTTTTTCCCTCTAGGATATATTTTCTGTGTTTCTTGTAAGATTTTGGTGTCACTTACTGCATGCCTTGCTATAATGCATCGCCTGAGGCATAATTAAATTCAAAGGGCATGTCTGTGTTGAAAGGGAGGGTTGCAATTTGTTGGTGTTCAGGTTTTTCATTAAAAACCAAGCAGATTTTCTGACTGGCAGGAACAATGGTTACAGAACAAAAATGCTATTAAAAAAGGAGGAAGGCAAAGGCTTTTTTTCTTTCTTTCTCTCTCTCTTTTTTAACAGCTACCTACCTGACAGTCCCACACTGAATTGGAAGAAAGCCCAGCATTTAAAAATAATGCGAATGTAACAGAAAAATAAGGCAAAGAGAAAAGCCTTGATGTGGAGAAAGGTGTGGCAGGTGTTGTAAATTCATATATATCTATCTGTCTCTGTGCTCACAAATATCTACAGCTATACACAAGTGGATGTGTGTGCACGTATGTTTCATTATCAGATGAGAAATTTGCCTTTCTGCTGAAGTTACCCTGAAAGCTCAGCTAATTAGTTCTCATAACACCCATGGAGGCAGACGTTAGTAGCATCCTTATCCGCAGATGAGGAGATAGCAAAGAGCACAGAGAGGAGGGAGCACAGAGAGATTAAGGGATTTCTACTACTGCAAATTCAGGGTGGAGTTGGAAATTCAGTTCAGCAAGCAAAATCCTAACCCCATTAAAAGCAATGGGAGCTTTGCATAAGAGATGCCTGGATTTGGCAGTTTTGCTGCTTTATTCAAACTGATTCATTCTGTACAGCTACGTGTATCTTGATGATGCTTTCTGATGGAAACTGCACCTCTGCCTGTCTCTAGGTCTTGCTTAATCCCAGCTGAGTTCCTTTGTCCTAGAAGTTCAAAACAGGGGCTGAATATGTCTATGAAGAACTCTGCACCATACACTTACGTAGCTAGAAAAATAGTCTGGAGTGAAAAGCGGAGTAATTTAAAATCTCCCTAAATTGAGTGCTATATTTTCCGAGGTCACCAGGGTCACAGGAACTGAAATTTTACATTTTAAGTTGCTATGTTCCACAGCTTGGTACTATAAAAAAAAAATTAAAAAATGGCTGGAGGGTTTCAGCTAGCAGATGAACTGGATTTAAAATAGATTGGACAAAGCCAGCTCATTAAAGAAAAAAAAAGGGTCCTCATTTATAATGGTATTTTTGCCTTTTTGTTTATATTCTCATTCCAGGGCAACTCTTCCATGTTATTAGGGCATTTTCAGCTCTTATTTTTGAGCTTGCTTTATTAATATTGGTAGAACACTTTGAAGTTGAAAATGTAAGTGCTAAGTGGTATCACTGACACACTTTCCAGCAGACGCTTTTTCCTTCCCAGAGGTCATGTGAAGCAAATGTGTCACACCTGCAAATGTGCATAAATTGCTGCTGGCAACAGAGGGACAGATTTCCCTCAAAACTGCTGTAGCAGCTGAGTGCAGGCTGAAAATGCCTTGAAGAGAATTCCTCTTTTTGTCAGGGAGATAGTTTGCTGAGTAGGGGTTCACTACTAGAGACCGAGTCCCAAACCTGGCAGTGAAGCATCTGGAGGGCACAGTTTGACTGCAGGATAGAAATCCCTAGAAATCACCCGATGACTTCCTATTTGCTTTGAAGTTTCTTATTTACAAGTGAATGCTATGGTTTGAGAAGGGCTGGGAGGAGTGCAACATGCTGGGCTATGTAGGGTGGGAAGCAAATGGACCCACTATTGTGCCTTGAATTTGGGGACTGCTTCATGATGCTATCCACTGCTGCAGTACACTGAACTTCTAGCTTTGCTGCTTGTTTGCCTTCATCCTGCAGGATCTCAGGCAGGAGAAGGGTCACCAAAAAGCTTATCCATGGAGGATGGTGCCTACAGAGTTTTATGGCCTGTTTGGGAAGTCAGTGACATCCAGGTTAATTTTGAAAATCTGCAGCTGCATCTGTGTCCCTGACACCTGCAAGATTTCCCCATCACCCCTGGGGCTTGTAAACACAGGAAGGATCCTGCCTAGTAACCTCACGATATGTACCACAACTGCCTGTGCAGAGCGAGGTGGAAGGCTGTCATCGCACTGTATGGCAGCCTTCCTGCTGAACCACAGCAATACAACCACCCCACTCAACCCCTGCTGTGATTTATTACCTTGTCATATTTTAAAAGCTAAAGCAGGTTGAGCTCAGTCAGTGTTTAGATGGAGAAGCCTCCAAGGAAAACTCAAGAGCTAAAGGAAATGTTTCCTGAGTCAGAGCTGGGGCAATAATACAGCATGGTGTTAAAAATATTGCCTTTGGACTGATTGTAAAATCAACGTATTAACCACTGGTGGGTTGTGCGGGCGGAGTGTAATACCTAACATGACTGGACAATAGCTGACAAGTATTTCTCTTCCTACAAGGGTCAGCCCTACAGCAGGAGCAAACTGGGTGGATAGAAGAGGATGAATCTAGCTGATTGCTTTCTCTGCTGTGTCTTGTTATAGGGACTTAGAGGCTTGGTTATTTTCCTTTGTTCTCTTCCTTTGTATGTTACATAGTTCTTCAAGTTGTACAATAACATACAACAGCATTCAAAATACAAGAAGGGGGAAACATTTCGTGGTATGTATATATTTTTTCAAATATATCTCCCAGCTCCTGGAAATCCACAGCTTGCTTATTCCATTAAATCTGTTTCTGCTTAACACTGTGGGTTATACAGATTTCTCCCTCATCCTTCCCACAGTATTACCTGGAACGATTATGCTGCTCAAAGCTATCTGCAAGGCTGGATCTATGGTCTACAAGCTTCTTACATTATACAACAGCTCCATGTCCATCCCTCAAAGGACAGTCAACCACATCTGTTTCCATTAGATCTGTAGATGTTGTGGTTAAAGTCCTGGATTCTGGGCACTGGAGCTGTGGGACGACACATTTTCTTTTTTACCAGTAAAGTGCATTTGCTGATCGTTCATTACATAGTTCACGTGAAACAATTTCAGTCAAAGAAAGTAAATGTTTCTCTTCTGCCATGTGATCTATATGTATGTAATAAAAGAAATGATGCATATTCTAAATATGAAAAGTAGATTGAAAAAGCACTGATCTGAATTCAAAGAAATAATATAAAACAAACAACTTCATCCATGCACCATTCTAACCCATCTGGTTCCTAAACAAATACTTCTTTATTCCCATGAGACTGTGGAATGTTTGTTTTCTGTTTTTGTGCCCTCGGTTTAACAAGCTGCTGATTGAAGTAGGAAAGGTGATAAATAATCCCATAATAAAAACGGAAAAGCAACCGGATTATTTCTAACAACTGTTATTTTAGGTGGCCATTTGAAGAGTGAACTAATTGGACAGCAGGTTGAGTAGGAGGCACTGCTGCAAATGCTCTGTGTCTGTAATAATTAACTGTTCCTCTTAGCTAGGAAAGGCCAAGATAAGTACTTTACAAACCATTGTTGAGAATACAAGTGCTATGAAGAGAGCACTGGAAGGAATCTTCTTTAGAATACAAGGAAGTATGTAATCTCAGATTCCTTGAAGGAAAAGATTATGATTTATTTGGACTTCTCTAGACAGAAGCAGAATGTGGTATTAGTTCACAACTTAAGGACATAGGCATTTGTAGGCTGGATGGCACCCAAGCCTGAACCCATCCAGCGCCTTGTTTCAGAGGATGGCCAGCACCAGCTGGTGCAGGAGATGTTACAAGAGAATTTGTGGGCTGTTATGTTTTCACAAGTGGCACAAACATTGTCCTAATTTCTGTTTCTCGTTGTTATTGCTGTTATGGATAGATCTGGTTTCTATCATAAGCACAAAAAAAATGAGCAAAGATGTATTTAGTTCAGACTCTGGATATCCTTGTCCAAAACATAAAATGCTTCCTCCTAATCATATCCTGAATGACAATAACCAAGAAAAAATCTGAATTCCACCCATGCTGTTAGTTATTCCAGTCCAACATTGTCTGCCTCAGCTTATTGTTGTAAAAATGACCACCTTTTTTCTGGCCACACAGCATGCAAGGGATGTGGGAATCTGCCTGGTGGTTGTGAATGCAGTGCAGACCTTTTTCTGTCTATCATGCCATCAGGCAGCACCAAAGCCCTCAGCAGGTTGTTTTGCCTTTGTGCAGTGATGCTGCCTCTACAGAACAGAGATACTGACACTTACCTTCTCTGAAAAGCAATTTGACTGATAGCAGTGGCTAAAAAATAACCTTAGAAATAACAGGAATGACTGTTTAGTAGGATTATCAGTTACACCACTGAAATTGTGTGAAACCACCCACAAATCTCTTCCTTAGACAGAGAATAAATTCACCTTCATGAAAAGCTTCTCCTTATGTTCTGCCTGCAGAATTAGGTTGAGCATTTTATTTTTATTTCTTGGCACTTGCATTTTCTTTATTGTTAAAAATAAAAGACATCTTCTAAAACAAAAAGGAAAACATAGTCACCTAAACATAACTGTGGTCAGATCCCTCTCTGAGCTGCGCTGGGGACAGGTCTTTTGCCCTAGAAATTACTATGGCTGGCATGTTTGCCTTGGTTTAAAGGAGAGTGTTTTCATGCTCTTTTCCTTTCTTCATCAGCTTTCTTCTCTTTTGTGTCTGCCTGCCTCTTTCCCATTCCTTTCACAGTTGCTATTTTTGCTCTGAGCAAAGAACTGAGCCATGCTCTCACCCTCTCATGGGCTCTGTGTACCCTTCTCAGGCTAGCAAACCTGACCATCTCTAGAGCCAAACTTTACATCCTCCCTGTGCTTTTCTAATACCCTCAGCTTCATCACACTTAGCTCTCTTCCACTTCTCAGATATTCTCTACTCTTTCCCCTGCTTTGTCATGCTCCTAGCAGTACCCAGCACTAACACATCTGGCTGGTGTTACCTTGGGTGCTGTTTGTGTCTCTGATGCAGAGATCTTGATGGACTCTATGTCAGTCAGTCCTCTCCCCTCTGATTTATTTTATTCATTTTAACCACAAGATTTTCAGGGAAAGGGACAGTCCACTCTGTGTCATTACCCACTGTAGCACAGCATAGGTCCCCCATGGCTCAAGGCACCATATTCTTCTTTAATATACACAGTCATTCTGATGTATCCTTACATTTCTCTGAACTTAATTCATTTTTCTGCCTCTCTTCCTCCTCTGTCTATTGTTCTTTTAATGCTATCTTTCTTTTAGGCTCTGTGGTTCTCCCTTTTCCCCACGCTCTCCCTGCCCTCCTCCAGAGCTGTGCTGCCAAGACTTGGGCTGTTGTACAGAGGCAGGAATGGGACTGGGGGCCAGCAAGGAGCTGCCAGGAGGGGTCAAGACACTTTGAACCCTCTGCCTTTGTAGGCTTTTCTATGCCTGATCTGAAGTGGGCAGAGAAATAAAAAGAAGAGGTGGAGCTGACTAAAGAGCTCAACAGAAATGATGTTTTGTAGAAAAAGCTGCATGAGCAATAGGGAGAAAACCTTGCTGGAAGGAGCATTTAACATCTGGCTTGCACAACCTCTTTCCTTGGAGATCCAGTTACTTTGTCAGTTTTCCTGGCTTCCATTTTCATATCTTCCTGTTTACTTGTTTGTCATTTTCTCAGTTTCTGCTCAGCTCTTCTTCCTACCAATCTCATATGTGTGGCCTATGGGCTGCTTCAGTTCAAACAGTGCTCCCAAAATCCCTTGATTAGGGTGCTCCAATGAGGCAACAATTAATTTATGTATCTGTAATTTGTTTATCTTCTTTTATAGAGTCTCAGAACAAGCCTCAGGAGAGAGATATAAATGATGAATGCAAGTTAATAGTACAGAAGTCTGAGAAAAATTACATTAGGATGGCACAGCAATAGTGGGTATAAAAACAAATGAAGCATGTGGTGAAGTCCCTCCTATATCATAATATTTTCACTAGTAATATGCATGGTAGTTTGTGCTAAAAAATCTGAAACTGGAACCTGGTGACATATACTAACGGAGCTCCCTCTCTCACTAATGCAGAGATGCAGAGCTCCCAAGAGAAAGACATTTCTCTCTTTCAATAAGAACATTTAATAAGGGAGGAGCTAAGAATCTGCCTCTCCTGAAGCGGAGAACGGTTTATCAAGATTCATCTAGGCAAGATGCATAACCCTCCCAAAAGCTACACTTTGGAGCATACTCCTTCAAGACATATTTTAAAACTTGGCCTAGAGCTGTCATAACATGACTAGGAAGGAGTAGCAACTGTATTTTCTGATACAATGAAATGCAGATGAGACCATTTTTAATTGTTTAACAGAAACAACTGATAGGTATCACTATATACACTACAAAGTTTCTGCCAAATGTGAGCTGTTTACCATATTTATAACATTTTGTGTACCTGTGTGAGCCTAAGAAGTTACCCACGTGAGCTATTATCACGCAAGGGGCTTGAGAACAGCTGATACAAGCCTTCCAGCATACAAACAAATAGGAGAAGCCTTAGCCTCTCATGATCATCTTATTGATCTGTTTTAATATGCCAGAAAGAACTGTGAAGAAATGAAGTAGAAAGTGGTCATACTGATACAAAAAGTGAGATTTGCTTCAATTTGTTCACTAACAAGCCAAAACAATGAGAGCTGAATATCATCTTTGGATCATAAACTGCACAAGTCCATAGGATATCACACCCAGCAGTCATAAAACAGAGTAGCCCCTGTGTCAGAATGTAAGTGTTTTGGAAATACAGGGTGTATTATCATCATGGGATATGTTTCTACTAAAGTATTTTAGCATAAATTGTGCTAATATTGAATTTGGGAAAGATCATGCAAATAGAAATTGTATAAATTCTTGGGTGAGTGGTGCATTCCCAGGAAGTCAAGAGTACAAAATCCCACTTCTATGAGCATGAGCATAACATAAAAGAAAGCTTTTATGTTATTTACACATAATCAAAGAACAGTTTGGGTTGGAAGGGGCCTTTAAGTCTATCTAGTTCCAGACAACTGCTATAGGCAGGGATACCTCCCAGTAAAGAAGATTGATCAAAGCCCCATCCAGCCTAGTCTTAAACGTTTCCAGGTTGGAGGCATCTACAGCCTCTCTGGCTCTGGCTTCAGAGTCTTACCACCCTCACAGTAAAGAATTTCTTCCTAGTATCTTGTCTAAATCTACCCTCATCCAGTTTAAAACAATTTCCCCTTGTTCTATTACTATAAAACAATAAAAAATCCCTCCCTGTCTTTCCTATAGGCCCCCCTGAGGACTCTCCAGCACTACTGGAAGGCTGCTATAATGTCCCCCGTAGTCTTCTCTTATCCAAGCTGAAAAGCCCCAGCTCTCTTAGCCTGTCCCCATAGGAAAGGTCTTCAAGCCCTCTGACCATATTCTTCCTTCTTCCTTCTTCTTTCTTCCTTCTTCTTTCTTCCTCCTTCCTTCTTCTTTCTTCCTTCTTCCTTCTTCCTTCTTCCTTCTCCCTTCTTCCTTCTTCCCTCCTTCTTTCTTTCTTTTTCCTTCCTCCTGTTTTCTTCCCTCCTTCCTAATTCTCAACAGCAGTAAAATTTGAGTTTTCAACCTGCCTTCTCTAAACCCACACGGGTCTGAGGACTAATTTAGTGACAGTTATGTTTTTCTACTTTTCTGACAAAAGCAACTGTAAAGCCAATGCACTTACAGAAGAATCTGCATTCACACTGGTCATTATGAAAGGTTTAGAGAAAAAATAGTGAAAACCACTGATACAGAAGGAATATATTTAACTCAGGAAAAGAGAAAAAAGAATCAAGATTCTCATGCCTTAAACAACTAAGAAGCAATAAAAAACAGAAGCACCCTGGTAAATGGAGGACCACCTACACATATGTCAAGAAAGACTGAAAGGCAGAGAAACTGGTTGACAACAGGCTGACACTGTCATTGCCCAGAGAAAGTAGCACAGAAAGTGCTGAACTGAAGTCAAACTTGCTGAATTGATCGCTGGGAATTGGATATTTTGACTGTGGCCTAAATCTCTAACCTGGTGCATGAGTCATGGCCCTTTGCTCTGAGAAATGGGAGACCTGAAATTCTATCATCACCCCTGATGACAGGGAGAAGAGCCTGGGGGCTGGAGGGAGATAGTTAGATGGTGAAACTGCTGAAGAAGCTGGGGGCTGGAGAAGGGCAGCTAGAATGGGAAAGTGCTGATTTTATCTTATATTACAAGAGAAATGAGCCTAGTAATAAGAATGGAAATAGCAAGAATCTCTGCAAATTGCTAGCCGGCTGTTTTCACATTACCACAGTACCTATTTTTGGATAATGTAAAATTTGGGGATATTTTATTATACAGCAAGATGACTGGTCCATAGAAGTTGAATTTGCTACAGCAATATGTCAGATACGACATCATCAGCCAAGTATTAAAAATATGAGAGCATTAAAAGTATTGAGAATTCTGATTGATCCAGTGTTCTATGCAGATAAGACTGCAAAGTGCATTTTCTTTTACCTGACTTGAGTTTACTCACTGGAATAACAGCCTGTGAGCTAAAAATAGCCTGTCAACAGCAAACAACAGCCAGCTTTCTGCTCAGCATTGTCTGTTCCCCTACTTGCTCTGCACATTGAGCTACTCTTTGTTTCTGTGTTAAATATCCAATGGAGAGTTATCAGGTGGATTGGAGATCAAAGGTTGTCTGCAGATCTTAATATCTGTGGCATTTCTCAGCTCACAGATCTGAACCAAATAAACTAAAATCTTTCAGGAAAAAGATGTTGACAGAAGAAAACCATGACCTGCAGGAAAAACTTGGGATTTTGGAGGGGGGCACTGAAACAGCAGAGCTCAGATATATGGTACAAGACAAAGACAAAACTTTACAAAATGACAGTCTTTGGCATTGTCTTGATAATATTTAGCTGCTTGTTCATTTCTATATTATAAAAAATATGGTTTTAACACTTTAAAATCTTCTGTTTCTTAAAAATATCAGTAAAATCCTCAGTATTTTCCCTAGGCTGATTTTTTTAAAATATGACATAATTATTTACCAAAAACAGATGTCCATCATAACAAAATGTCTAATTACACATCTTTTTAAACACAGCTTGATATTAGAACTGGATGATTTTTAGGCCTGACTTCTGTACCTTCACTGACAGTTGGGTTTTATTTAACTCTGAACTGGAACATTTAAGAAATGTTTGGACGTAGTAATACATGTGTCATAAAAAGATTTGTATCCTTGGAGTGTAAAGTATTTTTGATGGATTTAAGCCATAGATGTTCAGTATTATGAGACTTAAATGTTTATATAAGGAAACAACCCCTTTGGCCTATTTAGATATATCTGTGACCATGAGACGATTAATGCAGATGGATCTGAGAATCTGAAGTATGCAAAAAGGTATGCTGAACTGCTTTCTTGCTGTTTAAGGTGCTACAACTCAGAAGTTATTCAGTGATAATCAGTGGAAATTCTTCAAGTTTATGTTGGAGAGATCATTTTGGATGTAATGACATTAACAAAAATGAACTTTCTGTAACACAGCAGAAATCTGCAAATACTAAATTCCAGTTTTAGTAATTATGTCCTAGAGGAGGAAAACTAAACTATCAAACCCACCAGTGCAATAGAATCATCCACAAAGGTCAGTATTGTGAACCAGAACAAGCAATGGGGCTGTGTGCATTCCCAGTTGTAAGTCTAGTAATGTCATCAGTTTTCTGCCTCCTTATATGTTGGCTGAAAAGTGTGTTATTGTGTGTCTTACATACCCTTATGTGTATTCGTGTGCATGTGTGTGTATTACAGACCCTCTGTACAAGAATAGAATATAGCTTAGTGTAGTGAAAAGAAGAAAAAGTTCCCAAAATCTTAAACCTTAAAGTGGAGCTACAACCTAGTTTACAAGAACTGAGTGGCTACCCATCCTCTTATAGTTCAGCAGGTGATTCACATTCAAATGTTGCTAATGGCTGGTTAAGCCAAAGTGAAAAGAAACATGTGGAACTAAAAAAAGTGGCATTTTTTGAACATATAAGTTAATGAACCTTATTGACCCAAACCATGCAAAAGAAGTGATTCTATTCTTGACTCTGATGAAGTCACAGGTGATGGAATGACACAGTTCTGATTCTGCTTGTAATCTTGTCCTTGTGGTCTTAAAGTCAGTTTGCTTAGTTAGAGAGGAGAAAATCAAGTGGGTGGGGAAATCTCTGCAGGATTACAGTATGTGAGAATCCCCAAGAAGCCTCAAGAATCCCCAGAAAGACTTTTGCTAGCTCTATACGAGCCAACATCAAAATGAGAGACACAGAGAAGTGCAGCAGGGGAGCAAGAATAAAAGGTCGCTTTGAGTAGAAAAAGGTGTACACAAGGGAAATCACAAGAATTCACTCTTGGGGCCAATAAGACTCAGATTCAGCCTGCTTTATGCAGGAGGGGCAAAGCACAGTGTTTTATCAGAGAGTTTCAAATACACGACAGCTTTTAAAAGAGAAGACAGCAAAGGCTTAAGTTAAAAATGGAAAGAATTCAACCCACCAGTCACTGAATTTAAACTAAGCTAAACTCTCATGAACCCTGTCAGGGAATTTGTGTTCAAAAATGAAAACAGGAGACCTGAGGTCTCTGGATCTTCTGACACAGGGAGGAAGAATATGTATATATGATACCACAAACGCCTCTACAAGAAAACCTTGAGTCTAGCAGAAGCCACTTTCTGACAGCATTACTTGGAAGGAAATGTATTTGCTTTAATTTGTGCAGGGTAGCCTCCTCCACACTCAAATCACAGAAACTCTGAGCCTAAATCAGCATTATGAACAGGAAACAGTGTTTTAGTTTAAAAGTATTAAGCTTTTGTCTTAGTGAATCACTGGTTTAGTCTTTATCATAACTAAAATGAAGGTTATCACCTAAGCATTGTACATAAACTGAGAATAGATTTCAGATTTGCATACTTTAATATTGGAGCAAAATGTTGACAGCATTAGATTTTTTGAAAAATAACTTAATAATTTCAGAAAATGCTGTAATGAAATCCTTTCAAATTAACAAGATTGAGATGAACAGTGTGCATAGGCTTGAATACTTGCCAGGTTTTCTAATAATACCTCACTTCAACACAGTATTAATTTGGAAGCCCTGAAGATTATGAATATCTAATTCAGAGATCTAATGATTCTGAAGGCACGCAGGCAATAATGACCTTCCAGCTGGCTCACTTGTATAAAGCAAGCAAAAGGACTTGCCTGTATTAATTCCTACTCTGAATCTAAAAGATTAGCACAAAGAATTTAACCTTTGAATGGGGTTAAAGCAAAGGTCTATGTAGCCCATGTCTGACAGTATTCAATCTCTGACAGAGGTCACCGTTGTACACATAGAGAAGCACGAGTTTAACAAGGGACACAGAGAGTGTGCCTTTTGGTAACATCCTTTTGATGATGCTTTAGGAAGGCATCACATCTCTATTTAGAAGTTTCAGAAGGTAGAAAATCCTCATGATTTAGCTGTAGCTTACACATGTAGAAAAGTTAAATCTCAGTGCACAGGCAAACTGAATTCAAGAATAGAAAGTTCATTTTGCAAGACAAACATGTCTCCAAACAATAAAGATAATATCTTAGGGTATCAGGTACATTTTTGCCCTTGTTCTACTGAAGGTATTGCACTTCAGAGAGATCTGCTCTTTGGCAGAGATGTAGAGCAGTCTCTTGTGGAACTAAATGAGGAAGGACAACTTAGCAAAGATCACAGGAAGAAAGAGCACACCAGGTTCTCCTCTCTCACTGACATGGCACTTTGTTTAAGGTCAGTCATAGAGCAGACTGACCAAAGTCCTGACTAAAGTTTAAAGCATGTAAGAAATGTGGATAAAACTAAACTTGATCTGCCGGAGTCCCACACTAAACATTTAGGTTAGATTCTTTTAACCACACAGTCAC
This sequence comes from Coturnix japonica, assembly GCF_054131305.1. Classification (NCBI taxonomy): domain Eukaryota; kingdom Metazoa; phylum Chordata; class Aves; order Galliformes; family Phasianidae; genus Coturnix; species Coturnix japonica. The sequence goes on from NC_140663.1 coordinate 6,739,832, forward strand.
ATCATATATTTCTACAGCTGATTATTCAGATGTCCCTTGATAGTCAGTTTATAGACAAAAAAACCCACAATTTTGGACATGACTCCTGTCTTCCTACAGTAGGTGTCTAAAGTGGGTCAGTTGAGTCACTCCATAAAATGTTATTTTCCTTCTTATCATAGAATCATATAAACATAGAATGGCGTGGGTTGAAAAGGATCTCAAAGGTCATCTAGTTTCAACCCCATACCGTTACAAAGTGTGATTATTTACAGATATAGGTACCTCTGTCTTCATTCTGTGTCTACTGAGAAAAATCCCACTCTTAGGTGCTTCCTTTCACAAGATGAGGTTGTGTAGTAAAATGACTAATGGGAACCTGATTCCCAGATAGCCATGGAAGTAGTGAGGAGCAAGTGCAACAAATGACTAAAGATATTCATGTCCATAAGGAGTACAGAAATACAGATATTTATTTACTTTTCCCCACTTAGTCCAAAAGATATCTGGGAACAGAATTCCCAACACTACTGACAGTGGGAGGGTTGTGGGCAAAAATGAGGAGACAGCTGCCTACATGCAGATCCAGATCATTTTGTACTCTCTGCAGGCCTAAATGTGCTCCAGTGCGGGGTAATTTCACTCTAGAGGAATGTTTTCAAGCTGAGAAAATAAGCCTGTTTTGTAATTTTACGTAGTCTCTGATGACCTGCTGAAAGAAATTGTAAACTAGAGAGGATCAGCTCCTGACAATGAAGGAGACTGAAATCTGTGTATAGACTAAAGGCCTACTTCAAAATTTCAGGGAGGCAAGTGCTTTAGAAGCATCTGATAGATGTCAGTAAGCCATGTGCCTGAGTTCTGCAGTAATGTAAGTATTAGATAGAGTTTCAAGCCCTAAAACATGGCTGACAGCCAGAAATGAGGGCCAGAGGTATGGAAAAGTTTGCACAAGTCTTTGTCAATCAAGCAGTGCAAAGTCTTTCCCTTCCTCTCAACAAAGTGAAGTGAACCAATGGGAGTCTGAACATGGGCCAGGAAACTAATATATACATTAGTGAGGAAGTATCCAATGGCCTGAGGTTTAGTCAAGGCTTCTGCCTCCAACTTCTGAAGCATCATAGATGGAACGGACTAGTGGTTCCATTTGGTCCAATATTTTGCTCAGGCAGGGACACTCAGAGCAGGGTGCCCTGAACCAAGGCCAAGCCTTAGTGAGGAACAATGAAAAAGGAGGATGAATTGTTACCAGTAACTGTGTCCTCATGAAAGAGCGAGCTGATTCATTTTCTTTTCAAATAATCAACTTAAGGAAAAGCTGTGACTCTTAAACCATGAGTCAATCTTGGAGTTTTAACTACTATTCTTCTTCAGATATTGACCGTAGCAGAATAATCCATTCATGGAGAAAAGAGTATCTGAAAAATTAGATGTTTTTGTCATTTGCAAGACATTTTTAACACCCCCTTTTTACCAGTAATAACTTTTACTTCCACTCTATTTTCTTTTCAGATCAGTGTTATTTCTTCCACTAAGCATAGAGTTCTTTAATAAATCACAGAATCACAGAATCACAAAATGACCTGGGTTGGAAGGGACCTCAAGGATCATGTAGTTGCAACCCCCCTGCCTGGCAGGGCCACCAAACATACACATTTACTAGAACAAGTTGCCTAGGGCCCCGTCCAACCTGGCCTTGAACACCTCCAAGGACGGGGCATCCACAACCTCCCTGGGCAGCCTGTTCCAGGGCCTAACCACTCTCCTAGTAAAGAACTTCCCCCTAACTTCCAACCTAAATCTTCCCCCCTTCAACTTGGAATCTAAGTGTTTTATTTAATGATCATAAAAGACAACAATGAATCATACTAATTATTTGTTGGAACCATCATGCAACTAGTATTTTGTGCCATGCAAAAAGCGTGGTCTTAAGCATGTCTTACTCTCAGATTTTAATTTCTTATGATAAAAGGCATAACAAAATAACCCTAATATAGGTGTAAAGGAAAAAATATCTTTGGACCCTATTGTTCCACAGTCATTGCTTTGAGCCTTTTCAGAATCCAGTGGGAATGTATTTTTCATGGTTTAATGGACAATTCCGGAATTCGAGCCTACTTCAGAAAACTGCCTGAAACTCACAGTTTTCCAGAACACATCAGCAGTTTCAGATTCATCACAGATGTGGCCAGGCCAGATTGTAAGCTAAACTGTTATCAAGCTCAGGAGGTGAGAAATTAATTGGGGTGAAAAGAGAACATTGGTTGCAGTCATTAGAGAAAGAAGCAATGAACTTCAACTGAAAAAGAAAAGTATAGGGCAGATGTTACTGAAAACTTCCTGGTCCTAAAAGTAAAATGGCACTGGGACAGAGAATATTAATTAAACTTCTTGTCAGAAATCACATGACAATTCTGAATTTAGACTGGGGCAGGAGACAGATATCTGACTTTCTCTTGTCACTTTCAGCATTATTTATGTTACACACCTCCTGTATTTCCCATATTTAAAATCTCTGTTCATGGAGCTTGTAGCAGTGCAGTTGCAGCGATTTACACCACTATGGCGACTGGTGCTGGTGACTCATGTTCTTACACCATTAACTTCTCAGCAGTTTCCCAGTGGTGATGACCAAGCTCAAGCCAGAATGTACTATCCAGTCTCAATCCAGCAAGATAGTGAACACTGCTGCAAGTAATGCTTTATTGCAATGCAAGGATTTTGCTGTGAAGTGCCACTACTGCTGGAGTAAGCGTATGGAACGTGAGTAAGCTGACATTTGAAAACCTGAAACTACAGACCTTATTGATCTCTTGAAGCTATTAAATGATTGAAGCACAGTACACTTGACAAATTGAACAGCATTGCCAGTTGGTGTAACACGGAGCAGCTGTACTGTCTTTGTTGCTAATTCATCACAGTCTAGGATCTGACCCACTGAATTCTGAATTAAATTTTTTATGTATTCATGAACTATTTATACTGCATGACAAATCAATATTTTTTTATTGTTCACCTGACTTAGGCTAGATACAAGCAGTATCTTGGGAATATCTCAGTCTTCTCTGGGGTCAATACAGAAAGGACTTAAATGGTGAAAGATATGGTATTTTTTGAATGGAAGAAAAATTACAGGGCAGGAAAAGGAGAGTGTAATTTAGGCAAAGTATCAAAGATATGAATAATACATTTTTTTCACAAACTGATGAAAAAAAAATAATGTCCTTTTAGGAGAAGACATGCTATTCTTTATCTCTCTTTATGAAGGAGTATTTTTAATTTCAAAGAATCTTCTCTTTCTGAATTTCATTGCATTTTGTATGAGCCATAGAATCTCCAAGGAGTTATTTGAATTTCAATACTGTCTCATGATTTTATTAAAATATACTCTAACCCTGCTTCAATAATTAACATGAGCATTGGGCCCTTATTCCTAACAACTAAAATCTTTCACTAATTTCAAGTTTTCCTTAAGTGTATTTTTGATTGAATAATTGCTGAGTTACAGTATTAACAATTTATTAATTATAGGGAATACATAAAAATTCTTTAACTATATTTTTGCAGTTTATGCTTTTGCCAGTGTGTTTACTGTCTATTTACTACAGATGATGCCTTGAATTAATAATATAAAATACCTACTAGTTTCATAATCATCACTGCAGTGCAGGAAGCATTAGAGTTCCAGTAGTTCTGCACTGATGGTGTCAACAGATTTACTGCATTCATTTAGTTATGCAAACATTCCAAAACCATACATTTCTTTATAAACTTATATAGAGTATTTCTTACTCATGGGGGTAGCAAAACCTTTGAAAATGCATATCTAGGCTTTAAAGTTTAGACTGCAAGTCGGCAAAGCATGCTGTTGCTCCCTTGCTTGCTTGACTGTTGTCCTAATATTAGAACTCATTTCATGCTGGATTTTGTAGACATGTACACTTCTATACAGTTCATATAGAAAGAAGAAGGACTGCTCATGAACTTTACCTAATAGGCTAGATTGTCATCTATAATGTATATAATATATTAAGCTGCTGTTTCTGGTGTTGATCAAAACTAAAGAAACACCCATTATGAATTATGAGTTTATGTACAAATCAAACAGAGATTTATTCTCTCTACAAACATGCTACAAACATGTGCTCTTCCTCTGCATGACAGAGCTTACTTCTCTTCTCCAAAACAACATATTTTTTTTTAATTTTTTAAATTTTTTTATTTTTTTGCTGCTAAAGTATCTCCATTTTTCCTCTCTTCCCCAAGACAAAACTGTCACTCTTTGCTCTTGGGTTATCAACTAGGTAGGAGATTTTTGCCATATAGAAAGTTGTAATGTAAGATCCTGGAATAGGATCCTGGGGTAGTGTTCTGGTCACCATCACAAGAAGTCTGGAAAGGACCCTGAAAGATCAACCCAATTTACCATTATCCAGACGTGGACCAACTTACATATTTTTTAAAGACATATCTTGGCTAGCTTGTTTTTAAAAACTCCTTGGGGATGCACTTTCTAGACATCCCAGCAATTAGTTCCGGGATTGCATCCTGCTGTTTACCAATGAGAAATAAATATATCCACACCTCTTTTTCTTGCAATTCTCTGTATCCTGACTCAGTGCTTTGTGTTTCTTCATGAAACTAAATGGTCAAAACTAGGCTACATACTCCAAATGTATCCCTGGCATTGAAGAGTAGAGAGTGATGCTTACACTCCAAATCTTACAGACAATATTCTTGTTTATTCAGTACCAATATGAAAATCGTGTTGGTAAATGGTCAGTTGAACACCAAAATAAACAAAAAATATTGTGTAGTAGTATCCAGCAATCAATTTAAAACAATTCTTTTGGGTCAGGTACAAACAGGACTACTTTCACAGGACAATACATAGAACTTTGCATAATTTTGCAGAAGGATCTTAATTAATCATGGTGAGTATCTGGAATCAATACAGATGGATAATGCATTCACATTAATCTTATTGAAAGAGCTTAAATTTTATTTTAGGAAAAGATCAGTACAGAAAGTTCCAGTCACATCTTGAATTCCTTCTGCTACTGCAGTCATGAAAGTTTTGCTTGAGAATGGACTTAAGGATTCAAGACCTGCATTTCAAGCAAATACCTTTATTAATAAATAAAACTTAGATGATTCAATACACGCAAAAGGATTTTGGAAGGGATAATAATGAAGAAAACTAGAAAAAAATATTAAATGGATTAACACATTTTATCAGTCTTAGGTTGGCTAATGAACAATTAGCTTAGTATTTAATCCCCCTCGATCCATTTATTTTTGCAGCTTTTACTCTCTAAAGATAAACATGGATGATTCTAAATGTACTTTTGTTTTTGAAACTACTCATATTAGCATTACATTGTAATCATTGGCATGGAAATGTTGTTACAAATGGAAATGGACAAAAATGGGACATCTTAAAGCGCTTGGAGCTTTAAAAACGTTGTGTAAAAACTTGCAACACTCTAAGATAGGACTGAAATGGCTACTGTTGATTAAATATGGATGACTCTTCAAATGGAAACTGTTTTTTAAGGCCTTGGAAATGCACTTGACCATCTAATTAATGGCGCTACAATGCCAGGATCACAATCAGAAAATGAATTTTAGGTACTTAATGAATATAATCTGTGTTCAAGAGACAACAAACCAGAAAAGTATCCAGGATTGCCAAACACTAAACTCTTAAGCCATGTATTTTCAATGGAGGGAAAGGGTATTAGGGCATGTCCTGGAGGTTGTTCCTGTATTCCCCCCAATGACTTAGTTTTCCAGATAGTAAAAAGTTCCCTCTTATGGAGATGAAAAACTTTCTCTTAAGTCAGTACACCCATGTAGCATTTATTTAGCATCCCCAGTGTGACCTGGTTAGATAAAGAGTGTAGGAAAACGTCTGCTCTCGCATGTAATGGCTTGTACTCTGATATAAAGTTATGCCAGTTAAACCTTCAGAGCAGCTGCTTACATGTTCAATGAGAATTCAAAGTTTGGTGCTAATAGACAGGAACTAATGAAACAGACAGAATGTATTTTAGTTTATTGAGATGTATTAAAATATCATGTTGATTGGTTTGAAGGCTAGACGGGATATTTTTGCGGCACTGTTAAGTTGCTCCATGAATTGCTGCAGAAACTTGAGGTTTTCTTGGTAGTAATAACCATGAGTTGTTTCATACGCATGAATGTTGCAGTTGCAAAGGGCTCTCTGAGGAGCTGTTAGGGCATGTACTTGTGGCACCTTCATCAAAATCCATGTGATGCTATTTGTGACTTATTTGGTTTGAGATATGTTCGAAGTTGGCTAGGGTAAAATCTGAATCTTAATAACAGAAGAGAATTTAAAGAAAATAGGTATAAACTGTGCCTAGGGGGCATGAAGATCTGGATTCTTACCTAATACCACACTCATTAGGCTTAATGTAGAAGAACTCTGTGTGTGTTTGCCAGAAGCAAAGTTGAACTGCTCACATGAGGCTTCCTGACACACTGCTCTGTAGGATCTGGAAAACATGAGCAGTTTCTGCCTTTTCATGGGTGTATAGCTGGAATATCTAAATTATCACTGGTCCCATGTTTCTATCCACCACTCAACTCTGCTGCATTCATTGGTATATTTTATGCTTGGAGAAGGGTTGGAGGCTTCCCTGCTACTAATGGTGGCAAAGGACATGAGTACTATGTCACCACTGAACCTCTGATATTTCACAGTGCAGAAGCCCTGATGGAATCTCTGACTTGTAGACAATCAGGCCAATCTCAAGTCAGTGACTATGACAGCCACTTTGTGCTAAACATCATTCATGCTAGGTAATGCAACAGTTAAAAATCCTGCCTGGTAACGATTGCATCAACATCACCCATATAGAGCCCTCTGGCAAAGATAAAAGAAGAAGTAGTTCAAACTACCCAAGAAGTTTTCTTCTGAAATACGTACGCAGTTGTGAGGGCTGACAATTGCTTTGTTGCATGTGTTTGTGAACTAGAAATGACTAGAAGCAGTCAAGAAAAAATGTTGTAATTTGGGAGATGACAAAACAAGGACATCATTAAAGCCTGATACACTGATTGGACTAAATGTCAGTTGGAGCGAGGCTTGGAACATGGAACAAAGAAATATCAGAAAGATTCTAAAAAAGTGAGTGATACCAAAAGAAAAGTAATTATTTCATGGAGTCAAGAGGTAAGAAGACTGAGAGGAACATGGTTTAAATGAAAGTTAAAAAGCCAAAACCCCAACATTTTGCTATGTAAAAAGCAGGAGTGGAAGGTAATCAATTGGTTCTAATTTCCATGGTAGAAAGGAGAGAAGTGTCAGACAGCTGCAGAAAGTAGAATTTAGTTTAATTTTGCAGACTTTCATTTCATAAGAACAGAGAAGCAGTGGCATGTGCTGGTGCAGAAGTCTGTGAAATCTCTGTTGTTGCAGATTTGAAGGTTCAACAAATACCTGTTAGGAAGGACTTGGAGTTTTATGCTGCCTTTGTAGGGGGAGATGGATTAGATGAATTCCCTACCAATATCTTTATCTGTGAAAGTATATTCAGGAAAATAAAATGTTGTATAAGTCTTTGAAAATGAAGAATCTTATATCAGAAAGGCCTTTTCCTACCATTTCTACTGTAATGGATAGAGCTCCTGTTCAGGATAGTTTCTAATTGGGACCTTGCCAGGAAATTGTAAGAACTAAGAAGCATCGCCATTCTCTGCAGTTAGTTCCTGAATGTTGATATAAGTTATCTCAGTCTAATTGAAGATGTTTTTATACTTCCTTCCTTAAAACCTATGAATGTAAAATAGGCAAATTGAAAGGAGTATGTGGAGTGTTGGCTTTACCTCTTTACCTACTGCCTGAAACACCAGGATCAGTGAAATTTTAAGGAGCAGAAATATGCCCCACAGAAAAGCAGGGAAGAGGACATTGCTGGGTCACACCACTTCCTGCTGTTACATCTGGATGCTGTAAATAACATTTCACCCTTTGGTCTAGAATTCTAGGCTGGTTTTCCCCTAGTTCCCAGGAGCCGGTGTTATTTCTAGACTAAGATTCTTATACTGAATAATGACACTAGAAATGTGCTTGTCTGAGATTGATACTGAAAGGATTAAATCTCCACCTCTAAGCTTTGTGTTGGATATCTGTTTTTGGGAGAGATCTTGATCAGATTGAGCTACATTATTGAGAAATTCATAGTGTTTAGAAATCTTGAAAATGTCAGTGAAATGATGAAAAGAAATCAATTTTCCCCTGTTCCTCAGAGGATTTATTACTGACGAAGTGCTGATATTTCAAATAAAGACACCTTTCCCACATTTTCCTTCTCTGCTTTTCACAAATGATGGTTCTTTTAACATCCTTCTCTCCTCTTTGTTTGCTTAGAGGATCAAAGCTTTTTTCTTTTTTTTTTCTTCTTCTTCTTCTTCTTTTCTTCCAAACAGTTTCTGGAGTGTTAAAAAGCTCCACCAGTATACTGAGTTTACATTACAAACAAGTTAACATTCCCAGTCTGTCAGAGCTTTTCTCCTAGGATACCAAGGAAAGCAAAGTTCAGCTAAAAGGCACAATTAATCTGAGATCACTTCTGAACGAAGAAAAAAAGGTTGTTTTAAGCAGGGCTGTTCTCTTCTTGAAGATTTAAAGTTCACTTCAGAAAGGAAAATTATTATTCTCTGAAAGTTATCTTGCTTTATTTGTATTCCTAAAGCTATCCCATTAGATCATCTTCTCTTTTCACTCATAATATCATCTTAATGAATCAACTGTGGGATTAGCTGTATGTAAATAGATCCTTATCGACAGCCCCATTGACAAGCAATCAGATGGGAAAGGGCACAGACCGCATGTTGCTTTGCTAAAACATTCATTTCTCTGCTGCCATGTAGACCCTGAGGCAGGCAGCTTATTTTTGGGATACAAAGAAAGCACTCTTCTTCGAAGTAAATGTACCCTGTAACAATGGTGAGATAAAGAAGTGGAATTTTTGTTGACATATCATTCCCACAGAGGCAATTTCCACCCTGTTCTCAGCTTTTGAGAGCAAAGAGCATAACCAGATCACTCATCATCATGCATCAATCCTATGTAGGAGGGGCTTGCATCTTCTTAGGAAAATGTCTCTAGCTCTCATTACCTGTTATTGCCAGGGCTCTTCTGAAGCCCTGGAGTTTTCAAGGAAGAAAGTGAACAAACATAAGTATAAGAGCACAGGAGAATACACAGAAAAGAGTTGGAGGGTAGATTTAACAGATGCATTCTTACAGTGTATAGAAAAACATACTAAAAATATTCCTATTATACATTGTAAATGTTCTATGTAAATGCTGTTTTCTGGTAATGAATTGCTATTAAATGTTTCAAATTGAGGAAAATCAGCCCATTATTACTATTTATGCAAATTATGTGCTGTATAGATTGGAATTATATTATTTTTTTTCACCATTTTGGTAAATTTTATTCCAGTATTGCTACATTGATGTCACAAGAAGTTTTTGTTGTTGTTTGTAGATATGTTCAGTTTTTCTTATTGCTTCTTAAAAGGAAAAAGTTAAAACACTTGCAAAATAACCAGAACACCTGTTGGAAAGTAAAAGCATCCATCTGTTTTACACTGAAATGTCCCAATTATTTTACAGTGGATCAAATTTAGTGTCAGGTGACATACAGTGAAGATGTCTTTTTGACTGACTGCACATTAGTAAAAATGCAATTATAAGTTTATGACAAAAGCCAGAAAGCTGATGATTATATTCCTAGATTGTGGCATTCAAAACTCAGGCAATGACATATTTTCATAAAAATTTATAATGTGTTTTTTTTGGAACCTGTCTCATCATGGCAAAACAAATGATATTTTTGCATAAAAGAACAACTTTAAAATACACAGATTTTTTTATTTTTATTTTTTTTATTTTTATTTTTATTTTTTGCATTCTTCAGCCATACCAGCTGATCCAAGCAAACAAGCGTGTTAACAAATCAGAACTGAACCCTCTGTGTCTCACTACACAAAATATAGTTTTCTCTTTACTCCCACTATTTTGTCTATCTGCCTTCTCAAGAAAATACATGGAAGCAGTGAGAAATTGGGAAAAAACGTAAAAATCATTGTACGGCTTCTGGAAACGTCTATAAATTTGCTCTCCTTTCATTTATTTATTTATTTTTAAATCAGATCTTTTGCATTATGTGATCCTAACAGCAGGACACTCAATTTCTGCTAAGCATCGCTACAGATTTAACTCGCACTTACGGAATTTTCAGTAGCAATTTATATAAATGCATAATTTGCAGAAGTTAATAATTCTTGGCTTTTGAAGTAGGGGAGTTTTATGATTTCCAAGTCCTTTTCAAATTATGTATAGCCCCATAATTCATAGGTCCCTGTAGAGGTCATTGTTTTGATCTGATCACAGAGTATTTGGTGACAGGCACGTAGCGCCAACCTCTCTGAATTCTAGATTTGGCATCAGACACTTCAGTTTTGCTGGAAGAAGTATATGGGGTTGCTCCATACAATCAGATAGACTCTTGTTGCTCACATATCTCTAGACTCTGCACAAAGCTAACTCTGGGGAAATGTCTCAGCATTGCCAGATCCCACACTCAGTAAACTGCCTGCAGCATACTCCTTCGCAGACTGCAGAAGTAAACTTTCAGTCCGCCTAACAACATGTGCTTCCGAGGACAAACAAGTCACAAAAGCAGAGAGACTGAGACTGATTATGCAGTTTATGAAATAGCTGTTAATTTCCCCAAATGCAACATATGGGTAGAAAGTATTGTCCCCAGTTTGAGTATTGACTAGTTAGTGGAGATTTCCATGGGAATGGAAGTTAATGTGTAAGTCTTACTATATTTCTCAGATGAGTTCTCTGCACTCAGTCACCACATCCTGCACAACATCTTCTTGCTTTGCTTTCCACCAACATGTCATCTTCTAAGGAAAGGCTTTTCAGTTTTTAGGTTCCATTCAGTTCCTTCCTCCTCTCAGCTAGCCTGCCACCTCGTCCTCCCTTCTGTACCAGTTGTAGGTCAGTTCCCTGTATCATCCAGTGCCCCTGCTGCTCTTTTCTTTCTTATTTGTGTAATCTCTGCTTTCCATGTTTGTCTGTGCTTTTCTTCTGTTTTCACCTCATTCCCCACTCTTTCACATTCCTTTCCCATTTTGTTCGTCCCCGTCTCCTCTCTTCAAACACTTTCTCATTTTCATGAGGGAAATACTGCATCTCACCTGCAAACCCTGCCTACTTTTCTCAGCCTGGTTCTCTGCTTGCTCTTCAAGGAGGTAGTCTAAGATAATTAGTATAGTTCAGTTTGAAGGGACCTACAAAGATCATCAAGTTAAAATGCTGTTCATCATTCTGCCCATGAATACGTTACTTTTATCACACTAATTCTTTTTATATAGTCTGATCCATGAATTGACTGACCTTGTGGTTGCCCACTGAACTTTTGTCTTCATTCTCCCTAATGTGTGCTTGCTGTGTTTGTCTCAAGACTCTATTTCTCCCTTGACTTCCTAAGTGACCCAATCCACCTGCTTCAACTTTCTTTGTTCTTATAACACTATCTTTGGATTTAACCCTGAGCCCATATACAGCTACAAATTTCCCCTCCTTCCTTTTCTCAAGGATATACTGATTTGTTGATGTGCATTCACCTACAATCACTGCATGCTGACATCTTGTAAGACTTCTTGGTTACCACGGACTCTAAAATTATTTTACCTTGCTCCTCTTTACCTTGCTTCTTTATCTTGTCTTCATACTTCTGATTACTGTGGGAAAAAAGTCACCTCCACAACATTTTCTTGATGAGCCTACCCTACCCCTACTGCAGTGCTGTCACCTTCCTTAATCAATATGCTTGAATGCAATCCTCTGCCATACTAATTTTGCAATTCACTTCCATAAAATGTGCAATATGTATGCCCTCCTAGTTGGGTCACAAGATGCTCTCTAGACTTATAAGCATGAGTTTCTTCTTTATCACCTTTACCTACTTTCAAATCTCCTTAGCCCACAGTTGACTTACCAGTCCATTTACTTTTCTCCCAGCTTGAATAGTCCTCTGAATAACTTTACTGCTCTTTCCTATCTTTACTCTTCTTTCCTTTCATATCAAGCTATTTTACTCTCTTGATTTTTTCCCATTTTGCCTCTTTGTCTCCTACAGCTCTTTCTATTTGTTTTCTTCTCTACCCACCTTCCCATTGGAGCATTTAAGATCTAACAACATCCACCAAAATCTGACCCAAGTTCCCTTTTCATCTCTGAAATGTTCCTAATCCATTCTCTCTGTACTCTCCATCCTTGATGCATATTTGATATCTTTCATATACTTGGTCATGATCCTGTATTCCTTTGGAATTACCATGAAAATGACCTTCAAGTTCCAGGTCTTAAGCACTATCAAGGTCAAGCCACATACTAGACTTTAAAGTTCTCTGAGACAAGGCTGCTTCAGAAATGGAGGTTAAAACTGTACCATTGCATGTGGTTAAGCTGAGTCTTAGAACTTTTGGAAAAGCTACTATGCTACTGCATAGTTTTTTGATGCAACCTATTGATTTACACAAGGAGCCCGTAAGAAGCAATACAATCACTGACTACATAAATGCTCCTATAATCTCAGCAGAACTGCGAACAGTAGCATGATAATAGCCCCAGATACATCATTTTATATTTAAGAAGATATTACATATACAAGACAAAAGCAATACGCAGCCATTTTTTACCCTCTTTTTTTCTGCGTATAATTTTGTATATCTCTTCTTTTTCACTTTGACAGTTTCATACTGATTTACACCCATATGAACATTTGTTGCATTGCTTAGAAAAGCAGCTAGATAGCATATTCCTTGGAGTACAATTTAAAAAATGAACATTTCTGAAATAAAATGCTAGAAAACCTTGTAGGACAATAGATAATCCAGAAAATTCATTTAGGTCACCCGCTGGATTCTGGGCTTACTTGAAAAAAGAACCAATTGCACTAATCTGTAGCGGTTAAAATACATCTAACAAAGAACCGTGTTTTTGTCTCAGTGGAAGTATTTGACAGGTCCACTGAGGCTGTTCCCAGGCATCATTGTATGAAGGAGAAATTCCTATTTTTTTGTCATTTCACTCCTATTACTAAGATAAACTCGTGATTTTCAAGCCAATTTGAATCTTCATAAAAAGAAATGTGTCCCAGATCTTTCTGCCAGCTCAGGGCTAGGTTACTGCATTGAAAGTTGGCCTTAATGAGTTCAAAGAGCCAGCAATGGCCAAAGCCAGAGATATGGGGAGACGCTACCAGCTGAATACTACGCTTCTTCCCTTCCAGTTTTGGAGCCCACGTCCACAACTGCTGAGTGCAGAGACAGAATGGATGTTCATTCTCCTCCCCACCCCTTGGATCTGGTTGTGGTACCATTTCTTTGTAAATGCAACCCACACAGGTGTGAAGTACAACCTTATTCTGCGTACTAAAGTGGGGAGCAAGAAGACAATCTTCTCTTTAACTCTTTGACCTGAACCAAGTTCCTGATTGCTTAAAAACAGCTGTCAGCTGCATTAACAAGCAGAAAGAAAAGCTGGTCAAGATTGTAAGATCTTTATGGAAGCGAATGTATCTTACTGTAGGTTATACATATTCAAACATGAAAATAATACTTTCTGATCCTGTAGCGTGTCAGTCATCTCTGTTTTGTTCTGTGGCACCCAGAGACTGACAGGACACCTAGTATTTTACCTAATAGGAAAATGTCTACTAATTGATCAATAAGTATGGAACAAGTTACAAGAAACAAATGGCAGAAATACTAATAAACATTCCATATGGCTTGGGCAAAAGCTTTCAAAAACTGAACTGAGTGAAGTCTGTTCTATATGAGGCTATTGGCAGGTTCAGCATCCTCATAGAGAAGATTCTGTGCCCCATAAAATCTTTAGGCTTGATTCTCCAATCACACTACTAACCTAAACTCTATCTAATATAAAATTTTGCCCACCGTGTTTAAAGGAAAGATTATGGAATAACCCCACCAGTAGAACCAGGTCCCAGTACTCTTCATGGGATTCTGCAAGCTTCAGAATAATTTATCTCCTGTGGGACACTTCCATGAGACAATTATATTTTCACAGAGCGGCTGTTTAGCTCTGTTAAATGTCAGCATGTCTCCTTACACCTTCTTCATTTCCAAATTCAGCTCTACTTGTGTAATTCAGATCTCTGAGCTGAATGATGCCACTATTTCTAGTGCATTTCTTTCCTTTGTCTCTCCGGTCTGATTTACTACCTTTCTTCCTTACACTTTAAATAAGAACAAAAACATTAAGTGAATCCAGAAGGAAATGTTACTCCTGTATCTTGCCTTAGGTTCAATTTCTAAATGGCAAAATTAGAAACTTACTCTTAGATGAGATGCCTAACTTTATTCATAGAAGCTTATAAGTAGGTCATCAGCACAAGTAACCAAAGATCAACAGCAATTGCCAAAGTGTCTCAGCTCAGGGATGAAATTCTTGTTGTAATGTACTTGATAGCATTGCAATTTTGCTTATTTTAAAGCTACTGAATGGTAGAACATTTGATGCGTTTTCCATTTTAAAGCAGTTTTTATATTTTATATGTAATGCAAGACTTTGGAAATACAGAGAGCAACAGTGCACAGCCCCATTCTTAAATGAAAACAACAAGCTAAAGAGCTACAGAAAATAAGATACGAATTATTCTAACATAGGACAAATCAACTTGCATTCCTTAAGTAACTAATGTATTAAGAAGGATTAAAAGGGACTGCTAATAATTTCACCCATAGGGTGAACAGGAACATCACAATTTTCCTGTTACCCTAAGTGTGAATAGAAGTGGCTTAATGTGTGATTTTTTCCCAGTATACCCAAGGAAGTTCAGTTCTTGTAATGGCTTGTATTTATCAACATAAAGAACAGCATAAGAAGTCATGAGGATTTAGATGTGTTTGAAGAAAACAAAAAAAAAAAAGTATCCTAAAATATGCATTTAATCAGGTGGACTATGTGCTTTTCAAATTGTTTTTGTGCATATTTAATCAACCTGAGACATATACTTATGCAAGATGAAATAGGTACCAGTCTGTATCCCAGCCTGTTCTGATTCACAATTTTCCAACAGAGTTTTTTTTCTTTTTTACTTGAAATAATTATTTTAAAAGTTCTCTAAAACCATTTTCAGCAGGTGGCATGAACAAAGAACTCAAAAACTATCAGCAAATCCTTAGCCCTGTTCGACACAATATCAATAGCACATATTGATACCCAGTTTTTCATGACACTCTTTCTCACACCCACTCGTGTATATCACAGTAGCTATGTATGTCTGACACACATACAGGTGAAATATATGTACTCACACACCTACAGGTTCTACACACAGATAAACATCACCTAGGAATAAGCATACATTCCTATGAATCCATACATGTATACACCATTGTGCACCTAAGCACACACAAGCATGGATACACACAAACAGAAGCCCGGAGACACAGAAATATAGGCAGTGCACACACACAAGCACAATCAACTCCAGAAGCAGATATATATATCCATACAGCTGGATGCATACTCACATGGACAGATGGATATACAGGCATATATATATATATATATAGGAGAGTTTATACTGGCACAATAATCCTTGCTTTCTCCTTTCTTTTTGAAGCCTTCCAATTTTAGGATTCAGGAGTGAGCCAGGTTCCTGCTGTGGACACACCTCTGGAGAAGCAAAGCCTTTCCAGTTTCTTTAAGGTCCCCACCTCTCTCCCAGCATCAGATCTGGGAGATCAGCTGGGAACCAGCACAGCTCTCCCAGCTGCTGGCTTGGCACTTTCCACCAAAGCTTAAGAAAGGGTAGAGGACAGCAAGATATCTTCCCTTCACTCCCAAATCCTGCCTCCCTGTGAGCAGAAACCTTTGAGCAACATCTGGACACAGCTGCTTTACCCTGGGCAAGCCAACCCCTTAATGCTCCCCTCCCTCTATCCGTTTTTTGGAGTACTGGGATCCCCCTGCACCCTACATCCCCTTCACAGCATGACAGCCATAAGTACCCCTCACACCTTCTCCTGTTCCCCAGATACCATTATCAAACCTCTTTTCAAAATGCCACTCTAAACTTTTTTTCCCTGGCTGCACAGCCTGCAGTCTCCTGGTCAGAGGCTGCATCTCCTTGGGAGGGCAGGGACTGGGATGCAGGGGCTAGGATACAGGGACTCGAAGTGCAGGGACTGAGAAGCAGAGATCTGGGATGAAGGACATGGGATGCAGGGACCCAGGATGAAGGGACTGGGATGCAGCTATTCAGAACGCAGGGACAATGGATGCAGGGATTGGGATGCAGGATGTGAGTGATGGGATGCAGGGATCTGAGGCATGGGATGCAGGGGTCAGGATGTAAGATGCAGGGAGCAGGACGTGGGATGACAGTACCTAGCTCCTTACCGTGCAGTGAAGGTAGGTCCCCGCGAAGGTCTACAGCTGCTCCCAGTCATCACGAGCCTCCCGATGTGCTTGTTCAACATCCACCGGGGAGTTTCACCCCCCGAAACTTGTGTGAGCTGCTTCCTTTGGGAACAGTCACCGTTCGTCCCCCCCTACTTTGGATCGGATCCCGATGGAAACTCATCAAGGCCTCCTGGGCGGTCGGGGGTAAGGCTGGGAGGGGGGAGGAGGAGAGAGGGACAACGGGAGGGAAACACTGCGATCACCAAGTAATCGTCCCCTTCCCTTCTCCTCTCTGGAGCACCTCCTTCCCGTTCCTCCGGGAAACTTTGCCTCTCCTCGGCCGGGCAGCACCCGGCACCAGCGCTGCTAATTGGGGTCCCTTTTTGCAGCCTGACATCTTTCTAGAGCTCCTTTCCTTTCTGGGCAAAGGGGGGTTGGTGCAAAGCTCTAAATTAGAAGGAGACCTAGTGTTGCACAGACACGGAGGGAGAGCCGGCTGGCATTTGCCGACTGCCTCTCCCGGCACTCGGGGCGTGCGCGGAGGGGTTGGCTGAACCCTGTTCCTATCATTTATTCATACGCTGCCTTTTCAGTTCTAACTTTGAAGCTGCCTAATCGCTCACGGCGCTACCGGGAGCGGGGCGGTGGCACGCAGCCCTTGGAAGGGCCGATGTCCCCGTGCTGCGGAGATGCGCTGCCCGCGGCTGTTTAACGGCGGGCGGGAGCGCAGCCCTGTCTCGGGGGGATGACTCGGAGTAAGGGGGTGGGGGGAACGGGGGAAGTAAAGGGGGGGGACACGGGGACGCTGCTGTCGCCTGGCAACCCCGCATCCCTGCCCCGAGCATCCCTCCCCCAGCTCCCGGATTGGTCGGGGCTGGGGGTGACGCCCCTCCGAAGATGCTGCGTTGTGGCGCTGCGAATGTCGCATCCTCAGAGCTGGGAGCGGGCAGGGGGCTGCGAGCTGACGGCTGAGAGCCTGGGCGGTCCGGGGGCTGTAGCATCGTCCTCCTGCCTTCTGCCTTCCAGCTGGCTTCATAGCTTGTCTTCTGCTCTACACCTCCTAGAAAAAATGCTTGTATGCATATAGATGGAGATATAAATATGCAAATGTATGCGTTGAGATATAGTTTATATAAGAAAACATATTCTATGTATTCTATCTGCATTATCTGTCTTCCGTCTGTTATCTCTATATTCCCTCCCTATATTTTAGCTGTTTTACAAGGAAAGCAAAAAGAAAGATAGTTACTGGGGAAAGAACACTCCAGCGTGCAGCAAAGCCGGATGGAAAATGAGAACAAAAATCACATTTTGTGGTTTATACATTTGAAAAACCACCTGGTGTGTTAATGGGAGGTCATGATCCAAAAGAGAGTGTTGAATGCCATGAAGTGAGTGTGCTGTAACAGTCAGGGAGGGTGAACTGACTTCAGAGAGAGAGTTTAAGCTGTGCTGCACGGGGCACTGCTAGTAGTACTACATGTGGCTTCAGTGCTTTCTGCTTTGGGGAACAGTGAGCAGCTGCTTCCTGCTGCTTGGGTGGAGTATGGAAATGGTGTCTGTAAAATCCCAATACCTCCCTCCTCATCTCAGTTTCAGTAAGGACACCACTCGTTTCTCACCTCCAACTCTTTCAGCAGGGAGAAAATCACCTCTCCCTGAATGCTTCCCTGTGCTGGGATGTGACCCCAGCCTAATTCCCTGCTGGTGCACTATCAGTTCTCAGGTAGAGCAAAAAAAGAGGCACTGCAGTCAGGAGCTGCAATCCCAGAGCTCACGTGGGGCCACTAGTGTTCCAGCAGCCCTGGTTCCAGTGAGGAACTGAGCCAATTTAAAAGAAAATGAAATAATGCAACAAATCTGATCCAGCCTTTTAATATTTTTGTGTTGTTATTTCACATCTGTTTATTTTGTGCTCTGCCCACTGCATTTCAGCCACATGGCTAATTTTATGAGTGTTTCTCTTGGAAGCCAAGGACATTTTCTAAGACTTGCAGGTTAAACAGTTTCATTAAGGACTTCAAAGTTAAGCAGGGAGCATAATGAAAAAGCCCAGCTCCTCTCAGGGTTAGCTTACTATATTAGAAGCACATGAGGCATTGAAGTAACATCAGGGTAAGCTGAAATGGATAAGAAATTGGTCTTGTATCTTTTAAATCACAGCACAATGTAACAAGCAAGTCTGAAATACTATTATTCTTTACCCACATTCTTGAAGGCTGATTGTCAGGAAAGTCAAGTGGCAAGGAAGGTCTGATTTTGCATTGTCTTGTACACATTAGCTAGGGCTTAAAGTGAGTTGGAAGGTAACTTTTTGGTTGAATAGGAAATAAACCCCCCTGTGTATGAAATTGGTCACCATAGGCACCAAGTAGAATTTGGCTTAAAGGTATTGTATGATGTGCAGCAGGCATTGTTTCTAGGGGCAAGACAACCTGTTTATTCATGCCTGTGCTTTGAGAAGCATCTCTGGCACTGCTGGTTTATTCTTTTTCCATACCTGCAGCTGTGCAATGTCTGATAAAGGTCCTTGATGCTGCTGCCCTTTGCATTTACACCTGGCTACTGAGAAGCAAGGAAATAAACAGACTCAGCTAAGTGAACTGTAATTGACAACATATGGGTCACAGTCCTACTTTCTGCCAGCGCTCTTCCTTTGTTCGATCTCCTGGCATAATAGGGTCACTTTTCAACCATGAGAGCGCCTATCCCAGTCATCCCCCTGATGGATTCTGGAAATCTTATTTCAATGTATGACTGGCAGAAATACTTTTTATTATTTTATTTTATTTTATTTTATTTTATTTTATTTTATTTTATTTTATTTTATTTTATTTTATTTTATTTTATTTTATTTTTGTAGAGAAAATACGTGTGCTGCAGTTCTCTTCTGGGAAAGCATGTGCTGTATGCAGGTGTTGTGAAGATTCAGTCCCATAGTAAGCATCTCATACTAAGCATGTGTTATTAGTCAGTCACACACTGAGACTTACGAGTACACACAGCGATACAACATAAGACAATTCAGAGCTCTCAGAAAAGCTCTGTAATAAGCTGTGTTTTGGTGTTACTGGGTAAATTGCTCACTTGAGGCTAAATTGTGCACCCTACAGTACACTTGAATGTAGATATACCCACAGTTAGACACAATGACTGGGCAGTGCAAAGCTTACCAGGAGACAGCTTTGTGAAAACAATCAAGAGATAGCAATGCCTTTGACCTGGATGCAAAGAACGAGTCTTAATATGAAATGTATTTATGATTTGCCACATCTTGTTATATTGAGTTGAATGAAAGGTGTGAGTAGTATAATCTGTTTTTATAACATTCACGAACATATTTAATTAACAAACTCACCACCACAAATAAATAGGTGAATACCTTTTCTCTTACAAGGAATTACAGGATGAGCTTCAAGACTGCACACTTGGGAACTTTCCAATTTCACATTTGATAGCAAGGTACTGTTGCAGAAGAACACTTTGTAGAGTTCTCTAACTTGGTATAAGCAGCTGCTTTCAGACACGATCAAGTTATTTGCAGATTAAAGCCTAAAGCTGTGCTTTAAGAAAATGGCAAGTATGCATGTGTAGTCACTGAGTGATCTATGGATTGGACCCAGCCTACCTGAATAATTCATGAGACCTGTGATCTTTCCTTCTTTTCCTGGGGACCTTACAGAAATAGACAGGGAATATGGCCACGGATCAATGAGCTACTCTGGCAAATTTCCCCCACTAGCAGGTTTCCAGGAGCTCTGCAGCTGCTTTATTTCTGTATGACTGGACATAATCCCATCCTTTGGCCAGTCACCCTGAGCTGAAAGTGGTGGTCTTCATTACAATACAAAGACTGGCAAATATCAATTTCTTGTGGCACACATCAACAGCATCTTGATAAGACATGGTGTTCTCCTGATATTTTGTTAATCTTGGGGTATAAAACAGCAGTTTGATGGAGAAGAAATGTACTCTTCCATTTGTGCGTAGCTGTAAGTGTGCAAATGTATCTCTGCAGCAGCGTGGCCCAGCTGGAGTCTGTTTCAGGAGATACAAAGGCAACAAGCTTGTGGTGGCTGATGTGAGTATCTACAAAGTCTCACACTTTGGTTTATCGCCACCTGCCAGTCTCAGGTTACACTGACAAAGCGTAAAGGAGCAGATCAACAGCACAGGGCTTTCAAAGGGGCATATATTTGCATCTAGTAGTTTCAGTGGGAGATCTGCAGTTATGGAAAATGTGAGAGGTGCCACTCTGTCATACCTAAGGGCCTCGTGGATAATCAAGTACAGTTCTGCACTGTACCAAGAAGTGGCAATCTAAAATCCCAAGTTTTTCCCAGGACAAATATGCATTTTCTTCTTGCTTAAAAATACATGGTTAATTAACCATGCATCATTAAGCTCATCCTCAAAATGTAATGCCTTCTTGTATTGCTAAGTGATTCTGAAGAAATTTTAGGTCAATACACACACTGCTGAATGTACTCATGTACATTACAGCTAAAAACACTTCTCCTCCCACTGCTGATTAGCATGGGACCCATAGGGACTTTAGTGACACTGTTACTTCCTGTTGTTTCCTGGGATACTGGCTGGATGACAGCTTCATCAAGAATATGCTATGACGTGCTCAGGCACTTTTTGAGCAGTATAAGCATTTTTTAGCTGAAAGGACAAGGAAAACTTTGAGTATAAGGCTAAACCCAGCAACTATCTGGGCTTCAAGTGGCATGACACATGAATGAAAGCTGTATTCCATGTCACCCGTGTAAATGCATCAGTATCATCTTTTCTTTCTCTATTTTCCGGGATCATGGATGTCTCTACCAACTGCTTTCCACAGCTTCTCATTATCCAGCCAAATTTTCTGTAGTTTTCAAAGAGTTTTCTTCTGTTTTTCTTACCTTCTTCCTTTCACTCTGCAGAGCATTGGCCTATTTTATCAGCTACCAGTGACGACCCTTCATGCCAGACACAGAAGTGCACATCTCTCACTTGCATCACACTACCCTTCCATAGCCAACATCCTACAGCAGACTGCAAGTGCAGGGATGAGAAGAATTCAAGTGTATGCTTGGTATATGCAGTACACATTGAATCACTTCTGATGTCCATTTCCTATCGATCTGAAGTCAGATTCCACTGTCGATCTGCATCTCCTCCCCCAGGTTTTCTCTGAAATCTGTGGTATATGTGGTAGTATTTGTATTCTGACAACACAGGAACAGGCTGAACAGGGAGGTGAAGGAGTCACCATCCATGGAGGTGTTCGAGATATGTGTATGTGTGGCACTGAGGGCCATGGTTAGTGGGCATGGTGGGGATGGGTGGATAGTTGGACTGCATGAACTTAGTATTCTCTTCCAACCTTAATGATTCCTTTCCATGACTCTATGACACAAGCCTTTTAGAAAAAGAGTGGAGATCTTCCTCAAAAGGGTACAGGGCATGGTGCGGTAGCGGATGCCAGTTTCTGCCATATGTATTATTAAATTACTTCAGGCAGCCTGCCCCATTCTACAAAATCCTGCCTAAAATCTGTTTTCCTGCCATGTGTGTGTAACAGGATACCAAATCCTAGAATTGCCTAACATATTTTGCTTTTGACACAAATCACCTTTACTCTCCTGTGCCTATTTTTATTTTCCTTTTTGATTTGTGAGTTGTTTGCAGTCAGATTTCTTCATACTATTTCTTCATACTATTTCTTCCTTCCCCCCCCCCCCCTTCCCCCCTCAAGATCCCCTAACTGCATCTCCTTTCTTTGGAAGTATTGTCCCTTCCCCCATCTCTGTTCTTTATAGGAATTACTGCATTTGCATATTTTGTTTAAGGTGCTTAGGAATTATTGACAAGTTTGCTTTCCCCTGGGGGGCTGTGAGACACAGTCAAGCTGTGAGCCACTTAAAGCATCAACGGGCTGATAGAAAGGATTGCTTGTGCTTCTGAATTAGGGCACCGGCCAAGAAATGCAACACAGTGCTGTCAGGGACTGTGGCACACAGATCTATTTCCTTTATAATCCTACCGTATCTATGACCTACCACATACAGAGCAAGGCAAAAGATCTACATTTTCCCATTAGCTCAAGAAATCAGCTTCTTGTGAAATAAATTTACTCACAGTCCCTATGCCACTGCACTGCAAGCCTGAAACCCTGGTTTTATTATGTTGGTGTGTGTATTTCAGACTCCCTTCACACTGAGAATCCATCTGGATATACTACTGTCTAAATGTCCTGCTGAGATTCTACTTTGCCACTGGTTAAAAAAGGATTGTTAAATTTATAAATAGGAAGTTTATTGTGTTTGCCTGTTAAAAGATATTCTGGGCTTCACTGTGGCTGGGATAATTGTTGGTAGTGGGTTTTCTCTGAATTATCCATTTATTCCCCCCTGCTACAATTTAATTTTATTAGCACTCCTGAAAGGAACAAATGTGTCCATAGTTAGAAAGACAAAATAAAAGAACATAAGTTCCTGGAAATGAGATGGGGGAAAAGAATCATGGGCTAAGGACCTTGACTATCCCTTAGTAAAGACAATCATTTCCAAACAAAGAATGAATAACTGTACCTGGAAATCTGCTGCCACCGTAAAGACATGATTGTGCAAGTGGTGACTGAAGTAGAGTTTGGGCTGTTTTAAAACATTTTGAATACTTTTTTGATTTTTTGTTGAAACACTGTTAACCTCTTCAATTTAATAATAACAATAATAAAAAAGAGAAATACTGCAGACAGACTGAGAGAGCTGTGTGTTTTTATTCAGCTTGTTCTATTTAAATTGAACATCAGTAAACGTGGTTAGGGAACAACTTAAGGTTGCAAAGCAATCCAAATTTAGGAAATATGAGAATTAACATTGACAGTAGAAAGTTAATTCGGCTCCCTTGTGCATAAGCATGTTGATACACTCTTTAATTGGTTTAATAGTCTTTCTTCTTTTGCAGAGAATTCAGACACATACAGCACCCTGAAGAAATAGGACTTTGTCAGTAGTTTGATTTCTCTGCATTACTCAGTGACTGTCTCTTGTATACTCAGTACTATCTACACACTGAACTACAGAAAGAATCATATATTCTCCAGCAAAACATTGAAGTTTTTTCATATTTTGTTACTTTTATTCCATTCCCGATGTAAGGTTAAGGGGGAGCAGGTTAGGTGACTTTCATTGCTCTCTTAGAAGCTCTTTTCCAAATACATGTTATTTCCTAACAGAAGGACTTGTATCCAATTTTGTTTCCTCCTTGCTCTCCATATAAAGGGAAGGCTGAGATCACCTCCAGATAGGGGCTGGAGATGCTGGTCTTTGCTCAGATTTTCTATCTGAGGAGCTTGCCGGAGTTGGCTCCTACGTAACCATAAGGCTCATGATGTGCAGCAACATTACATGGTCTGACTGCAGATATATAACATTAATTCCACTTATGCAACTTAATTTTCCATGCAAAGGGTAAAGGAAGGAAAAACAAAAAACCCTTAGTTTTCCATCTAACAAATGATAACAAATCATATCAGTCCCCTTCATTGTAGGATGTCCTTATGACACCCAGCTAAACTTTAGAGCTTGCTCTAAAACGTCTAAAATTCAGGCTATCAAGTTTGGGGAAAGAGGGAAGAAAGAATAAGTAGATCACCAAAGTGCATGTCCTAGATGGATAATGATATTGGTTTTGTTGGAACACTGTAGGAAACTCATCTCAGGTGGTAATGATTATTGGAGATTTGCCTCAGAATAGAGATAACTTCCTAAGAACTCTGTTACGGGCTCACACCAAATATCCATCCAGTACATTATTTCATCTCTATTCATGGTCAGTAGCAGATGCTGAGAATGATATGGAGACTGGACAAAGAAGCAAAAAAATGATCTCGACATGCTACTGATGGCTTGAGTAACCCGTGCTTTAAGGAATTTCATCTTCTGTTTGACTTTCCAAAACCCTGCTGCATAGAATTCCCTTACTGAATTAGGTGGTGTGTGAATAGCATTTCCAATTTGTGTTTTAAGCTTGCCTCAGCAAGAATATCGAATTCCTGTATTCTGAGAAACCATGAATGGTTTTCCTTCACATCCTCTTCACATTACTCATGGCTTTAGACATTTGCCATATCCCTCCTCCTTTGCCTGATCACATTTCTGCCAGTTTCTATTATCCTTTTGATTCGCAACATCTTCTAAAAGATGAAGGTTACCATTTGTAGCCCTCAAAGTGTGGGAGAAATATCTGTTATTACAGTGTCATAATAATGATATTGGTTTTCTTTTTTTTTTTTTCTTCTGTTCCCTCCTAATGACTCCTAACATTTTCTTTGTCATTTTGACAGCTAAGTTGGCTGTTTCAGAGAACTATCCTAAGCAATAACAGTTAATTTAGAGTTCACTGTATCATCTGCATAGCTGGAATTACTTTTCTTCTCTGAATGCTTTACGTTCATTGATAACGACTTTCATCTGCAATTTTGTAGTCCAGCCAGTCAATACTGTGAAATCATTTTGTGTTTTGTAGCTATTAGCTTTGCTTTTTACTATTCTGAATACCCCTATGTGAACAATATTGTCATCTCTCTTTAGTCAGTCTCTTTCAGGATCTTTTCAGACTATGCTAGTGTTGATCCTAGAACAGACATTTGGGGTATTCACTGGGAGTCTTGCTTCATGACAAAAACTGAGCACAAATCCCTACCCTTTAGTTCCTCATTTTCAGCTACTTCCTACCCACTCATTTCATTGCTAAGTCTTTAGTGAGAATATTTGTCAAAAATGTTGCAAAAATTCAAATAATTTTTCTCTTTCCTAATGGGCTCCAAATTGCAATTACAACATGGCTGTCTCTGTATCAAGAACTTATTCCCAAAAGATTTTTCAGTGCTTTAGTTAATATCATTCCTTGCCATAGTTTCCTTAGCAATTTTCTGGTCTGATAGACAGATATATTGGTCTGTATTTCTCCAGATCACCCCCTAAATGCTTTTAAACAACATCTGATGGATTCTATTCCTTGGGTAACAGAGTCGATCTATGAAATAGGTTACAGACCACAGGCAGTAGGTCAGCAGTTTCATATCTGAATTGCTTTATCACTTCAGTCTGACAATTTTTTTTATAGCTCATTTTATGTTTGTATTTTTTTAAAAAATATCTCCTCTTGACAACTAGAATAGACAATTCTTCAGACTTGTCACCTGTAAAGTAAGGCTTTGGCAAATACTGATGCAAAGCATTCATTTAGGTTTTCTGTTACAGCCTTGAGTGCTTCTTCAATGCCTAGACTATTTGTAGACCTCATAAGTCTGACAGCTTTCTCCTGATGTAGTAAAGAAAGAAAATGCTGTTATCCTTTATGATTTCTTTTCTTTTTTTTTTCTTTTTTTTTTTTTAAATTTATTTACCTTGCCCCTCAAAGCACTTCTTGGCTTAACACACGGCACTGAAGATTTTATAGATTAGAAAGCAATTGCTTCAGTCCTATCTGCAAGATTGATAGACACCCCCTGCAGAAGAAGGAAGATGTAAATAAGCTATGGTAAAGATATTCACAGTGATTCATGAAGACAAGCAGACTTTTGGCCATGTGTATGATAGCTTAAGCAACTTGTAAAAGTGTGAGGTCAGTTTGGAAGAATCAAAAAGTATGCTTCCATCTGCTTCTTCCACTGGTCCAACAATGCAGGTTTACTCTATGAACTCTTTTTCAGACTGTCAAAGATGATTTTAGAAAGCTCTGCAGAGCAATATATGGGAAATACTTTGCTGACCCTGCTCTAACTAATGCTTATTATTTGGATGGGCTATTTCAATTTTGACACCCTGAATTTTCTGGTCACACTTATAAACATAAAGAGCATCAGAGATCATATACTGGCAGTATGAAAGAAGAGTTTTTGTTTATTCTTCATATTTCCTGAATTGTTTTTATGAGAGCAGAAAAGAGAGTATGAAGCAAAGTGGTCAGCTTATTACATGAAGTGAATCAATATATATATATTTTGTTCTACAGTAGAAAGATGGCTTAGTTGGGTTCACAGCTTGCAACTAACTTTACCTGGGGCTAGGCAGACCCAAAGAAAAACTGTATATGTTATTGAATAAAAAGGCTTGAAGATACCTTAAGAGAAAAGGCATTTCCCTCTGATTCCAGTACAACATGGATCTTGTTGATGTTTAAACAGAGGAAGAAGAATTGGTATCAGATGCTTACAAAAGGCCTGGCAGGATTTACTGCAAACAGTAACTTACAACTACCTATACATGTACATACAAGAACATCCTCCTAAGTGCTTGAGATGGTCTTGTGTTGAGAGATAACTGTTGGGATAGCTCCAACTTTCTAGAAAAATAGTTAGTCTAACAAATAAGGTGCTTTTCAAACATATAAATGCAAATAAATACAAGGACACTTAGAAAAATAATTTCTGAAGCATAAACTGATACTCCTATAGCAGACAGGAATATCTCCAGGTAGAAATTCATGTCAAAGAGTTGACATTACCTTCAAACAAAAGCACATGGAACGACAAAGTTGAAGTTAGACCTTCAGCTGATGTAATCCTGGATAAGGTCCATGATAGTTCCCAAGCTTATCATATTACAAATGTTGCCATACATTTTATATATATATATATATATATATATATACATAATACTTATAACTGGAGTGCACAGCAGCCTTACCTGAAATGTGCCCATGAAACACTTTATGTGCTACTGGGCTTTGTCCTTTCTACATTTATTGTCAACCAAAGAATATCAGTACTATTTCTTGAAAGCATTAGTATTTGTTTTTCAGTTCTGATAGCTCCAAAGAGGGACAGACTTCAAAACATGAATGCAACTCCATACATGGTTTCACAGCTTCTCAATATACATAGGCACTGGCTTGTACTGCTGAAGCAAGTCAAGAAAGTCAAGGAATCTCAAGTTCCATTACAAGGTTACCTTCTGCTGTTCCTAAAAAATGCATTGCAAAGCTCATAAACCATACAGCAATGCAATGAGAAGCAGGGCTTTTGGCTCTCAAAATGAATAGTGCACACACCAGGAAAAACAATGTGAAAATGTATCAGGTCATGTGTGGCATCCCCGACCTAAGTGGGGCACAAGAAAGGTGCAGTTGCATCAGGTCAGTGCTGCAGACACCATGGCAGTGCATCCATGCCACTGTCACTGGTGAAGCAGATAGACAAGCAGAAGATTTAATTGATTTACTATAGACTATAATCTGAGGAGCAGAGAACAGAGATGGAAACAAAAAGGTCAGAATCTCAGCAGATGTCGGCGCTCTGAATTATAGTCGCTAGACTATAGTGACTATAGATCTCAAGACTATGAAATACCTACGTCACAAATAGGTACTGTGGACAAGTCACTTTTGGATCACTGGATAACAAGTAAAGAGAAATAACAAGTAATATTTAAAATTTTAAGGAGTAAAACTGATTCTATTTATTTTAGGAATATCATTATTATTTATTTATTTTTGTGTATGATGTTATGATTGTGTGCCGGTGGCGCAAGCGGTAGGAATGCCTCATTGCAACACCGGAGGCCCTGGGTTCGAATCCCCCTGTGGCGCAAGTGGTAGAAGTGCCGCTCTGCTACACAGAGGCTCGAATCCTGGGGGTTGGACTCGATGATCTCTAAGGTCCCTTCCAACCTGCACAAGACTATGATACTATGATACTATGATGATTCACATCTTTCAACTGCTTTTTACCCTAAGATAATTGTACAATAAGTCTTAGGGCCAACTCAAATAGAATTACACTCTGGGTATTTCGTCGGGTGAATATTTCTTTAAATGCTGTAGTTGATGTGCTGTCTGTGTCTTAACCATTAAGAAAGCCCTGAAAGAGGTGATAATGAATGCAGTGAGGTAGCTGTAGAAGTCTTTAGCCTCCTTGCTGCAATGCTCATCCTCTTTTCACATCATGCAGTCACATTGTAGATGGGTTCAGAGGCACAACCACAGCATAGCCATAAAACCATCCCTTTCCTCTGCAGTGCTGCTAACACTAACACTGATATTTAGAGGATTAGAAAAAATTAAAAAAAAAAAAAAAAGAATGAAAGAACACCCTTAGTGCTTTTTTACCTTGGGGCAGCAGAGGACCACAGTAACAGGCATGAAAGGGTCACCTGATTCATAGAGTGGCATCGTAGTCAGTCTTAAATATTTTATTGCTTTGTGCCAGCAGGAAGTTGAAAAGTCTGGATGGCAAACAAGTTTAATTACACATTTATAAGAATAATTAAAAGAAGAAATGGCAAAAAGCAACAACAAAAAGCATTTTTAGGATTTATAAAACCTTAGCAAATGTAAAAATCATTCCTGTGCAGCTAAGGGCATTCCTTTAGGAAATGCGAGGCAATAACATCAAAGGGAGAAATAAAAAAAAAGATAAAATTCAGAAAATGCATTTTTTTTTATTTTACATTTTATTTTACATTTTATTTTACATTTATATGCTATTTGCCTTAGAGACAGAGCAGCAAATATTTTTTTTAGTAGGCAAGAACACTGTTTTGCTCTGAATGATGCATTCATGTTTTTCAAATTTTAATGATGCTAACAGCTACTCTAACAGTGAAGACTTATTATTTATTTATTTTTGTAAATAAATTCTGATCACCTCATGCTATTTCTTACAGTTCTAAAACTTCTGTGTATATACCTTCATTAAATACAAACCTGTGATATGATAGGGTATGAATGGCATGCAATACATTGCAAGGCCATTTGGTAACTAAATATAAAATGAACTTCACAGTCTTTCATTTGCACTGTTTCCTAATCCATTTCTCTCAGGCACTCTATTACCATAAATCACTGAGATGCTTCTAATGAAATCATAACAAACAGAGCAACTTAAAAGCAATAAACATTGTAGTTCAGTTGGGTTTTTTCATATATGTTTCTCTTCCCACATCATTCTGTTTTCATAGTCAGTGTCTCTTTTTTTTGTGGAAGGGAAATTTATATCATGTGGAGGCTTTCAGCTTTTTTGAGATGTCTTAACACTCATTTTAGTATAGTAGATTTCTAAGTGTTTCAGTTTTTAATGCCTTGTTTATTCAGACAGAGAATTCACTTTACATGCTCTAGGGGCTCGGGGATCAGATTCTCAAATGGAAATTAAGAGTCTGAAGACATACTGAGATGCCATATAATGTTGATTCCTCTGGTATTAATAGAATATCTGTCATGCTACACCTATAGAGCTCTTATATCTGCTATATAAGATATCTTATATCTTATATCTGTCAGTGAGACAGTTATTTGTTTTCGAAGCATTCCTTCCCTTAGCAATGAAGCATAATCCAAGACTACTTTGCGTGTGACCTTTTGCAAATCCATTTCTCCAGAGACTCTCAGACCTGTAACTCACAACAAGCTTGTGATGTGCTTGTTCTGAACCTCAGTTTCCTTCCTTCCTTCCTTCCTTCCTTCCTTCCTTCCTTCCTTCCTTCCTTCCTTCCTTCCTTCCTTCCTTCCTTCCTTCCTTCCTTCCTTCCTTCCTTCCTTCCTTCCTTCCTTCCTTCCTTCCTTCCTTCCTTCCTTCCTTCCTTCCTTCCTTCCTTCCTTCCTTCCTTCCTTCCTTCCTTCCTTCCTTCCTTCCTTCCTTCCTTCCTTCCTTCCTTCCTTCCTTCCTTCCTTCCTTCCTTCCTTCCTTCCTTCCTTCCTTCCTTCCTTCCTTCCTTCCTTCCTTCCTTCCTTCCTTCCTTCCTTCCTTCCTTCCTTCCTTCCTTCCTTCCTTCCTTCCTTCCTTCCTTCCTTCCTTCCTTCCCTCCTTCCCTCCTTCCCTCCTTCCCTCCTTCCCTCCTTCCCTCCTTCCCTCCTTCCCTCCTTCCCTCCTTCCCTCCTTCCCTCTTTCCCTCCTTCCCTCCTTCCCTCCTTCCCTCCTTCCCTCCTTCCCTCCTTCCCTCCTTCCCTCCTTCCCTCCTTCCCTCCTTCCCTCCTTCCTTCCCTCTGTCTTTTCTTCTCCTTCCCTCCCTCTTTCCTCCTTTCCTCTCTTTCTTTCTCTTTTCCTCAAGAAACGGCATATCAGTTCTCTGGATCACTCTTCAGTTTTAGCTATTTTTTTGCTCCAAGTGACAGCATAGAAAGTGTGTGGTTATTGTTTCAGGTTTGTTTTGTTTTGTTTTCCCCTTCTTCCTTTTCCTCTTGCCCTAAGTTCCTTTATCTCACTTTCACAGAGACTACTCTGTAGCAATTCACTCTGTCCAAACATTGTTTAAAATCACTCATCTTCTGGGATACTTTTATTTGTAGATAAAAGGAGGTAGAAGAACAGGACTTAGTAAAGGATCTCAGAAGCTTGTTTTGATTCTGGGAACAGTCATTCTTTCTTATGCTTCTGTAGGGGAAAAGCTTTTTTCTTCTCAGACTTTTTTATCGTTCCATGCTTTTGTTTGGTCGGATTTTCAATAGCATCACAGACAGACACTTAAAAATAGGTCTGCTTTTGAGGTGACACTTCATTTCCTTTTGATTAACGAGCTAGTGCAATTAATCAATCCTCAAACACCCCAAGTTTTGTTTAGTGATTTAAATATACATATATATATATATAAATCATTGGAAGTAAGGTTCTGCTTTGTTGCTTTGTTAACAGCAGGAAGATGACCAGAAATAACGTTACTTTGTATGTGGTGAAGATGATCATCTCTAAAATAGGGATATCTGTAGAACAGAGTCATGTAATGCCTTCTCTGGCTGTGTTGGACCTCAGTGATACCCAGAAATTTTCATTGACAGTGAGACCTCGGGAGTCCTGATAGGTAGGACCATGGCAAGGTTGTTCACCTAGCTGACCAAAGAAAGCCAACTGATATAATCTTTTTGGATTTCAACAAATACTTGTTAATGTTTTGTGCAGCATCCTTCTGGGTAATGTGCCCTGCATACTGCTAGACAAATGTATAACGTGATGAGTAAACAACTGGCAGATAGATTGAGCTCAAAGTTGATGATCAGTCATATGTGGAGTTCCACAGGGCAGGACTGGTAGGACTCATGCATACTAAGTAAGTTTCCAGGTGATAGTTAGGAGGAGCTGTTTACTGCCTTGAGAGCAGAGAGGACTTGTAGAGATACCTTGAGAAGTTAGAGGGCTGGGCAATCACCAACCACATGAAGATTTAAAAAGAGAAAGCAGCCCTGTGAAAAAGCATTTGGGGTTCTGATTCATGACAAGCTGAATGTGAGTCCGTAGTGTGTCCTGGAGCCAAAAGGGCCAACTGTACTTTATGATTCTACAATTTGTTTTGATGTATGAACCACTGTAATTATTCAGTCCTCAGATACCCTTACCTTTTTGTAATGGTATCTGGTAATCCCTGTTGTAGTATAACCTCCTTTGAAGAGTAATACAAAGTCATACACATAAAGTGTATTTACAGGCTACCTTCCCAAATAATTGTGTTTTCACCAGAAGGAAGTTCATCTAGTTTATTTTCTTTGCTGTGCAAGCTTACACTGGTAATCGGCAAAACTACTAACAACAAGAACAGCAAACAGAGTAGAATTGTAATATCTTATTATTTGCATTTTGGTAGGATGTAGAGAAGTTACATTAAAGTGACAGCTCTAGCTGGGTGAAGCATTAAAATACAACCCTGTAGAAAAACAATTGCAGATGGCAAATACCTTACAAAACTACCTGGGGCAAATTTTCCTTTCTTTTCTTTCCCAAGATGATCCACCTTAACCTAGAAGAGTGACTAGTGCTTTCAAGCTCTATTACTTTACACTTATACTTTGGAGGTTTGTGATTCAGTTCTCAGAGGACTGTCTGAGAATTAAGCATCAAGTCAGGCTTCTTGAAATTAGTTCTAATATATAAATAAGACAAGGATGAGGTTATTGCTATCTGTCTTGTTTTAGCACCTTTATTTAGTCCAAATGCTAGAATGGAAAGTTTGTGCCACCTATTCTTACACTGTGGTGACAAGCCTTGCTACTGCAAAATACAGAATATTTCTGTGCTGTTTTCTGCTTCTTTTGTAGTTAATTGCTTTCAGAGGCATCCATCCATCTCACTAACCAGAAAAAAAGGAGGGGGGAGGGCTATATGCAAAAACCAGCATATCAGTTTAACTGTAGAATTGTTCACTGACACTTTTGACTCCAAACTTCTGTATATGAATAGTCCTCTAATCTGTTATAAGAGATTGCATGAGAAGCCAGAGACCTGCGTGGAGCCAGGACCTTAATGCATATTTCCTAATGTTCATTCCAAAACCTGAACTATTATTTGTCTAAGAAATGAGCAGTGTGATGCTCCATCATCTTCTTAACTCTTGAGATGAAGGGTAGGATCTTACAGTGTTCACAGCATGGATGGATACATCTGACTGTGTAGTCTATTTAAAGGGAGGAGATAAGCACTTGAAATTTATATATATATACATATATATTTACCTGTTGCAGAACTTAGATTGAAGACTTATACCATAGACTTCATAGACTACTTTGACATCTTTTGACTGATATGGGTATTTAGATAAATAGTCTGAATGTAGGCGCCTGGCCTATTTCAGCTACCAAACCACGGGCAGAGTCAGTTGAATTATCTTGGAATATCTAACCTACCTGCATGCCTGTAAGAAAAAGGACATATGAGAGACCAGTGACTTTTTGAAGCAACAGCTAGAGGTCAGTCAGAATAATACAGAAACTTGTCTTCAGACAGTTTGTTTGCACCACTATAATGTAGACTCCCCTTGTCTTGCATTTGTTCAAGAGAAAACCTACCAACCACTCTGCAAGATACCACTGAGATGAAAATAATTGCAGATAATTACAAAAATTTTCTTTTGGAGTCCTGTCACTGATGGAAGAGGTTTGTTTTCTTTCTGAATGGAACTGAAATTTTGTTTGCAAAACCCCAAGAAAACCCAGACAGAAAAGATGTTCCCATTTTCTTCAACCCAAGGCTTCTACTGAATTCATCTTCAGGTGTATAAAGTGTTACACCCTTGTTCAAAACCAGATGCTAGATGTATAGGCATGAACATGTCCAAAAGCATAACCAGATCACATAAAATGTAAGAAAATAGGTTTCACCTAGATCCTTAAACCTTAAGTTTCCCAACTGCTTATTTAGTGCCTATAGTGGCCAGGAAATGTAGTGCCCTTAAAACTGATCAGAGATAGTTAAAACCCCAACTGCTACTGACCTTTAAATTTATATGAAATTACAGTACAATGCTTTTGATTGCACCCTCCCAATCTCTTGTGGAAAAACAATAGAGTCTTGAGTAACTGTCGGACTACTTTAGTTTCTACTGCTCTGAAGTCAAAAGTAACTGTTAAGAATATGAATGGAATTACACAGGAAAGTTACATTCACGTGGAAGTATGTCCTAGGAAGAACTGCTTCCTAATTCACACCTGGACAGTGTTATTGAGGGTGAAAGTACTCACAGTTTTAACAAGGGGGAATCTGGCTTAATAATTCACAATAAAAAGTGTATGATAGACACACTAGTGGATTCTTTATAAAATCAAACCACAAACAAGAATCCCTTATTCTTTTCTCAAGGGGAAAACTTGTGGCACTTAATCTATATTATTTTAAATCTACCATGTAAACATCTTTTTAAAAGCCTTTAAATTTGGAATGTAATTTCAACTAGCTCTTGATTACACACAGGCTACAAGATCTATCACTGAATCAAATAATTGCTATTGCTGTTGGGAAACTGGGAATTATGCAAGAGCCTAAAGGAGAATGCTTCATAGCATGCATGAAACAAACAAATCAGTGTAGGGCAATCAATCTCTGTACCGTAAAATGCTAATGGTGTCCTAAGAAATAAAAATTTCACTCCGTTGTTTGATATGCTCCCTGCCAAGTATGTCACTTAGCCTGTGTTAGGCTTCAGTTTAGTTTAAAGTGGCACAACCATCAGTGCTTTAGCAAAATAATAATAGTTTCCTTTCATTTTCATGAAAGTAATTAAACTTATCAGTTTTCTTGTTAATGCAACAAGTCAACCAATAAATGGGCAAAAGAAGTTTCATTCATGGTGTTTTCAAATTAGCATCCACTGCACCAGGGATTATTCAGATATGAGGTTATGAATTAATGATTTTATATTAAAAGAAAAAAAGAGGAATTAGAATTAACATCGAAGGAAAACCATTCTTGTCAACTCCTACACCAAGGAAGTTGTATTAATTATAGTATACCCACTAACACTTCATTGCAAGCTCACAATTTCTTCAGATACAGTTAACCTGTCAGCATCAAAATTATACAGAAATTGAAATTCCACTTAAATAACTATAAAAGCTTCCCATGGCAAATTTCATGTTAGGAAGGACTTTGACTTTTCGAGGTAAATTGAACCTAGAGGATGTGGTGGATGGAGGGTTGCACTCTGCTTATGGAATGCAAATTAAAGAGCTATGAAAGCAATTGTGCCATGAAATCTGCTCAGAGATATACTGTAGAGTAAGAAGAGGAAATAACATTCCTGGAGGATTTACAATTTACATTGACTGAATTTCAGTCCCTTATAAAAAACAACACTCAATATATTTTAAAATAGATCTTAACATATTACTCAGACAGGAGTAGAAGGCTGTGTTTGATTTACAAATTCAGATAGGAGGCTGAAAGATTGGCAGTCCTCAGGGCTCTTTCTGATCATGTGATAAACTCCCTGGTCTTACTTATAATGTTTTATATGATGAGATTCCCCATGCCTTTGAAGGCCACTTGTGCCAGAACAAAGCTCCAGCAGGGACTTTCAGCTGATATTCTAGTCAGAAGCTAGTACACAAAGGGAGATATTTACAAAGACAGCTGCCTGACTACGAAGTCAAGAGGAGAAAAAAAAACAGAGATGTGTGCTTGACTCACTTGATTTCAGTTCATTTCACTACACTTTCAGAAAGGGTGGTGTCTCTGGTATGTTATCCTACCCATTGGCTGGCAGATTGCAAATAGAAACAAGAAAGCTGTCAAAAGGAAATCTATTTCTGATCTCCAGTTGTTGAGAGATAGGAAGGCTCACGTGGATGTTGCCAGATTTTATTAGTAGCTTCTTCACTGGAGCAAGTTGCCCAAGGAGGAAATGGAGGAATTCAAGGCCAGGTTGGATGTGGCTCTGGGAAGCCAGGCCTGGTGGTTGGTGACCCTGCACACAGCAGGGGGATTGAAACTGGTTGATCATTATGGTCCCTTTCAACCCAGGCCATTCTACGATTCTATGATATGATTCTTTTTTCTTCTTCCTTTTGATCCAGAAAAGTGTATAGGGAGGATTTGTTTTGTAACAAGAGCTTTCCTTTTCTCTTTCCTCCAAAGAACCTTCCATAGGATGCACATATACATACAGGCTTGGCTCTGCTGCAGACCTGGTCTTGGCCATATCCTCTAAGGTGACCAGACCTCTAGAGGAAAGTATATGTATATTCAAGCAAGATTTTCAAATCCACTTGCATAAAGAACTTTTTTGTCTCTTTGATTTCACTCAGACTTTGTACTTAGGGTGCCTATACATAAGCACAGTTGAAAAATCTCACAAGATGTCTGTCTTTAGCAGCCTGCTTTTCCCTTAATTTCTTTGCATAACAGCTGCCTTTAGCTGATCCCAATCTCTAGAAAATTAGCAGGGTAGATACTATCTTTCTCTTTTTGCATACAGATATAGCCAGCACAGCACGAGCAGGCAACAGGGCTTCTGTAATAACAGTGAATGGTGTTTCTATGCTTAATTGGGTGACCATTAGATTTTGGATCAAGATTGTCTCCAATCAACACAATTTCCAAACAAATGTTTCCAATTGCACTTTCAGCCTTCACGAACTGGAAATGAACAGAAGCTTCTCATCTGGAGACCTGTGACTTTAGCAAACAGTGGAACCAGAATGCATCGGCCCTTAACTTTTGAAAACATGCCCAAATAGAGATTTGTTTTCACTATCTATCTGGCCCCATCTGACAGCAAACTTGCATTTTTACTCTTTTATGTTCTTTAAAATTGTGGACAGAAAGACAAAGTAATAGTCTTGGTAACTGATCTCTTCACTGAGAATTAAGATGAACAGATTTCACACCCAGAAGTTTTCATCATGATCATCTAATTTGCCCTCTTATTTAAGGGATGAAATACAACTTCAGTCAGTAAAAGATGCTGACTTTTCAAAATCTGAAGATAACTCTCAAAGTTATGTGTTAAGCTATGCTGGAAAGCTGTGGGGCAAAGTTCGAAAATTAGAGTCTCTAAAATTATTTTAACTGGACCTTCAGATCTTGTTCAAAGTAACACACAGGAATCACAACTGGATTTTGGAGTCCTCATACAGTGCCCTCTATGAAAAGGATCTTGATTTCTTGAGTTGGATTTTCTCTGTGGGCCTCTGATACCTTCCAGACCAGCTAGACAGATGCTAATGTTTGCCAACACACTAATTCATAACAACAGTGGGCTGTTAACACTGTTATATGTGTCAAAGAAACATTAAAACATTTTCCCGAATTTTAAGAGAGTGAACAAAATCTGTTTCCCAACAGCTGAGGTGATTATTCCCCCCAGTGCATGTTTTAAGGTCTATTTAAGTGATAATCTCTGCTGCCTTGAAATACACAAAATAACAAACAGATGCTCTGGCTGATCAAATGCAGAAGCAAAGTTAAGGTACTAATCTCTCACAAAAGGACTGTATTGCATCTGAATGCAAAGTCAATAGGGGGTTATTGTTGATGCAGAACAAACCATAATAAAGATGAGAAGAAATGTAGTTTCATATTCTTCCATTCAGAAATCTGACAGTGCTACCTCTGTAGCAGTCATTTTGAGGATGTGCATGTCTCCATGTCTCTTGAAGGGGACAATTTGTATTCACTTTCCAGACTTTACCATTCTGTATCATTTAAAAGAGTGGTTATATATTAGTTATGGTTTTGAGTGACAAGTTTTGCTTTTTTTTTTTTTTTTTTTTTTTTCATGCATTATTTTTATTCCAGTTAAGTCTTGCTAAACCAGGAGGGGGAGAGTGCACAAGGAACATTAAAGGAAATGATTTGGAAAAGGAGAGAAATACTTAGGAGCAAAAAGAACCTATGGACTTATCCTGGCTGGACTCCACACTTAAGCAAGTGTAATAAACCAGCCTTTATTCTGACCTTATCCATCCCATTCCTTGTGTTGGGAGCTGCTCTATTTGAAATGGCAAAATAAGATCTGTGGAAATTTATCATTAATCAACTGCAGTATTTCATAGCACTTAAACCACAGCATTTGATGAAGAGAGTTAGTAAAAGGGGAGCCGCCTCCTCTCCTAAATCTTCAAATATTGGATGTCTGCTCTGGAGATTGTTTGTTTCAGGTCTCTTCCTTAGAAGTAGTCAATCTTAGTCTAGGCATCCATGTATTATGAGAATTATTTATAACAGCCTTGACTGTCCCACGATTTTTCCCCTTTGTTGCATGGAGAAGAAGCTGGTTATGGAAAGGAATCTGTTCTGAGTACCAAGTGCAGTGGAAGTGAATTAAAAAGGGATGATTGCTTTTATTCCAGAATTAAGAGCATTTACTTTCTTTTTTTTTTATTTTTTTATTTTAATTTTATTATTTTTTTTTTTTTTTTATTTTTTAAGGAAAATATTTCACTTATACATCTTTAAAAAATCTGTTATATCTACAGAGTACATTATATGCATTACACAGAGAAACAGATACTTTCTTTTAGGTTTAAAGTGAAAGTTTCATTTAAAAAAGCTCTGTGTGACCACTTTATACTCCTATTGCTAATTATTTCATTGAAAATAATTAAAACAGTGTAAGAAAGAAAACAAAATAAAAGCCTGTTTTCTTACAACTGTCACTGAATACAAAAGACTGAGTAAGTGTCACACTGTAAGATTAATCAGGAATACAAACATTACTTAATATAATGGCTCAAATAGTTGGGCCAGAATCATAGATGCTGCAAATCTGCAAGACGCAGTGGAGATTTGCAGGGTTACAGAAACAAGGGATCCAGCTATCAGTACTTGAAATATTTTAATATATGGATGCAAATGATAGAAGTGCTAAAAGCAGAATGCCCGATTTTCTTCTCGCTTATGTCAGTGTTAAAGAAGAGTAACCTCACTGAATTTATTTAACACTCTTCTTTCTGACCTCTGACTTGCTTGTCGTTCTACCTAATAAGAAATGTGCAAGTGGTTGTCTGGGTAGGACAGCAAAACATAAGATAAGGCAGAAAAATACAAACATGGAGTTTTAGTTTGAGTAAGGGAATTAGATGTCATCCTTGTGCTGAAAGAGTTTTGTCTTTGCTTGTAATAGGGAGTATGTTTATCCAAGAAGCAAAGACATGCATTTCATTGAGGCTTGAGCTGTATAAACTGAGATCAAGGGAGGTCCTGTCCATACTCCAAGTCAGGTACAAAGGTCCTGAAACCTGGACCTGGGCTTTCCACATTTTCCAGTACCTGAGGAATGCACAAAAATTGTAAGAACAGGCTCCACTGCTGCTACTAGTATCTATTTTTATAAATCTTACTTTCCAGATAATAATGTGTTACTGTGGAAATGCCAAATGAAAATATTTCACTGCTCTGAACATGATTTATTTATATTTTCTCAGACAGAAGATGTGAATGTTGAAAAACTGATGATTCAGCTGAAACATAAAGATGCCTTTCAGGTAGAACAAATAAGTTATCTGCTGGTTTTTGGGTTTGAATTTGTTTGTTTGTTTGTTTGTTTTATTTTTTGTTTGTTTTATTTTTTGTTTCTGTTTTCTAGTAACTGCCTGGTGCAAGCAAGAAGCAAAACAGGAACTGGTGCGTCTAATGGAAACAATCTGCTCATCTCAGCTCAAGTGAGAGGAAGTCTATTATTCCAGGGCTGCAACATCAGCAAAGCAATTAAATTAAAGAGTTCTACAGATTTACAACATAGATAAAATGAATTAAAATAGATTGAATTTAGAGCTTTAATCACCAAGGGAGAAAAAATAAGGAGGGTGGGGTTTGAAGATGAAAATCCCAGAGTTCAAAATAAAGAGAAGCAGAATACACAGCCATAGAGACTGATGGTTATGCTAGTGTAAAAGAAATGTATTACTTCTTGCAGGATTTTTGGTTCCTGTTTTCTATTTATGACCTTTTGACATCTCTGTTGAGATAACCTTGCTCAATTCTCCATGTGTCATGAAGTGTTTTATTAGACCATCTGCACTTATCCTGATTGAATCTGATACAAGTTTCTAGAGAGGAGATGCAGAAATACCTAGCTGCTCAACAAATAAATACTGTAAGTACCATCTATGAGCTCTGACCACCATCAGCTTTTGTCTTATAGCTGTGGAGCTGCTAGCATATGCCTTGAAGTCGCATGGCTCCTGAGACGTCTCTGAATCCAAGTAATCTCCCTGAGCTATGGATTCACTGACATTTTGCTGTATTGCTGCCAAGAAGAGATTTGTCATATCTTTAGACTAAGAGGACAAATTCTGCAGTACTAGCTAGCTCCTCTCCACAGGGGAAATCAACATACACTTCTGGATACGCCGCAGTGTTATGATCAATATATTTGCTCAAATTTAACACTACACGTGGAAAACAACATTAGCATTTGGACAAACAGTTGCAAGCAAATATCTACATATATATGGGATTTGTATTCTTTACAACTTAAATGTTTAGAGAATATATCTGAAATTAATTGGACAGAGCTAGATTTTAAGATATCTTGATTTTTGTGGAGAAAAGTTGACATTCAAATTTTATTCTACCTAATAATAGTGTTCTTAGTTTCTGAAACATGAACAGATTTATAGCTTCAGCATAATCTTCAACACTGCCATTTTAAAATATGCATCCGATACTTTATAGTGCTCCTCAGCAATTTTTTAACTGAAGTGATTTAGAAGTCTAGAGTATTTTTTGATGTAATAGTAGCATTTAAGAAAACCAACAACAAAAACAAAACCAGTGACTTTCAGTATGACTTAGGGCATCCAGAAGATAATTTCTAAAATAACACAAGTGTCTACATGAAAAATTACTTGATGCTTTCATGTCTATGACCAAAAGATTCACCAAAGAATCCCATTTTCTTGAATCAGTGGATTTTTCAAGTCACTGTTAGCTCAGCACAATACCAGAAGTGTCAGGCGCATATAAGTCAGACTGTTCAAATTCAGTAAAACCCAGACAGTGCTGAGGTTACTGTATTCCATGCTGGAGCACAGTCTACAGCAAGAAAAGCTTCCAGACTCACCAAGCCTGGTGTGGCAATGATCCTCACATATGCTAAATATGCAGATAAACAGCAAGAGGTGAAGCATTTCAGCTTATCCAATAACTCAATTATATTCACATGAGACATAGAAAGTTTTTTTAGTTTCAAATTGCATTGCTCTCCTTAAGAGAGATGAACGAACATCTGTCATATGAGGAATATATGCAACAATTGAGCTTTCTACTTTTGGAGGAAAATATGAGAGAAATATCAGGAAAGAGGTTTCTGAATTCTCCCTTCAGAAAACACTTCTCTTCTTGCAAAAACACTAAAGAACACTGAGACGGAGATAGAAAGTTGGGAAAAGTCTTTGTCCTCTGTGTATATTGTCTTCTCATCCCTATTTGCCTTGGAACTGACATTCAGTCAAAGTTTAATTTGAGGGTGGGGATCAGTATCTATTAATGAAATAGAAGGATTCATGTTCAGATGTCAATCTGATATCCATACACTCTTTCTAGACTGCTGGGTAACAGTTCGTTTCACAGTGGTCACATTCAGCCCATCAGTCCCAGTAGGAACTGCTGTATATAGTGAAATTTGGATTCTGAAGAAGTAATTTTTTCCTTCTTTCTTCTATTATTTATTTATTTTATTTTCTTGTTTAGGACTCTATCAGACTCAAGGCAAAACAAAGTACCTGATAATTTTGTCAGTTACAAACCAGTAGAAGGAGATGCAAAATGATAATGTCAAAATTTTCCCATCTCCACAATGGCTCCCAAGGCATGCAGCTTTCAAATACTTCCAAGGACCTTTGGTGCTGATTCTGGAGATCCTGAAAATACTTGAATGGAGTTGGCTTTTTTTTTTGGTCATATTCAGGCCTACAGACTTAATTTTTACAGCAGGATACTTTAGGCAAAATTTCTCATCATTAGTGAACACTTAAACCTATTACTGTGCAGGGCCCACATTTTTTGTGGTGAAATAAGACTACAGGTTAATAAGTTACAGTCGTATTTCAATATGTTGCCCAATATCTTTTTATGGATTTGCAATGCCACTTACCCTAAAGGAAGTGAGAAGAGCTGTCATCTGTACAATGAGGGATGAAACTACTATAAACATTAGGTCAACACATCCCCTCCACCTGCCCATGTCATATATACTTAGTGCTAATTAGGTCTAACTCTTCCAACTCCCATATTTTTAGTTGAGATTTTTAGGAGTTGTCCTATCCTGTAGACACTTGGATTGGATGAGTGCTTGAAGTATACCACATGTAATTCTCTGAATAACTGTGACTTAATATGTGTATATGGCCAAACTCTTCACTGTCAAGCTTTTGCTCCAAGTTCATTTTTATGGGTTTTATCTTCCTGAGTTCTTTGCACAGTTTAGCTTTTATGATCACATAACTGATATTATCTAAGAAAGCTGAACTGCCTGATTACTATTTTATGAAGCTTTAGGATAACCAAACAGATATTAGCGTTTTTATTACTAGCATACTGGATTTTATTGAGAACAAGATGCTGAGAAAAAAAAAGAAAAAAAAGAAGAAGCAAGCTGCTTCATAGTCTGATTCACTAATAACTCAGTTGTATTAACCTATATTGACTAGACTGCAGCCTCATAGTCTCATTCTGCAGTGGAACAACATATGTAGGGAGGGTTTTGACTTATGCTGATCCAAAGAACATGAGAATTCATTCAACTGAAAGGAGCAATGTAACAACAGAAAATGTTAATTTTTCATTTCAAGAAATTAATGTCTATCATCATTTTGGTATTAAAACTTCATAAAGTAGAGAGAAATAAAATTGAGGTTCTAAGAGTTTCAAGGATCTCAGGTGAATACCTTTTATCATCCAGTATTTCCTTATTTTGAATCACTGGCAATTCCCAAATTACTTTTTAGAAATGCAGATTTCCATTCAGCTGTTGAATATTAGTATAAGCTGGTGACATTGAGACTTAGGCTGGATTTTCTCTATCAAATGTATTCAGTGAGCTAATAAATACTACTTTTTATTTTATTTTTTTTAATCTATGAAGTGAAGAGCTACACAAATTCTATTTAGATATCTAATATATGTCTCACAGTTTTCATGATGTAGGTGAAGTCTTAGATGACCGAGTGCCAGCATCAGTCTCCAAATTGAGTTAGTAAAGTACTTCCTCATGGCTATAAACTCATTTTTTTCTGCGTTGACAGTTGTCATGGTTTGGTGGTGTTGCTGTCAGTTTGACAACAGTTAATTCTTCCTAGGAATTATCAGAAGAAAATGCTAATTTTTAATAAGAAAATACTGATCTGAAAAACGCTTCATAACATTTTGTGTGGCAGGATAATTTTGCATAGTGGTGCTCCAAGGAGACTAGCTCTCCAGAAGGAAAAATCACTGTGCAGATCTGTCTCATAATCTAAAATCTAAAGACCATTTACATAAGGATAATAAGGAGAAAGAACAGACTGAGCAAGGCTGTAAATGTCTGAAAAGAAAGATAAGGCCAGATATGCTGGTATAAGCTTTCTGCATGGTGCATCTCAGATGATGGAAAGCAGCTGTAAACTAGTCTAAGCTGCACTTGTGATTCTCTGCATCAGTGGAGCAATGCCAAAGGTTTATCAACAAATCCATTGCAAGTGGCAGCTGCATCTTTCCAGACAGACAAAGCTTTTTCTACTGAATGTAGTTTAAAGAAAATATTTGCATATATATAGTAGTGTATTTGTTTGCGTGCGTGCATACATGTGTATTTACACGTACACACATAACTCTGTGAGTATGCGGTAGGCCTGGTAATACTATTTGGTATTCAGTTTTACCACAGTAAGTTGAGGATCTGCACAAGGGAAGGAGAGACTGGAAGTGATTGAATATGAGTGGCTGCTGGTAATTGTAAGGTTTGTAAAATGGACAAAGAGCTGTGAAGGGATGGATGTTAGGGTAGTAAGCCAGTAAGGAAATCACTGCAAGCTAATTTGCTGGAGCATAGCATGGGTAAGTGTGAGAATCTGGGATATGGACCATGTGCATGGATAAGGACTGCAGATCAAAGTGAGGAGTTAGCATCAAAGTATAAATGAAAAAGACTTTAGGACTCCAGAAGAGTAGTGGAAACTGTCCATGAAAACAGGCTGCCCCAAAAGACTAAGATGAGATAGTTCAGTACTAAATGCATTTATAGCCTGAGAATAGGCTTGAGCTAGGACTTGGAGATGGGAGGAGTTAAAGAAAGAGTAGGCCAAAGACATGGGAACCATCCGGGGCATACTCATTTGTTATATTGTAAACAACTAATATTGAACAGGAGTATTCTTGGCAGTTTTGGTTCAAACCAAAAATGCCTGTGTCAGCCTGGATAAAGCTAGAATGAAAAATATCCTAGTGATTAGGAGAGCTATGAGAAACTAATGAAAGATCCTAAAACAACAAGTATCAAGCAACATTAATTACAGGAAATGTTGTAGTATTTATAGACACACACACATACACACATGTATTTGCAGAACAACTTTTACTCTTTCAACTTTCATGGATTAATCTCAGTGGAGGGACCCTTTCAAGCAGTAAACAAAATATTTTTATTCAGTATATTTGTGAGCAACCCATAGATTTCCTTTAAAAAAATTTTAAAAAAAGTAATCGAATGGAGTCTGCAGATAGTTGAGGTTATGGCTGACTGGGTATCTTATTTATCAGATGGTATATTTTGTTCTAAATTCATTCTCTGTTTGTTTTGAAGAAACTGCATTTTAACTTTATGGTTTCTATAAGATAAGACTAATGCTAGTGTTTACAGTCACATTTTATTGTCTGCTAGCACTTTAACTAGTGAATAATCCAGTGACTACTGAATGCTCTTTTGGGTCAGGACAAGTTTACTTTCTCGTATTATTAACAGTGTGGCAATTTGGTGAGTTCCTTAGTGGCAGAACTCAGGGGAAACTCCATTAGAGTGAAGTGTTCTTGAGCACTGGAATACTTCATACTGTCCAAACAATTATCCAGGGTAGTGTGTATCAATGAACAAAGTCAAAACACATTCAAAATATCTGTAGTTCAAGTTCAGCCACAAAAATTGCACCAACAGCTTGGTGTATTACATG
This sequence comes from Coturnix japonica, assembly GCF_054131305.1. Lineage (NCBI taxonomy): Eukaryota > Metazoa > Chordata > Aves > Galliformes > Phasianidae > Coturnix > Coturnix japonica. Next base: position 6,784,640 of record NC_140663.1, read on the forward strand.
GAAACACAAATCACTAGGTATGGAAATTCAGTGAGACTTGCAATATTGAAAAGCCATTCATAAGCATAGCTTTTATTTACAGGAATTACCTGTATTTTTCCAATTATAATACAACTGGAAAACTCTAGTCCTGAACATTAAAGTTTATTATACATTCCTGGGTTATAGAGAAAATATCTTCTGTTTTTCCTCCACATTCCCTTTGTCATTTGGAGATAAATGAAATAATGTTACTCACAAACACATAAAACTTGATTATTGTGACCAGCCCCCAAAATTCAACTCAAACACAGGCAGAAACAAACATGTTGTGTTGCATATATCATCAGGCTGAAAGCAAGGGCTATGTTCCCTGCTCCTGTATTGTGTTAGAGGGCATCATTTCTGCTGCACATCAGTTTTTACCCTGAGAACAAGCACTGCAGCATAAGCACATCTTTGGGCAAGTACTCAAGAATATGACATTTACTGCTCTGCTACCAGAAAATGAGTATTTGGGACATGAAACCTAAGGATAGGAAAAAATATCCAAAAGAAAAATGCCAGATTCTTGAAAGGTCTTAAACACTCCACTGAACATTAAGGAAATGCTCTTTTACTGCAGCTGAAATCTTGGACAGGGATCTTTTAGAATATACATCAGTTTTTCTAAATTACTTGTCAAGAGGAAACACATCACTATATTCACTGTTACTTGGAGAGAAACTTTGTATTTATCAAGATAGTCTACTTCAGCTACCCTGTTAGCTGTCATCTTAATGCTTCTCCTTAGTTAAGAAAAATAAGATTATGTCATCTCTGAGATTCACTTCTGAGTCAAGTTGATAGGAGAAAAGAATATACTTTGAGAGCAAGCTTTCTAAAAACAAATGAAAGTACAACCTCAAAGCAACACAAAACAAAGTAAACAAGCAAGCAAACTAATAAAAATCTCTCCAGAATTGGAGCTTCAGAAGAAATTTATTAGAGTGGTTAAAATAATAACTATAAAAATATTATATCTTGAGTATGCTGCATGTCTCTCACTAGTCTTTAATTCAAACATATATAAGAAAGAAGTAGGCATTGGTGCCTCTTTTAGAGTCTGCATGAGCAATAAAATAAACAGTGTGGAAAATACTGGTATTTAATGACAAATGCTGTAATATGGAGCACAAATAATGTTTTATTTATCAGCAGTGAAATTATACAGCCCAGCACTTTCAACTTCTGTATCAATCTGCCGTTTTCCCCCCCGAACGATGGCTTTGGAGTAAATAGGATAATAAAATATTACCTTAAAAAACACTCAAATAATTTGCTTCAAGGCTCATAAAAAATCTCTTATGAACTACAGTCTGATAATATCTAGTGTTAAGTAATAGCAGAGGTGCTGGAAAAATTCTGGTCTACTAAATTCTACTAAAGAAATAGTGCTTACAAGGCTTTACTAGTCTGAAATAATTGAAGTACTTCATCAACTTTGGGACACAGAAATCCTGTGAAGCCTGTCTATTTTCCCAATTGATGTGATATTATTACTGCATATAACTCTTCGGGAGGCACACAAACACTGAAGGCATGCAAAAAGTCTTTAGATCTTTTGAGGCTTAACTCTTGATTATTCGGTGTTTAGAAAGAATGATGTTCAGCTAAAAAACACAAAAATGCCCTTTGATAGAGAAATTAGGGATCACTGTGTGGTTGATATGGAACTCTGGAGGTCCTCTTATCCAACTCACTTGCTCAAACAGGGTGACCTAGAGCAAATTGCCTAGGACCAAGTCCATTTAGTATTTAGATGTATTTGTATTTAGTGAGGTTTGAATATCTGCAAAGCCATTTTATGAGATCTCACGACACTACTTGTATTGCTCTTGTATTGTGATAGCATGTCATAATATTAATTAATAGTGTATTTTGCTACTTTGCATTCTCCTGTCCATCACTGATTCATGCATTACATTTTGTACTGTGCATTTGCAAGTATCTTTATAGCCCTATCACACTAAGATAATGTCCATGACTAGGTTTCCTATTTCTATAATAAGAAAGAGATCTAGCATTGATATCAAAGCTATTTTGGTGGCTCAGATGACTTAACATACTGGAAAGCCTGACAAAGAGAAATATCCATGCTATGAAGTCAGACAGACTGCTTACTTTGGGGATAGGATTCAGCTCACATCCTAAGACAGACATTTACAGTCCAGAAAAGTCTCAGAATAGTCTTTTATTTTTCTCTTCTGAATCTAAAATTTATCTAGATGTTTAAGGTGATAGATGTATGCTAGCTATGCTAGCTATTCTACATGCTTCTAGTACCTGGTTGTGTCTTCTCATTTACTACAGAAAAAGCCAAATCTGCCAGCTTCAGAAAAGCAGAGAAATAATAACAAAAAATGCCTATCACTCTTCTCTGAAACATACTAGTTTAAGTCAGACATTTATATTATTGGTTTGAATGGAATTGCTGTGCATTATAGCAACAGAAACTGTAAGTGATAGCAATAACACTGGAAAGCTTTTACCAAATTAAAGTGAGTGTTTTGGATCAGCTCCCAGCAGCTACAGATTCATTTCTCAGAAACTAGCAACTGGTCATCTGCAGCACCTTTGCTTGCAATTCCCATAGAGTCCTCATGACCTGAATAGCCTGCAGAAATTCCTTTCAAGCTATGGTTAGTTCCATAGGTCAAAACAGCTTCACATAGCTGTGCATGAGTAGTAATTATTCCTTTCATTGAAACACTGTGATTTAAGTAACAGTTGATAATGTTGGTTGACAGCATCTTGGCAGAGAGTAGACAGACAGATCCCTTCTCCTCCTTCAGTAGTTCTTATTTCTGCTGTTTTACTAAAACAGCTCATCATATTTGTAAGCTTCAGTGTGCAATTCTTCTTAACACACCCCCACTTAAGATCCACTGAGGAACTTCCATTGTCTCAGCTATTTTTGAGGATAAGCATTTCTGCAGGAGTGTTCAGAAACCTTATAATCACTAAAGCTTCAGAGACATTAAATATCATCTTCTTCAGCCATTAAAAGAGGTGATTTCTCTTCTTGAAACCATAAATGTACGAGAAATAACACTACTTTTAAGAATGACAAAGCACTACCATAGTATACTATGGCCTTTGCTCAGGAGTGTGGTAACAGCTGTGAGTTTATGGTTCGAAGAGAGAAACTGGAGCTAAATCCATGCTATATGAAACAAAAGAAACCTAATAATACTAGCAATCTTTAAAAGAAACACCTTTCTCTGACCTCTTTATAGAGAGTATTTCTTTGCATAGTCTAAACCAGACAAGATGGGTGAAGAATTTTAGTGAATAATATAGTAAGAATTTACTAACTAAAGATTGCATAGAGACCAATTTCCTGAAGTGACCCATTCCCTTAGAATCATCCCTACTTTAAAACAAAGTTCAGGGCTGACTTGGGCTTTTGAGTCTTGCATCTCTTATCATTTATGGCACTAAGGCTCTTCCATTCCTTACAGTATATTTCATTCAAGATGCCTTAGGTAGTTCTAAAGTAGTTTGCTTGGATACAAAAAGCAGTATGGTAGGTTTTCATGGCAGTTCGCCCAGACTAATATAGCTACATCTAGCTGTGTTAATTAGTCACAACGGAGCCCCACAATAAAGTTTGTTTGCTCAGTGCTTGCTCGGGTATCTTCATGCTCTACAGCTTTATGTCTTATAGGCATAGTTTTGCCTAAGGGAAAGTTAACATAGAATCATCACAGAATCTCTCAGGTCAGAAAAGACATAAAAATATCCATGTGAATTCCATGTTCTTTAGCTTCATGATGATCTTCGGGCAAAACCTTCACAGTTACACAGGGCAATGCCTGTATTCCATCATCAGAGAAGTTTCAGCATGTCTTTGCCATGCTGTTAAAATGTGAAACATAAAATCTGTTTCTCTTTTCTATGGCTCTGCTGAGGTTATACAACTAAAAAAAAGAAGCATATCTTAAATGTTTGTTTGAAGCAATAATACTTTGAGTAAATTATTTTAAAAATCTGAAGAAAAAGATATACCATGTCTCCTGTGTCTGTGTAATACTTTGAAGAACATCTACAGTTTGCCTTCAGGGATGTATTCACTGTCCAGCTTGGAAGCAGGATTTTGAGTACTCTGTGAAGCTGTAGATACCAGACAACTTGCAGTTTTATTCTGGTTACACTCTAATTAGAATGGGACTATTGGGAATTCAGCTTCTACTCCACTGGAGTTATGCTCAGTTACAAACTCAGAGAATAAATAAATGATCCACAGAGTCATGCCTTTTTGCAGCATTCTAAAGCTTCTTCTGCAACCTTTCCACCACTTATAAGCTAGGAATGATAACAGGAGAAATGATTAAGATATCAGTATGTTGAGAAAGAGAACACAATTTGCATTTGGCATCTTGTTGGATGAGAATTATAGTTCCACGTTTTTGTCTTTGTAGCAGTGGTGTCAGACGGGTATGCTTAGTGAATAACTTTCTCTTTTAATGTGCAATCTAAGCCATCAGAGGTCTTGAGCCAGTGAATCTCCATAATCCCAAGAGGTAAATTCTTAAAAGATACTGTTGGTAAATGTTAATTCTGTTCCCTGAGTTGGAGCTCAAAATCAGAGAGGAAGGAGATAAGGAAGCATACAGGCGTGCCTGATAATTCTGCACACATCACCACAAACAGCTTCTCTGTCAAGATGATAAGGGAATATCCTGCTCACTCATCTTGTTTTGCACATTCCTACCAATTTCATGTCAAATGTCAGAGCCTTTGACCACTCTGCAATTGGGCCACACAATATAAGCAAAAGACTACAAAGGCACAATTTTTAGTTTCCGTTGATTCATTTTCCTAAAGACAAAACATCTGTGACAGATTTTCCTGAAATATGAATTTTCTACTCACAAAAAGCAGCAGTTCAGACTTCTAAATATAACATGCATGCCTGAGTGCGGAGGTCTAAAGAAATGTGCCAATTAATTGACTAGGGAACTTAAAAATGGAAACCTGTCAGATGGATTTGTCTGGACAGTAGATGGGAATGAAATGAAGAAGGAAAGTAATGCGTGTGTTGGCACTGCTGCCCAATCAGGTGTCTTGGAGAAGGCACAAGCCAGGTGATACTAATGGGGAGGGAGTTATTTTTCCCCATCATCTCCTCATTGCCAATCTTAACTGACACTTTGTTTTGGAAATATTTGGATAACATATTCTTTCTGCTACAGTTACAGAAACTAGCAATAAAGCAGAAGATGTCTAGAAGTGATATCTCTATGAAGAACTCATGATGCATGACTTTGCATCTCTAAAATTTCAGAAAAGTGGAAGGAAGTTATAATTTATTCCCATGATGGTTTTACACTTGTAGCTAGCTAAGCTCTGTCTTGCTGCTCTCCTGCTTCTTCTGAACAGAACAGAGGGATAAAATATAATGGAAAAAGCTCACTAATTGAGGTAAGGAAAAGGAGATTATTAACCAGTTACCACCATGAGCAAAACAAACTCAGCATGTGCTGCTAATAGACTAGAACAGCGAGAACTAAAGGGAAACAAAAACCACTGCCTCCTGCCACTGAGAAGTGCAAGGGAAAAGTTATGTATTTGGTCCATAGCATTTCATCTCTGCTGATCCTTCATGGTCACTCTCTGCCTTTGCTGTATGTGGGATCCCACCTACAGGATGCCATCCTTCCCAATCTGATCCTGTGTGGACTTCCCACAGGCTGCAGCTCTTCAAGCACTGCTCCAACAAGGCTCCCATACCATGGGGCTGATCCTTTGGTAAGGCACAGCTCTAGCACGGGTACCTATGGCCAGCAGCTCCCTCCAGACATCCTGCTCCATTGTGGGTTCTTCTCCTTGGGCTGCAACTCCAGGCTGTGGTCTGTTGCTGCGGGAGCTCTCCATGGGCTGCAGCCTCCTTCAGGCCACATCTACTGCTTGTTTCATCTACAGGAGGCGTCATGCTTGCAGACTGTCATCTTGATGGGGGGTTTCGACCACCTGGGTGTCCTCTGGGAATGCAACACTGAAGGCTCAAAGCAATCCTGGAGACTGCTGTAGTGCATTGTGAAAAACTTCCTGATCCAGAAACTGATCAGAGGACAAACATTTTGGACCTGGACCTGCTCACCAATGCAGAGGAGCTCATTAAAGAGGTTAAGATTGGAGGCACTCCACCAACTCCTGGTAGAGTTTGTGACCTGAAGGAATAAGAGACTCACAAAGAGTGGACTCAAGACCCTGAAATTCAGGAGAGTGAACCTTAGGTTGTTAAAGAATTACTGGATTAAATCCCCTGTCCTTAGAGACAAAGGAATGGAAAAGAACTGATAACTCTATAAGGATGTCTTTCTGAAAAGACAAGAATTCTTTATCCCTCAGTATAGAAAAACAGTCAGAGGAGTCAGGAAATTGACATGGCTGAGCAAGAACCTGCTGGTCAAACCGGCATATAAAGGCAGTGGAAGCAAGACCCTGGTCAATCTGATCTAGTGACTGATTTAATGGTTGGCAACCCTGCCCACAGCCCTTCCGACCCAAGCCATTCTATGTTTGATCCACCTTCCTTCTGTTAAAATTAAGCTGTTTTTTCATGTAGAAGATATTTTGAGCAAATAAAAATTATATATTTTTTTTCATATTAAACACTCAGATTATGTTTGGTGCTGATACGTTGTCTTTCTGGCCAAAAAGTCTTCAGAAAAACTCTTTTTTCCTCTGAAAAAAAGTGTATTTAACAGAATTACTTACAAAATATGACTAAATTAGATGGATAATTCTCATACAGACTCTAAAACGAGCTCCCAGCCAAATGAAAATATTTTAATTTTGAAAATCCTTTAGGACAGCTGTGGTTGATGATGTCTGAGTGCAGTGTACCCATCTTCTCTTGGTCTTCTGAATGACTGCATTGCTGACTGTCAGCTCCCATAATGCAGAATCCTCAAGAGAACAGGTTTATGATGCCTCATGGGAGACACAGTTTTCTCAAAAGAGATTGTCTGCTGAGGAGAAACGAACCATGAAGAATCACAGAATCACCTGCCATAAGGCACCGTAGAAAAATTTCCAGAAACTTTTTTTTATTTTTTCACTTGGAAAAGTATTTTGAATTTTGGGGGTAGGTCCGAATCAGTCAAAATATTTTTGGAAGATTTTCTTATTAATTATTCAAGTTTCCAGTGCATCATTCTTGCCAATAAAACTCTTAGGATGGAGACAGATATCTGAGCACTCTTGCATGGACAGTCTGCTGTGACAGCATAGAGGAGATCAAGAAGTCAGCCAGCTCAACCAGCTGCCATAATACAGAGCTGTCCACAAACTTAGGTTTCAAAGATGGAATTATGACCACAGAGGTCTAAAAGTACATTGATTAATTTTTAAGGAGTAATGTATTTGATGCCATAGGTTGGAGCTAATATTGTTTATCAGTGCTTCCCCATTCATCTGGTTTGTAGTAGAGATTATCAGATAAACAGGTACTGCTGTCACTTTCTGCATAGCAGGAGGCTGGTGTGTGTACTGAAGAGAACTCAGGACAGTGACAGTCAGAGAATGAAACCACAGAATCACAGAATCGCAGAATGGACCAAGTTGGAAGGGACCTCGAGGATCATGAAGCTCCACACACAGGGACACCAACCTCCACATTTCACAGTAGACTGGGCTACCCAGGACCCCAGCCTTGAACATCTCCATGGACAGGGCATCCACAACCTCTCTGGGTATCCCATGCCAGCAGCTCACCACTGTCATAATAAAGAACTTCCCCCTGACATCCAACCTAAATCTTCCCTCCTTCAACTTAAAACTATTTCCCCTTGTCCTGCTGTTGTCTACCCTTTCAAAGAGTTTACTCCCCTCCTGATTATAGATTCCCTTTAGGTACTGAAAGGCTGCAATGAGGTCACACCTCAGCCTTCTTTTCTCCAGGCTGAACAAGCCCATCTCCCTCAGCCTGTCTTCATAGGGGAGGTGCTCTAACATCTTTGTGGCCCTCCTTTGGACCCTCTCCAACAGCTGTCTGTCTTTCTTGTACTGGGGGCTCCAGACTTGGACACAGTACTCCAGATGGGGTCTCACATAGGCAGAGTAGAGAGAGACAATCACATCCCTGTCCCTGCTGGCCATGCCTCTTCTGATGGAAGACAAAAAAGACAGATATAAAAGACAGATAGACAAGAAATGAGACAAGCTCAGCTCCAACAGAGATTTCTAGAAAACATTTTTATTTATTTTTAATTTCAACTCTAGATTTCCATATTACTGTGAAAAGACTCTATTACCAAAGAGTTATTTATAATGAATTTGTTGGTAAATCCCTATATATTTAAATACAGTGAGCCTGGTCTAATTCTCTAATAATTTCAGGGTTTCTCTTTATGCTATGTTCTTTTTGGAATTTAACAGAGAATTAACCTCACCTGTTACTGCAGTGGTTAATGCCTCTTCATTGTCAACTTAATATATCTGCATCTATGTAAATTCAGTCCTGAGATGACAGAAACTGAGGATTATAAACACAGTCTCTTAGTATAGAAGTTTTGTGTCTTGAACTACTGATCAACAGAATAGATTCTAGAATGGGTGTAGAAATAAGATACCTTTTCCATTGGCCTTTACAAACCTTTGAATATACTCGAAAGAGCCAAATATACATTTGCTATCAACCTGAGTTGTCAGCAGAGTTTCACTCTCTGCAATTTTGCTTTCTCCTCTTTATTCTGATATATATCAAGAGGTGTAGGATTGCTTCCAGAGTGAGATTTGCAACTCACTTGAATGAGGGCAGGCACTTACTTTCTGCATTCAGCACCTAACGGAGGAGCATGCTTGAAGAGGGATGCCAGCTATCAGCTAGATAAAGTGTACAGTGTTCTGGCAGGGACTGTATGTTATGGTAGCTAATTCACTGCTTTAAGTTCATGATCCTAATGGTTGAGCTTGTATTACGACTTCCTTTTCACATATCACCCTGAGACATGTTAGGACGGCTGCAGAGTGTCAGCTTTCAACTGTTTGTTCACACTTCTCAGTATATTAGTCATTCAAATCCACTTGCAGTCTTTCTTCTGTCCTATGTTTACTTATACATGAGCGGCTTAGCTCAAAGATAGAATTTCATCTTGAAATTGCTGTGTAAGGCATTTCTACACAAGCTTTGTATTAAAAGTCCTGATGCTCAATGATGAGTGTATCACTTCTATTTGTGGAATGTATCTCAAAGCAGGTGCTGTTTGTATGCCTGGGACATATTTTTAAGAGGTTTCCTTCTCATTCTTCTTGTACAAGAGAGTGGTTCTCTCTTTATTATCAGGAAAGAAGTGAAAAGTTCAGCCATTGAAAACCACCCTTTACCTTCTTGTCTCCTGATATCAACCTGCATTTCATTCCTGAAGCTTTGTTACATACTATTCAATGCACCACTTGGAAGAAATCCTGAATAGTTGTTGTCATGTGTCATGAGAAGGAGAGAGTGAGGAATGAAGAAATAAGAACTGCAAAGTTGGAAGAAGGCACCTTACAGAGCCTGGATTTCTCATGCCAAATTGTAGTGGAAAAAATGCAGCAAAGCAATGTAAGCACAGTTTGAGAAAAGTAAATGCTGTAAAACTTGCCTGCATTACATTCAATCTCCACTCTCTACATATTAGGTATATACATGTGTATGTATGTATGTGTGGTCTAAAGAGAGTCAACAAAACACGCCATGTGAAGAGCCATCAAGGAGCACATCTCATTCTACACTGGAATTAAACTGTTAAAGAGCAAGGAGTAAAATGGCTCTAGTCTCCAATTCTGAAATCAGATTAAGTACAGAAAGAGCAAGTGCTTTGCTGCAGAAAGAGCAGCGCTTTGTTGCTCAGTATAGTTTAGTGCTTGGAACAGAACAAAGAATAGGGAGATTTATTTTCTCAAAAATTATCAGTATACTGCAGAAAGAGCAAGTGCTTTGGTGATCAGTCTAGTGTTTGGAACAGAACAAAGAAAAGGGAGATTTATTTTCTCCAGAATTATCTGTTTTCCCCATACGCTCTACCAGTAGGTATTCTGTGAACAGTAAACTCCTGACACAACACTAAAAATAAACAACAGAAGAGCAAATGCTATTACTTGGAGTTTAGTGAGAGAAGAATCAATTGTATCTTCATTCTTTCCAAATTTCTCTCCAGTTTCAAGAAAGCAGACAACTCTTCAGCCATTTCTTCCTCCTCCCTCTTTTCCTCACTGGCATCCTAAAGTTATGCTGTCTCATAGACAAGGATACTACACTGCCACCATAGCCTTCTCTTTCCCACCTCCAGGAGATTTGTCATGTGGGCTGTGCCCCTCCTCATACTGACAGAATTTTCCCCAGGACATCAGAGTCTACTAAATTGAATGAATGAAAGTGTGCTCTCATTTTCTCAGAGACGTGTGATGTTGCCAGAATCTGTTGTGCTAACTGCACCAAAGAGGCATTTGGTGGGAAAGAAACAGGTGGAAGCTGAATGATGCAGTGCCAGCCATGCATCTTTCCTCAGTTAACAGCACCAGAGCAGTCTAAAAATGGGAAAAGACAACCCACTACACCTCATAGCCCTACAGTCTGTGCTGATTGCCAGGCTTTATCCTGCTATTGATTAGCCACACTTATCACTCACACTTGTACATCTGATGTCTTTCACCAGGAAGGACCTATTTTGCTTTCCAAAGCAATCCTGTGATGAGCAGTTTTGTTTCATTCTCCTATATGTCACAGATATGAGAGTTTCTGCTAATATTGTGGTTTCAACAAGCATCAAGAAACCAAGCTCTATGCTACTCTGGAATGAAATGTGTTTACATCAGTGTTTTAGTTTGAATAAGGAGGATTCTTTTTGAAGCTGATCTACTTTTGCCCAGTTAACATGTTTCACTTTACACTGATAGGTAGTAGGTGCTCTGCAAGAACAACTGGGAACTAATCCAGGCACAGCCCTCATAAATGAGTCTACAGTAATAGAAGGTCTGCAGCATTAGACGTCTCTCTCTACAAATCTCTCTGCAGACTGCATTGCATATTGGCACAGACAGGGTCTCCTTCCTGCTCACCATTTGGCCCTCTTGCCTTCCTTTTCCAGTGAAATCTGTTTTATCCCTCAAATAGGACCCTCATCAGCCTAGTCGCAGAGAAAGCTAGAACAAGATTATCATATTATTCAGAGAGAGTCCTCTGCAAAAGCATTGCCTCTTTCACCTACGGTCTTCTTTCATTCCTCTTTGAAATGTGTCTAAACTAAAACAGTCCTCTTATCTCCCTTTCTACTAAGTAGAGAAGGTGAGAAATATCTCTAGAGAGTGATTCATCTCATCTCTTTCAGTCATTTGTCTTGCACTGATGCAAGTTGCCTTCAGGATGTTGTTACATCTCTCCCTTGATTGCTGAGGGAATCCTCACAGATTTAGCAGAAAAGTTTTGGCAATGGAAAGTCAAGCATGCTCAGTCCCAGGTGTCAGAGATCCCCAAGGATGGTGAAAAGCAGCGGCTGTTTTGACTCTGAGAAATATCTAGGATAGATACCAACATGTTTAGTATGAAACTAGCAGATGTCTACTTCTGTCATGGTGTGTAATGTTGTCCTGTTCAAAAGGCAGTGGTATGTTATTGTAAAATAACTATTCTCTGAACATGCAAAAAGAAATTCAGAAGAATGAAAATACACAGGAATTTTCTGTTTCACCTTAATTCTGTCACTTCATTACTTACTGCAAGTAATAGAGCTAAGTCTACACTGGAAACATTAAATCCTACAATGTGTTATGGATTTTCAGTGGTGAACTGTTAGGTGTTCTGCAATTAACACAGCATGAAAGAACCATCACTTCTATGGATTTGTGAGTTCATGCTTTGCTCTAATGAGGCCCAAGATAAACTGTTCCAGTTTTGATGTATTGGCTACTAAATTGACCCTGGTCCATAGCTCACAGGAATCTGTAATCCCAATTATCTTGCACTATGTGAAGATCCACTGACTGCAAATGTCTAAGCCTCACTCATTTTACTCCATGAGTTCAATGCAGAAGGAAAACAAAATGTATTTCACTCAGGTTTCTGTTTTTCCCTACTTATTCCCCTGTGAAATATAACGTTTGCAGATGTGTGCACTGATATTTTATCTGGAGATACAATAGGGAAGAATTCGATCCATTGTCTTAACTATAAATACTGGAATTGTCCTTAGTGACAGATGACACCATGTGCTCTTTTGCAGGTGAAAAATGCAAAGCAAAGAAGGGTGAGGGGAGACAGTTCTCTTTATGTCTGCATCACATTTAGTAAACCTTGTCTGCAGAGGGCTCTAACAGCTCTCTTTCTGTCCTGGATCCATCCTTTATAAGAGGCAGCACATGAGTGAGGCTGCTAATTGTTTCTGCCAACATACAGGTGATGCCGGGAGGGTGAATATTAAAAAAGAATGCAGGAGTATGTTTCCCTGAACATCAATATTTCCTAAAGCTCACCTCAGTGACTGCACTCTAAAATGTTAGTGTTTGTGCTGGATGCATAGTACAGTGTTTGAAATCCTCTGCCAGGTATCCCTGTAAACAGTTTTGGAATGAGATCATGAGAGTTTTTGTGGAGACAGGTCATTAATTTCACAGATCCTATGAAGTAACAGGGTATAGTTGGATTCCGTAGTGATGACCATGATAAAAAATTGGGTAATCTTATATGAATTTCTAGTTCTGATGAGAACACGTGAACTGTACCATCCGTGTGTCAAAAATTGTGAATAGTGATTAACCTAGGTCAGCTTGTGCTCTCCAGAATTCCCTAGGAATTCTTCAATAGGACATAACTTGATCTTCAACAGTAGTAGGTGCTGAAAAGCCACTTGGACATTATCACTGTGTTGCTCTGTGAGTGTTGCAGCAGTGTTATACTGGTGGGCTTTGGTCATATCAGGAAAAACCTGACAAAGTGCTGGAAGAAGGGAATGGTAGGTTAGTCCATTGGTGTTCTTTGCTATTTGATGTTTATTTAGTGTCCTTTTAGAAAAGCCTTTAAGGTCTCTGAAAGCATCCTTGACTCTCTCACCAAGCTACTGAGGTTCAGTGCATCTTCTACCTCTGAAGACCATGGGGTGAGGCCTCCAAGAGCCTACATTTCTTTAGTACTTGAGACACTTGTGCATTTTCTGTCTGGGTTGTACACAAGGAGTAAAGAGGCCAGAGGTGATGGTGTGATTTGTGTGCAACATCCCTCTTCTTCATCCTCTACTTCAGATGGGGGGCTTCACTCAAGGAAGCAAGAATAACAGTGGAAGTAACTGGATTCCTAACTAGTAAAGTGGAAATCATCATTTGCTGTCTTCTTTCCATGAGCAGCATTTTTCCCATGCATTCAGGCAGCAATGTATTTGAAACAAGTAGGACCCTTTTGCAGAATGTATTCATGTTAGAAATGATACTTCATTGATCTGCAGCTTCCTTGCTGAGTCAAAAGGCTATTGACTTCTGACAGGCTGTTGGGCCTCTGTGGGAATTTGTAAAATCTCTGACCATGCTAATGTTAACGTCTACTTAATGTTTTATCACAACAGGCAGATGCTGGCATATGAGTTTCCAGGAACCAAACCAGACACTGTGTCATTGCCCTTCACACAGTAGGCTTCCAATAGAAAGGAAGTCAAATCCAGTCAAACTGAGGTTTGAATATTGCTTCTTGGGTTCCACAGAGTAAGTTTTTTGTGCAACTATAAAGGTTAAATGCTGGATTAATGAAAAAAAGAATGAAAACACCAAAAAAAAAAAAAAAAAAAAAAGCAAAAATCTGAATTAGTATGAGAGTTTACTTACAGGCCTTTAAGAAAAAGTTCTATATATTACAGCCCATGATCTCAGATATCATAATTCTTCAAGATGAGTAGAGAGGATATTAGTTGGACCTCTAAAGCCATGCTCTGCGCTGTCAAAAAACAAGTCACATATTGTTAACCCACCTCTAACAAATGCTTACTTTAAAAACTTTGAAAAAATTAATTCTGCATCATGTCCACAAAACCTGCTCTAATGCCTCCATATGCTTTTAGTTAGAAAAAAAATCTGTTATCTAACCTAAATCTTTGCTCACTGAAAATTAAACCAATTACTTTTTGTCTATCTCCTGTGGAACTTTCTGAACAATTTATCACTCTTCTCTTCTTGGTATCCTTTGTTGTTACATTAAAAAACAAAAAAAAACATTGGTAGATTGTTATCTTGCATTTCTTTAATCTTTTCGTTATTAAATGCACCCAAGTCTTTCAAACTTTTATTTAGGATATGCTTCTTACTCTTTTCCAGTCTCCTTTGGAATTTCTCTAGTTTAGTTTATTACATTCTTTCTTAAAAATTGGTGCAGGAAACATATTTTTCTTTCATATGTGTCTTCAAATAAAATGTTTCACATTGCAGTATGAATTTTTAAAGACAAAGTAAATTTGCTTCCTTATCTGTTTGTTATTTCCTGTGTTCCTTCAGGTTTAATACCTTTGCTACCCTGTGGCAGTAGATATATATTTTTCTATGCTGGATTTTCTTCTCTCATATGTAGCATCCTTCAGATTTTATAAAATTTCACATGCTGATTTCAAAGCAAATCTCCAGTTTGCTGAGGTAAGTCTTTATTTTGACATCCGAGAAGACTATTTCACAGATGAAATGCCGTCATATGCCCCCGTGAAGCTCCAGTGACCTTAATAAGGCTTAATTTCAAAGACATTTTATTGAGATTCTGGATGTGGCCCAGATATTAAGTCATTACGTGGTCAATTATATGTCAATCTGCTGCAAAAGTTTTTCAAGCACATACACCAGCACTTTCTTGTGAGGCAAATAAGATGAAGAGAAACAACTCAAGAACATGTAGACAGGCATTTTTATTTTATTTTTTTTGCTTTTCTACATTGCTCTAGAAGAGTGTTTCTAATTTTTCTTTTCAGTCAGTATGTAAATATGAACTTATACAACATAGATATATTTGGTCAAAAAACAAATCAACAACAACAAAAAACACCACAAAAACAAACAAACAAAACCAACATTTTCTCCAGATTGGTAATAAAACAAAAGAACACCTTGAAGAGGAAATACTGTAAATGCAGGAACTGTATCTTCAGATATACACTAAAAGTCACTACATGCTTCAGATGAATGTGTCTGATGGAAACGTTACGAGAATGATGTCGTCAGGAATAATAATAATAAAAAAAACTGCTGAATTTATAAATGTGATTCTTTTTTGTATTATTGAGTCAAGAAATCTACTCTCTCCCCCCTTTTTTTGGACCTCTCACTCTCTCACTCTCATCCTGACTTTAGAAACACTTCCATACACATGGCAGTGTGAAAGTTCTCATGTTTGTTAGGTTTTGTAATTTCCATGCATCTGAACAGGAGACATACTGCTGTATGTCTCCTCTCTTTAAATGTCAAAAAGTTGTAAGTCATCTTCTCTTTCCATCGTCTTAGTTTTGGAACAGGGAAGTTTTCTTCTGAATACTTTTACTAAAAAAATCTATGCAAAAATGATTGATTTAAAAGAAATGAGAAATATATGAAAATGGAAGGCAGACAGTTTTGAGAGCTTTGATCATTATAAATTTGTCTGACAATTTTAAAGTGCCTTCTAAAAGATCCTGATGTATGGAAAATTCAATAACAAAATAAATGAATCTACTTTCAGACAGCTAGAATTAAAAATGCTGAAGTGAAGCAGTGAAAATCTGAAGTTGAGTTCAAATCCTTTCCTTCAGTATAAGCTTTCAGTCATGTCCCTTCTGTTGCCAAAGTCCTAAAACATGTACAACCTTTGATCGAAATCACTGATCATGGGGTATGTGTCCATTGATACCAGCCCTGTTTTCTTGTCAGCTGAACCATTTTTCCAAGGAATTAATCAGCAGGATGAAATTCAACTTTTCAGTCTAAAATGAGGGCAATAAGTATGGAACAGGAAATCCATCTGAAGTTGCATTTAAGTTGATTTAGATTAATAATTATTTTTTTTTTAAATTTTACTTTGATCTAATTTAAATTGGTTCATGCTAGTATGCTAGTGACAGAGCCAAAGTTTATGTCAAAGTGTGTATCACAAATTCAGAGGAAACTTAAATTACTGTTGATTGACGAATCCATTTATTCGGAAGTAGAAGATTCTACATTCATCTTTTCTGGATTAAATGAAGACAGTCTTTGTAATGGTGAGCCACCTGAGCAATCAAAAAAATCAAATTTTATTAAGAGATGGAAGCTGCAGGAGTAAGTCAAGCAAAGCGAAGTAGAATAAAATATGTAAAGTAACATGCATAGAGTATTTTTCAAAATCTAAATCAAATATTTCAGGATCAAAATGGTGAGAAAGAAACTAGGTCTGCTCAAATCCCATTTTCTGAAAAAAAATTGAGACTTAAGAGGCTTGAATTGTGTTTTAGGTTATTCTAATTTAAGCAACTGAAGGGAAAAATCCCATTCTCATTGTATATTGTTCTGGCTTCAGGAGAGACAGAGTTAATTACATTAGCACAAAATCACAAACTCATAAGGGCTGGAAGGTACTTCTGAACACCCAAGTGCAAGGTTCTGAATCTGGGTCAGGGCAATCCCAAGCACAGATACAGGTTGAGCAGAGAATGACTTGTGAGAAGCTCAGAAGAGAAAGGTTTGGGAATGTCAGTGAATAACAATTCAACATGAGCCAGCACTGTGTGCTTGCAGCCCAGAATGCCAACTGTGTCCTGGGTTGTGTTAAGGGAAGCATGACCAAGCAGGTTAAGGGAGGTGATTCTTCTCCTCTACTCTGCTCTTGTGAGACACCACCTAGAGTACTGCATCCAGTTCTGGGGGCCTCAACACAAGAAGGATGTGGAATTGTTGGAGCAGGTCCAGAGGAGGTCACGGAAATTATCAACTGATTCAGACTGGACAGAGGGATATTCCACGTGACATGGTTTCATACCGAACATTAAAACTGTTTGTCATGGCTTTAGGATTTTTGATCGCTATTCCACATCATAACATCAAGAAGTACACAGAGAGTTAAAGAGTTAATGCTGCAGTTCTGTGGATTGTCAATGTTCCTGGTTTCCTGATCTCAGCAGAGAAGAATGAACTACAACGTCCAGAAGACTTCTTTGTTCCATTTCCATTTTCTGTTCGGAGGGAAAGATAAAACTCACAGGGAGTCATGAGGCTGTCTCTTTGAGCTCTTTGCTCTCTATGTGCTTCTGGTTTTCTCCCCTACAGCATTAGAGTAAGGACTCTAGTTTCAGAAACTCTCACTCATTTTATTTGATTTATTAGCTTAAATTCCAATCATATTGCATTGTCACACTTTCCACTACTGTATATACTATATTATTCCCTTAGCTCTTTGCTGCTGTTTTCCTCCTCTAGGCTCATCTTCATCTCCCTACCTCTATTCTTATCCTCCTTTCTCTCTTCCTCCCTTTCCTGAGGTGGGGGTCCATGGGTACCTGCACCCACTGTTACAGAACCAGGCTGAACCAGGCTGAGCTGTGACGCTGCTGGCTGTTGGGGCTGCTGCTGCTCAGGGATTCACTTGGCATCACTTGACAGGTGGTGAGCAATTGCACTGTATATCACTTTTTTTTCTGTGTATATTTATGATTATTTTCAATTGTATTTCTCTCCAATTAAACTGTCTTTATCTCAATCCACAAATTCTACCTTTTTCTTATTCTTCCCCCATACTCCTGCAGGGTCGTGAGCAAACTGCTGGGTGTGCTGAGCTATCTGCAGGCATAATCTGTAACACCTGCACATCCTAACACATAGAAGTAGGGAATCCAGGCTCCTCTGTGATGTTTCACAGTTACTGAGACAGCTTTATTTTGCCCAAGGTTATTTGCCTGTTACTGCAGATATTTTACATCTTTGACAAGGGTCTGTGGGAAGGACCAGATGAGTATGAGCTGAAAGACACTGACACTTGACAGCACATCAGGTACTTCACCCAACTGGAATTTATTGCGCCATGGAATAAATGGGCATCTGGAACATGTACGGCAGCAACAGTCCTCTTGATCATCAATTAAAATAGTCTCAATTTGTTGAGTGATTAGGGTTTTCATTCAAGTAGGTGTCAAATAACTTTGAATTGCATTTTGTTCAATGATATTTCCAGTATTGATTTACTGAATGGTAATCAACTATGATTAGAAGTATGGGAATAGAGTTTCTGGTGGATTAATTCTAATTGCTAGTTCTAGTTTACAGACAGTATTTCTTTTATTGCAGTCAGTAATGAAATCAAAAGTTGCTTAGGCAAACAACAACAGCGATTTACATAAGACATTTTAAAGAAGGCAATTAAAGACATATCTATTTACGTTGGGGTCTTTATGTATTGATATAGCCCTAGCACAGAGAGTATTAAGGACATTTATT
The DNA here is from genome assembly GCF_054131305.1 of Coturnix japonica. Classification (NCBI taxonomy): domain Eukaryota; kingdom Metazoa; phylum Chordata; class Aves; order Galliformes; family Phasianidae; genus Coturnix; species Coturnix japonica. Next base: position 6,803,048 of record NC_140663.1, read on the forward strand.
TTAAATCACATTTATAATATTATTTAGATATACAACGATTATTATATCTGAGGATTCGCATATGCAAGAAAATAACATAGCAAATTTAATTTACTTTCTCAAATGTTTTTTATGGTGTCCATTTAGAATTATTTTGATACAACAGTCCTAGGAGGCAGTCCTAGTTGTAATTGCATGCAGGAGGCTTTGTTACCTTATCTAGTGTGAAGCAGGCTGGGTTCTAATATGATGATTTCTTCTGTCACAGATCTAGGTAAGGCTTACGTTGTTTTGCTACTCATTAAATGAAGAACAGATCTTCCTGTGTCTATACTGTGCAGCAACATGTTTGGAATTTCCAGGCTTCAAGTATTCAAACTGTTTATCTTCAGATATTGGTGAATTTCCATGATCAGTAAATACCTTCTTTGAATCTCCAGGATCTTGAACAAGATTTTTCATTGAGCAGGTGAACTGAGCAGAGTTTCAGTTTGTTGTATTTAAGAGCACTGTGATTGAGGGAATGACATAGAGTGAAAAAATAAAAATAAGCAAGGAACAAATCATACTGACTTGGAGGAGTGCACAGAGATAAAGTTTAAATCAAAAAGCAGCAGCACTTATGCATCACGAGGGGAAAAGAACCCAAGACAAATACCTTGCATGGGTGGGAGGTGTCTAGAAGCTCTTGTGAATGATGGTAGACAGCATATTGTATGTGGGTGTCAACTGTGATCAGATTACCCCAGCAACACACGAACTGTACCTAGTCTCAAGTCCCATTTTCTCATAGTTACAGATCTTGTTCTTGTTCTTGTTCTTTACTCTTATGCTTCATGTCCTCCTGAAATGCAGCATTTGAAATACTTTATGGTCTGTTCTGAGCATTTTGTTCCTAGAAGGAGGGAATTCCAAGAGTAAGAAAGAAAAGTTGTGGAACTTATCTGCAGTGAGCAAAAAATATATGCAATAGTTAGCAGTAGATAACTGTAGTAACTGTGATAGATACCCATTTCCCAGCAAGAATTTCAATATGTCCTCAGAAAAATCCCTAACTTACATTTTACTACACAGTCTGATTTGTGCAATAGAATGCTTGGGTATTTGCCAAGCACTAGGAAGGGTACAGAGGAAGGGCCACAGAGGCTGATCATTAGAGTTTTGAGAGGGTGCAGTGGGATAGATAAACCTTTTATTTTAAATCCAAATGTTCAAGATGCATTAAAAAAAAAAAAAAAAGTAAAAAAAAATAATTTCAGAAAAAAAAACCACTCCAATACAGACAGAGAAATGGTGTACTGCAGCCAAATAAAATACACTTGGGTGAGATAAATGCTGAACTATATGTCTGCAGCAGAAAAGTTTTCGGTTTCTTCTTTCACTCCCATATTCACTTAGTTCAAAGAGTCTGATAGCTATTTACCCTGATGTCACTGAGATCACACTTTGAAAACAATGATAGAATTAAGAGAAGATTAGGTCACAGTTTGGTTTACTGAACATCTGTTATCACTGATGTTTTGTTAGAGAGAAAGGCCCACTGTCATACATCAAAGAAACTCTGGATGTGTTTATGGGATAACAAACATGAATTCTATTCATGTAATGAAAAAATCAAACCCAGAAGTGAGCAAAGTGTGATGAATAAAGAGGATACCAAATGTCAAAACTCTGTTTAGTAGACTTACTATCTAAGGTAGATGCTAAAATCCAAGATCGAATGACTTCCATTCTTCAAATCTTTCTTGCTTACATTTTTTGGTCCATGTACTTAGAAGTCATCAGTAAACAGATATGCTTTCATTTCAGAGTGCTCCAGTATATACAGAGACATTTTCATACACTAAGGAGCACAACACCTCAGAGCTTTGCTACAGCAAGGTGTTTTGATTTGGACATTCAAAGATTAAACTGCTCATAAAGCTGTCAAGCGATAGCTTTAATCCTTTCTTAACACTAATTTCTATAATGATTTAGGAAAAAAAACAACAAATGAAAACACCAAACTTTTGATGAATTAAATTTTACTTCAGGTGATATAGATAACACCAGGATATAGAAAGATATTGGATCCCTTCTGCATTTTTATGTGAAAGTACCATCAGTGTGCTGAGGGCATTTGAACTGTATGTGAAACTACAGAAAGTAAGTCTTTCAAAATGTGTCTTCATGATCAATGAATGTTATTTCTAAGCCAAACCTACTAAAGCACTCATTTAGTATTATCATCATGTATTAGAAGATGAATGTTAATTTGTCAGGTAGAAAACATGTTTAAAAAGATAGTAACATAATAAGTGTGCAAAACAATTTCTGTTAAATGATATGCACAATCTCATGACCACATATTGTGTTAGCACTGGGTGCTTTTTCCCTTTATAAAGTTTTGAGTCCTGAGAAGATGCAGCCTGTGGCTTGTCAGGTTGCACACAATAATGTGTAGGACATTTGGATGTCAAAAACAATTAACTGTGACAATCAGCCAGTCAGTAATCTTGAACATCTTCCAGCTTTGCTCCATTTATGGTCATCAGTAAATAAAGCAGTATTCTTAAAGATGTGTTTTCATTTATTTTTTTCTGCCAGCTAGTGCCAGGCAACATAATGGAGCCTGTCAACATTGTTCCCCAATGGAAATAATTTGAATCCACATTGTATTATTTTTCTCCCAGTATAAAATGTTCCTTATCTATTTCATTCTCCTTTTACTTTGTGAGCAAAACATATTCATGATAAAGAAGTAGAGGTCTCTCATAATCTTAATGTTTAGTTACCTGGATTTGTTGCTGCTTTTTAAATACATATATACACATTTAAATAGGGAAGGAAGGAAAATGTTTGCTTCTGCAAATGCTGGTCCTCAGTTCATACATAAGAAAATCAATAGTACCTAATTAAGTATTACAGCTGTTGAACTTTTGAAATGAAATGTGCTTCACTCTGGCGCTTAGGACTTGGACAGTGATTTGGACATAGTTGTTTTCCTGATAGCTTATTAATACATTCCTCTGAGAAGCATATCATTTATGAGTTGGTTCTGAAAATGTATATGTTTAATTTGGACTCCCTTAAAGAGTTTGAAAAATGAATACAACTTTTCCTCTTGAGCTTTGATTATTTATTTATTTATTTATTTGAGCTGGGAAGGGTGCAGCAAATGAAAGTAGAAAATGGAAGAGCTTCCTGCCTCAGAATCTTGGCTTCTTGTTGGGCAGCAGGTTCAGCACTTTGAGACCCAAGGAAAAAACATTCAGCTGTGAAATGCCTTGAAAACTGCTCGTTGTTGCCCGAGAGAGGGTTCACTTTGTAAGGGTTAGAAGTAAGAATCAGTACACCCCACTTCAGGGGCACCTGAAGTGTAAATTCAAATTAGAGGATGTGGAGACCAGGGTCACCAGTAGACAAATAGCATTCAGAAAGGATTTTTACATTTGTGACAAGGACCAAAAGCACCACTTGGAGAAAATCTAACAGCTATGCTAACTAGTCATGCCAGCTCTTTCGTACTTTGGCATAGTAAATGTGTATCTTTGTTATGAGTGGAGGAAAACTGTCTCAATTTCAACAAATTGCTGACTACTACTGAAAATAAACCTTGTTTCTCCCTGACATATCTGCCCCAGCTGCTTTCACTGCTTCATATCCTCAGCAGAAGGAACAGCATTTTTATACAACACTGTTTATCTGAATGTCAAGAATACTTTCTTCCTCCTTTTCTTTTGTTTCCAGTTCTGTCAGGAAAAAAAAAAAAAAAAAGGCATTTTCCATCCTTAAAGATGAATGTTGTTGGAAGAATCTTGACAGCTATAGCCAAAAAGAGGAAAAAAAGCCAACACGTAAATACACTGTGGAAAATGTGTTGGGATGTGAGAAAGAAACTCTATAGCTCAAGCTCTGCCTTTTGTATGTGCACATATGACTGTAGGCAAATGACTCGATCTCTCCCATTCTATATCTTGGATGCACAGCACCTAATCTTATTACTGTTGCTATACAGTTGCAATTTAGGTAAAACTATCATTGTGAGGTTTAATAGCATTTAATACAAAATCAATATTATATACAATTTAAATTTAATCCAGGAAAGCACACTGAAAGAAAAGACATCTGTGAATTTTCAGCTTATCTGGACAAAGACTTTTATTAGCTGTTTCCTTGGTAACTTTTTGCAAGAAACCTTTAAAGATAATTTCACGTTTGGGAGTAGAAGATGCTGAAATAAGACAAAGTCTATTGATAAGTCTTAATACAAAGGCACAGTGCCTCCCAAGAAAGCATTCATGATGTAGCTTTTCTGTCTAAATCTCCTAGGAAAGAATTTTCTACAAAGAAAGGCCCAGCATGGGAGCAAAGATGGTCAGATGAATTAGAACACAGACAACAACATCAAAGCAGGCAGGCTCTGTTGTATTTCTCTGGCTTATTGCTATTATTATTATTTATTTTTTAATGTTTTTCTTTCACGACATACTGCACTGAGCTCAATAGTACTTCTCTGGCTGGGAGAAGCTGGGGTAAGAGGGAATGTTTTGTCTTTCTCCACAAGAGCTTTTCCCAGTGAGATTATATGTGCTATGACAGATGATAAAGGGTAATTCGTAGAAGGAGATGATGTAATTAAAATGTTTGTGTAGAAGGCAGAAGTAATCAATAAATATTTCTGTTCTGTAAGTGGAAACAGGCAAGAATAATGTACTTGTACAACATAAAGATGATGAAGTACGTTTCAGCTCACATAATAACATAATCTAAGGAAAAATATTGAGAAATTTTAATTGCTGAGATGACTTGCACATCACAGTCCAAATTGCTGATAAATGTTTTGACAAATCCTGAGGAAAGCCCAGAGTAAACCCAGAAGAGTGACAATAATCTGTAAATATTTGAAAAGGATATTTGGTTTAAAATATTGATATTTTTCTTGGTTAAGGGGAAAGCAATGGGATTTTGAAGATCAAGGCGCAGTGGTTAAAGACGCCACCTTGCAACACTGGGGCCCGGAGTTCGAATCCCCCCTGTGGCGCAAGTGGTAGAAGTGCCGCTCTGCTACACAGAGGCTCGAATCCCGGGGGCTGGACTCGATGATCTCTAAGGTCCCTTCCAACCCGCACGAAACTATGAAACTATGAAACTATGAATATAATTAATGTCAACATATTTTATATATTTTTAGTTGAGGAGATTAAAGTTTTGTTGTCAAAATTACCTGAATTATTCAATTCATTATTGTTACATTTCTTAAAATTTTGTAAAGATTTAGAACCATGTGGCATTCTCATTAAAAATATATCATTATGCCTTACCAAGGAGCTGATGAATGGTAAGAATGAAAAACATTAAGGTGTTATTTATGGGGAATTGTCCTTATAGAATTTGTAGTAGAATTTTTAGATATTGAAAACATACTTGATATATTTACATTTTTATTGGTGATGTGGCAGTAAATATATCATAATTGTCAATAAAATAAATCTGTGGTTAACACAAAGACTTGGGGAGCAGTACAAAATGATGAAGTTGTTGGATCCAATGAGGAAGACTGTCTTGTGAACTGGTTTAATAATTATGATGCCTTTTCTTTTCTGATGACTGGCAAGTGTTGTCCATGTAAGTATGAAGAACAGTGATCCCTAGAGCAGTTAATAGATGCCAGAAAATAATATTTTTAAAAAGTTTTAGGAAGTAATCAGGGCAAGAATTAATGGATGTTTCAATAGCTTTCTACATGACAAAAGACTCATGTCTTGTATGTAGCAGCAGTTTACATTAAAAATATATCCTATAGGATAAATAAAAATATATATTCTTCTATAGAACTAATGAGAAGGATACTGTCATACTACATATGCTTTTAGAATATAAAATTTAGGAAGAATAATGCAAAATCTAAAAAGAAATTCAGTGTAGTTAAGATCTGGAGAATATACAATGGGGATATGTTTTTGTCACAAATAAATCTTTGAAGGAATACAAAATAATATGATAGCTATCATATGAAGAAGTTTAGACCAGTGGATGAATAGGGGCCAGCTATGAAAAGAGACAGTTATGGGAAGGTGAAGCCTAGCATCCCTGACAAAAGGCCATGATCTTTGGATCAAATCTTGTCTGTGCCATCTTTCAGCTCAGTTTGATTAACTTTAGGCTTGCATTTAGGCCAAATCTAAGTCTGAGTAATAATTATCACTGGCTTATCATCAGCATTAATGCTTGACTTTCATATCAATATGTATTAAATTATACATATAGTTTACACTTGCAGAAAATGAATATTACATGTTCCTCCCTTTATACCCATTTTTTCAGGATGAGAACTGTTAGTAGAAGAGCTTTGTCACTATACCAACTGATTATTTTCCCTGTAGAGATACTGGGTTAAATCTGGCTATATCAGCCACCAGAATTGCTATCACAACAATTTCTATGTTGGTAACTAGACAATTTTCCTTACAGCACTCCTGAGTATATATTTTATTTACTACTGCTAAAAAGATCAACTTAATTCTTTCTTTAGTAACCTCTTCCAGAAATCATGCATCAAATTACACATCGTATTTCATAAAAAATTGTCTTACAACGAAAATTTAGCTTGGTGTAAAAATAGAATGTCAATCCAATTTTTCTTTTGCAAAAATGTCCTTATGCCAAGACAAAATGAATCTTTCACCATATGGCCATAAATAAAAACAGAAAATAAGTGATCTAATGGTACTATGTTAGCAAACTATTCTAATTGATTTGTTTTTCCTAGCAACTATATTGCTAGAAATTATCCATGCTTATACTGCCACCAGCTCAGTCTAACATTTATTTTAAACAGCGGGCAATGAATGTGAAGAGTTTGTCATACTGCCATAGCTGATGCATTAAGACTTTATTAAGACTTTATATTTCTAATACTGCTTCAAAATGCATACATTTAAAAAAAAATCATGCTAAAATAAATGCAAATATATATCTGAGTCACTCTACTTCATATTTAAGAATTTGTGGTTATCAGGTGAGGTCTCGGATGACTGGAGGAAGGGTCACATCACTCCCATTTATAAGAAATGGAGAAAGGAGGACCTAGGGAACTACAGGCTGGTGAATCGCACCTGGGAAGATCATGGAACAGATCCTCCTGGACGATGTGCTTGATCACATGAGGAATGATCATGTGATCAGAGAGAGCCAGCACAGCTTCACCGGGGAAGATCAAGCCTAACCAATCTGGTGGCCTTCTATGATGGAGTGACAGTATTGGTGGAAAATGGAAGGTGGCCGATGTCATTTACCTGGACTTGAGCAAGGCCTCCGATATGGTCCCCCACTACATCCTTATCTCCAAATTAAAGGAAGAATTTCTTTACGGTGAGGGTGACGCAGGACTGGAACAGGCTGCCCAGGGAGGTGGTGAAATCTCCTTCTTTGGAGATATTCAAGACCCAACTGGACGCCTACCTGTGTGATGTGGTGTAGGGAACCTGCTTTGGCAGGGGGGTTGGACTCAATGATCTCTAGAGGTCCCTTCCAAAACCTACAATAAATAAATAAATAAATAAATAAATAATGGATTTGATAGCGGGACCACCTGACAAATAAGGAATTGGTTGAAAGGCCACAGACAGATGGTGGTGATTAGTGGTTCTACGTACAGTTGGAGGCCAGTAATGAGTGGTGTCCCCCAGGTGTCTGTCTTGGGTCTGGTGCTCTTTAACATTTTTATCATTGATGATGGAATTGAGTGCACCTTCACAGGTTTGCTGATGACACTCAGCTGAGTGGTGTGGTTGACACAGTGGAAGAAAGGGATGCCATTCAGAGCGACCTCAGCAGACCTAGAAGGTGGGCCTGGGTGAACCTAATGAGGTTTTGCACTTGGGCTGGAGGAATCCTGGGCATATATACAGACTGGAAGGAGAAGTCCTTGAGAGCAGTCTTGCAGTTAAGGACCCGGGAGTCCTGATGGATGAAAAACTTAACATAAGCCAGCAGTGTGCAGCTCAGAAAGCAAATGGTATCCTGGGCTCCATCAGAAGAGGGGTAGCAGGGACAGAGAGGTGATTGTCCCTCTCTACTCTGCCCATCTGAGGCCCCATCTGGAGTACTGTGTCCAGGTCTGGAGCCTCCTGTACAAGCTGGAGCTGTTGGAGGAGGTCCAGAGGAGGGCCACAGAGATGATCAGAGGGCTGGAGCACCTCTCCTATGAAGGCAGGCTGAGGGAGATGGGCTTGTTCAGCCTATAGAAAAGAAGGCTTTAGGGTGACCTCATTGTAGCCTTCTAGCACCGAAAGGGAACCTATAAACAGGAGGGGAGTCAACTCTTTGAAAGGGTAGATAACAGCAGGACAAGGGGAAATAGTCTTAAGTTGAAGGAAGGAAGATTTATTTTGGATGTCAGGTGGAAGTTCTTTATTATGACAGTGGTGAGGTGCTGGCATGGGCTGCCCAGAGAGGTTGTGGATGCCCCATCCCTGGAGGTGTTCAAGGCCAGGTTGGATGGGGTCCTGGGCAGCCTGGTCTAGTATTAAATCCAAACCATTTTGTGATTCTATGATCAACTAGACTTGGATTTGTTGACCACCATCCTTTGAGCCCAGCAGACCACTAAGCTTTCTTTACATCTTCTAGTCCTACCATAAAGCACTTATTTCCTAAGTTTACTTACTAGGAGATTACTGGATACTGTTTGAAGTTCTACTTAATTTGAGGCATACAGTACTGATTCATAATTCCTTATGTACAGTGTGACTTTTTATTATGTAATGCACTCTGATTGATCAAACTGACTAATCCTTGTAAATCCACACTAGCTATTACCAATCACTTTATTGTCTTTTTTTGCTTTTCGCAAATCGTTCCTCTTTTAATGCAGTGATATTGTGCCCTTTTGACTCTCTTTCTTCCCTCTTCCAAGTTTTTACATAGTCCAAAATTTTACAAAATTATCATAAAAATAATGATTTCATTACTATTTCTTCATACACTGCTAATAATTTTCCAAGTCTTTGCTCATTACATATGAATATTTTGAAACATTCATTTAGGACAGAACGTGAATACATATTAATCAGAATGAAAGACGTATTAATCACTGAAACTTATTAATTTGGAACTGAAATTGATTAAGCAACACATAAATATTTGATAATTGAGAATCTAGCTGATTTCCAGACATTCAGTGGTTCACTTTCAATGATATTGTCTTTAATTTCTCTGTGTCTCAGACAGTTGATTCTCCTTGATTCAGTAGGAAGCAGACTGAAACTAACAGTGGTTTTCGTATAGCTTATACAACAACCAGCAGACAGTAGCAATATCTTTACACCATGAGAAACTTAGGCCTGACATTAAATGCGTAACTCAGCAGTGAAAAGCTCCATATTTCATTAGTAATCTTCAGCAACATTCGGTTCCCTGAGCTATTACCAAAATGCTAGAAATGACAAGGATGATGAGTAGTGCAGGAAAGAGGAACATTATAATAGGCAGTATTTAGAAAGTGAGAAGGGGAAGTGCTTATGGCTCAGTATTTGTATAAAAACTCTTGAAGATGAGGGGAATAGAAAGAAGCATTCCTTTTTTGTTTTTAAATTCATTGGTGTGTTGCATACTCTAATTGAAACTTGTGGAGCAGAAAGCTGATCTTGCAGTAATGTTTGTGGATACAATTATGGAAATCCTTTGAGCACAATTAAATTATACAGTGTCTGGATATGGAAGTCGTTTTGACACTTATGGCTGAAGTAGAGTCAGTTGCAGTGCATGAGGTGGCAATGTCCTGATTTAATGAACTTAGGAAGGATGGAATGTTTAAAAGTTCACAGATTATTCAGAAGTTTTTTCAATGATAAATACTATCCACGATAAAGTCAACTCTTCATTGTCATCAGACAAATGAAAACACAGATATTTTGACGCTCATCTTAAAAGTTCACTAAAAAGCAACAATCAATATAAATTGCATGATACAGAAGAAGGACTGACATGTCTTTAAGTTAATTATAATTTAAAGTCCAATTAATTTTTAGTCAATCGTTCATAGTTAGTTTTAGGCCTTTTAAGTGCATTTTTTTGTACTCAGGCTTTGGATCTTCATACAGTTATTTGTTTCAGATGTTGAAGTTTATTGACCATTACAAAAATGTAGGTTGACTATGTTTTTGCTGCTTACCTTAAAGAGGTTGTTGTATTTTCCTTTGGTGGGTAAAGAGTGTTTTAATCTGTTGTCTCTCCTGAACTATTGGAAAGTGTTCAAAAGCCCAGGAACTGTTAACAAATAAATTTTGAGAACAGAGGAAAAATATTTCTACACAGAAAAATGAACTTTAATATTAATATTTTTAAGTGTTTCCTGTGGGGAAAAATATAAAATAAAACCTGTTCTGTGCAAAATGTTAAAATTTAAATGCTTAAAGGATTTTGGTTTTAAGAGAAATCATAGAACTCCATTCCAGTGTTGGTTTTATGTAAATAGTTGAGCTCCTACAACTCAGAGACAATCTTTACACTATATTCTGGTTTCTCATAATGCAAATATGTTCTACCTGTTTCCTCATTAGTAAGGACATGAATTTTAAGGCTATTTTCAGTTTGACCTTCTCCGTGACTCAGGACTAGATTTCACTCAGAAGCTGTTATAATCACTCTGATGATCTCTAGTTCATTGAGAACTTTATTTCTCATTTCAAAAAAGAAACAACCACATTGTAAAGAATTTGAATGTGAGTGCTTTCTGTATTTATTAGTAAACTCTTCAAATAGTTAAGTATCATTCTGCTAAATATTATGTCTCATTTCCAGTTAGAAATTTTGGCTTACAGCTGCAGGGTCTTCTTATTATAGATGAAAGAGCCCTGTGATATCTGACACTCCCTGAGTAGGTGGAATGTTCCCCATGTTGTCCATATTAATCTGATTCTTTGCTGCCACTGCATTATCTTTCATCAGTTTCTCTAACTGACAGTTCTCAAAATATGTGCTAGTTTCTGTTCTGTCTGTTTCTCTATCTGAGATGCCATGAAGTAGCTCAAGAAGACTTGAAATAAAATCTTCAGCTAAGGATTATTCAGGATGAATTACTGCTGATAGAAAAATGTATTTTTGTATTTGAAGAATGTCTAATTTTTTTTACTATGATTTTCAGGCAACATTTACCACAAAGCACATGCTCTAATAAACAACTGAGATACCCAGAAATTGTTTCCACTATGTTTCTTCCAAAACAGATTCTGTAACTCTTGAGGAAGTCATACTGGCTCAAAAAAGCTTGACCTACTTTCCAAGCTTAACTTGGAAACTTCCAAGCTGTCCAAACTTAAGCTTTGTTTGAATGAAATTGCTTGTTTGAAATTGCTTATTGCAAAATATAGAGGCTTGTCCAGAGGCTTCAGTGTGATTATGGCAGGAAAAGAAATATTATTTAGACATGAAAGATAATACTGGAGAATCAAATGTTGTCTCTTTAGCTCCATCCTGTTCAGTTTCCCAGATTTTTCCTTACCCTTACTCCTGTCACTGACCATACTGAATATTCTTCTAACTAGCTGTGAGAGGGTTAAGATGGGGAACGTGGCTCAAACAACACATCTAGAGTTGCTTGATGGGAAGATAATTTAGTGAAAACAAAAGTCTGGATTTGAACATCCACTGTGATTGCAGAGAGATCCAGACAAAAATCGAACCAAACAAAACCCTGCAATGTTTGAATTTCCTCCAACACTTGATGATTTGATGATCATCAGATTATAGACTGAACCTGTTTGATGAGGCAGTGAGAAACAGAAAAACTTTATGAGCTCCATAATTGAAAGAATCAACACTGGAAAAGATGCTCTTTTTCTAGATGCTGATGCCAGTAAAATTAATAAGAGAAAATGGCAACCAACCAATCAACCAAAACAAGCAAAAACAAACTAACAAACAAAACCCCCCAAACAATCATTGTCCTCTAAGTAATCTTGAAAATGTATAAGAATGACCAGAGAACTGAGTTTCCCTTTAGGCATCAAATAAGCAGCAACATTATTGGAATAACACAACATTCTGGAAGTGGCTTCAGATGGCATAATGTGAACTGTCAACCCGTCTGAGGATTTTTGGGAATTTGGCTCCTGATGCACTTGTCTAACACTTCCATAAATGGCTTTGAATATAAATAAAATGAGTATGGCAGAACCCAATATCAGATCCACATTTATGAATGAATATCCTATAGATAGAACTGTTCTTCCCAAATCAAGGTAATTTACTGATAAAGGACACACTGAAGACATTTTGGTTCAGAGGCAACATCCAATATACCATTTTCACAAAAAAAGCAAAGAAAAGTATCACAGTATAAAATATGAAATGTATCAAAATTGCTTGCTGAATTAGGCAGATGAAAAGGGGTAATTAATACTGAGTAATTTTTTTCCAGCAAAGAAAGTGGAGAGAAATAGGAGGAATATGAGCAAGTAAATACACACAGCATTCCTGAAAGAGATATTATTGTTTATTTCACAGCTTGGGAACTTCACTAATGAAAACTGCAGGGAATACAAATACACTGCATGCATGCAGAAAGTCATTGGACTGTTTATGATCCTACATGCATGTAACATCCCGAGATTCCAATAAAATACCTATTATTTACCAGATGAAGCTGTTTCAGCTCTGTAATTTTACCTTTCATTGGAGGATGTACAATAATGTTGCTATAGACTGAAATGTTAGAATAGGATATCCTAACCTTTTCCAGATCACTAAAATACTTAACAGACACAGTTACAGATCTCAGATACCTAGGAAATTTGTCTGTCTTGTTATTTATCCTGTACTTAGATTAGACAACACTCTGTAATCACTGGTTTTGAAACAAATTCTGAGGGGAAACTATCACTATTCTGTGCGAACAAAAGAAGGTCCAACCAAGATCAGTGTTATAAGCACTCAATATTTTATGAGTACCCCAGATTTACATCAAGTATTAAAGCACATTTGTAAGATTATATGGCATAACTCAAAGACCAAGTCTACAATCACACCTATAATCAACAGTCCAATTAATCAAAACAATCCAATTAATACTTGCTTTTTACGCCATTCCTAGTTGCACCTTGGTTGACACTAAAAAAAGTCAAAATCAACCACCATTTCTGAGAAAGTTGAGCTCACTTCTATAGTGAGCACAATGCATGGTCAGTTGACTTCCTTACTTTACCCTAAAATATTTGTCTGTGCAGTAGAATGGCAATTTTAAATAAAAGTAAATAAAGAAATAAAATCACGTAAGAAGATGTGCCTAAGTCTTCCCTCAGATACTTCTTTTTACATCCCAATTGAAACATCAGAAAGAAGAGTACTTGTTGGTGTTATAGCTCTATCTTAATCTTAAGTGTCAACAAAATTCAAAGTGCTGTCCTTAGTTAGTCTCATAGTCTCGTGCGGGTTGGAAGGGACCTTAGAGATCATCGAGTCCAACCCCCTGGAATTCGAACCTTCTGTGTAGCAGAGCGGCACTTCTACCACTTGTGCCACAAGGGGGGATTTGAACCCAGGGCCTCCAGTGTTGCAACGCGGCATTCCTACCACTTGCGCCACCGGGGCACACTCACATTACAGTGCAAATAACTGCCTTCTCAATTCTTTAGGTAGAATAGGGAATATGTACCAAAATTTCAACTAAATTCGTTACTCCCTTCCTGTTGCCATGTATTTCACGTCACAGATTTAAAATGCTTACATCTACATTTCCTGTGTGGAGCCAGGAGCTGTACTTGATGATGCTTGTGTGTACCTTCCAACTCAGTATGTTCTGTGATTCTATGATTCCATGTTTCTACAATCATATGATTCTATGAAACTATGTTACCACTACTCCCTTCAGCATTTTGACTTTTGAACACTCAGATCCTTGTGCATACCTCAGTGGCTGTTAAGCCACTGTCACAAAATGGCTAGGACAGAGGTTCTCACACTGGAGTGGCAAGTCATGAACTTCTTACCTTGAGGCATGTGTTCAAAGGATTCAATACTTAACAACATGGGGACTTGTGGTGATTTTTATTCCAAAGGAAGTCAGTGATGAGGGTTCTTTTTCTTTATTTTTTCCAGGGATATTAAATTTTCTCTCAGAGTAAAAAATATATCTGATGAATTTCCCCTGACTGATGCTTTGCTCTAGGAAAAGAAAGACTTATTTGTCAAAACTGCTTCTGGATTAGGATGCTGCATAACCCATTACTAGAGACATGGCCTACTGCAGAAAACATTAAAATTTAATGATATTGGTGGCTGCAATATTATTTCTGAAAGCAAATTGCCTTATTAGGATATTTAGCCTTCCTGGATCTTTAGAGAATCATTAAACAAAGTAATTGTCTATTACCCCGATGAAAAGGAATTAATGAAAAAGCAAAGTTATCTGAAAGGTCTAAAAGCAAATGATTACGAGTTAATAACGTTGCAGGTATTAAAATGTACAAAACTGCAAACAATCAGAAGAAATAACTATGCAGGAACAAGCTATCATGCAGAGTCTCCCACAATGATTTATTCATTAAAGATGAGGGAAATTATATTTCATTACTCTAAAGACTAACCTCACAGTGAAAAATAAATTGGCATTCATAATGCTTCATCTCTAGCAAGGAACAGGAAAGATATCTTTGACTTGCAAACAAAGGATTTATTTTCATTAATAAAAGGAGGAAAAGTAGATCAATTTACTGTTCTTAATGCACTTTTCAAACATTTTCATACAGCTATTCAGCTGTGTGATAGCAAAATGATAATCCAATCATTAAATATAATCTAAAATATTCTAATAGAAAACTTCATAATTAATTCGGTGTTTTGAATGGTCATTCTCAGCTGCACACAAAGTTTCCTTTCCAATTTGACAGCATTGTCCTAGTATATGGGTTTGAGTTTAAACCCTCATTTCCATCACAACTTGCTAGTCTCAGATGGTAAAGCTAAAGGCCAAGGGATGTACCATTTTCCTCCAGTAGCTTCTTGGAAGTTCTTGGAAGAATTTCTGCTGAGACTACAAGGTCTGCATGTAGGAAGGTTAATGCATAATGGGTCTGACAGGGATGGAAAAATATACAGCTTTCTTCAGAAAGACAGGAAAAGATAACAAAGACATCTCTTTGGATAGCCTCTATTACCTTGATCAAGTTGCCTATAGTTAGGCAATTAGCATTCTTTGACATATTCCAGATTATTCAGGCATTTGTACAGTTCTGTCAAATGCAACATAGGACTTAACACCACAACTCTTCTCTGTTTTGTCTGGATGGAAATTGAGCATTTGTGGTAGGTAGTCTGGGGGAACAGATTCCCATTTCTGAGCTTTTAGAGTGAGGTAGGATCGAAGTAGTTTCCTGTCAGAGTTGGAGGAGCTCTAGCACAAACAATCCATCAACTCTGGGGAGTCATTTGGCTGACCTACCAGTAGATCTTTGATCTTAAAATGCCACTTGCATTAGACACATTTCCTATAGTTCGGTGGGCTGTGCTTAGTGTGAACAAAGTTCAGATGTGATATTGGAAAAATCTATTTCGCTCATCAGAACAGTGGGATGGGTTTCTGACAAGGTAGCATAGACTCCATGCAGAGAATTTTCAAGACCCAATCTGATAGTTAAACTAATCAGACCTCATAGATGACCATGATTTGAACAGAAGGTTGCACCAGAAAGTCTCTGGAGCTCTTTTCACTCCGTTAATTTTCCTATGAGCTTATGATCCTTGGACACCTCAAACAATACTAAGTGTTGCCTTTCTGACAATCATATTGAGCCCTCTATCTCCTCTGCCTATGTATGGATCTTATAAATCCAGAAGACATGTAGACATTTGCACATTAACAGCTAAATCTGGTGCCCTGTTAAGGAGATTATGAATTCCACTTTTTACATAACATTTATATATATGTGGATAACATGGTTTTATCCAAGAATGTGTATTTTTCCAACCTATTTTTAATTTAAATGTGCTTTTATGTGTAAGTATGGAAAGAAGTATACAGAGGCACTGGAAAATACTGTACCTGCATTTCTCCCTCTTTTGAAAATATCATTTTTAATTGTCTTCTATTTAATCAGTTTTTTGCTATTTGAGTTTCAGTGTAGATTAGCTCATAAAAGTTGTTGGGATGAGTAAACTATTTGGATTAAAGCAACACTAAGGGATATTTTACAGTGAAGATTTCAAATCTTCAAATTCTGACTTGCCTTGAAGACAAGATGTAAAAATGCTGAATATTATTACCCCAAAGTAACTTACTCTAATTGTTAGGGACAGGAGAGGAAAGTGGCTATGTTATTCTTGAAAAGAGATTATCTTCAGAAAAGCAAGGATTGTTCTTCTCATCAAGTTTTTAATTCAGAAAATTGGGAAGTGATGATTTTAGAAGATTTAATCTTGAATCATTTTTCTAGTACGTACAGAAAAGAATGAAGAGCTTTTAAGCAGTTTGTCTGACTCATAAACCAGAGAACTCTGAATGACTGTGCTAATGTTGAATTGTCAACACAAGAGCACTTCCAGAGCTCAACTGCAGCTTAAGGCAAATTTGGAAATTATAAGGTCTATGCATTCTTTTTCTCACGTTGACCTACTGTGTGACTAGACTGTGGAGTTACATATAATAAACAATAAAATCTTCTGGGGTAAAATTCTCCCAGGTCTGAGGGATTATACAAGAAGAACACATAGGTGTCCAACATTTTGGCTTGCTTAGGCCACACTGAGTGAAGAGGTAACCCCACAGTAATGCCTCCAATTTCATCTAAAATGAGCATTATTTTGATTCATGATCAAGTTATATTTATAGACTTTTAAAAAATAGAAATGAATGTTTTCAAATATCATTCTGAGTTAAAAATATAACTTTCAAAATATCAAAATGAAGTACTTACACTACAGCTTTTTTTTTTCTTTTTTCTTTATTTTTTTCTTTCCCCTGTATATTTTTGCTATAAACAATTCAATGAAATCCAAAATTTCAATGTCAGAAGTGCAAATTTTTGGCAGAAAAGATCACTGAGTCTGATTTTGATTTCAGAGAAACTACAGACTGTGATCATATCATATTTTCTCATTTCTGTAAGATCTCAGCTTAGTGGTCCATTAGTGGTGATTGTGTCTTCATGGGAAGTTCTGTGTAAGTGAAAAAGCTGCACACTTATGTAGCACAATTTTGTACAGACCCTTTACATTTATCTGGTGTTCTCTGGTTTAGAACCAGAAGCTTTTATATCTCAGTCCTGGTCAGTTGCATCCTATCCAATATTAACATGCCTGGTTTCTCAAAGGTGTGTCCAAGATCATAGTACCCTAAACCCTGAGGATGACACCATCCATTCTGCTGTTCATTTAACAGATCCTTGTGCAGAGGTCCCAGTCTCCATCTGGGAGGACAGAAGAGAATGCTACCTGTGCTCCCGATCCCTTCAACACCTTCCCAAGGGACATAAAGGCTTTTAAAATATTCTGTAATTTCCTAATTACAGCCTCTAAAGACCCAATACCACACATCAAACTCTCTCTGATTTCTGGATATTTCTCAGCCTGGTGATTTTCTTTCACAACCTGGACACCTGCTCAAAAAGTTTGTCAAGCTGGAAACACTTGCACCCATAACACTCCCTTCTTTCCTCAGGCTCTTGAGGGATTTCAAGGTTATGGAGTTCCCCATGCTGCTGCACAAACTGCTGCACTATGCCTTACTGATGTGCCACACAGCTATGAAGTTTCTATAGTTTAATATTTAAAGAGTCTGTTATGATTGTCATTATAGAAAAATGCACCAGACACATTGATATAATATTATGTTGCTATCATGCATAGTAAATACTATAATCAGAAGCTACCTACCACAGTAATAGTAATTATTATGCAGCTTTGATACTGATGAGATGGTCAAGAATATTCACCAACATCAATTCTCTCCTATTCTTGTCACTGCAAACATAGCAGGATGCTCCTGTCCAAATATTGCAGAAAGAGACAACCTCTGTCCAACTGTGATCCAGTGGGATTTGATGATTTAGGTCAGATCCCAAACAAACACGATGCACAAAAGCTAGAGTATGCTGATGAATTCTAACGCTGTTGCAGACTGAAGTTGTAATGAGATTAGAGAACAAAAGTTAGATGAGCAAATGAATTTTATTATTTAATTGGTATTAAAATAAGTTATTTTGTAACATATTTAAATCTGAGGAAATAGACACATAGGCACATGCCTGCACACCTACACACACAGACAAGAAAATATGCATGTGTACATACACATAGATAAAACAGCTTGCACTGCAAACATTTTGAATTTTTAATTTAATAATATTTTGCATTAAGCATGAATGAGAAATGGTAGAATAAAATCCAGCTTCTGAGTGTATCATAATAATCGTATCTTTTCACTGCATGCTTGCCTTCTCAAATTGTTTTAGCACAGATAGGATTACTGCAAACTTGGTCAAGAAGCAAAACTAGTCTTTTATTCCTTTGCAAAGTGTTAGTGTATTCATATATGAAATGGCGGGTCTAATTCCGATGGTAAATATGACTTTGTTGGCTACACTCTAGCTTCAAAAGATCAGCATCCTGACAGAAGAATGGGTAAAGCCTTGATGCTAATCTTTTGTTCTATAGACAGTTGCTAAGTATAAACATACTCTACCAACTATGTGGCTCTAATCTAAAGCTGTTTATTGCCACATCAAAATAAGACCCAAGGATAAATGAAGCGGACTAGAAAGTATTTGAAAGCAAGCCTCAACTTTACAGGATTTGTCAACTACTGGTGATATTTTTGGTCAGTTGTTATTTATATGAATAACAGAACAAAGTACTTATAAAAAGGGAAGAAAATGCTTGGAAATAACTGAAATAGGAGTATTCAGGCATTGTAGGGTGATATGTGATGAAAGTGATGGGATAAATAGATCATATTCCATCAGCAAACACATCAAAACTGTCAAACTGTCAGTAGGACAGTAGGAAGGACCCCGTGTTATTAAAACTTCAATGACTAAATAACAATACTGCATGGTCTGGCTCAGATATCTGATTCCCGGGATGACTTCCATGAGACTGCAATTCAAAATGTATTTTTGGAAAAATTTCAAAACTTATGGTTGAATTTTAGCGTTTCTGTAAACTGCTGTTCTGTCTACCTGGCAGCATCTGATCACACTCAGTAGCTTCATGTTCCCATGGCAAAAGCAGTGATCACACTTGTTTTAAATTCAGTACTGGATGTGGGATGTGACATAAATATATTTATGGTATATAAACATAAATATATGCAGCTGATCATAAATAGAATATTAATCAGTCTTTCACTGCTTCATTAGCAATATTCCAACTTGTCTTATGTTCTATGGAAAAATGTTGAAGCTATTCAGAAAAGACACTTTTCTTCTCCTATCACACAGTTGTTGAATTCAACTGGATTTCTCCCTGTTCAGACATGAAATCAGATGCAAGAGTCACTATATTCTTGCTGAGAGTTTCACTAGTGCTCTGACCAGCTTCATCCTCACTTATGCATCCAGCAGAGTTGTATTCAGCATCCACTGGGGCAGGAGGCAGTTTATTTCAACTTCTGTGATACAAGCCTTTGAGACATGGAGAGAGATTAATCTCCAGAACAGATTGGGCTGTTTTGATACTTGGTTCCCTAAATATTCACAAGATAAATGTGTCCATGCATGCTAAGTTCCCCGTAGAACACGATCTCAGTCTCAGAAATCATGTTTCACATTTTCTCCCATACTATTTATGTGCTGCTCTGAAAGTAAATGAATCCTAAATTGAATCAGCAATTCAGGCTTCCTATCTTTCATTGATCTATGACAGATCAGAGCTTGATGCTGAGATAATGTGGCCCCAGGCATCATCCCTTATCACTAATATCCTTTTAAAATTCCCTATTCAAGTCTATTTATTATGAATGTAATGTGTTTTAGGAAAGCACCTAAATCTCTGCTAATGATTCATTCAGTTGCATGCTGTGTCCTCATTTAAAATGTCCAAGTTATCCCAGTTTCCTCTGATTATTTTAATAATGTACATTGTTCTGTCTTCACTGGTTTGCTTCCAGTCTCGTTCTGCTTCAGGTATTTGCTCCACACACATGTTGATGATAGACTAGGATGGTGTATTTCTTTATGCAACAATCTTTGTTTATTTTTTGATACAGTGACACTTTATGGTTTTTCTTTTTGTACAACTCACTCTTTCCGCCCCAAGTAAAAATAAGGGCAGGTTGCTGAAATTTCTTATGATCTAGCCAGTCTAAATTTTATCATCAGTTCCAGATCTTGGATGACATACTTTTCTTACCTCATAAAGAATTAGTTTTGGTCCCCGGTGCAAGTCCAATAGCTGTCATCTGTCAAAACTAACAGGGAGGAAAGTGGACTCAGACTCCAGATTTCAGCAGATAGAGTTCAAAACCACTTACGTTTGTCACTTATCCTGTCATGTTTGGCAGGTCCTTATCCTCACTCCTTCTACTTTGAGTATTTGATCTACTGTATCCCCTTCAAATTCTTCTTAACTCCCTCACATGTGCTTATTCCCTGCAGTCCACAAAGTAGGGAATGGAGGTTTCTGGATAGTGATTAAAATCAAGAAAATTGTAACTCTGT
The DNA here is from genome assembly GCF_054131305.1 of Coturnix japonica. Taxonomy (NCBI): domain Eukaryota; kingdom Metazoa; phylum Chordata; class Aves; order Galliformes; family Phasianidae; genus Coturnix; species Coturnix japonica. The sequence goes on from NC_140663.1 coordinate 6,823,660, forward strand.
CTTCAGCTGGAATATTAACACTTCGTTTTTTCATCTTAAGTATTAAAGCTTAGAAACTGTACCGTTGTAACGTGTGTGTGTGTGTGTGTGTGTGCTATCACTACTTGTTAATTAATTGCATATGAAATCTCTTAATTTGGGGTTTTCTCAATCAAGTACTTAATTGTATTGTGGTTTATTTTTCCCCCTAAAAAGTAGTTGCATTTTAAAATCAAAACCCTTAATCTGGAACTGATGATGAAATTTAGATTGGCTAGATCATAAGAAATTTCAGCAACCTGTCAATATTATATTTTTCTGTGTGTCTCATTAAGCTATCACTAATTTTTTATAAATTCATACCAAAATAAACCATATAAAATACCAAATAAACCATATAAATTCTTTCCTTAAAAGAAGGAAAAGGAAAGCAGATCCTCCCACAAAGTCTCTTCCATCTTGAGTAATGGAACACTTTCAGTCTACCTGCTGTTGTGAGAGTTTGCTTCATGACAGATTTCAGACTCGGCTGAAATTTGGCCATGTACAGAAACTTCATTCACCATTTGCATGTAAAGCAAAGTTTTATTTATCCTTGGTATGTTTTTGGCAGAGTGGTTCATCATTTTAGATGTGTTAAAAAGTGACTGAAAAGTCATGTGCATTGTAGTTGTTCATTTCTTCTGGTTGCCAAGGAAACTGCCCTAGAATTCCAGGCAACAGATTTCATCCCAATTGGTAATGGAAACACCACAGGTATTAGCCAGTCAGTCAACTCCCACTGGGTGCTATTTTCAGAACAAGTCAATAGATCAGATTCTCTTCTTCAAACGGCTCTAAAGCAATGTGAGGTTTTCACATATGCCTTTGTTTCCTTGGCCTTTCTGCACACAGATACATCTTCTGCAGGCTGTGAGAAGTTGATAGGACTGATCTCATGCTAAACAAAAGTCTCTGGAGCTCATTTTAAAGCTTCATACAACATTCCTAAAATCTGGACTAAGCTTTCTTGGGGGAATAGGGCAGTGCTTATTTCAAAAGTGCAGTTCTATAAATGTACAATTCTGCACCAGGTTTTTCACTTTTACTGCCTTAAAGAAAATAATCATTTGTATATTTGCACTGGGTACCCATATTTAGTAATTAAAAGTCCTGAAGACATTGACCGAGATCCGTAGCTCTGTGACAGTAAGAGTAGCTGAACAAAAAACTTGTAAATGGAATGAAAAATCTGAATAATGGTGACCAAAGAAAAGCCAGATTTCAAATAACAATCCAAATAAAGGTGTGAGGTGGTCTCTTGGGAAGAAAACAAGGAGCTTGACTAAGAAAAAGAGTCAGAAGGAAGGCAAGCCTGTCAGGGCAAATTAAGAAAAGACCTGAGGATCAGGGATAATGCGACAAACCTAGAGGAAATGCATAGAAACGTCTGAGCCATCAGAACTGATAAAAATGGTTCTGGAACTAATTTTATGATCTAACTTTAACATGCAGTTATCTATATCTGAACCGATCATTTTGTCTCCTCATATGACAATGGAGAGTTAGTCAGTACAGTCATGCACTTAATCAGTTTCAGACATCCAAAGTGAGATTATTTACCTCCTAACCTCACTGACTGCACTGATTAACATTGTCTGTATGAGGATTCAGAGAGACTTGTTTAGATGTAAATACCTAACATTAGGTCTTATTGCAGGAACCCTTGATTCAAAGTCCAGCACCAAATGTTTTCCTCCTGGAAAGTCCTTGAAGAATGTCTGAGGATCCTAGTCATACCACAGAAACTGACTAGAAATGATATTTTAAAGGAGAAGGTCACCTTCAAGAGGAATTGAGAGCTCAAATGAATTTTGCTTCAGATTTTCTGGAGGCAATTTAAACAGCATTTACTTATTTATTTATTTAGTTTACTCAGTGATTAACTTTTTCTCTTTTTGAAGATAATCGTTCAGAAAAATAAAATTCAATCTATGGAAGAATATGTTCATGGCAGACAGGCAAAAACTTATAGCACGGATTTGTACTGCATGTTTTGTGCAGTAGCTGGCATGGTTTATTTAACTCAAAGCCAAAACAATGAGATTTTAAAAATCCTGATTAGTGTTTTATGGATTTGCATGGGTATATAGTTTGGCACTTGTGTGCTTTGACTTTGAACATAGATATTTACACAGGACTAATCAATGTAGTACCATCCTGAAAAGGGAAGAATACAAATGATAGAATGAAGCTGGGACATCTGGAGGTCTGCTGTCATCAAGTGCAAAGAGCCTGAGGAAAGAAAATGGAAACTCTGATGTGGATAACAGCAGTTCTAAGAAAACCAAATGGGAAATGAGAAATATCTACAGTATCAGCATAGTGATCTCTTTCCCAAGGAATGAAGTGCTGAAAATCACAGAATCACGGAATCATATAATGGTTTGGGTTGGAAGGGACCTTTAAGATCATCTAGTTTCAACACTCTGTTATAGGCAGGGACACCTCCCTCTAGTCCAAGTTTCTCAAAGCCCTATCCAGCCTGGCCTTGAATGCTTCCAGGGAGGCGGCATCCACAACCTCTCTGGGCAACCTGTTCCACTGTATCACCACCCTCACTATAAAGAATTTCTTCTTCCTAACATCTACTCTAAATCCACCCTCTCCCAATTTAAAACCATTTCCCCTTGCCCTGTTGCTACCTGCCCTTATAAGAAGTCTTGCCACAGCCTTCCTGTAGGCCCCCTTCAGGTACTGGAAGGCCACTATAATTTCTTCTTGGAACCTTCTCCAGGCTGAAGAGATCCAGCTATCTCAGCCTGTCCTCACAGCAAAGGTGTTCCAGCCCTCTGATAATCTGATAATACCTAACTACAGGTTACAGCAGAAAAATAGAATCCCACTAATTCTGTGTAAGGAGGAAGCTTCATAACCCAATCTGACTCTTCTACTCAAAGATGATGAGAACCCAGTTGGAGAGTGGGGTTCAGTTATCTGGAGCAGTACACTGAACTAGCAGCAAACTAGTAAAGGAAAAAGGAAAATGTAGTTCCAATTCTAACTTAAGGTACCAGAAACATACTGGACAAAGTGAAAAGGATGAAGGGGAAGAGGATAAGCTGAACTGGGCAAAGTGCAATTTGGAATGGGAAAGAAAACTAGGAATGCTTATTGCTGAAATAAAATTTGGTAGAATCTTGGCACAAAAATCTCATGGGATTATTTATTTGATTGAAAATTTAAATTTAGGTGTTAATTTCTGTTTAAGATGCATGAGTTTGTCATTGAGAGAAAGATGATTCTTTTTATTAAAAATAGAATTCCTTGTTTGTGTGCTTTTAGAAATTCATTGTCACATAGTCTTACATGCTGGTAGATTTGTTTTCTAACAAAACCCAGGAGGAGATATGTCAAGTGTACTAAGCCAAATTAGACTGCAAGGGATTGATTATAGTGCTGTAGTCTTCTGTTTGAGACACACATGGAGGATTCTTCATCTATGCCTCTGAAGAAAAACAATATTGAAGCCTTTTAAGTTTCTATCACAAAATAGGCAGTAATCACACAGAGCACAACTCTTTTTTGTTGAGTGCAGATGAACTGGCTTCCTAATTGGCACATGGTGTTTACTTGTAAAGCAGTGAGCAGGACACGGTTGTATGTTATGCCAAGTTTAATGTTTACCCTTAGGATTTCAAAAAGACAATTAAAAAAGCCCTCAAAAATACCAAGCATAGTGATCATTGTTATTGACATGAAAAAAAATACACACAAAAAACAGACTAATTAGCATTAGGAAAGTAGACTAATAGAATCAGAGAATGGTTTAGGTTGGAAGAAACCTTAAATATCATCTGTTTCCAACCCAACTGCTGTGAGGAGTCAACAGTAAATCAAGTTCAAAAAACCTGCAGAAGATTTAAAGATTTCTGTATTCAGCTAAGAGTTCAATCCATTAAAAATAGGAATAAAATAGAAATTGAGCAACTGCAGCTACTAAGGGTATTAGGGAAAATCAATAGAAAATAATAAATTGAGAAACCAGTTCTCAATTACTGAAACTTAAGAAAAGCTTTTTTTTTTTTTTTAAATAAATTCCTGTCCATTCTGAAAATTTCATATTTACAGTCTTCTTATTTAAGAATCAAAGAGATGGATTTACTCTATATTTTTATTTAGCCCTGCATCAGCTGGTTATGGACATTTGAAAACTTGAACAATCTCAAAGTTTTCTTGTTCTTCCTTGCAGAATAGTATATTTAGAACCTTGCTTTATAGCCCATTCATTATTGTTCTCTGTATCTTCCTATATATCTCTCATGTGAGAAGGATGCTACAGGAACTTTTCCTGAACATTGAGTTTCACACTAAGATAGAAATTTTCTCTGTTAAGGTTGCAATAGAATTTTGTGGTTATTAACATCTTTAGTGTTACCTTCTTGTGTACTTGCTCCAGGCAGGGCTGAAGATGTCAGCATTTATAAAGCCTATTCAACATTTTCTGTTGTAGCGCTATATTTTCTGTTTCCTTTTAGTTTTGAGACTGCTTTAATTATTTCAGCCCAAAATAGTCATATGCAGCTTGAAGCTGTGATTATATTATTTTTTCAGATTTCAGATACTGTGTCATATATTACACAGATATAGGAAAAGATAAGGGCTAATAATTAGCAGAAAAACTGTTTCACATGCATGACCATTAGCTCGACGGGCCAGGAGGGAAAAAGGTGTGTTTTGAATGTTTTGCAAAGTGAGGGAATCTTTTAGTATCACTTGAAAGAAGAGGAAAATGGCTTGTCATTCTGACTCCATCCAGAGAAAACTGCACAGAGCATTTCTTGAGTCTTGGACTCCTTTGATGAGCTGGAGGAGAGTAGCCTTGGGCTACCATCCTTGGGTTACAGTTCCTGGGACATCTTCAGGAGTCCATCTCAGCCCTACCACTGGAAACATGTGAGTATGCTCTGAAGAGTAAATTCATGTGTTTCTCTGAAGCAGAGATTCTAGCTCCCAGGCAAAACAATTAAATTTAGTCAAGAGAAATGATGAGAGGATGAAAGAAGAGGGAATTAGAACAATAAAGAGCAGGAAGAGGACATGTTTTTAATGTTATATAAATCCTAAACTAATGTCTTTCAGTAGTTTATAGATACATATTACTTTATCTGAGCACTGATTCATAGAAAAGCTGAAAACTTACTGAGTTTTTTGGCAATTTAAAACCAAAATAGTTAAAGAACAAGCTAGATGCAGTCAACAGGATCACAAGAATACGACAGAGTATAGGAGTATATGCACCCAGGTGAATGTAAATGAGCTGCACAGCATGAAGGTGCATAGGAACTTCCATTGTAAGCTAGATAAGTCTAAACTAATATGACATGCCCACCTCGGGCAGCATCAGTAATATTAAGGTTCTTCTATATTATATGAATTTGTCACATAAAAAGATGAAATGTTTAATATTCACAGAACTAGGTGATCTTTTAAAAATCCTGCCATAAGACTTACCTCCATTATATCTTGTGACAATGACTTGAACAGATTAATTACTTGACTAATAAAACTCTTCTCACTATAAAATTTGCCTTAAGACTGCATGACACATCCCACATTTCCCTCTTCACTAACCATCATGTTATCTTTTATTTGCTTTCCATAGAGATGTGAATAGCCATAAATTATAGTGCTTTGCAAAGATTTTTTTTTCCATGACTCTAATAATCATAGCTAACATGTTCTTATTTTCTTATTTTTTTGTTATGTTTTATTCTTTCATTCCTGCTATGCCTTGCATTTACTTTTCTTGCATTTAATTTAAAGAAGAATAAAAATTAGGAACAAAAAGATTTTTACAAACTACAGTGAAACTGAGTCACTGTATCTATACAGGTCTTCTTTAAACCATAGTCAGTCTTTTCTATACCTTGTACAATCTGAGCATCTAAAATGTTGCCCATTGTTATATTTTTTGCCTCTCATGAGTACTTCCAGTTGGACTGCCTTGCTTGCAGTTTGCATATCAATGTAATGATAGCTTTATTTTCAGATTTGACTTTTTAAAGTTTTGCATAAAACTGTTACATTTTTTAAACCTGCTTCCATCCTTACAAAAGTCTGAATGATACAGACCTGTGTTATATTTCAAAAAGAATAGCCTCTAAGTTCACAGCCAAAAGTCAGTTCTTTAAATAACTGGCAAACACAGCGAAGGAAATTTGTGTTCAATAGAAAAATAGTGACAAAAATATCTGCCATGACAATAAAAGTTATAATATTATTCATTGCTATAAAACAAGTTTTCAGTAGATGACTCTCAGTGCCTTAATGTAGTTAGGTCATCAGAGAAATTACTTCACATTTTCCCTACTGATATATAAAGAAGAAGGAACAGAATCCTACACTAATAATTAAAATCAGATTCTATGTCCATCAGTCCAATCTTAGTCTCGTTTATCACATGTCAAAGCTCTTTTTTTTTTTTTTTTTTTTTTTTCCAGCACCTTGGTAAGATACAGAAGATTATTCATGTTTCTTTGAGTAAATTATCTATATATTTCAACATCAGCGATATTGTTGTATTTGACAGAGCCAACATAAATGTTATTTTAGACTCTATTCTCAGCTGATCAAGGAAATAAGTTCAGAATTTCTTTGAAGATAGATAAAACACAGAAAGATTTCTAATATATCTCAAAAATCTCTTTTAAATCCAGAGAATTAAGCAGTGTGAGTCAGAACTTTATTAGATATGAAGGTAAGAGAAGTACAAAACTTTGCTGAACAAAGCAATACCCCTCAAGTTTTCTAATTCTCCTTCACAGTTTACTGAAATGAGGATATATATTATTTTAATACCTCCTTTTCCAATTAGCCTTATTGTCCATGAAAAGTCTCATAAAGACCTAGCACTTCATTAGTTTCAGGATGCATTGCTATATAGAGTATAAGTGTATGAAATCTGCCCCAAACTATTATATTCTCCATGTGATTAAGATAGCCCTACAGTTTCATGATGCCTTATATTAATGTCTTTACAAGTGAACTACTTAAACATGCATCCTCTTTCTAACCTTCAGCATTTTCTAGATTAATAATTTCATTAGTGTCACCCCTTTTTCCTTGCTGTCTTCTCAGAGACTGACATTGAACAAAATTTTAAAGAACTTTTTCCATTCATTGCAAATAGAGCATACACTACAAATGCAAACCCAAGAGCATTAGGCAAGTTCACTCAGGAATCACAGCAATGCGCCATAGTAAGGCTAAGCAGTAAGTCAGATGTATAACAGCAAGACCCAACTTTATCCCTGCTTCGGAGATGCTACATGAATGAGCCATAGTAGCTGCATTTTACAGATGAAATAACAGATTCAAAACCAGAAAGTGGGACTTATCTCACTTAATTTTTTATATTGAAGAGAACACTTCAGTGAGTTATGCTTTCGAGTCAGTAGCAAGTAGTGGGCAGTTCAGATGAGCATTTTGGATGCTTATTTTGAAGCAATATGAATTTCTTCATATACCTGGGTTATTATGACCCTAGGTAAGCTGCCTAAATATGTGCATTCGTGGAATCGTAGAATTGTAGAATCATAGGATCATAAAATCATAGAATGTCTTGGCTTGGAAGGGAATTCAGAAATCACCTAGTTCCACTCTCATTGCCCTGGGCAGGATTCCCACCCACTAAATCAGACACCAGATCAGGATGCCCAGGGTCCTGTCCAACCTGGTCTTGAATACCTTCTGGGATGGGGTATCTACAACATCAAACCGACCTCTCAGTGAAAAATTTCCCCCTGACACGTAATCTAAATCTCCACTCTTAAAAACCATTTTTTTTGGTCCTGTTCAGTGCTATAAGCACTGCTTTAGTACAAACATATGTAAAGAGTTGGTAGATAAAGTAGATGTCCTCTGATAGGTACCTATAAAGTAGATTACTAAATTTAGGCATCCTATCTATGAGGCAAATTCTACCTCTGAGCTAGATGAAGCATACCCAAAGTGACAGCCTACTGTCAATTAGCAGCACTGTTCCGTACTACCTAGTAAGTACCCAGAAGTTATGTATTTCATCAGTGAAAAAAGAGTTCTTAAAATTCCTCTGCATATTCATACTCTTTGGCTGGGAGATTTGGCATGCCTGGCCTGGAGTGCCAGCTACTGGAATGACTGCAGAGTCTCTGCACCAACCCTCAGTGTGTCAGACCAGGGCTGTAGGCCCTGTGGACTGTGGTGCCAACTACTGGTGTGACTGCTCAACTGTGCTACCAGTTGGACCTGTAAAGGCAAAAATAGCAGCCTCGTACCCCTTCCTGGGCAGATGGGCAAGAGCAGTGCTGGGCTGGAGTGCCTGGAGGAAGTGGTTGTGGTTTCATTTCTTTAACAATTACAGGGCAATTGATTCCCGCTTATGTGGGCAGTCCCTACTCAGTAATAGCCAGGGCCATGATAGGCTCTCCTATCTCTCATTCCATCCAGTCCCACAATTCTCTGTGCAGAAATCACAAATCCCAAGTTCAGAGCTTATAACACCACCTTATCATTCAACAATTTTACAGTTTTTACATTAAAAAAATGAAAACAATCTCATGCAATGTGTTCAAAATCCATGACTCTTTTGTCCTATGAATATGCCAAGTACTACTGGACATCATCAAAGTGAACCAAAAGATAAAAAAATCAATGACTGACAAATGATGTGGAACCAATATTTAAGAGTCATGTAAATGTAAATAGAGAGACATTATTTTACCCACCTTCATCTTAGTAGCTACTGAGACATTTCCACAAGAAACATAGAGAGCGTAGGATGATGCCAGTATTGGTGGAGATTCCTTCAGATCTTGCAGAGGCTGAGTTACTCTCTAGGGTTGCTTATTTTTTCATTCAGATTACAGAGGATGTAAGGTATTTAGGTTCCTAATTTATATGCCTTAAATTAGGTGGAGTGAATCCAGGGCCACATATTTTGTGTTGTCCATGATTTTTTTAGTACCAAGATAAAAGAAAGCACAGCTATCACAAATAGAGATGACACTAGCATATTATGTTTACTAAGAATTTAGCATTATCCACAGCTATGATGCAGGTACTTCTCTGGATTATTAATTCAAGAGAAAATGAGCTTTTCCAGCCACTGGCTACAGAAGCCTGGGACTTAATCTTAAAGTGTACTATTTATTTTGCATTTCCTTTTGCCATAAACTTAGCATTATTAGGAGTTCTTTAGAAGAGGCTGAAGAAAGTAATGTTCACTACAGTGTCCCCTGTTTCTTCAATTTCACAGCTGAATTACCAGAGACTTACTTAACGAGAAAAGACTACAAGTAAATTCAGAGCTACTGGAAGCCTATATATGTGCATGTAAATATGTTCAACCCTTTGGGTGTTATTAGAGTGGAGGTAGCATCCAGTGTATACTAAAACTCCTTGTAATGAAGAATGGGGGTCATGCATTTTTTAAAAGGAAGAGACAGGATATTTCATCACTGCAGAACTGTGTAGTTCTACCCAAGCTACGTTTAAAACAGCTAACACATCTTGTGGTGCCAAAAAGCTCTGGACAGGCTGAGAAAACTTTGAGTATTTATCTTTTATCTTAAAGTGTAGCATGAGATGCTGCAACCTGTGGTGGACTTCCCATGATCATCAGCTCAGCCATCTAAAGCCATTGGATTTGCTTATGGCAGAAAAGGCATTCAGACATGTTGAGTATTTTCATGACAAGCAAAATTCTAAGTGTCTGACAACTTCAAACATTTGATTCTTTGACCACTAGTCTGAAATTGTGTTTGCTTGTGTTTTCTGATAGAGACGGAACAAGAAATTTTAGGTATGTGAATATCAGATAGTGGGCAATGTTTGGGTGACAGCTCACACTGTACGTATACACAGTAATGATAAAGACAAAAATCAGAATGTATAAAGTTCTGAAAATTATGGATGAAATTGGTTGTAGTGAAAGAAATTAACCTAAGACATTAAAGAAAATCTAGATTCATATCTGTATAGTTTTCAATTTCATCACTAATCCATTATGATTATCTTCTACCAGCTTCAAAGGATATATTTGCCATTGTTCCCTGGGGCTGGGCATTTTTCAGAGATAATTTGTCCATAAATGTGGAGCAGACTTGTGATGAGAATCTGAATTCAATTAGAACCCATGAGGGCTTATTTCAGCATACCAGGCAGGATAATATCCATACCTATGATACAGCCAACAGACAGGGACGGGGGACCCGTCTTTTATGCTACGCTGGTTATGGCAGCTGGGAAACATGCGCAGCTCTAACAAGTCCCAGAGACACTTGCCAGGCTCTCCTTGTACTCAGTTTTGGGAGGAGTGGGTGGTGGTTGTCAAGTACATCATTTAACCATAGTTCTGATGATGATGTGAGAAGTTATCCTGGGAAAAATCAGCCGTGTGAAATTAGTGAACACTAAAAACCAGACCACACTATGATTCCTGCAGAAGAAGAGAAAGTTTGTCTCCATCAGAGAGTTCTGCTGGGTGCTAAATGACTTCAGACATACTCCTGAGCTGGCAAACACAGCCCAAAAGTTGCCTGATTGCATCACTGTGTCTCTGATTCCTACACTGGTTCCGCCTTTCTTGCTCTTCAAATATTGTTACTCATTAAATAAATCTGGATGAGTAGAGAGGTAAAAGGCCTTATGCTACCAATAATTATTTTATGTCAGTCAGGGAGTAGCTTCCTATCTGTATCTGGGTCAGTACTAATCTTGGCTTCCAGTGTTAATTTTCATGCTAAATATTATTAATTTGTTCCTCCTTTATAAGCAGCTCCTTGATCCAGTAAATCTTCTTGTCCCTCCTACAGTGTCTCTCGTTCAGAATTGTCATGATTCAGTGAATCTGCAAAGAAACTATTTTAATTATCCTCCCTTTCCTTCTTTCCATCATTCACTAGCATGCCCAAGCCTCCTGCCAAGGGAATATTCTTATTCTCCTTCAGCTCCCCTGAGGCAATCAGAAATTTTTCATGTCAGGATATCATTTTGTCTCCCAAATCATATTGGATCAGCATTTCTTGGTGCTGTGATGTTGATTTCTGCAAGCGGACTCCAGATGCAGGGTAAGGAATATAACAGCTCAGGGGAGAATGCCAGAGAAAAGGGATGCAGAGCCTCATTTATGTAAGACTTAGCAAAGCTACATCTCTCTCCAAACTTTGAGTGCCACAGATTTAATGCTGATCCAATCTAAGAAGAAAAAACGGTATTTGCAAAATGTGTATCTGTTTTTTTTCTTTATTTTGATCTCCACTACAATTTTTTTCTTCTGTGAGTGGGAGGGAGGAGCATGGAGAAGGGGATGGAAAATCTCCTCATCTAAGATACGTATTGAATCCAACCCAAAAACAAGTGCTGCTCAATTTCCAGTAGTGCTCAACTCAAGTTGTTGGGCATCCAAAAACCTGAGAAGAAAACACTGCAAACTTTGGAAACAATGAGGTTTTGCTTCATGCTCTTACTAACAAGGTAATTGCTTAGACAGCAGCTCGAGCATTAGTGCAGTTAGTTGGAAAAGTGACAAAAACCTGGATAAAGTACTTTCCTCTCAGGCTCAGCACTGTCAGTCATCCATTCAGGCTTCAGAAGTTCCCCAGCACTCTTTGTTCAGCAAGAGGCTTACTGGAACCACCACATACTGTGACAAACTACCAGGAAATCCTTTATCAGTATATCCTTTGGAAACTGTCATTGAACTGTACGGACCTAAAAAGTGATAAGCGCTAATAATACTGTGTTCTTTTTATCCACGTGTCTCTCAATTTAATCTCAGTTGGTCTTATCTTGAACTCAGGATTTCCATTTTGAGCTACTCTGCTGAATTTCCCCTCCTCCTTCCCCTTTAAAATGTGGCATTTAACATATTGCATAGGGGTACATGTGTTAATGAAATATTAAATTAGTTCTTACTGAAGCCAGAGGTCAGTGCTGTTGTTCAAAACTTGGACTTCTTTCAGCAGTAGCCTATATGGTCCACTTGCAGATGCTTCACAAGCAAATGCAGTTTTCTGTGTGTGAGCACTGTAATTTTGTTTTTAATTTTTATTCATTTATTTATTTATTTAACTTTAATTTTAAGAAGCAAGGATCTGGTCTATTTCAATATCCATAGACAATTCTGACGTTCACACCATCTTTTCCTGAGAATACACATGTAATCATAGCTAGCCTTCCAAGCTGGACATGATGAATCTGATGAACATCTGGGTGTGAAACTCACTGCTCACTGCCCTACACAGTTTCATTTCCCCGTGTGTTTATCTTCTCGTTTAGCAGGAAGTCTAAGGAATTGAACCAATATCCAAATAGGATCCTGGACTGTATCAGCAAAGGCATCACCAGCAGAGATAAGGAAGTGATTATTCCATTCTAGTTAGTGCGTGTTGAGCAACACCTGAAATAGTGTGTTCAGTTTTGGTCCCCATTGATTTAAAAAGATCTGGACAGGCTGGAGAGGGTCCAAAGAAGAGCCTGTAAGATGACTGAGGGACTGGAAAGATAGAAAGACAGGTATATGAGGTAAGGGTGAGGAAACTGGATTTGTTCACCGGAAGAAAAGAAGACTCAGGAAGGATCTCATCACTATCACTACTAATGTTACCAGAAGCCTTTCCCCAAATATACATAAATTAAGCTCCTGCAGAAAATACAGAAGGAGTAAGTAGTGAGTGTCTGTTTCAAACACTCATCTAACAAAGTCCATGAACACTCATCTGCCATGAACACTCAACACTGCCCATGTCTATCTCATGGGACAAAATCCGGTGCTTCAAAAAAAATCTATCTGTCTCTGAGACAAGTGTGTATGGAGAACAGTGCTCTCAATACTCTGCACAAGAATAATGGCATCAGTAGTCTTATGGAGAGGGAAAGAAAATGTATACTGAAAGACTAGGGCTTGCAGGAGGAGATCCAGTGTCTAGTTCCTTATCCATGAAACAACTTATGTATTACAGAAAAAAAGAAGTACCATGGAATGAATTAATATATACATATATATTATTTTTAAAGAGCTGTCACTATAACTGAGGGCATTGGAACTCTGCATTATTTTCACTACTCAGTTTTTCTCTTTACAGTGAGACTTTCCAGGAGGTGGAACTTAAGAACAGAATGACTAGCTCATGGGTGAGCTAAGGGCAAAAGTCTCCCCCAGCACGTGCTGACATACTTGTAGAGTCTGGCATGCTTAAGGGCTCCTCCTAATTTATTCTGCCTTGTCTACAATTCATGGGAAGCACAAATAATGAGCATCAGTGGGACCTTGCTATGCTCCAGCTCTTTTTTGCTCCCCTATACTGTATTCCCTAAGGTAAGCACAGGAGCAAAGGATTACTTCTGTAGCTCATAATGGCAGAACTCCTTTGCCCAATTTTTATTATTCAAGGCACATATCTGTCCCATTTAAGGATCTTTAATAGTAAGCATAAGAATATATTTTAATGTAATAATATGTGAATATCTCATCAAGTTCAGTGAAATAGTTGCATAGATTTCCTCTCCTGGACAAATAAAATAAAATAAAATAAAAATTTAAAGAACAATTTTCTTTTTAAGGTTGTAAAAATTTTCTGATTATTTATTAACTGTCTGATGGGATTTTATATGTTTAATAAAAGATGTTAATAAAATATTTGCTTTAGTTATGGCCCAGTTTTGAAAACAAATGAACAAATAAGTCTTCAGTTCCATCTACTGTAAAGATGCAGTTCTGGAGCAGGATAAATATGTACAGCAATATTTCAAACAGAGGTCGATAATTATTCAATTGGAGGGCTTGTCTTTACAGTTAAAATAATATTGAACCTCTCTTCCATCTATAAAAAGAGCTTTAAAATAAGACACCAGAGATTTACGAGAGAGCTTTTACAAGCTTTACCCTTCTGGATCTCAATTTTGAAACAGAAATAGTATCCCTGCAGTATTATACCAGTGTGTAGGGACCTATGCTTTGACCTGACAGACTAGCAGTCACACTACAGTTTGGCATAAACATTGATTCACCATTAATGTCTTAGAAAAAAAGACACCATTGGTTCCATTGTTTTGAAAGGTGATAGCAATAGCACATTATCTTCTCATAAACTCCTCAGCATCTGGAGATGATGAAGGGCACAAAGGGGTCCTCCTCACTCAAAAGCTCTGTGCAATCAGACTGAATTGCTGTCTATCTCAACTCAGCTACCGCCACTGAGATCCTATTCTATGTAAGTCCTAGATCTGTTAAATCAGCTGCTGCACAAGTTTCTCCACTGTTTTATTCCCTGATTCTCTTTGCCAGTCAGCTCCAGAATCTAACTCCCATGCACCAACTCTTTGTCCCAGTTATTTTGCATCATAGAACTCCTGATACTGCCTTTCTCCACAGTCTCATGCCTACTGTTACCCTCTTTATCCTTCAACTGTCCTCTTTTTTTTTCCACATTTGCAAAACTGATCTTCATCATGAAGACAAAGGTTTCATGCTCTCAAAAGCCGCTTTGAAAAAACTTTCAGTCCTTCCTTTAGATAGAGTGAATGTAGAGGAGTTGGATATGAAGCATCAACAAGGATTTGCTGACCAGTATTGTTTCTTAGTAAGGTGATTGTGAGGACAGTAAAAAGGCTGATGATATAATGGTCCTTGCCAAGTCACTAACTTCTGCTCCAAGGAATGAAGACATTGGATCTTCTCAAATAAAAGGTTAGAGAAGTTTTAACAAAAAATAACACTATTTTTTTTCCCCCCTTAATATCATAGTTGGAAACAGCTGTAAAAAGCTGGTTAAAATTATAAAAAGCATCCAGAGGAAGATATCAGCACAGAAATGTCATCTTGAGCAGCCAATTTTATTTATTTATTTTTTTAAACATTACTTTTAGTAACTGAAAACATGGGAAATGTTACAAGAGGAAGTGTCATCCAAATCTAATTACAGATGATGTTTCAGTTCTTGATGCAATGCAGTTTAAAGTCATTATCCATCTATAATGGGAGAAAGGGTGTGTTTTAATTCATATGCCACCTCCAGCATTGTGATTCCAGAAGCAATGATAGAAAGCTGCAGAGGAGGTCAGTGTCACACTGCAAGGAGGAATCACTAAGGATCAATTTGGTGAAAAAAAAAACCAAACCAAACACCCACAACAAACTTCAAAAATATTCAGAGAACCATTCTTTGAAGGAAAATCTTCAAATAACGTAATTAATTCTTGATACAGCCCCTAACTTGATGAGCATGTTTTTTCTACTTGCTCAGCTTTTTGCAAGTTGATAGAATTAGGTGTACTTGCAATACGGCTCTCCAAACAACTATGTGTAAATGAATGCTTAAATTCCTGCTGCATGATCGTTGCATCTTTTTTTTCTTTTTCTTTTTTTTTTTTTTTAAAGAAAGGTGACTGCTAAGCAAATTACCTGCTTTAGGTAACTTGGAGGTCCAGCAAGAGCCTTTGGTGAAGTAAATAAGTAGTCTTACATTACTTTTTGCTCTTACTCACACACAATTCTGAATTAAATTATTTAGTTGAGCTTACTACACTCCCCATTGCAAAATATTTTAGAAACTGTAACATTCAGGTTATTTTAAAACTGGATTGGTGCACTAAAAGAGGCATAAGCTACAATAGCTGCTCATTTAATTTATTTAATTCAGCTAAGAAGCCTTCGTTCTTTTCTCCCTAGCCCTTTTCCCATCTCTGCCTCTGTCAGTTTAATGAGCTGATTCAAAACATTAACGTGAAAAACAGACGGGACTATAGCAAAGCACAGATATCCTCTGTAGATTTTGTGACTCTTGTTCTGAATTTGAGTACATTATAGTCTTGCATCACACATATGTCATGATTTCTTCTTATTTGCAGGTACACGATGCTAAATGGTGAAAACTTTTGGTCACTATCACAGAATTTAACTGCTTTTAGGCAATACCTTACTAGATTTCTTCATTAAAATCTGTAGGGTAAAACAGAAATCGGCACCAATTCTGTTGTAGATATGCTTAAATCGCTAATTAAATGATGATTTGAACTAATTAGGCATCTGACTTGATATTTCAAAGAAAACATGAGTATCTATCCAAAAAGCAGCAAATAGGGGTTGGTAGCATCTTAATTTCATTGCAACATCTTTATCTAGTTTGAAAAATAGTATTTTTGAATCAAAGCCTTCATCACCTAGTGCAAATATAAAACTCAGAAATAGTAGTTGTCCCCATTAAGGACTTAGATAAAACATGCAATTAGTTTGACAGAAGTATCCATCAGAAACAACTGTCAGGTTTCATATGGTGCCAGACAAGTCAGGACCTGATGAAACAACGAGAGAATTAAGATCAGCTCATGTCATTTTAATCAAGGACAAGATGAGGGGAAAGATGCAATATGAACAAGTTATTTCTAAATAACTATTGAAGGTTTGTTAAATGAGTTTACTGCTACCTTATTTACATAAGAAAATCTCCACTCATGCTTCACTGAGCCTCAGCCAGGCCTTAATTGAGAATTTATGGCTGAGCTCTCAGTGGCAGTGAAGAGCTTGAATGTTAATTCAATGGGCAGCATTTGGCCTGAATTCAGTCTTATTCATGACGCTGATGAGCAGTACTCATTCAAGCAAGATTACAATAACAAGCAAAGATCTGAACTGGAACTAGACAAGGAGCTGACAAAAATATGGAGCCAATATTGAATCCACCTACATTATCCTGTATGTATATATGTACAAAACAAATCCACCTTTTCCCTGGATTTCCTCTGTTTCATATGTGCATGACTGTAATAGAGTAAATTTCTTCAGATCAAGTAAATCCTTCTTTGTCTCTGGAAACTTCCATGTCAGCCACACTTGCCAAAGAAAGAAAGGAAATTATTCACTACTCTCCAAATTGCCATATATTCCTTCAGTGAGTGTCTCACAGGTTGCTCTTCTGTGCTTTTGTATTTCATTTGAACATAAGTTTTTTTATTTATTTTTATTTATTTATTTTTTATTTTTTATTGAGCAATGGTAGAAAAAGGGCTATTTATCCTACAGAGGTCTGTGATACACTCAAGAATTTCTGCACTTATAGGTGATAGTCACTAGCTCTTCTGAGTGCAAGTTTTTCCATCACAAGTTTTCAGTGGATAGGAGCTGCAAAGCAGTGACTACATTCATGGTACAGGGGTTCCAGACAAAATACAGACTGGAGCTGTGACGCAGAAATAAAACATAAAAGTTCCACTTGCCTTTCATTGCTTTTTACACTGTGACAGGGTACTTCAACACCCACTAGGAGTTACAGAATGGTTTAGGTTGGATCATTTACCACCAATCCCCTGCCATGCACAGGGTTGCCAACCACTTGATCAGGCTGCCCAGGGAATAGAGTAGAGGATATAATTTTTCTTAGGGTCACAATTTAGATCACCTTAGGATCATTTATTATACTTCCCAAACACTACAATTTATTCTCACATACACTATTTTCTTAGTAAACCTGTCATGTTTAGTTACAGATTTTTGTATTCTTTATGAGCTGAAACTAACACTGAATCTACAAACTGTTTATGGTAAACCCAGTGTGTTCATGACAATTTGATTCTTTGATCAGCAGCTTGTTACAGCCCTAAGAAAAACATCTTTCTCCATCTACTCACCATGTAACACCCCATGACACAGTTCATGTTTCTGTGTCAATTACTGGGGCAATCTGTTCTGAACATACCAGTAGAGATGCTATGGCCCCTCAAAGGCTCAGGTACAGTAGGGAAGCTCCAGACACCTGCTGGGCACAGGTGTTCTCTGAGATGACTATTTGCTTCTAACAATCAAAGGGAGCAGAGGGAGGAAGAAAGCTGCATTTCATGGTTTCAGAAGGTCAAGACTACCTTCTGCATTGAAGGCTGATACACGTACAGACATGTCACACATACAGAGATGATTAGGTGTTAGGTTTATGGGACTAAATAATTAAGATATGTTATTTGCTTGAGGCTGCTTGTGTATTGTATGATTTGCAGGGAAGAAATACAGAGTTAAACAGATGAGCAATTCTTTTTTTTTCTTTTCCAGGAAATTTCTATGAAAGAAATGCACAGATGGGACCTTTGTTTCCCCACACTTAGATCTACTTCCCCAAACTAATGCAGATATTTTTTTCACCTGAATTAGCACTGAGCTCCCATTTAATAGGAAAGGACCTACAGGAGGAAATAACAGAACCATAGTGGAGTAAGGGGAAGCTATCTGAGTAAAGGGAAGAATAATGTAGCTCAGTATTTGTACCACTGCCTTTTTCCCCCAGAATTAAAAAAAGGACTGTAGTGGGAAATGTTCTCTGGAGAATCATCTCATTACACCTTCCAGATCAAAGCAGCATCAGACAGAGCAGGTTATTCAGGGCTCTGTCCAGACAGGTTTTCAGTGTCTCCAAAAACATAGAGTCCACATTCTTGCCTGGCAACTTGTTCAAGGATTGACTCCAGTATCTCCATGTCTCTTAGGTACTGGGGTTGTTGAGATACATCTGAATGGCATCACAACAAACTGGTGCACCAGCTACCTCTCTTAATTTTGTATCAGATATAGCCTTGCTGAGAATGTACTTGGTCCCATCATTTATGTCATTAATGAAAAAGTTAAGCTGTATTGCACAGTATAGGTTCCTGGGGTACACCACTAGTGACTGGCCACCATCTCTACTTTGCTTTGGTCAGAAAATATTAAGTACTTTCCTATAAATGAGAACAGGAAAATTGGGTTGAAATTCACATTACTAATATACTTACATTACTTACTAGAGCATGTCTTAATTGAGAAGACTGTGGTCTCCAAAGGCTTGTGCTCCACCTTGATATTGCAACTTCCAGTTCAGTAAAGCTTCCATGAGAATAGGAAAATCCCTCCTGAAGCAGGAACATCTGAAGCCTTCAAACAAATGAAGCCTTCATTTGTTTGCACACCTGTCCTTAGCTGAGCCCTCTGTACTTAACCAGCAGTTCCTTCTGAAATTTAATAACTGCTAGAAAATCCCTACACTCATACAAGGATAGTCTTTGCTTTGGTGTCTTACTCCCAGCTTTTGAGAGACACAATGCTAGAGCTGAGGTGCTGATGTTCAGAGCACCTGGCATGCCTCATGAAACCCAACTGGAACTGTTATGAATATCACACCAGAGCTACATTAAGAGCACAGAATGAAAGACTCTGTATTATAACAGTCTCTATGGTGAACTTCATAGAAGAACAGTTACCTCAGTCTCAAAATGGTACTTTCTGCTTTTTGGGGTATTACATCCACATGATTAAAATGTTTTTTTTTTGTTTTTTTTTTTTCCCCTCAGGTTTTGGCATCAGCCTACCCTTGCTTGCACCTGTGGTGTCACATTTCGTTTCAGCAGTTGAATTTCATACCATCTTCTTTGGAGTTAGTTGCTGCAGATCTAAACACAGCTGGTCCCTTCAGCTGCATGAATTATGCCTGAAAGTCCAGGGCAGTATCGAAATCCAACCTCATAGATAACTACTCAGTTCCAGAGCATGAGGCCTTTTCTAGAGCACTCTTTAGAGCTTCATAAGCATCTGCTGATGGAAGAAGAAAATTCACATTTAAGCTACAAGGTTATGAAAGGTAAGCTGGATCTGGTGTGACAGCAGAAAGACATGTACACCAAAACTGGCAGTCCTTATGACTTTCTTTTAATACTAAAATTTGTACTCTTGGAAGACTTAATTCTGCCATATCAGCCTGGCACTCACCTAGATATTACCTTTATGAACCTAACTTTATCCAGCAAGCATCACACTGTCTACAGCCTTCAAAGGGGTGAAAAGCATTAATGTTTTATGCCACATTTTTTAGGAGCTCCCTAAAGTTCAATATATTAATGTAGTTCACTCTATCCAACAGTAAGTATATTTGCCCTGTAGGAAGGTTATACTCAGCTGTGAGGGAAAGAACTTAAGAAATAATCTCAGACCTGTCATGCAATTAAAGTACTATTATTCCTTGCAAGCTTAAGTTTTAATTTACTGTTTGAATACCGACAATGCAATACCTACAATGTTAAGTCAAATATTTTCATAGAAAAAGTCAGCGTGGAACCACATAATAATGCTAAACCTTACATTTCCTACATCTTTCTTAGTCTGAGAGCATTATGGGTCGGCATATGAACAGTAAAATTCAGAATTTAAATGAAATTTAGGTAATGAGATGTATTTTTCTTAAACTTACAGGCAAAATAATCATTTAATGATGGTTATTTTAATTATATAATTTAGAAAAGAGTTATTTGAGGTTAAAATGTATGGTTTGTTCTCAGTTTTCCCAGTTTCTATGCTTTTATTTCCAGTCAGTTATTTGTAACATTTTGAAAATTGAATTGTGAGCTGGAATTTTCTATTATTATTTACAACTCAGCAGCAGTTCTGGGGAGGAGCAAAGATCTGAGTAAAATTGTTTTAGATGTTTATGACTTCAGACTAAAACCAAGCTACATTCTTCAGCCTGGCTGCTGATCTTTCATAAGAGCAACCTGAAAACATCTCAATATGTTCTAACTGGGCTTATGATTTCTTGAGTAGGTTCCTTCAATGGATTCATAGTTTTAAGGTTATAAGCTTGAAAACGTTCTTATTTTTAATAGCTGCACAATATAATTTTCTGCAAGGTTTATCTTTAAAAATTGATTTAAGCTCTGCTTCAGCAACACACAGAAGTTGCTTTTTTTCCCATTGCATGGTATATTATAGAAACAAAAACAAACAAACAAACAAACAAAATTACCCATATTTTTGAAAAAAAAATAAAATTATCAGAGCAAATGTTTAATTATGAGAAACCTTACTCTGTCAGAGAATCTTCCTCACATACTAGTGAGTTACCAATCCTAAAGATATAGATAATCTAGAATTAACCTTACTAAACAGTATACTTCTGCAGTCTCTATAGCTGAATGCGTGAATCTCAGATTCCAATAACAAGTAGGGAGAAGCAACTACTACTAAGAAATAATTAAGGTAAACTAAATGGATGTGTGTTAGAACATAGGATCATAATAACAATCATAGAATCATAGAGTCAAAGAATGGCTTGTGTTGGAAAGGACCTTAAAAATTGTCTAATTCTATTCTCCCAGCATTGTCTGAAAATTTATTTGAAAAGACTCAGGTCAAGTGTTAGCATCATTTCCAAGTTCTAGTGAGGTATTGTAAGCTACAAGATAATGAGGCAGAGATGGCTTTTCAAGTGCTGTCTTCCCTTTGTGACCCTTATGATGAAACTCTGCATAACAGTGAGGTTTCCTGCTGTGCTTAGCTCTTTCAAAATTGTGGCTGCTTCTCTAGAAGGCTGAATAAAGGGAGAATTAACTGGAGACACAGTACCTGCTCTCACAAAGAAAGAAGGAAGACCTGCATAACTTTGATAGCTAGTAAGATATTGGAATACATTGATAAATAATTGCTAGATAATATACTAGAACGAGATGCAGTACTTAAAAAAATCCAGCATGAAGCTATCAAAAGAACATAATGACAGACCTTTTATTTCCTCCTCTGATGAGTGATCTTGCTTAGCAGATGAAGGAAAAGCAGCAAATGTGATGTATTCTACTTTAATTAATCTTTTATATATATATAAGCAAACTAAGGAATTTTAAAATCAGTTGATGTGTAGCTGACTGAAAAACAGAACTTACAGAGAGCTTTTCAGCCATTTCTCTCTCAAAGAAGAAGGGCAGCTTGTTTGGGGTGCCTCTGGTATTTGCATTGTCCCTAGATCTGTCCAGTCTTTATGGTGTGGATGAAGGAAAGAAGCACACACGGTGTTCTTAGGTGATGAGCTTAGAAGCACTGTACATACTTTGGAGGAAAAGATCAAAATTTATAACCATCTTGCTAAACTGCAGCAAGCACTTGAATCATGAGGATGGAACTCAATAAATGCAATGCCATGAGGAGTAATGTCTGTGGAGAAAACCAGGAGCGCACAAATACAAATGGGAGAATATCTGGAGAAACAGCAGTACAGTAGGAGAGGTTTAAGGTCGCGATGGTTCACAAACTGCATGAATTGACAAGATAATGCAGTTGCACAAAAGATAGATCTCATTCTGGTCTATATTAACAGCATGACAAAGGAAGTAATTATTCCGCTGTATTAAGCAGTGGTGAGACCTCAACTTGAGTACTGTCCCTGAGCTGAGCAACAAGCATTAAGATAGATGTAAATAAATTGGACGGTCTCTAGATGACAGAAAAAAATGCAGGGCATAGAAAGCACAGCTTATGAGAAACAGCCAGGAGATTTCTATTTACCCAGTGTAAAGAAGATCACAGGGAAAATCAATGATATATCAAATAGAATTAATTAAAGAGGATGATGGCTATTTCTTCTCCACATCTTGTGTGTATTGCAAAAGATGCTAACTTCATTTAAAATAATAAAATAAAAAATCACAGAGAAATTTCTATACGAAGTTTTAGGACCAAGATAAGAAAAAAATTCTAATTATTAAATTTGGTCCTGCAGCACATGCTTGATAAGCCTTTGGATCTCTAGTGCTTTAATAAATATTGGACAAGTACTTTCAAATACTGCCCAGAGTTACACACATATATATATTGCTTTCTATATAGGAGACAAGTGATCATTCAATATTTTTTTCATTCTTGTGGTTCCATGAAACTATTACCTAAAAGAAAATAATTACATCATATTTAACAAGCTTGTACGTCTCAGGTTTCCACCTGAAGGACAGTGCAGAACATTTTCCAAGTACAGAGAAAGATATATGAAGATGCAGTAGTAAATTTGTTAATTTGGGATGTCTGAATAGGATTAGTTCCTTAGAAAATACTGAAAACAAGAAACTAAAGAGAAAGTCAAAGAAAAAATTGACTTTTAATGTAGAAATGTCATGTCACCAACAAATGTTTAAATCTCAATTTTTTATCAAAAAATATTCTGTAATAACAATCTTTTATGAAATATTTTTTAAAAAGTTTCAGCTGAAACAATTTCAGAGAGTTTTATTTGTAGTTGTGATTTGCAGCCATGGTACTGTTGAGTGTAATGTTTTTATCTCTTGTCTGAATTCAATAGTTTTGAATTAAGAGGGCTTTTGGTTCTGTTTTCTGAATATTCAAACTAATTTCCTTAGATCATTTTAGCTTTTGCATGACACTAATAGTTCCCCTTTTAAAGACAAAGGTAAACTAAGGACAAGGAGTTCAAACAAGTAGAGAACCATACATCGGTGAACATTCCCACAATAGTATCTTTGTGAAAGCACTCTGATACCCGTCCTTCACTTCATAAAACCATCCATTGCTGTTGGCAGAAATTACAGTGAAGAGGCAGGTAGCCTTGCGGTGTAATGACTTGTTCAAAGGTTGTCACACTCAGAACTACAGTTGCTATCATTATTGCTGCATTGGCACTTCCATTATAGTCCTCATGCATGAGTTAGAAACTATTTTACACTGAACTTGAATCTTGTTTAAAATGCATATTCTTTCAGGGTTATATTTCTGCAGGGACACTTCCAAAGTAAGTCCAAGTACAAAATGGACTCTCTTTCTAATTTAGTTGCATACTCGGATTCAGATCACTTGTCCAAATGCCAGAAGCTATGGGACTCTTCACCAGCACACGTGTACCACACTGAAAACACCTAAAATTTGCTGAGAGCTTTCTCTTCTCCTCCCAGTTGTTGGCATCTCTTTTACAGAATCTGTGATGTTCTCTCGGGAGTTAGTTTTTAATATACTGAGGATTAATGCCACAGAAAATCAGTGTAGGCATGCTTAGGAAACTCAATGCTTGCTATATTTGGAGTCATTCAGAAACAACAGTAGGGCTGAGGGTGGGAAAAATGCTCTGGAGAAAGGATCAGAGAAACTAGGCCTTAAGTCACAGAGTAAAGTTGTTTTTGGAACCAGAAGACATGAATTATAGTTGTAGTGCTGGGATAATTAGACAACTTTTACACCTTTTGCACTATCACTACTGACTTCATAGTCTCAAATGAACCACTTACACCTTCCACAATTCATCCATGGTAAATTATTTTTGCTAGAGACTATTTCTTGCTATATTTTATCACAGTCCTTCCTATAACAGCTCCAGGCTAATTAAAAGATCTATGGATTCTCCTGTAATATGAATAAATATGTTTGAATATATGAATATATTTTAATGTTCATATAAAAATATGAATACAACCTTATCCCATCAGTTACAATGTCTTGAAGCAGAGTAGCATAAGTGAATCGATTAGAGCCTTATTGCTCTCACAACTGCTTCTAATTTGAGTCAGTACACTGAGAAGTAGTGTTGCTTTTTCCCATTTTCTTATTCTTGCCACAACAGGAAAAACAAAGGGGAGACAGATGCTAAAGGAAATCTCCAGGTACACCAAAATTATGTAAGGTAGAAAGACCCACAGAATTCTCTTATATTACACTGAATCTCCAGTAGGAGGATGAATTGAAAATATTAGGTCATGACCTGAATCACTGATTGAGCACCTGGTGAAGATATGGGCAGCCCTGGGAGCGTAGGTAGAAGCAATTCTCCAGAAGAGGTGGAGCCAGAGTCCACCACTCCCTAATCTCATTTAAGGGCAGGCAACCAAAAAGGAGGGGTGTCTATGGGGAGAATGGTTTCCTTTGGAGTTTTTATTGAGCTGGGTTCCTCAGAAATTGTAAGCTACTGCTTCTTTATTGACAAACTGTAGCAACTACCTTGGTTAAGCAATCTGAAGCTGGTTAAAGGCACCTGTATTGATTGCCATCTGTCCTTACAGAGAACAAGAACAGACGTGATCAGGGAAGTATTGCTGAAATAATAGACAAAAAATTTACATTTTTCTGTTCTTTATCTGGATATATATCTTCCAGGAAGTAGAGATTGAATTGTCTACCTGTTATCAACAACTAACATGTTATTCTACTGAAATGTAGCTAAGAGTAAGATAGAGAAAGGCTTCCTGTAGCTATTAGCAGATTTCAACTGTTTCCATTCTCTAAAAAACAAACACCAAAAATCTTCAGAAAAAAAGAATGAAGGCAGCCAGAAGCTGGCAAAGTTATCTGTGTAATTATGTTCCTCTCTGACCAGCTCACTAAATGTGTGAGCTGCTAAGCACCTCGAAGGAATAGCATCAGTACTAAGAATAAAGCATAAAAGGGAACAATGAAATATTAGTGTATAGCTCTTATTTAGACTCCATTCCAATATGAAACTTACCCAAAAAAATACCTGTATCAACCTACTATTAGGCAAACATTTAAACTCATTCTTCATTTTAAGTAAGTGTGAAGGTATTACTCATCTTCATAGAATTTACAGTTATTGAAATGAAACATACTACAAAGTGTGGATCCTTGAAGAAGGGGGGCTATTTTGTAAAATAGACTGGATTTCAATGACTATGCTGAACATCTGATTTTAGCAACAGGTAAATAATGCTGATCATCCAAAAGGTCTCGTTCAACTTTAATCATCTCTCTGTCTCTCAGCAGATTAATGTCTTCTGACAGCTGTTGCCTAATTCTTTGAGATTTAGAACTTATTTTAATGGTAATACTCACCTGCCCATCTGAGGATATTTCATTTCTATCACATTCACATTTCCATGCATTTGAGTCTAAAATACTCCTACTGGTTGAGCAATTAGGAATCCTAAAGCAGAGGCTTTTCCAATAAAGGTCAGCAATAATTTTTTATTGAAAGACAGCAATTCAGTTTTTAAGGCATGGCTGCTACTGAGAACAGGGCTTCTTGTTATTACTGATTTTAATACATTCACATGAACTCCAACTTCTTGATGATATTGCAGGAATGAGTCAAAATGGAAGTCTACTGAAAAACAAAGTTTTATCTAAATTGAAAAGAACCATCTCATGACATTCATCCTGCTCAAATATCAGTTATTAGGCTTTTAACATTTTTATCTCTTCAAGAATGACAAAAATCCTAATAAATTAGCTCTCTTGGACAAGCTAATCATGTGTGATTAAGATGATAGATAGCATGTGTCACCATAGAATCTGGTGACAGTTACTTTTTCTGAATCCTGCATTTCCAATATCTATCAAATTCTTAGAAAATATGCTGAGATAAATAATATATCATTACATATATTAAAACTTTATAAAGTTGTTCAACAGTGTTATATTTCTAGTGACTCCAACATGTGACTTTCTTATGACTCATGTTTGATATTTTTTCCAAGCCTGAGCTTTAAGAGGCATGGATTCTGAGAGTGGCACTTCTTATGTCAAGAAGCAAACAAGCAGAAATGAAAAGAAAAACTTAGAAAGCTGATCTTCATGAGAAAGAAAAGCAATTCATACATTGTAATATCATGATGTACATTCTAATTTTTCCTCAAATTAGTATTTTTTTCTAGCTTCAATAAATACATCAGTATTGTTGATTTTCTTACAAGAACATGTAAGCCAAATTTTGTGTCTAGCATCCCATATGGTTTCCAGGTAAGTATAAGAAGCCAGTGTGCATATGCTGTAAGGTGACTGGTGACGCACTCTTCTGCTGTGTATCTTTCACTTATTTAGCTTTAGCCATATCTGGGTAAATGCTGCATTGCAGCAGGATTCAAAATCTATAGAATGCATTTAGCACTTCAGGCTTTGTTGCTATTTTGGGAAGAGAAGATGTTAAAATACTGTAGAGACAGAGAACCGTGTTTGAGGTGATTGATTTTTTTACTTACAATAAGAAAAAAATAAAAAAGCAACTTTTAACAACTGCATCAAAGCTGCTAACAGCCGTAGCTAATTTTCTGCCTCAAACCCACCGAACTTTTCCTCCAGAGTTTAATTGCAGTTATCTATTTGATTAAAGATTCTCCATTTAATTTCTGTCAGCAGAATCCTCACATTTTTTGTTACTAGTGAGAAGAGTCTAGATGTTGGCCATTTATTGTCATTTATTTTTGTGCACTGAAATGAAATCTTCCAGAGTTGAAGTGGCTTGATATGAGCATGTTCCACAGTTAGTCCCAGGGGCAAATACAACACTATAGACAACTCCACTACTCTTTAAGCAGTGAGTATTGTATCTGCAGCAGCACAGACATCAGTGCAAGCATCCAAACGCTGCCCAGTGAGTACTGAACAATCTGTAGAGGCACTTTGCCCCTCCAGATTGATACAGCTGACTTGAGTTTGGGAGTTTTGCCCTGTGTGGCTCCCACAGTGTAGATATGCACAATCTGAAACAAATATCTGCATCATGAGGACAACAGGGTTATTTTATTGTGTCTGTCTGTCTAGGGAATATGATTGGTAACCCGGATAAACTGTTATAGATTAAATGAAACAACTAATCAACCAAACAAAAAGCCCCACCAATTCCTGTCCAAAAATTCAAGGAAAGACAATCAAGTTTCTTGATTTCTCTGTTAATCTGTGGAACTGATGAATCTTGTTGAGCCCTTTGTTCAGGGTAAATAAAATTGCTGTCATCAACTACTGAATTACAAACATTCTTCTCTGCTAGTATGGCTGTGCTAATAAATGTGGATATATAAATTGCAGTTGTCAAAATATTGCTGTCTCCATCCTCTTCAGTGTGAGCTGTAGAGGATGGTGTACATTCAACCCAGACAAGAGCATGTGAGTTTCATGACCAACAGCAGAAAAGCCAGGTAGTCATAAGACTATGACCATATTTGTAAGTTCTTCTGGTGCCTGGGATACTAGGTTTAGATTTAGGGTTATACTTGCGTTTCGTACTTCTTTCAAATCTGAGCTGGTTTCTGCTCACATGGAGGCTGAAGCTGGGCTTGTGATAAATTGATAAATTGCTTTTGGGTAAAGGTGTAGCTTCCAGTTTCAATTAGATTCGGAAACCTTGTGTTGTATTTCTTTGTAAAGAAGTATTCAACAGCTTTCATTGGAAAGTGATTATGAGTATTAACTTAAATTTTAAACTAGTGAAAACTTCTGAAATCCTTCTTGACCAAGCAACCAGTGCAGTTCACCACTAAGCTCTGGAATCCCAGCATCGTTTTCCCTTTATCTGATTTCAGTCCTGTCAGAAGTTACCTCCAATCTGTCCCTACTGTATTTCCGAGAAAATAAAACCTATTCTGATTCTGGAAATACTTTATGGGAAGCAGAAGAAACTTTATTCTTCTGCTTCCATGTGTTGAGAAACCAAAAAAATACTATATCAAAGACTAACCTAAGCCTTGTGTTAGATGGTTTGCTATTTTAATATGCAGTGCCCTTTTCTGCTATATAAATTATAGCAGGCACGCACAGAAAAACATCAGCATGTACATTCAACAACCACCTTTACAATTTTCTGCACAAGCACCCAGGGTACACAACTTTTACCAGCAGTTGCACGTGTCCAAGGATATTAAAGTACTGTAACTCAACCTAAAATTTAATCTGGAGCAACAGGAGGGAAATGAGTGAATTTATTAAGGCAGAAGAGGTAACCTGCTGATTTGCAGCAAGTCATTACTGCAGCTCAGGACTGGATAATGGCAGAGCCTGGCTGTTTGCCAAGCAGCACTGGCTGCTAATGGCAGCATATGCTCATGATGGCTCTGTAAGTCTGTGGCATGCAGGGTCGTGGAAAGTGGTAACTGTCATCAACATCCTGTCCACTCTCTTCCCTGGATCTGTGGCAAATTATACCTGAATCTATGATTCTGAGACATTTCCTTTGCCGTTGCAGTCCTACCGCATCTTCAGCCACCCACACAACATCAAATATTGACTTAATTTCTAGTGTGAAATATACCCTAAAGGGAAAAATAATGCTTTGCTTTTCAAATAACAAGCTAGACATAACAAAAATAAATGCAACTCTGTTTTATTTCTTGCTGAACTTTGCCTTCAAAATAAAAACTTCATGGAAAAATTAGGGAATATTTTCCTCAGAGCCCGTTGTAATAAGATAATTTGCTTTGGCTTACTTGAATACCTCGCAACACATATAATACACATATATACCTGGTGCTGCGTAAGATTTTGCTACATTCAGTGCTAGATCAGATGTTTTCCATAATGCCATAAGGATGACTCACAGAGCACATGTATACCAAAGTAATGGCTCTGAATCCAGCTGGTGTAACTTCTGTACTCAAAACCAGTCAGCAGGGGTGCAGACAGATGTCTAGACATGGCAGCTAGCAGCTGAGTACAAGGTGCAAAAGTGGAATAAGAACTCAAATGTCTAAGTTGCATCCTTGTGCTATGACGATTTGAGCTTTTTCCTTTAAAGTTAGTTCAGGTGTGCTACACGAGTAACAGTCAAAGAAACACAAGAACTCAGAACAGCATTGCTGAGTCTCTGAGATCTCTTTTCACTGCAGTGGTCTTGTCTTTTGATACTCAGAACAGAGGATGCTGGGCAAAGTGTTGATGGTGTCAGCTAGCAGTGAGTCACATGTCAAAGGAGAGCTTGCTCAGGCAGAAACAGAGAGAGCGAGGGAGGTCTGTGTGAATCTTCTCTTCAGCAGCACTGAATGTATCTGGTATATGGACAATAAATGATCCTTGAAAAGTCTGTTCTGATTTGGCCTCCTTTCTTTCCCCTTTCTCACTCTCTTTCTCTGGCAGTTGTGTAGTATAAGCCAAATGGGACAGAAGGATATGGAGAAGAGTGTAGTGTTTGCATGATGGAAGAGAAGCTGCTTAGGCAGCACAAATGATACTCAGTGGTGGATGAATAGAGATGTCACAGTGAAGCTGAAAAGTGAGGTAACTACTTGTGACTGAAGAGAATGACTAGAACATAGGTAGGACCAGGGTACTTTTAGTGGTATAAGCTCTAACTCTCTTTCTCTTCTTTTTCTTTCCCTTCTCTTTGCTTTCACAGCTGTGGCATACAAGTTAAAGTTTTATTATTTATTTTTAAGAAGGATTTACATGATCCCTCTTGCTTTGTTTGCTTTTTTGTCTGACCACATTTACAAATTTTGAAAGATTTTAGTCAAATTTCTGATTTAAGAGTGTAGAAGTCACAAAGCTAAGCAAGACATGGAAGCTGTGTAAGAGCTGATGGTCAAGAGAAACAGAAATCTTTTGGCTTAAGACAACCCATTGCGCTGGATGCAACTCAACAGACAAATCTTGGACTGAAGCTCGTAATCAGCCTCATCCAGCTTATTCAGTTATGCTGCTCTTGGCTTTATTTAATTCTGAGTGGGATGGATTTCCTAACCTAATTTGTGTTATCAGGAATTGTTTTTCCTTCACATTCTTTCTCTCTATACTTTAGGTCCATGTTGTTTGACAACAAGTGATGCTAATTAATTTTTTTTTTTTTTTTTTTTTTTTTTTTTTTTTTTTTTTGTGTGTGTGTGTGTGCTGTTTTTGAATTGTGCAGCTTAATTAATTTGGGGAACTGAAGCAGTGCTTTAAGAGCTGAACTGAAGCAATAGGGAGCCAGGCTTTGTTGTCTACTACAGCGCAAGATGCTTGTGCATGGTGGTATGAAAGTTTAAGTGTCTCTTTTGTGTGTATTGTGCTAAGCTCATTTAAACCTTTCCAAACAGTGTTCCTGTTATATGCAATGAGAGGTTTCCCAAAAGTTAAGGAGATGATTACTCAGGCATCATAGCTCATTATAGGTCATAGGCTAATCTATCTGTTACTTTATTTTTGTTGAAGTCTGAAATTATTGTTATTTTTACTAATCTAAAGGAGACTTAAGAAATGTATTGAAAGTATACAGAAACTGGATATGATTTAACAACAGCTGCAATGCCATGTTCTCTGATAGAAAGTTCCTGTTGCAGTCTAGCAAAAAAAGTCTACTTCTAAAAGCAGTCCTTCAAAATAAGAGATATGAGTGCTGGTAGAAGAAAAATTTATTAGTTTTTATCTACATGTTGATTGAAATAAACTTGTCTAATTCTATCTGTGCATTTAAGTGTGGACACTCATGGATGCTACTGAACAACCATGCCAATACACATGTAGAAAAATAACTACAGATAACACTTTCTCAAAAGGAATAGGAGCCTGATTGTGGAACTGCTACATGTGATTACCATAGTAGGAATTAGCAATGGATAAATTCTTTTTTTCCATGTCCTACTCTTCCCATCTAAAGGATGAGAATAAAAGGGAAGCTTTTACCTCTTAAAATTCTCTCTTCTGGCTCTGATTCCTGTAGAGAAGGGGTCTTCTTTGACTTTAGCTCAGAAGTATCTGTATTTGTGCAATTTGTTCTGGTGCATAACTGGAACTTCTAGAGATTACTGAAGTACAAAAACCAATGAATAATGAAGCATGAAAAACAAATGAGATTCAGAGTTTCAAGAAATGTCTCCAAATTTAGTATGGTGAATCCCTAGTTTATCAGGACACACGTACCATTTATCTTCAGCTGCTGTTATGCTTATTTATTTACCTTGCCCGTTTTCATTTAAAACATAAGAAATAGCAACTGACATGTTTTTCTGCTGGTAAACTTTGTTTACTTAGGTGAGGAGTTGAGGGGCAGGCAAAAGTGTCAGGCTGATTAGAGAGTTAAGAGAACCATGGCATGGCCATCAGTTTGATATCAGCATAAAAACTTCTGGGGTTTTACTACCTTGTCAGCTTATAGTACTTACTTGACAGAAGGTCAGCAGGGTGGGAATTTTCTTGGAGACCATGGGATAGAGCTGCTGAAGAGCAAAAAGATCTCAGAAGTCTTGCTTTCTCGTATCTGTTTTGAAATTATAATTCAGTCCATGAGGAAGCAACAGAAAGAGGAGGAAAAAAAGAACATTTATAGAGGGTAGCAGGGGACCAGATATACAAATCCTTGCATTTGCTTTAAAGCTAATGAGCATTTTACTACAGAATGAGATGCATTTTTTGAATATTTAAGACAGCTTTTATTTCATGTAACTATTCTACTTAACACTGTTAGTTCTCTATTAGAGTACTCGAGTAAGCAAACATGGCTGCATAGAAAATATCTGGAGTGATTCTTTTGACTTCAAGTTTATTACAGGACTTTATTGATGGATCAAGAACAGGATTCTAAAGAATGTGCAGGTATACTGTTGTACTATGTTAATATGTTGTTAATCTAATAAATATATAAAGAAATTGAGTAAAGTACCTTACAGCAAAAAAAAAGTAACAGCAAAAAGCAGTGGTGCACAGGGAGCAATAGAACAATGTGGACTGGAAGGTATCTTCGGGAGATCATCTTGTTAACTCCAAATAGTATTTATTTTTATCAGTTTGAAATAGTAACATGCTTGGAATTACAAGATGGGCCTGCGGTCATAGCACGGTAGAAAATCAGGGTCCAGGTTGGGTATACACATGGTCCATCCTGTCTAAGTGGCCTATTGCTTCTAAGCAAATTGGACCCTTGCCAGAACTAAAACTGATTATTTTTAAATGAATATCTTAACATTTCTTTTTTATTTTTCTGTTTCAAGATGATGGGAGAATTTCTAGTGAAAGGCTGGTAAATTCACATATTCCACTTTAAAAGCAAGAGAGGAAAAGAGCAACAACGAACGGTTAGTACTCCTTGCGCTGCATCAGTAACTGAAATGAATAGACACAGTGAATATTCAAGGAATTAGATTTGTTGAGTAATAGTGTTCTGGACTCACAGAGGTCACTGGAAGATTTGCCATTGAATTCTTTGGGACTTTGATTCTTCCTCCATTTTATTTGAATAAACAGTCATTTCAGCCTTAATAAGACTTTAAATTAAATTGTGAATTTGGCAAGAATGCAGAAGGTACAAAATATAGACTCATCTATTCTGTATTGATGTTATTTGCTTGCCTAAGCAGCAGAGCTATTTTAAAACTACATTTTTCCATCTGAAAACAGATTATTAGGGAACTCTAAAAATACACAATACTGCTTGTATTTGCTGGTTCAGTGGTGCCAGTTCAGTCCTAGTTCCATTGAATGTTTGACCAGGGCTCATCAGATGTGTCCCCCCCCCTCCTGTCCTTGGACTTCAGGATTAATTTAGTACAATTACACTCCTAATTCAGGAACTTCAATCAGCTGTCTAAAGGAAAGGGAACCTTTGAAATCACCCAGAGAAGGGCTCCAGAAATAATGGTGATTTTTCTTTCCCTTACAAAGGTGACAAAATGGTAGACAGTTCTCCTGTAGTGGAATTGTATAATATCTGCAATTAATGAAAATATTGCTTTATTTATTTATTTATTATTATTATTAATAATTTATATATTTATAATTTTATATATTTATAATTTATATATTTATATTATATAATTTATATATTTATAATTTTAAATAATATTATTAATAATAATAATAAATAAATAAAGCAATATTTTCATTAATAATAATAATAATAATAATAATAATAATAATAATAATAATAATAATAATTTTATTAATTTTAAGTCAAGGAACTGAAATGTTGTTTGCTGTGACAGTAATAGACCTTGACAGGGAAAGAAGCATGTAAAGCTTTGACAAGTGCTGTCAAACAGCTTAGGTCTAAACAATACATAGTAATAAAGACAAAGAAATATATTGGTTTCTGGATGTTGAAACAACAACAATTAAAAAAAGCACAGGTTATTTTAAATCTTGCCCTAAGCTGTTTTCCAGTAAAATACAACATTGAAGTACTGCAAAAAGAAAAATCCAGAAAAGTCAGCTGGCGTGGAATAAACCACTTAATTATGGCAGATGGGATCTTGGCCTAGCTTTTACTGTGTTTGACTTCTCAGATATGCAAAAACTTCTTTCCATGAAGAAACTAAAGTAAAACAGAACCAAAATAAGATCTTCTTTTGAGAAGATAGGAGTTGGGTACTTTTAAATCATGGATTGCCTTTGCTAGAACATGAAATCAGATGGAAGGGAAAGGGAAGATAATGAAAACAATAGGTACTTCATTGACCATGTAGTTACATTTATGGCAGGCATCAGGAAAAATCTTATTTGGCGTATAAGTGTAGGAATACACACCTAGGAAATGAGCTTAGGCTGATGAAGAACAAAAGAGACATACAGCCCAGGAGTGAAGAATATGTGTATATAATCTCAGTGTAAGAAATGGACATTTATACTTTGATCCTTCTGCCCTCAGGTCTGAGAGGTTATATGGGTTTGTTCCATGGAGAAGAGAGACAGTTATGCAAACAGGGTGTTCCCCTGCTGTGTGTTTAGAAATTCAGAGTACTTTTCATATTCTCTGAATTCTTTGAGATTTCTTGTTTCTGTCTTACTTTTGCTATAGAAATGCTCCAAAGCAGATGCCATTTACAGTTAGCCTTCAGGGAACATTCCCTTGGCTCATGTGTTTCAGCTGCTGGCTGCTGAAGCACTGGCAAACCAATCAATGCTGTAGGCAGTGACTCTTAGGCTTCATTGCAAAAAAGTGTGTTTGACTGTTCCTTCCTTTTGTCTGAGTGAATGATGAGTGCTGCACCAATTGACTGCAGTTGATGTCTGTCTATGACATTGTGCTGAATAAATACATGGATTCTTGTCATTAATTAAAGGTGATAAAACAGACTGCAGATGACCAAAGCATATGCATCTTGACATACTGTGATACTGTGTGATACTGTGGATGATGTAAATTTCGTGATCAGTGCAGCTGAGTTGTAGTGCTGTCCATAGAATCATAGAATGGCTTAGGTTGGAGGGGACATTAAAGTTCATCTAGTTCCAAGCCCCTTGCTGTAGGCTGGATTGCCAACCCTGCTGCCCCTTTTCCCCTGGGTACCAGCAATGCCTTTTGTTACCACCTTTTCTGCTATCAGTAGATGTGTTTGGTCAGTCAGGTTAGGAGCAGGGAGCATAGGTGAAAACAAATCAAGTTTTGTAGGTGTGCTTTTCAATCAGATGGACTTATGGGAAGCTATGAAATCATATAGCGGAGAATGTGAGGAAAGGGCAAATCATCCCTTTTTCTAAGTGCTTGTCTTTAAATTGTGTTAAATCGGTCCTGAAACTGCATCCCCAAAGGGAAAAATCTATTATAAAGATTAGCTAGCTAGCTACCATGAACTCTATATTTAAAATCAGATTCTTAAGCCCTAATGAACTCCCATGGATTTTGATGAGAATTTAATCAAACTATGCATCTTGAATCTCTTACTCAAGTTTATTATACCATTTATCTTTTTTACAGGGTCTGTACAGATAGATACATTTTATTAAGGTAAATTGGCTTTAATATATAAGTAAGACAGATTGAAAAATGAAGAGATTAAGTTATTTACAGCTCATACAAATGAATCTGAAACAGAGATTAAGACATTTCTAACCTATGGAACATGTGGCACACAGTTACTGTTGCTGTAACGATATTGTTTTTCCCTGTGCACCTTCAACATGCAACTGTAAAAATGCAGTATAGTTTGTTACATGTAACTTTAAATATGTCAGACTGTCCTTTGCTCCAGCAGTATTACAACACAGAAGGCAAATAGAAGTATGCCAGCAATTCTGTCTTGATACTTTTGCTTGGGACCAGCACTTTTGAGTACCTCTAACACAGAAATAACACATGATCTGATGGTAGTCCAGTTCTTTTCCCTTCACTTCTGAATGCAAAAAATAAAATAAAATAAAATAAAATAAAATAAAATAAAATAAAATAAAATAAAATAAAATAAAATAAAATAAAATTCAGCAGTAAAGGCATAAATTAATCCATTATTTCTTCCCTCAACATACTGAAAGTGTTTTGAAAAGTAAAGCTGATAACATAGATGTACAGTTGCAAGAACACTGTTTTTGCTTAATTATAGTTTCTAGACACGTATGTAACATCATTTGAAAATAATTGAAAGTGAACAAATACAAATACAATCCAAAGTGGTTTGAGGATGTGTGAATAAGATGTGAGTAGAGGGATGTTATTATATTCCTCCAGGTTTGGCCTCAGAAACAGACCTACTATGTTTAATAACACATATTCTTATATCTTGAAATAAGAATTAGGTATGAAATCTATATATCATTGCAAATAATGCATATTCTTACATCTTTATCTAAAAAATAGGTATGAAATCTTTATACGATTGTAAATTGGAAGCTATTGACAATGGACCAGATCATCATATAAGGGAAGTCTTTGGACCAGAAAAAGTACAAATTGTGAACAGTGCGAAGTTCTTTATTTAGAGATTTGTCAAATAAGTTGTTTGTAGTAGTTGGGAGCAAGAAAAGAAATAGCATACTAAGTTAATCTTGAGACAGCAATTAATTAATTATTAAGATAGTGAAACCATGAAAAGTAATAATGGAATCACAGGATGTGTTGAATTAAGTGTTTTTTTAACTACATCAAATGAGATTCTAAGACCACAGCGTAAAGCTTAGAAAGGCTTTATGTAGAATCATGTGTGTAGATCAGACATCAAAAGTATGCTAGAAGTCTCTTTGGACAATAGGAGAAATAGCACACATACCTTAAGAGATTAATTAGAAGAGCTTAGCTTGTTTAGTATGGTGAGAAAAAAACTAAAATTCTCTATATTAGTACATTTTTGGGTGAGGGGAAAATGTTTAGCAACAGCAACGGAGTAGAAATACTTACGGATGAAAATAATTCTGGCAGAAAATCATATACACTTGATATCATTATGGATAAATTTAGACTGAAAATTAATTGGCATGACTTTTTGAAATAGCTTCCCAAATCAGACAGATAGGGTAAGAATGTTGCATTGTACCAAAGTGAAGCTTAATAAGTATATAGGGAAAATGATAGTAGAGGAATGATTCTAGAATGAAAAAATTAAATCTGTGAAATGATGTTATGGATTGTTAGTCTGCTAAAATTCCCAAATTTTGCAGAAGGGTTTGAAGGGAGATATAGATGTGCAGCTTTTGGAGTGGGTCCAGAGGAGGGCCACAAAAGTGATCAGAGAACTGGAGCATCTCTTTTATGAAGAAAGGTTGAGGAAGTTGGGGTTGTTCAGCTTGGAGAAGTCTCTGGGGAGACCTCATTGCAGTCTTCCAGTACTTATTGGGAGCTTTTAAACAGAAGGAAATTCCACTTTTTACACTAGTAGGTAGTGATAAGACAACGCTGGCACTGCTGCTCAGAGAATCTGTGGATGCCCTATCCATGGAGGTGCTCAAGGACAGGTTGGGTGGGACCATGGGCAGCCAGAGCTGCTGGACGGCAATCAGCCCATGGCAGGGAGTTATAAATAGATGATCTTTAAGGTTCCTTCCAACCAAGTCATTCTATGCTTTTATGAAAAATGCTATGAATTGTTGTGTATTGATATGTCATAATTTCCAAACTACTTCTGTTTCCCTCCCAAGGCCAATATTTTTTTCTGTCTTCCTCAATAAGTTGACTGCCTGTATTATTTTTATTCCTCTGTAGAAACAAAGAGGACTGGCCATAGGTGAAAAGAGGATGTTTAGTGAAGAGGTTTTCTATTTCTCGTGCTAATGAGAAGTGTCTCATGACTGTAGTTGATGTGATTTGCTCAGAGATAACCCTATTACTCAGTGAATTTTTCCTTACATATGATAATGATGGATACTTAGAGAATAAGGCAAGAAATGTTCCCTAGTATTGCTTGGGGGCTTTTTGAGGATGGATTTGTATTCTTTAATAGCTGTAAACATAAGTCCATGCCTTTAAATCAGGAATGTCCTAGATTTTTCAGTCTGTTTTCCAGTAATGTGGTACAGTTTTTTCATCATTCGATTGACCTTTGCACGGTGGCTCTGAAGGTAAGAAAAGTGAGGAGAACTTGGAATATATATCTGACAGGTCCATTGAACTAAAGATTGTAAGCATGATTATCTTTCAGCCACACTAATCTTTTGTTCCTGCATTAGTTAAGTCAGTCAGTTTTCAGGCCACCCACACTCCTTTGTTTAATGTGGGTTAGCAGAAGTAGTCAATAACTTAGGAGATCAGTGACACAGATTATTCTTCTATACACGTGTGGCTCAGATGTAAAATTTGTGCTGTAGTTTTCTTCTATCTCACCATGGACATGTTGTATACAAGAGGTTTGATTATAAGAACATTAAGTCAGTAGCTGATGCTGTACATAATAAGAAGTGATGAAGTGTGACGGCAGCATATCTTGTACATTATCGTAATAATTTCAGGACACACTGGCCAGAGAAATATGTTGAGTTGTTAAGCTGCCATCTCTGAGTGAAAAAAAGAGACATAAGGATGTTTAAGGGTGATTAAGGCATTTGGAGACCAGTGCATTTGCAGAGAGACTGAATGATTTGCTCTTCAGCAAAATGACAATGGAGCCAGTACAGCAAATGTATTGGTTGTCACAACTATTCATTTTTATTCACTAGGAACATAAGCTGAGCAAAGCTGAAGCATTAAAGGTAAAATCCAGATGCCTTGATGAAAAGAAATAAATTTGACTGGGTAAGTAGTTAAATATTATTCTTCTCTTAAGTTGTACTGCAGCTTACATTGTCACAAAATTGGAAAGCAACAAAGTAAAAACTGACTGGATCATCTTAAAACTACAGTTTTTTACTTTATATGCCTAGCAGTTTTCCTCCCATGAACCTCTAGGTGCTTAGAACTGGCATGAATGTGTCCCTACGCAACAGCTTACAATAAAAATATTTCAATATGTTGACTGTCTACTACTGAAACAAGTCTACTGGAAGTGAATCCTTGCCCACTTGACATTCCAAACATAGGCCAGGTATGTAAGAGCCAACAAGCAGTGATGAAAGCATATTACCTAGTTTTGACCTTTGCTGCTGTTTTCTCATAGAGACTCGCATTTTGAGACATTGCTGAAGTATACTGTAGCCTCTTCAACATGAATCAACCAGTTTTCCACAGTGTTGTCCCATGTTCTTTTTTATGCATGTCCCTGCAAAAGATACAATAAAGTCTTAGCAAGAGTGTATTCAGCTAATAAAAGTTTGATGGCCAGAAATCAACCTTGTTTGTACTCAGAGAGGACCACGATGCACAAAATACCAAATTATCCCACATAACCAGTTCAGGCTACAGCCACACTTATCTTTCCAGTGGGAGATTCTTTACTAAGATAATGTTGGTAGGCTCAAGTCCTATTTACAGATTAAGGAATGGTATTGGGAACAGAACATAAATCACTGAGTACTAACTCTTGTTCAGCTCTCTATCTTCAGGCATCCACTTGTGCTCTTGGACAGTACTGGTAGAAACTATCAGAGAAGCTTAATAGGTTCATATGAGTTGAGCTTTCATTAAATATATTTACTCAGAGAACCTGGGAGCAGGAATGAAGCAGGGAATTCCAGGCAGACAGGGAAATGTTCATAGCTGTCTATGTTTGGGCTACAAGATTACTGTGTAATATAGTTAAGATAACAGTGTTCAAATGGAAACTAGAGATGCCTTTTCTTGTTTTGCGGAAAAGAGGAGGCATTACTTTTGGAGCAACCCATGTAAATCACCCCTTTTAGTTTGAAACCATTTCCCCTTGTTCTATCACAACAGACCCTGCTGTGGAGTTTGTCCCCTTCTTTCTTCCAGCCCCCCTTGAGATTCCTGAGGCTTTCTCTTCTCCAGGCTGGACAGCCTTAGCACATGCCAGTATGACATAGAGGAACTTATTGCATTCAGTTAAAGATGACAGAACATATTAAGATATCTTCTGTATGTATATTCTATCAGTTTCCAGAGGAATTTGTGCTGCTGTTTTGGATGTATTCTGGAGCTTCTCTGCCCACGGTGTAAGCTGACTGAAGTTTGAACTTATTCTTGTCCGTAAAGCACTTAACTGCATTATAATATCCGTGTCATATGGAAAGCTTAGTTTCTGCCTGTGGCAAAATACTGAAATGACTGTGTCAAAGGAGGCCAAAGATTCAAATAGCTCATATACAGACAATTATACCTCTAAATTTCTTCCGCTTGCCTGTTTATTTTCTTAGTAAAGATTATCTGCTATTGGCTTTAAGTTCCGATTTTTGCTCTCTCTTCCCCACCCCCTTTCCCATAGATTTCTGAATTGAAGACAGTGTGTTCTGAAGATTTGGTTGGTTTCTGCTTTTTTTTTTTCCTTTTCTTTTCCTATTTTCTGTCATTATTAATGTATGTTGCCTGTGGCATCACCTGTTGCAAACACAGATGAAGGCTGGTACATCCTTATCAGCATATTGAATGAAGAGGACTTCTTGTAGAACTGTCAAATTAAAGTGCCTGCTTATTTGCATTGCAATAAGGCCTGATGGCAAAAAACCCTCCAGGTCATTTTTTTCTGAGTCTTTGAAGAATGTTAATACGACTGTAATTTCAACTTGCGCTTGGTCCAAAACACTTTGTAGAAGACAAAAATTCCATGTATGTCTTATCAGAGGCTCTCCATTGCTTCACTGAGGTTTAGAACAGATACATGCCACACATGTCTGTTCCAACAAATTACACTTTGAAAGTGTTTGACTGAGTCCACTGGCTGTAAAAAAAAAAACCCAGAAAACCAGCTCTGACTTACATGTATCTATATAAAGCAGTAGGAGTGGTGTGGGATGAACCCCACTTAAACTGCTTTTGGAAGCCACAGTGAGACTGGTACCTAAATTTTTGCACTTGCCCTATATGTTACCTACAGGATTTACCCTTAGCTATGGTTCGAACACATTTTACCTAACTTTAGGCAAGACTGCTATGGACATCTGTATTTAAGTGGATCAACAGACTGTAGCCATCACCCGTGGAGACATTAGATACTTGTTTTACATTTACATGCAGTCAGATGAATTCCAACCAAGGTGTCTTTGTCTGTTCTTCTGTCTGCTGAAGCTTGGAAAAGTAGAAAACAGAAAGCTGGGCATCTAATTTCACTTTTCTACAACTTAAACAAGGTCAGAAAGAAGATGGAGATGAACACTGAGGGTGCAAGAGGAAATATTTGAAAGACAGTTGTCAGAAGTTGCAGCAAAAAGAATCCTAGTTATACATAGGTCTTTGGGAGTAACGTTTATTCTACCAGATTCACAGATGGTTCTTTGTCACTGGTGCTGAAACACACCACCTAGGGATGCTGAGAAACTCGATTCTGGAAATTAGCCTTGTTTTGTCTAGGAAGATGAACTACCAACCAGATTTATTCTGTTCTGACATACAAATCACTCACTATAAAAAGAGACAGAATAGGAAAGACAGAGTAAAGATGGTTCAGTACCTGAGTCACAGCTCCATGGAGTACTCTATTGGTTCCTCTGGCTTTTAAGGACAGCTTCCACCTGAGCTACTGAGCTGAGGTGGGATCTATCTGATTAACTGGGACAGCTAAAAAGCTTCTCTTTACCCTCAACAAATTCAGTAATCACTTGATAGCAAGGACTCTATTCCTAAAGTAGACATCTAAAGCAGGTTAGATGGATACACCTTGGAAACACCTTCTTAATCTTCCTGAGATAAATAAAACTGGTTATAGAGAGCTGTTATGCTGTGCTTCTGTGAGTTTCTCTGGAATCAGTGATGCCCTGCATTGTTGCTGCTTAATTGTCCTGTGATTGATAGTATGGAAATCACAGGCTCCAGAGTGCAATTATTCTTAGTTCATCCACTATCTGCTAGATTTATTTTCTGTTTTCTCTGTGCAGATGAAACTGGAGTTGTGTGCTCCTGGCTGCTGCCCAGCGCAGCCCCTCTGGATATTAAGGGTTACACAAGATGTGAGCTGGGTCATAAGGCTGCCCTTCACTGTAAGGGCCACATTAAACTCCATCCACCGAGGTTCAAAGAAGTGCAAACTGCTCATGTCTCTGAGAGCTGCTAGTAAGGCAAGGGGATAGCTGTGTGCAGCAGAAGGCTTTAAGTTTATGCCTTGCAGTGTTCATTATTCATGAGTGGCCTATAGAAGGCAGCAACTTCTTTTATTTATTTATTTATTTATTTTATTTTATTTTATTTTATTTTGAAGTGAAAATGTGGATTTACTTGCTACAGAAAATCAGATTTGTTTATCAGGAGATATGAAAAATGGGGACTGTGCGTTTTGCTCTTCATCTAAATGTCATGATGTGCTGCTGTGGTTTGACCCATCAGGCAGCTTGGCACCACTCAGCTCACTCGCCCAACTCCCAGTGTGATAGAGGAGAGAACTGGCAAAAAAGAAGGTAAAGCCATGGGTTAGAAATATGTATGCACTTTTAAATTCAGATGACTTCCTCTTAAGGGTCACACCTATAGCCAGTTGACAGATTATTATATCGCTATGTCACAAAGAATTAAGTAGGATCTAATCTTGGAGCTAATATTATTCAAAGGAGTTCTGTAGGACAGCTAAGCAGAATGGACTGGGAGACTGAGATGCAGGCAGAAATAAAAATCTGGCATTTCTTTTTGATTTCAAAATAGTGGTGTTTTATTCTTGCAGGTTTGATGACATTTTGATGGAGAGTGACAGCCTGTTAACCTCCCTGGGAATATTTCCCTTCCCACCTCTGACCCACCATGGGGGAGAAGCCAGGGCTTTTGTTCCCCTGACTGATTCTGTTTGCAACTGTAGGGCCTGCGGGAGGACATCTTTTGCCCTGCTCAGTGCCATATAAAATCCTTGTAGAAAACACAAGGAGCAACCTGTTGTTTTTCACAGAACCCTCCCTCCTACATAAACCCCTCAATAATTAACCAGCAGTATCTTCAAAGCAGTGTTTTGTGAAATAAATAAATAAGGAGGAACAGAAAAAACAGTGATAATACTCGTGTTATGATGCAGAAATGACATGATAGTAGTCTCAGAACTGTTCTTTATCTTTTATGAGCTTGCTGACATTTATGCTGTTCTTGGACTGTCACAGACACTTTGTCACAGTGCGCATTTACAGCATCTTATTGTTCACATCAGCACCTCCTCTCCACCT
This sequence comes from Coturnix japonica, assembly GCF_054131305.1. Lineage (NCBI taxonomy): Eukaryota > Metazoa > Chordata > Aves > Galliformes > Phasianidae > Coturnix > Coturnix japonica. Next base: position 6,866,459 of record NC_140663.1, read on the forward strand.
TCTCCTCTGATGGTCTACACCTGAGGCCAAAGAAAGAGAGGAGACCCTATTTCCATTATCCTGACATCACAGTGGGAGAAAAACAAAGCTGTCTTATTGCATAGCTTGTCTTCCAGCATCATCACTAAGATAAGGAGTATACCCATGGAAAAGAGAGTGAGAAAGCATTTTGCCTCCAAATATTTTTGCAAGCACATTTTTTTTTTTTTTATGTTTTACTGAACAAAAGAATATAAATTCCAAGTACACATAAAAAACACTGCTTCTGAAGCTGTGTACAATGTCAGATAGCATTGTCAAAATGTTGGGTATTTCTTCTCAGAGTGGTGAGGCATTGGCACAGGCTGCCCAGGGAGGTGGTGGAGTCAACTGCCCTGGAACTGTTCGGGAAAAGGGCAGGTCTGGCACTGAGGGACATAGTTAGTAGGCATAGTTGGAATGGGTGGATGGTTGAACTAGATGATTGTAGCATTTTATTCCAACCTTAATTATTTTGTGATTCTGTGGTTCATGAGGTGACATAGCATGTTGAGCTTCATTCAACAATGGATGAGAAAAAAAACCAAACATTTTTATAAATGTTTCTGCCTAAATTGAATGTGTTTTCCATGTCTGTTGCCTTAATGTGTAAAAATATTCAAAGGTTTTATCTTCCAAAGTTTCTGAGTATTCCTGAACTTCCTTATTACAAAAACAAACAAACAAACAAATACATAAAAATCAGTGGTTATCTGTGGCAACTTTTTCCCAGGAAAAGAAAAAAGAAACAGGCATTCACAAAATTCTTAATTCTGTTTATCCATGTCCCACTGCAGGCTGACAACTCATCTCTCCTTTACTTTACTGAAAACAAATTTTGAATAAGTAACAAGGAGAAAGAGTGCTTACCTCAAAGCATCTCAATAACTTTACAATCAGGATTTGAGTTACCCTGAATCACAAGATTTCCTTCAACAGATTGTGTTACTTAGGATTTAGATGAAGGGTGCCTTTCGGTTGCATTTTGTTATGTGATTATGTGTATGTGTCATCTGTTTTGAAATTTTCAGGGACCATATATACCACCTTAGGAAGTTTTTCACTGAAAGATTAATGACTAGCCTAAAACCATGCATCAAATCAGTGCTGGATTTTGTGTATGAGTCTTCTCTGCAGGAAAATCTGATTCCTCATTTTCTCCTCTGGAAAATGTTTCCTCACAGATACACGCCTTGTCCTTCTGCTTATGCCCTCCCACTTTAAATGATAAGGTAAAAAATATTCTCATGCAGAAATACAGTGTGCTGCCTTTTGACATCATCAGTTGCCAGCTTTCATTACTGCTGTGCCTGTTCCCTGCCTGAAGCAATATTATTTTAATGTTATGTTGGGAAAAAGAAGAAGAAAAAACTAAAAGCACAACTGTTGTCCTCTAGGAAAATAGAGTCTGAAAGATTCGTGCATGAGCATGTGGAGCTTTCTTGGCAGCTCCTCTTCCTATTGTTTTATCCTTGATCAGATCAACATTATTTTCCCCTCAAGCAAACACAATGCTTTGAAGTGAATTCTTCCTTGTCTCCGTGATCCACTGAAAAGCTGTCAAGACTGAACAGTGGACAAAAAGGGATTCATTTCGTATCTGAAGGAGTCATGATATTGATGTGCCACAGCTTTTACTGTCAAATTAAACATATGGAGACCATTGCAAATATGTGTGCTAGAAACATGCGTCTCACATTTTTCCCTTATTATTGTGAATAACTTTATTGCCATTGGCTGTATGAAAAAATTCTTTGTTTATATGTGGAGAAAGTGAATGGGTAGCAATGAAATGCTCCATATTACCATGGTTATAATAGAATAGGTTTATTTTCAGGAAGAAATATGTAAAGGAAATTGAGTCCATATTTCAGGTTACCTATGGGCTGTACCAAAGTTAAAACATATCACTGAGAGCAAATCCAAATGCCTCTTACGAGAGATGGTTTAGTGGCTCGTGGTAGCAACGATAATGGGAGGATGGTTGGACTAGATGATCCTGTAGGTTGTTTCCAATCTTGTGATTCTATGACTACTTTACTATCTGTGGTAAACTGCTAGATTCCTTACACTTAGAACCAGCCTAATTCAGTTCTGGGTTCAAAGGTGAGGTAGAAAGTATCATCAGGTTGGATACTGGGAAAAATTTCTACTCAGAATGAGTGTTGAGTTATTGGATTTGACTGCCTAGGGAAGTTGGTGGAGTTACTGTCCCTGGAGGTGTTCAAGAAAAGCGTAGATGTGGTACTCAGGGACATGATTGAGTGGGCATGGTGGGAAAAAATTAATCATAAGACAAGATGGACTTACAGGTCTTTTCCAACCTTAATGATTCTATGATTTTTTTAACCTAACTTCTAAATAATATTGCTTAGCAGAACAGAGGAACAAAGTGTATAATGGACAATGCAGGTGCTGTATATTTCTTCAAGGGAGTCTATCAGGAGTCTCACTCATGCTAGTGATGTTGGCTTTTTCCTCAAGGTAAGATCCTGAAGGACATTAGCCTCTGGATCCTAACAGATAGCCACCAGACACTCACTCAAACCACAGTGTTTAAGAATTTATGGTCCTCCCAGCCAGAGGTTACTTCTGTACCACAGTACAGTCTGCTGTAAAAGCTGAAACAGCTGATTAAGAAATGTTTATGCTAACATAATTGGGGTGAAACATGAATACCTCCCAGTATGTAGCTCCAGACTTAGGAGCAGTAATCATCATTTACAGGATAAGTTGATAATCAGATATATGCTTCAGGTTACATGAGTCAAAGACCTTATTGAGTAGTCATTACACAACCAGGTTTTGCAGTGTGTCATAGACTACTGTTCTTATTCCCTCAGTTTTCTTTTGTAGAATTGTAATGTGCAAACTGATCCAGAATTATTAGCATTAAAATGTAGCCACCCTGATTTAACCCGAGTAAAGCACAGATGAAAAATCATTTAATTGCTTTGCCTTATGTTATACAATTTATTTAGTATATCACTTTTGAGAAACCTTAGTTGAATGAGAGAAATGCTGATTCTCACTGGAAGTGATGTGATTGATAGTTTATTGCATATTATAATCTGATGTACTTGGAGGTGTACCACAGAAAACAATGTCAAAAGATAAGAATGAAATTACTTGGCAAATTCACAGAACCTGATGCTTTTGGGTTGAAATGATGAATGTTTGGCTATTCCATTTTTAACCCCTGTTCCAGACTGCAGAGAAAATATGACCCCATGAACTAATACTAAAGCAACTACTTTCCACAAAACTGTCAGGAGCTGTCAGAAAGAACATGCTGAACAGAAGAACATTATCTTTTTATCATTTATCTGGAACTTAGAAACTGGAACTTTCAGTACTCTGGCCAGGTTGATGTTGCCTCCCTCCCCATCCAACCTTCATTTTGTTTTCTGAGAACTGTGCACCTGCAGTTTTGTCCCGTGGGGTCAGGCTTTCATAGATATTTCAGTTTCTGTGGTCTAAAAGGTAGATGTTGACCTTACAACTGAAATTCACAGTCAGTACTTTAATTGTTAATAAGTAATTTGGAAGTAAAGTCTGAGCAATAGAAAAAGGCAGGCAGAAAAGTAGCAAAAAAAAAAAAAAAAAAAAAAAAAAAAAGGAACAGATCAGATCAGGAGAAATAATCTACCCTTAATTTTCTCTTAAAACTGAACTGATGGAGGAACGGGTGGTTCTTGCCTTACTCTGCAGTTCCATGTGCCTTATGACTGTATGAGAAAGAATGAAAAAGCTATAGCATCACCATTCGTCTTCAAATGTCCCCTATCATCTTCTCTTGCTCATTCCCTGGGCTCAGGAAAGTAAATGGGCAGAGGACAGACTAATCCTGCCAGCACCCAGGGACCTGGGAGCTTGGAAGTACCACAACTTGAGGATTATTGCATATCGAATAGCAGAAATTTAGATAGCTTTCAACAGAGTTCCCTTTGGGTTTGTCACTGGTGTTTTTGAGGATCCAAATTTTGTAATTTCACAGAGAAAGTGACAGGTAGTTATAGCAGCCTCCTCTCAGGCATTTGTGTCTCTGTTCTCCAGTTGATTGTCAGCAGCTCTTCATCTGTTTGCAGGACATGATAGGATCTGTGCACCAGGAAATGTCCAGATTATGTGTCTAACTATTCTTAAAAAGAAAAATGTAAATTCAATTGGTACAATAAAAATAGTAGAAACCACTAATTATGTCGATTTAAATTATATGCCCACATAGAGGAAGTTGTTTTCTTTTAACAAGATAAATCCAATTAAAAATCCTGCCATTTTTTTTCCCCCCCCCAAGAAACATCCTTAAATGGGCCTTTCCTGTTATCAGATGTGTGAAGCAACAAAGCAAGATTACTGTATGTTTTCACACCCAGTTGATTACTTAACCATCTGTTCTCTCTAACAATACAGGATACAAGATGGGAGGAAGGGAGGGAAAGAGAAGTAAATGAAAATATTGCTCTGATTGCTTTCTAACTCATGGCATAATTATTCATTTGAACTGTAAATCCCAGGGCAATTTTTATTACAGTAGTATGTGTCCTGAAACAAGTGTTATATATAAAACAAACATCTTTCAACTCTTTATTTTCATTATTATTATTATTATTATTATTATTTTGGATGGAATCACATTACATTCTTCACATCTCTTCTGGATGACTATAAAATGGAGGTGGAGGGAAGAGGATTTTGTAGGCAGAGTACTATGTGCATTAGATAAAAACAAGTTACTTAGTAGCTCGCGTTCACTCCAAATTTAGTTCTGTTCATCTTCTGTGAGGACTGTGGGTGTATTAATCTTTTGGGCTGATAAAATCATTCATTTGAATGGGCAGGTTGGAAAGTGGCTTCAAATTTCCTTTCTTCTTTTTTTTTTCTTCCTTTTTTTTTTTTTTTTTAAATGCATTCTCTTTTGTTCAAATTCATTTTCCACAGATAATTTAAAAACAGAGAAACTGAGAGATTTAATTGAAATATATAGGTTCCAATTACACATTTTAAATGATATGTTTACCAGACACTGGGGCAAGAAACCCAGCTTCACCATACTTTTCTCTTGACACTTTCATTTGGACGCAAATGCAGAGCTCTATTGTTTTGATAGCAATGACAAGAACAAGTATTCTACCATCCCCTTCTATTTTGCATAGCTGGTATAATTATTGACTTAGCTGACATGCATAATAAAAAAAGAAAAATAAAGTTCCAGCAAATGCACAAAGGATTCTATAAATTTGAAAACTTACAGACCGCATTCAGCGCAGAGGAGATGAACCGCCCTTTTAAATAACCATTATATACCTATGTGGTTACTGCAGACTTCATGAATAACCACTAGTGACCAACTAAAACAAAACGGGAAGTTAAGTAGCATACTGCAGATGAGTGCACTTTCCTTCACCTCAAGCTGTCCGTTTGGTTTTTTTGTATGTCTTTTGAATGGAAAGCCCAATTTTAATTGCAGCATTGTGTTTTAGGAAGGAATTGTGCTTAGTGAGCTTACCTGTCACCTATGTGTGAAAATTTCTAAGCTTGTCTTGCATTACTTTGAGTATTGTGTGTTCTTAAAAGATAGTGCTTCCTAGAGTAACAGCTAGGTTACACTTTCCAAAAAAGCCCTACCGCAAGTCTATTGTTTAAAGCTGCAAGTTAGGATTGCAGCCCATCTTATTTCAGATTGATACACTACAGAGAGCTGGCACATCTTGCGCAAAGACAAACTGCACTTTCAAGGGAGTTTCTTGCCATTAAGAGCTGGCACATCTTGTGCAAAGACAAACCACACTTTCAAGGGAGTTTCTTGCCATTAGAAATGGAATTAACCAAGATAGCAATGCTAAAAATACATGGAAGACAAAGTTTAAGTCACTAATGGGGAACCCTGTGTGCCATCCTTCTTATTAAAAGACAACAAAATAAATGCTCCTTGCTGATGAGCTATTTAAACTACTCGGTTCTCTGCTCTTCTAAAAAGGTTCTTCTGTAGATCAAATTTTGTTATTGCTTCTTATAAAAGGTAGATGGAAAAATCAAAGACTTTATTTAAATAGCTCTTTTGTTCTATGATGTGAAGCAGTAGTGTGCTGTGGTGCTTGGCATAATTTTCTTTATGACCCCAAGCCCTCAATTTCAAAGAGTAGGAGAGAAAATGAAGGTCATGCTGCTTCTTATACGTGTCGTCATGAAGATATGTGCTCTTCATACAGAAGCAAATTTTCAGATTGAATGCTTAGTTCTTAACCTAAAGCTAACATACTTTTAAAATTATGATTTCCACAGGCTTTTATTTTTGCAAATGAGGCTGCGGCTTCTTTTCTGTCACTGCACATGAGACATAGAGGAGATTTACTTGCTGACTCCCATGAGATGTTAGCACTGAGGGGCTAGCCAGAGTTACCTGTTTTGCTGCTTAAGACCCAGAGAACAGAATTCATAGTGGTGAGTAGAATGGAGAAGATTTTGCAAAAGAACTGAATTAAGACCACTAAGGTGAGAATAGGTTGATTTTTAGTAAATCAACTTCCTTCTCTGTACCTCTGCACTTCCAGGTTTAAAATAAACATATATTTTTAATTAAATTCACAAGAAACTTAATTTCTTATTTCCAACAGTGACTGGTGTATGAAATGGTATTTCAAGCCACAAAAAGTCATAACCTGGCAAAAATTTACCTCTTACTCTGAATTTTTTTTCTTATAACTTATGCCAAACATTTAATGATGGTTTCCTCACTCTCAGTGGCTTTTGCACCTCAAGAGTATTTCATCAGAGATGTAAGGTCTCTGATTTATTTTTTAAGTTGTCAAGATCGTGTTAGAGATTAGGAATATTTTTTCACCCATAACTTCTAAAGCACTGCTGTCATATAATGCATAGAGCCAGAGTTAGACTGGTCATACAAAAACGATAGATGTTCCATGTGTTTCCTTGCTTCAGTAGCCTCATTATTGATGGCCTTTTTTTTTACTGGAATTGAGATCTTTCTTTGACAGTACAAGTTATTTTATTCCTACTGATTTTTCATCTCTTCCTCCCTTCTAGGCAAGCTTCCCTCCTCCAACCACAGCAAGCCTTCTATATTTTTATTGCTTTAAACTAACATCTGGTACCTTTTTGGTCTGGTGTTTTTCCACTCCTCTCTGAGAGGAAAGGGCGACAGAGCATCTTCTGACTCTAGCCATCTTCCTTTGAAATGCAATTATTAGATTGAAATTACAGCTGTTAAATTTAATCAATTTAATGTTTTGCCTCATCAAAAAAAAAAAAAAAAAAAGCTAAATAAAAGATATGCAGAAAAAATTTAGTGATAAAGCAGTCTTCATAATGGTGTTTTCTCATTAAACTTTAGAGATATTTAGTCTTACCTAGACAAATTCTTAAAGCTCTTATACTAGTCAACTAAGGGCAGAGGAGTACTTTTCCTTTCTTTTGGAACACATTTCACAGATGTAAAATGTGATCTCTCACATTCATCCAGAAATTTCCCCTATGTCTTGTCCAAAAAGCCATTGTTGCATGTCTTCAGACTCTTCTCAGTTCTTCCAGCACCACTAGCCCTCATAGTAGGGTAGGTAAAAGCAAAAGTTTCCTGGAAAGAAATCTTCACATTGCTCACTTGATATTATCTAGATAAAAATATTCTTCCAACCTTTGAACTCTCATATAGACCTGGAAATTGTTGTTATTTCTCTTCCCTTATCTTCTGCCTAATGACTGAGATTTGCTGTATAATCCTGGGTGCTACTTTTTCAGTTTGTTTGTCCTCTGTTCATCTAATTTTTTTTTACTATTGTTGATTTCATAAGAGGTTGTCTGGTTGCAAGCTCCCTACCCCTCTGATAAATGATTATAGACTTCAGTATGTCATTGATTCATAAGCTACACTATCTTTTAATAAGTCACTTTATCAAAACTTCTTGATATGTAGGGTATCACTCAGTGCAAGTATCAAGGTTAGAATGGGGCTCTTCTAATGTAATTAATACAGGGATAAAAAGCAGGCTGTCAGATAAGATAAAAGACTATCTAGCATAAAAATGAAATGTACCCTCTTTGGGTCCTAAAATGGTACAATTACAGTCCTGTGCTCAAATGCTGGTACTACCTTTGCTTGTACTACACAATATTTTGACAAGGACAAGCAAACAAAAGTGATACAGGTTATCCTAGCGAACACATTGCTTAGAGACAAGCTGAAGAGGATAAATCTATTTATGTTCACCCAATACAAGTAAAAAAAGAGTAAGAGAAAGTGGATAGCATGCTTCGCTGCTCGATAATTCTTGGATGTTTGTTTGTGATCTCGTTACCAAAAAGCTTGGCAGCTTGGCCTGTATTCTTTTCATTTCTCTTCCCTTGTTCCTACAGACTTCAATTAGAAGAAGAGCTAGATGATATGCTCTAGAAAGGTGACTTGTCTTGAGACCTCGTGATATTCAGACTTTTATAGTTGACTTCTATGATCACAATATACATTCAAAGGAACTGCATTAGTTGTTTGTTAAATGGCTAAAAAGTGTATTTTTGGGTTTGGCATGCACATGCACTATCTGTCTTTGTACTGTTTGCAAGGTAGCTTTGCCATGTTTGATTCTATTCTGGCTTACAAATGAGATTCTAAACTAAATAGCATTTCTGTCTGCAAGTCCAGATTTGGTGCAACTGAGCTCCAAACACCTTGATCTTCTCAATTTGAAGGTGTTTTTATGGTACACCTTTATTTAGTATTACTCATTTAAAGATAAATCTGTAGTAGCAGATGATTCCTCTGTTAGTTATCACAGCTTTTATGCCTGCATATTGTTTGTAGATGTGCCTTGTATGCTGAAGAAAGAAAGCAATAACTATTGAATGTGGAATGTGCCCCAGAGCCATCTATAAAGAAATTACTAGATACTATCCAAATGTAGTTGTTTAGGATGCATAACTGAGGTTGCTGAATGAGGCTGTAGCAGCCCTACACAATATTTATATAAGATTTGTACCTTGCAGAAACTACATGATAAGCACTTACCTAAACAAAAAATCTCTCTGGGCTCAGGAGATACTTCATTATCACCACTGGATGTTCTTCTGCTATGTTAATTAGGCTGTCTAAAAATGAATGTTTAAAAGAAATACTTTGATGAGCAGGATGGCTGTTTACAACATACTTGCCAAATAGAGCATGTACAGTTCTCTTGAATGTCAGTGTAAAGTGTACATCTGCAAAATATATCTTGCTTCTGTGAGACAAGATGGTTTATTCATTTGACCTAAAGGAAAGGCAAAATCCAGGCTGTGCAGAACAAACAGAACTGACTTTCCATTGATTATAGTGGAGCTTGCTTTTCATCCCAGGCTGGTGTCCAGCTCAAGAGTTTAGATAAAAGAATTACTGAGGTATTATTGCAGTACCCACTGGATGACAAGTTGGTTGCTCTGGTAACTTATCATTTAATGTTTGAATGGTGATATAAATAGAAGCACAGCACATGCTAGTTGTCATGCATTTGCGATAAGAGATGTAAAAATGTCACCTGCTTCAGGTTTGAGATTTCTACAAAGCATATTACTTTTATATTTGTATGTGTGTATATGTGTGTGTGTTTGAAAATCAGACTCAAAGTATAATTACTGAATAGGATAAACCCAGTGTGAAGGCTCAGTAGAAATCTGATTCCACCCAGTGAACATATCAAAATGTTATCACAAGAAATGTGTTTTGTACAAGGGCATGATAAATTTAAAACAAAAAAAAAAAAGAAAGAAAAAGAAACAGCCTACTTTCCTAAATAATTAAAACTTTTTATTTTATTTTTTTTATTTATTTATTAAAGTCTCCAGAACTATTCTGAAGACAGCCTGGCTCTCCAGGAAAACAAAAGTCTAGAAGATTCCTTTAAATGAGAATATGTGTTTGGTTTTGTGCACACTTGGGTAAAAAAGCAGGGAGAAGTGTTAGCTATACTCATTAAAAAATGTGCTTACCTGACAAGACAAGGATTAGATGCCACAGTAGGTGTTTCAGTAGGTCATCTCTAGATTTCTTTTTCTTTTCCTTGGCAAATCTATTCTTTTCAAGTGAGTCATTGACCTCTGAGCTGAACTGACCAAACTTAGCTGAGGATTTTGGTGAGGGTACAAATAACCTGTTCTGAACACACACATGCAGAGTTTAGCAATAGAGTTACTTGAGGCTGTCATCATAAAGTCTCTAGTCAGCCAACATTAAATCGTAAGAAAAACAAAATAAAGGTAAATAAGAACTGGACAATACAACTATAGCCTGCAAGAAATTACTATAAATATATATTTGTTGTGTAAATTGATTAAAAATAATATTTCCACACACTACAGAGTGAGCATGGTTATCAGAGATCTTTGGTCAGTATAGTCCTTTCACCAGATTGTGTTACAAGACATTAATAGTATTGAAACCATAGGCATTTTTCTATCCCCTTACTTTTGTATCTACTGTTCATTGTTGGCATGTTTGAAGTAGCTTTTTGTACCTCAGGTGCTGAGATCGGCCAGGAATCCAGTGAAGGACCAATGAAGGGCAGCCAATTTCCAAATTACTCAGCTTATCAGACGTATTTGTAAGGTGTGCTTGGCTCTTTATTTAGACCCACATCATTCTCCAGATCTGTCAACCTGAAATTAATTTAGATTTAACTATGCAAGTTCTAAGTGCAGAAAAAAAAATGAGACTGTGATCCTTATTGTGGCAATGCATTTCAGGTAATTACATTTTAGGTAATTTTAGTGACTGACAAAACTAGTGAGTACGTTGCATCTAGTCTTGTTCAGCTGTGTTCGTGGATCTGAATGGTCTAGCTTCTTTGCATCTGTAGCAGGGAAATAACAAGATTCTAGGAGGTCCTGGGGCCTGAGTTCACTCTTGTTTGTTTTGTAAAGGGGAAAAGCAATCACAAATTTAGACAGTAGAGTTTATTCTTTCAGTTTTTAGAGAAAGATTCTTTAGTTTTGCAAACCTGCTGTTCTGCACTGTCTACCATGCCTGAATATGCAGTTCTATGCCTGATCCAGGAGTAATAAATTGCTTTAAACAGAATATTATAGGCTGAGTGGTTTTGTTGATGTTTCTTATACCAGAAATTTTTCTAATGGCTTCCCTGTGAATGTGACGGTAAAGGAAATGTGGCCTATGGGTAGTTCATTTCATGACAACTCTTTAATTTTGTCTTTAGCCTTGAAAATCAGCATCATTTTTCCAACTTCCAGGAAGAAAAAACAAAGTTTGTCAGCCAGCTGCAGTTCTATATTTACTTCTTCCCAAAAGTACAGGGAAATTGAAAGAAAGAAAATTATAGAAAAGGCAATGAGAAGTGTGGGAGGCTGATTTCCATTCCAGTTCTCTGAAAGAAAGCTGGAGGGAGAGTGAAACAAGAGGATACAGGCAGTAAACTGAACATATTCAAAGAAGCACTGAGCCCCATGCAAAATCTCTCCACTCTAGGAAACAAGCAGACAGTTCATTCAGGCAGTCTGGGCAAGATGCTCATTTGTATGAATCATTTAAATGATTTAAAAAGGGACTCTTTCTAGGTCCACTAGGTATTCCTTGCTAAACTCCAGTAGTAGTGCTCTTGCACTCAACATTAATTCCTAAGAGGACGGGTTGCCTTTCTGTTTGAACTCACACTTCAATGCATATGTGGTATTTTTGGAAATGAACACAGTGTTTGCTTTATACAGCTATTTCCTTTCTAATTCATTTTATGTAGTAACTGGAGTATTGATTAAGTGGTAAGATATTCCACTGGAAAAAGTTGTACTTGCGCATATTAAAGGGCACATCATTTACCTTTATTGCAACTCTTGTTGCATCTGTGGTCGCAAAAATTATTCCAGGGAGTACAACCATGGTGGTGTAATTAGGAGAAGCTGGTTGTCTGTCATTATAATCCTTCTCTGGATGAGAAATACTAACACCAACAGAGCAGAGAAAGCACTGTATTGCATTACAGCCCCAGAAGCCAGCCTGTCCCCATGATAGTTCATGGAGGAGTAAATCAGACTTATAGAAGAGTTTGGGAAGTCTAGTTAGAATATTTGTGGTAAATAGAAGAACTGATGTGTTCACATTTCTGAAACAAATATGCACATAACTCCCAAACGTCATTAGCAGTGTTAACTCTTGCATAACTAATCATGATAATAGTAATAAAAACAGCTTAGTAAAAAAAGGAAAGGAAACGTAGTTATCCATATTCTTGAAGAGAACTGAAGTGAAAACAGAAAGATTACTTGACCAGTGAAGAATCTTCAAATGAAAATATGATAGAAAAAGATGAGTAATCAAACCAATTTTTATTATTTTTTTTTCTTTCTCTTTTTTTCTTTTTCCTGTAGAAACAACTTCAATTAAGTGATTTTCTGGTCAAACAGAGACCATCATAGTTCACCCAGCAGACTGCAAATGAATCCAAGTTCAGCAGTATGAGCTGTCTCTCACAGGCACAGTCTTTGAAGTTAGGAAAAAACAGACATTTCACGTCTATATCTGGGGCAGAAAACTCAGCCTGTAGTCTACAGAGGTGCAAGGCACACTGTTAAGAAGTTTGCAAAATATAAGGATCAATTGGAAAACAGCTTCCAGCCCTACTGAAGGGAATTTGGGTACTTGTAGAAATAATATGGAATTGGCTCAAACTCAGTTTTGAATTGTGGGACTTTTAGGCTTTTACTTCAGGTGTGTCTTTTACCAGCTTCTGGATGTCGTCAGTTTTCCTAGTTTTCCTGTCAGGGGTGGTAGGAAGGTTTAGGTGCCATGGTTGATCTGGAAATTCAACAGTTTGACTTCCTAGACTTAAATAAATTGTTTATAATACTTTACATAGCTTTTTAAAATTTTGTTTGTTTGTTTGTTTGTTTGTTTGTTTTCCTCTGAAAAAAATTGCAATTGCTTTTTTTCTTTGTTGTTTCATTTTTCTCCCCCAGGAAAAGAACAGTTTTGCTATTTAGAATTCCCTGCAGGACAGAAATGTAATAATTTGAACAGGTTTATGCTTGACAGAATTTAATTCTTACATTACCTATGAGGTTATCTTTGTTTTCTCTCTCTTTTTTTTTTTTTAACCTTTTTTTTTTTTTTTCCCCTGTTTTCATCCACATGAATGGCAGAAACAAAGCTCTGTGGTTGTAGTCTGTTGTTTTCTCATACATGTATGGTTTTCAAGCATGCCAGTACAGGTACTGTTTCTCTGTTGGAAAAAGATCGCTGTTGAGTCAGTGCACTTCCCTTTATATTGCAGATGCTGTGAGGACATCTACTCCCTGCAGTAACAGTCAGAGGCCAGATGGGATACAATTAAATTTTTATAATGGAGCACAGCACTTAAGTCTGGTCAACTGAATCAGATCATCCTTCTTCAAGACTAGAGATTCCTCTGATACAAACAGATGCCATAATCTTCTCAGTACCTTGAATCCAAAGAAGGCTCAGTTATCAAATTGGTGCCTTTTAGTATTTTATTGGCAGATACTGACACGCTCAACATCTGTGCTTTTCATACCTGAGTAGTTTTGGCCTTTTTCAATTCACAATAGTGATCAAAACAGCATACTGTAAGTGCTTTGGATCCTTTCCTCCTACAGGCAACAAGAGATTTGCCACTAACTTCAGCAAAACCATTTTTGGATGCCACATTTAATTAACACATAAGTCAGAGTGACTAATAGGATTGATATGTATCTGAATTAAAACTGCAAATAAGATGGTGCTGAGGGATGGAAACAGAGAATGGACTTTAAATCTCATTTCAAGACTTAAGTGCAAATGGCAGAAAATACCACAGGGTTAACAGACAAGAAATTACTTGGCTTGAGATAAAAGACTTAGGTCAGGATTTAGGACGCAACTTCCAAACATGCTCAAAGGATGAAAGTGTCTGGGATTTGTATATTCACGACTTAAATTGCCAGCTATGAATGTGGAAAGTTCATATACAAGGCTCTGAGTGGCTCTGGAGATTGGCATTTTAGCGGACGCAAGAATGACATACATAAAACATTGATGAGCAGTCTTTAGGATGCTTCTGGCTCATAGACCAATTTTCTGAGCATTTAGAAGGGAATGTTTTTCTCACAGTGGGTGGTGACACACTGGAACAAATTGCCCAAGGAGGTTGTTGATGCCTCCCTGGAGGCATTCAAGGCCAGGCTGGATGTAGCTCTGGGCAGCCTGGTCTGGTTGTTGGTGACCCTGTATATTGAAGCGGGGGCTGAAACTGAATGATCATAGTGGTCCTTTTCAACCCAGCACTGTCTATGGTTCTATGAATGTGCCTTATATATACAAAATAAAACACATTTGAGGTACCTGTGAAATGAGAGCAGAATTTGGGTGAGAGGAATTGCTATTCCAGATGCACATAATCTGATCCGTAAGACAAATGTCTTTCAATCCATTTCCTTTCCCATCTGTCTGTGAATACTGACTCACCTTTGGCACCTGTTTGAAAAACTGTTGAAAAAAATGCAAGTCGAAAACCATTGCTTCCTTCCCTGCCTACACATTCAAGTGAGGGCACTTCTCCTTGTGAGGTTAGACGGAAAAAATAGTAAAACAAAATAAAAATAAAAACGAATAAAAAGTCTACCACATCTAAGCCTGAAATTCTATATTACTCTTTAAACTAATATGGTTAGGTCAACGGACGCATTAGGTATTTGTCACCCCATTTGAATTCCTGAGTTTTATGGAAACTAATGCTAACGTCTGAACCAAAGCAGGTGACAATTTGAGCTCATTTGCATATCTGTCCATTTTTTTCTCTCTCAAATCCCAATGTCAGAAATCCCAGTGTCAGAGTGGATTATCATGTCACACTTCCATTTTTTTTAAGTTGAGCATGATATGATAACCTTCCCCTCTCCTCTTACACATGTTTTGGATAGACGGATGACTTCATTCATTGTATCACCCTTGATTTCTCTCTCTCTCTCTCTCTCTCTCTTTTTTTTTTTTTTTTTTTGATACTAAAGATATAAAGATCTTTCTCATTTTTTACATCAAGTCATTTGTTCTTGTAGAAAATTTCTTCAGAGAGAGTAAGTCTCAGATAAAATATCATCAGCACTAGTACTGGTCAAGACATCCATTTTCCAAGTACAATACACAATTTATTAGTTTTGGTTAGGGTAGTTATTAATGGTTCTATGTAATTATTTTTCATAGTCATTTAACCTAAGTGCAAGAAAGCAAGAATTATTTATTAAAGAGGCACATGAAAGTCATCTCACCTCTTTCTGCTAATGCTATACCATTACTTATAAGGGATAAATGAAGCAGTAAATGTCTTACTGTCAGCCCAGTGCTGATCTTAGGGCTTGATGGGAATGGGATTAAAGCATGAAAATAAAAGTAATATGAAATAGTATGGAAAATAGATGCTGTCAAACTGACTTTTCTATATTCATAGAGATAGCTTTGGTGTAGCAGATGAAGACTTCTGTGTTTTTGTCTTAGAGCTGCATGCCCTTTTGCTTAGCAAAACAGGATGGCACAGCATTAGTATGGCATATGTGAAGATTAAACATAGTACAGATGACAGTATTCTAAATAAACAAATGGCAAGTTAACACAGAACACTTTTGTTTCTGTGTGATTGCATGAAGATAAGCTATTATATCTAAACAGTATGTAATATTAATTTATTATACCTGTGAAATAAATTCAGTCTCATAGCTGTTAGGGTTGATGCTGCCTTCAAGGTCGAAACAGCAGAAAGAAGTGAGATGGTGGGAGAAACACAAAGTGTTTCAGATATCCTGGTAAACAGTATCTGTACAAATAAGATTAATCTGCCCTTCTGTGTCCCTCTAGGGTTTAGAAATAAAAATCTGAGCCCCAGGCACGTTCTGTGACCAGTAGAGAGCTGTGCATACACCCAAGGAGAGATTTGTGTCATCCCAAGAGCATGATGATGAGTATTTCCCCTCATTGATCAGAAAGAGAATGGAGATGTTGAATCTGAAAGTAAAGCAGAACAGTTACCACTGTCAAACCAGTTTGGGCATTGATCGTGATTAAAAGACAGGATTAAAAGACAGAAGTGTATGTTTTACAGTTCAATCCACTCTACTGAGGGAAGGTTGTGGGCTGGTTTCATTATATGCACAAAGAGAACTGATGGATGGTGTTTAAATACATGTACTTTCAGATGGAAAGTAAGACATTTGCTTTTGACAGCAGTGAGCATTTGTTTCTCAGATGCTTAAAGGACTCTAGGTACTTCATAAAGTTTTTGTTTATTTCAAAGATTAATCTTCATTAAAACTATGATAGTGCAAAAACGAATAAATTTAATGAAACTTATGGTCTATTTGTAAGTCCTGCCAGAAATTCACAGAAAAAAATTCACTCTGTCAGTGACTAACTATACATATTCACTTCCCTCTTTAAGCATTAAAAGTAATGAAAGACATACAGGAATAGGAGAGGGAGCTGTACAGAGCATGAAAGCTGCAGAAAGTCACAGCCTTTTTGAACCATTTGTTAGGATTGTACTTCACTTGATGAAACAAGTTGTAGTTTTTGATTGGCTTTAAAAAAAAAGCATTTATTTTTGGATATTTTCTACTTGTGTTTTTTGAATGCTGGGGACCCTTGCCTGTCATCTATTATTTTGGATTCTGTTCATGTATCCAAAACTCAGGCAGTTTGCTAAAATTAATATAGCATGCCTACATTTACTTTTTTCTTCATAATAATTAATGAAGATATTAAAAATCAATCATCAATGGAATACCAATTGTTGGGGATCTCCAGCCCTGCCTGATCAAGCCATGTATTTCACCCTGTTGACCTCTTCCTTTCAGTCAGGCTCCAATCTCTTTGCACTCATAAATTTTCCATATAAACAAATCATCTCCCATGGAGAACCAATACTCCCAACATGTTCCAAAACAGCTTTTTATGCAAGTCATATAAAGTCTTCTGATTTTGAGCACGCATCCCCTGAAGAGTCTAGGCAGTGCTATGAGCAAGCAGGCAGGCCTGCAGCACTCCACTGCCTCCTACCATTTTTCCATGTGTTCACTTTTGTTTTTGCTGTTCTGCTAGCTATGAGCACCAGATCTGAGTACTTCTTCATCTCATTTTCAGGCAAACTTGGACCTGAAGCACAAATTTGCTTTTTTGCAGGGAGGAAATACTGGAGCTAAATCCAGCTTTGTGCCTGGGAGCTATAGCCCTGTTCCAATAGGGATGAGTTTCCTTTGACAGGAAAGTGATTTTCTTCAAGTGCAGAATCAAATTGCTTTAGCATCAACTAATAAACTCTATTTGTAAGAATGCATAAATTAAAATATTTTATTTATTATATTCAGCTGTTTGTGAGCCAGCACCAAAGAATGACAAATAGATGAATAATTTTACTCTTCAAATTAATTTCTAATTAGCATTTAAGTGCTTCTGGCTACTTTACACTGGTGACTGTAAAGGGTATTTAAAATGAGAAATCACTGCATATATGCAAATATAAGGCTTTTATTTCAAAGTCCCTTTAGAAGTCTGCCTTGGGGTAAAATGTCCTAAAAACCCTTGCCTGTAAAGGAATCAGATAATATTTTCAGATGTTTTTGTCTTTCCTCCTTTAGATTCTGCCTAAATGATACCACAACTGGGCAAAGCTCCAGAAGACAATGGTTGACATTCTAGCTCTTTTCATAGGTAAGATTATCTAAGATTCAGTTTTTCTGTCTCTAAAATGGAAGCACAGTGCTTATGTTCTCTGTAATGTATTTTAAATATACAAATATGATTCCTAATTCTGAGCTGGAAGTCACAATGAAGGTAGATTTTCTCTCCCCGGACATCTGAGCTATGTCTGTGCAACTCTCATAGGATGGCTTTCATGCAAGTGCATTAAGACTCTGCATCTGAAGCAGCCACTTGAAGTGTCTCTTTTTAATCAGTAGAGAAATAACCAGTCCTAAATCACAATTCATCTGATTTTGATTAGATTAGATGTCTACTTTCAGATGGGCTTAATATAGGAAAGGAGATTTCTATGTTTGTAGATGTCTAAAGCTATATATTAACCTCACCTGAATTGATTTAACAATGAGAGCTTATGGCTCCCAGAGATTTGGAGTCCTGTACCCATCTTATGTTCAGTAATTTTACTACATCCTTTTGTTTTAGCCTATAAAAGCAGAAGACATTGATAAAATACTGGGGACTTGAAGTCCCCTCTTGTCATGTCGTTTAAACCATTCAAAGGTTGGATTTCTCCCTTTGGCTAATAACTAAAGAGCAAAGCTTTCTTGAATTCTGATTTGCAAATTGTAATTGTTTCAAGAACAGAAACACTTCAAATGCATTTCTGATATATACAGAAAGACAAAAAACCCCAGCTAATCAAACAATACTACTCAATCCCAGAACCCAATAACTCAGACCTCATAGTTTAAAATAGAAAGGTCACGCGGATTAATTTTTTTAGACTTGTGCTTGATGCCCAACTTATATTGTGCAAAAAGATGCCAATTAAAAATACAGCATTGATTCATAATGTAGCTGAAATGCGTGCATATTATATAATTTATAATAAGATTTACTGGCTGTAATTGCCGTGCACTTTTTTATGCCTTCAAGAACTGCATGAAGCATAAGGATTTACTAACTGTGCTGCATTTTAACTGTGTATCAGAACCGGGTCTGTACAAAGATTGTATTGAGGCCACACAGAGGCTCATCTAACATCTTCCTTTTGCTTGGTGCCAGACCAGGACCTACCTTGATGTCCCAGGCTCCTCAGAAGCACAAAATTCCAGGCAAAATGCAAGGTCACAGCCATGTTTGCAACTTGGTCCAACTTCAAGTTTAAAGTTCATCCACAGAGTTCAGAATTTTAGGCTGGAACAGCATAGTTTAGACTATTT
The DNA here is from genome assembly GCF_054131305.1 of Coturnix japonica. Taxonomy (NCBI): domain Eukaryota; kingdom Metazoa; phylum Chordata; class Aves; order Galliformes; family Phasianidae; genus Coturnix; species Coturnix japonica. The sequence continues at coordinate 6,885,377 of NC_140663.1, forward strand.
AGTCTCATACGAAGAAGCTGAAGGGATTCACCACATCTCACTAGGGTTACTTGAAAGTTACATATTTAATTTAACAAAACTATTTAAGATCTTCTGTTGTTAAAGGAGAAAGAGAAGTACTTGCATAAAAGGCAACTCATCCCAGGGTAATGAGATTCTGTACCTATGTTTCTCAGATAAGCAGGACAAATAATGTTTTGGAGATGCCTGCCTTTGTCAATTGATTAAAATGGGAGCATAGGCAATTAGTTTAGGCTTATCAGCATTTAAATGGCTGCAGTTAGGTAAGACAAAGGATATCCTAAGGCGGGAATCTAATATAGCATGGACTCTAAAATTAGACTTAGAACAGACACCTAACTTTTACTTAGAGGGGAAGAGAAACTTCAAAATTTATCTCATTTGCACACATAACTGAACAAAGAGCCAGGATTTACTTTTGTGAATTCTGTTATCACAGTTTGCAGAGTGAAATCTTTGTAATGAAGTTTTGCTTTCCCCTTGTAACAATTTCATTGTGTTTCTGCTGAAATGATCCATGAGGAAGAGACTTTTGAAATAACACATATTCACTTATTTTAGATTACTCTCAATATCATGAGAAATTAGAAGAATCACAGAATTACATAGATTAGAAGGGCCCTCAAGAGATCATTGAGCCCAACCCCCCTGCTAGAGCAGGTACCCTACAATAGGTCACACGGTTAAATATCCAGACGGGTCTTGAATATCTCTACAGAAGTAGACTCTAGTAGAACAGGAGAAGTAGACTCCTGTTCCAGTGTCTCGTCCCTCTTATCAGAAGGTGTATAGAAGTTCTTATGCATGTTAGTACAGATCTTCCTATGTTCAAGTTTTAGGCCCTTACTCCATCGCTACACACCAGAGAAAAGCCTGGTCTCATCTAGTTGCCTCCCACCTCCCTTTAGATATTTATAAACATATATCAGATCCCCTCTCAGTCTTCTACTTCTCAGGATGAACAGACTTGGGTTACTCAGCCTTTCCTCATACGAGATTTGCTCTAGGCCCTCTATCACCTTTGTGACCCTCTGCTGGACTATTTCTAGGAGATACCTATCTTTTGGACAAGGGAGCAAAGTTTTGTAAATGTGTCCTCTTCAGGACAGAGTAGAGGTGGAGGATCACCTCTCACAATCTGCTGTCCATGCCCTTTTGAATGCACCCCATACCATTGGCCTTCTTGGCCACAAAGGCATGCTGCTGGCGTATGGCCAACCTGTTGTTATCCACCAGGATACCCAGGTCCCCCCTCTGCAGAGCTCATCTCCAGCAGGACGTCTCCTAACCTGTACTGATGCATGCAGTTATTCCTCCCCAGCTGCAAGACTTTATACTTGCTCTTGTTAAACCTTATCAGATTCCTCCCTAATCAGCTTTCCAGTCTCTCCAGGTAGTGCTGAGCCTTCAGGTGTGTCTACCAATCCTCCCAACTTTTTATAATCTGCAGGGTTCTCGAGTTTGGACTCTATCCCTTCATCCAGGTTGTTGCTGAAGATGTTGAACACCTCTAGTTACAGTCCTCCAAGCAGACTCTGCACTGCTGATAACCACCCTCTGAACTCTGCCAGTCAATTCTCAATCTGCTTCACAGTCCAGCCATCTATTTCATATTTTCTAATTTTTATAATGAGGATGTTGTGGGAGATGGTGTCAAATGCTGTGCTGAAGTAAAGGTACACAACATCCGCTGCTCCACCTGGCCAGTGATGACATCATAGAAGGCTATCAGGTTGGTCAAGCATGTTTTCCTCTTGATGAATCCATGTTGACTACTCCTGATAACCTTCATCTCTACCAAGGAGAAGTTTTCAGTTTGTTTCCATCATTACTTTTTTTTTGTGTGGGAAATATTTATTATAATGTGCAACATTGTAAGTCAGATTTGTGTTAGATCTTTTAATTTTAACAGCAGAATGTTTTGAGGGAATTAAGTAGTGTCATTTCTTTAAAAATATAGGTGCATACAGAAATTATGACATCTAAAGTTTCACTTAACAACCCTATTAAAAATATTGAAGTGTCAATGAACATAATAAAACAAAATTCTTAATTTTGACCCCAGGGTTCAAATGAGTCTAGTTTATACGTATGTGAGAATTAATACATGGCTGTTGTGATTTAACCCTAGCAAGACACTCAGCACCACTCAGCTCTTCAGTCGTCCTCCCCATTTGGGAAGAGGGAGAGACAAGGAAAGGTTAAAGCATTAGAACTTGTGGGTTAAAATAAAGACAGTTTACTAGGTAAAGCAAAAGCTGTATGTGTGAGTGAAGAAAATTAACTCTATCCCAGACAAAATCAGAATCAGGAGAATGAATATGATGAGCAGAATATTGCTGAAAAGTCTTAGAAGTAAAGAGTCTTCCTGGTCTTTCCCAGACAGGGAAAGTTAAACAGAAATGGAAATTTGATATGGAAATAAAAGTGTTAACAGTTCAATTGAAACTGAATCTCTGTTGACATGAGTATGAATTATTTGTCTAGAACTGGAATCAATAGGATTCAGCTAATATTAGGGACAGTTTTATTTCTGTGCAAAAATCAGCTGCATCGCCTGTAGTTGGTACTGCTTCAACACAGATAGAAATATGAAGGCCCACTTAAAGCAAGAGAGTGTAAAATGACTTAGCACTGAGAAGTAAAGCTTCATCCTATTAAAAGGCAAGTTATAGAGAAGTCAGTACAAAACATTTTATCTACTTAGATTTCATGGGATCAATATTTACAAATGTATGCAAACTTCTCATGTTACCAAAACCTGCAGGACTGAATTTTTCAGTCACAGATAAAAGGAAATATATTAGAACTGTCAACTTATTTGAAATTAAATATACTCTTGTAGAGTGCTGGAAAACATAACAACCTACAGGTAAGGTAGTTTGGCTGTGAAATCAGACATCATTCCTAGGTAGGGATGAAGCATGGTTAAATGTCCTTATGGATTTTAGTTTTATGCTAGCCAGTAATAATCTAAGAACACACAGTATTCTAATGTGATGGAAAGAAGATAAAATAAAGTCAGTGCTGAAAGTTTTTCTGTTAAAACTCTGATGTTAATAACATCTATCAATTTGATTTTGAACCATTCGAATTACAGTTATACGACATTTTGATAGAAAAGTCATGTCTCTGTTTATCTGAGTTAAATACATAATTCCGAATCTTGTTATTGGGCTACTGTGACATCCAGAAAATATTTATCTAGTGTAGATGAACTGATGAAAATACATATCATGGAACTGGAAACAAACATTATATATTTCTTGAAGATGACTCCATTGTTTACTTTCCTGTGTTTGACCTTTGAATTTTCCAGTGAATAAACTTGAAAAAATCCTTTGGGGTGGGGGGAAGGGAGATGGTGTATTTTTTTCTTTAAAATATAATAGTGAGAAACAAATGTTTTCTTAATACACATTAGAGAAAAGGGTGTAAATAGTTTAAATGACTAATTTTTACTTCATTTTGACCCTACCATCTACATGGAAAAATGAAATAAACATGCCATAATTGTCCTCACATGTGTATATCACAGAACGGGAAGCAGGTGGTTGTGTTTCTAATATAATTAACAGAAATACATTTGTTGAGTAATAGATATTTTGAACTACTACATTTCCTCCTTCAAATGATTTGGATTTGATTCACAGTTTGCTGAAGTAAATAATCGCTGCATCATAAAATCGGAGATGTTTATTCCTTAATTTTTCTCATGACCATTAATGAGATAATAAATTTTTGTAAATATATGAAATTTGCTTAACAAATCAGCATTAGATGACACAATTTTTCTTTAAATAACTTTAATTATCCACTTAATAGTTATTTGAGATAAAAATGAATGAAACTGGGAAAAAAAAAACGGGAAATGAATACACCTTGAAAACTTTCTCGCATCAGTTTAATACTGAAAGCTCACATTCTTTTCAGATGTTTGTCAGGAAAGTTTCTTGGTTGTTGTTCCCACTTAAGCAAATAGAACTTTTTGCTCTTATGTGCATTTTCAACTCACTGGGGAATTGCAAATGAAAAAAAAAAAGTTTAAGTAAGAAGATAAAGACAACAAAGGAAGTGATATAATCACAGAATTTCCTTTAAGGATTCAGTTTTGGGTTCTGCATATCTATAACCTATCTACAGATCATGAGTTTAGGTCCAGTATGTGCACTCTCAGAGGCACAGAACCATGTGCGTTGGAAGGGACCCGTAAGGATCATTGAGTCTGACTCATTCAGTCCTTGTGGTGTGAGACTTTTGCTAAAGTGCGTAAATCATTGTATACATCTTGGATAGGTCTCTCTTTGAATCATCCTGAAGTTTTTCCTTTCTCTGAATATGCAGCCTCTGTAAGGTCATATTAATGCCATTTTTGTACTTGATTATGCCTTGGGTATGGTTTGGTAAGGTGCTGTGCATCCTTGACTATCACTGACTTCAGTGGGAGTTGAAGTTGCTCAGCGGGTTGTATAGCAGTACTGCTGATTTGGAAGGCCAAGCAGAGCAGAAACTGTAATATTTATTATATTCTGTTCTTATCACAAGTAGTTAATTACAGACTTGAAGATTTTCACTGTTCATTCAAGATATTTCCTTACATTTCATACTCCTATACGTTGGATATAACTTAAATTTCTCATCTTTAAAACCAACAACAACTGTACATCTGTGTCGCTAGGTTAAGGACACTTGACCAGATTTTTTGTCTCTTCAGAAGCTCCCTCTTGGAGTGTACCCAAAGTACTCAGTGAACAACCTGCCCTTTACCTGACTAAATGGGAGGACAGGGACTGCTACTGTAGATGAGGTCAAGGAAGGAAAGAAATCTGGGGTCAGACCATTCTTCATTGTAAATCCACATTGCTCTTTTGATTGCCAGAGTAAAATTTTAAGTGGTTAGGTACTCAAGAGGCACTGACATGTGCATATTTTCACTGGAGCTCTCATGAAATCACTGATAAGATCACTTTGATATTTCTCTCTCCTTTTTTCCCCTTAAATTAACTTATATTAGTTCCTGCTTCAGCCCTTCCAAAAAACTAATGACCCAAACACTGTCCTTCTGAGATGCAGTAAATGAAAGGGAACAAATAAACAGAAAATCTCAGCATCTACCTTAAAGCAAGCTCTGTTGCTAGCCCTAATGACAAGCAACTGAACTCTGGCACAACCACATCAGTCTTCACTGAACAGGTACTCATGCATAAAAGAGAATGGCTTTGCAAATACCCCTTCTTCATTACCATCTTTGGTACTGTTGTGTTAGTGATATAATAACCTAAGCCCAGACTTCATTCCCAAAGGCAAACTTGTCACTGCATGAGGAATTTCTCACTTACTCTAAAAAATACATGTATAATGTCAACAGCCTTGAAAAAATTATTTACTGATACTTGGCATGAGCTAGTTACCTGGGATATGTTTAAGTTCAGCAAAGATACTAAGATATCCATAGGATAAAACTTATTCCATCCTTACATAGGTACTTAGCATAGGTAGGAAGGTTTATTCTCTAAGGTGCTTTCTCTCTCCAGTGAGGATGGGACAACTAAGGACATGACTCATCTAACTACTAAATTAGATGCCAACTTCAAGGTGAGAGGAACTATTTGTCTAAAAATGCCTGTTTTTTTTTTTTTTTGTTTTTTTGTTGTTGTTGTTGTTGTTGTTGTTGTTTTCAGTGATACCTACAAAAAAAAAAAAAAAAAAAAAGAGAAGGGTGATGTACTCATAAGTGGATATTCATAAGATGAGCCCAATTCTAATTTACCTAATTTCTGTAAGACTGAAATTATGTAAAATCAATCCTTTTGAGATCATTGTGCATCCATTGTTACTAGGCTAAGAGAGCCTTCTTTGTACAGTATTTTTAGTTTTTATTTGAACATTGCATATCACATTAGGCCCTTAATCTTTACTGGTGTTATGAGCTATAATCTGCATACAAATAGTTACAAAGGGTGATGACATATGGGGATGAGGTATTCAGATGATAGGAAGCACAGTTGTATCAGTACCTAAGTCCAGCTCCTGTCTCAAATAATGGTGAGGAGAATCTATCTCCTGAAGAACAACAGCAAGCAGAAATATCATCTGTCATAGTTCCTGAGGCCAAATCATTTTTTCTTGGGCACTTTTAGATCTGACTTTTATTTCTAAATAATTTTTAGGACTTTATCTTTGTTCTGGCACTCCATTAAAAGCTGATTTTATCTGAGCAAGATGTAAATATGTTAATTTTCAGCAAGCAGTAGAAAATACCCTGATACACAGGTTAGTTTATGCCTCTCTCTGAATCGGAAATGAGCCTATGACATACAAATAGGAATGTCTTAGCTGTATTAACCTGATGGGTTAGCTTTGTGAGTTTGATGGTGTCAGCATATTGGAGGATCAGACGGACCTATACTTAGTGCAAGATTTGATTACCAGCACTATGTGCTTTAGAGCTCAAAAAGTCATTAAAATCTAAGCCAGTGCAGGGAATGCCTAGTGGGATTAACCTTCAAAAACTAATTATCAAACAGATCAACAAGAGGTAGCCTGCATCACTGATCTGTGACAGCATACCAGAGAAGCGAATGGTGTCAGGAAATATTAATTAAAAGAATTTGACTCATTGAAGATCCTTTTCCTATATAAACATGGGTTTTTAAGTCTTTACTAAGTACTGACCATTGAAAGGAAAGGTTTCTAACTGTAGTTAGTTGTCTGGGCAAAACAACACAAACAAACAAACAAACAAAAAAACACCAAAAACACAAAACCACCAGATCATATTTAAGATAAATCATAGAATCACCAAGTTTGGAAAAGACCTCCAATGTTATTTATTTCAATCATCCACCTACCACCAATATATTCCAAGTAAACTATGTCCTTTAATACAATATCTACACATTTCTTGAACACTTCCAGGAATGGTGACCCAAACACACCCTGGGCAGCCCATTTCAGCACCTGATGACTCTTTTTTGACTTTGAATATGAAGAGAACTTATGATAACTAAGTACTATGGTACTAGTTTTAAGTGCGGTGAGATGATTTCTTGTTGTCTTCCAGACAAATAACATGAATAAATGCTGAGCTTATCAAAGGGTCAGTATTCTATTGGATGCAAAGCCCCATGCACTACTGCTATCTGTGACATTTGTTAGTTACTCCTCAGATTTCATATCCAGTGGTAGAACTTGATCTCAGGTAACATGTTAAAAAGTGAAGACACAGATTTTCACATATATACATATATTTATGCACATGCATATATGGATATGGGCATGGACGTATATACATACATATATTTTCTTTGTCTGTATGCATGCATATGCATAAGGATCTGGTAAGTCCTAACTGTGACCTTCCAGTAGTGAAAGGGGAGTGACTTTTTACACAGTCAAGGTGATAGAACATGAGGGAATGGCTTTCAACTAAAAGGGAAAATTTAGGTATGATGCTAGGAAGAAATTCTTTACTTGGAGGATGGTAAGGCACTGGCACAAGCTGCCCAGAGTGGTGGTTGATTTCCCATCCATGAAGGCATTCAGTGTCAGGTTGGATGGGGCCCTGTGCATCCTGATCTGGTGGGTGGGAACCAGCCTGTGACAAGGGGGCTGGAACTGTAAGGTCTCCTCCAACTGAAGCCATTTTATGATTCTGTGATTCTGTGACATCAGAACATTATGAACTTTATGTTAGTATATTGCACATCGAATATGTATATATCACCAAGAACTTTCTCCTATTGATAGGCATAGAATGTTTAGAGTGATATGAGTTTGACTAGTAAATAAAATAACACTTCTGCAAAGCAAAAAAGGCATCTTGCAAATTTTGTAGGGCCCTGTAAAATGGCAGACACTGGAGTGTAGCCTCAGGCTACACAAGACACATCTGGAAGCAAAAATCAAGCGTTCATATTACTAGAAGAATCCCAGCTCAAGATTCTGCACAGTCATACAGACTGAACACATTCCCCAAAGCTACCATCTACAGAATTCCAGAAATACATACTATATCAATAGCATTAAATAAATTTGTTTATAGCACTGGTAGAAAATGAGTAAAAACTGTAAGAGATCATCAGGGAGGGCACAAAAGAAATTAGTGCATTTAATTACTGTTCTGAGGTTTCCAAACAGAATAAATGTCTATTGAATTCCCCACCAACTTCAAAAATACTATTACATTTTAATTAAAATGAACTTGTTTTTCCATTTAGTGGTTGTTCTACTTTGCTTTATTTTTGTCATTGTTGTTGTTATTATTCTTACAATTTAATAAAGATGCTAAATGAGAATTAGTTTGCAGTAAAAGCTGACAGACCCTGGGGATCCATAGTGCAAATGAATAGTCAATGGATTCAGAAGGAACCATAACCAGCATGGGGGAGCCAGTCTTGCTAACATGATATGATATGATCATCTTCACTTACAACTATAGACTACATATTAGAATGGGCTTTCTGCTGCTGAGATATTCTTGTTATATAAAGCCAGCTTTCCTTATTGTTTAGGACATGCACTACTCTCTCTCAGATATTTCTTGTTTTCTTTACCCAGGGAGAACAGGGAAAGTTTGCTGCTTCATCACATATTTACATGACAGGCATGTTTTGGGCTTGATGGAGATGAATCAGGTTTAGTACAGGAGCACAGTAGCTGAGAGAACACCAACAGCTTTCAAAATACCAATAAAGACATAACAGTGTGCTAATACTGTTACGCAGTATCTGAATAAAAGTAAAGGAATTTGTACCTTTGAGGCTGTGCACATATATTTCTAACATTAACAAGACAATGTTCAGTGATCCCAGTCTAATTGTTTGAAAACAATAGAAAAAATAGCAACAAACCAAACAACATTAAAAAACCTTGAACACTCCAATGTTAAATAAAGACCGAGAAAGTGAATCTTATATTTTTCAGAATGTAGAATTACTGAACTTTAAAACATTGAAGACAGGGCAAGTCAGTGTGGGGATAATGACCTATTAACTCTCTCCTGACCCCTAAAACCTTTAAGTATTATATTAATTCAAATTATAATTGGTGCTTTACTAAAGGAATTCAATTTGAGCTCTAGATCTACACAGCAATAGGGGTGCCATTTGTCAATATTTACTAACATGACCAATCTGGGGGAAAGAGAATAATTTCAGTAAATCTTTTGCTTAAACTACATGACATTTATACCATATCCTTTTCTGCAGTGAAGAAGCAGTACCATATCTCCAGGAAGTCTAACAAAATATATGATTTTGAGTTGCATATGAAGAAGATGAAAACACCAGGTGTTTTTTCAGATTAATAATATAATATATTGTCAACCTACCTAGGAATTTCAGTTACAAATTCTCTGGTAGCCAGCTGCCTATTTGTGGGGGGTTATCTTCACTTTCATGAACATGTTGTAGCCTAAAAGGTACAGAGGTATATGAAGTTGAAATAAGCGTAGACATTTTCCTTAGGCTTTAATCAAATTCAGTGGTAACCCAACGCTTTCTACAGTGTGAATCATATTTAAATAGAAATTTCTTCAAGGAGAGTATGACTGGTTGCTACATTTTCCAAACTCTACCCCTAAAAGCTCTGAACTTTTTACAAATAATAAGGACTTTACAAATCATATGGAGTTATGTCTTTATAATATTTTGCATCTATAACAGATAATAGCCAGGAAGGGATAATATGTTGAGAGGAAGATATCGAGAGATAAAGAAGAAATCCCTGATTCTTTAATCTTATTCTGAGCATTAGTACAAAAAATATTTAATTGATAACAAAGCTAACCTAATATGTGTTAAGCTTGTACTACAGAATTTGGTACGCTAATTTATTAAGCAGGGTTCAATGTAACAAGTAAATAGAACTATGAATCCTGAAAAATTACAAGTTAGTGTATTTGGTCAATTTTGGGGGGGAGGGGGGAGGGAGGGAGGGAGAATATTAAGTAGACTGTAGAAACCCTGACTGATAATCTTATAAGGAAATATAAATAAAATACAATGAACTAGATTAAAATGTTTTTATGTACAAGAGCTCTGTAGTTTTCAATTGTCTCACTGAATTCAACTTTGATGGAGCAACATTGGAAACAGTACAGAACTTGTCTAACACAGCTAGAAGTAGACAAATACATGAAGGAAGGTATTGAAATTGTGTACTTTAAAAAGGAGGTCGGAGAACTCAAACCAAGAGCATATTATAGCTTGGTACTGTGAAAGGTCTACAGATCTTCAGGAATGGAGATAACACAACTTCCCAGTCAGTCTTTCTCCAGTGTTTAAGTGTCTCTTCTTATCCTAGTTAAGCAAAGCTCTCCAAGGCTTGCAGCATATGAAGGTGTAACTCAGAAGTGCATTGGTGCCCCTATCTGAGACATTCACACTCCCACTTGTAGTTATGATCTAGTCTAGAGAAAGTGTTCACACTTTCTGTTGTTGGTCCTGAGCTCAGACTTGGTGAGTACTGTGGCATGGGAGGTGGAGAGACTGATGAGTCATTCAAACACCCACGATCCAGGGGAACTGTGAGATTATTTCTGCAAAAAGTCAGCGGATGGAAAAATTCACAAAAGCTAAATTTGGCAGTCATTACTGGAAATCTCAATATAGGCCTGTGTCAATTAGGCAACCCAGTCTTATGAACAGAAACAACTAAGGGCCGATAGCTCATGAGAGCCAAAGAAAGTAAAAGTCTCAATCCCAGAGGTGCAACAACTCTATAAAGGTTTCATAATTGGTTTGTCTGAAGTAAGTAATCAAGAAAAGCAAGAAATGATTTACTAGGGAGTTGAGGTTTGAAGTAGAATGAGTTTGCTATCAACAATAGCTTAACTCTCTGGAGCTCACTGTGCCCACATTATACTTAAGACAAGCTTACAAGCTTTGCATAATAAAGGAGAGTTCAATTCCACATGATGACAGGTATAGATTCCCTAGAGGGAAAAATAAGAAACTAGAAAACACAATAGTCTTTTCATCATAATTTATAAAGACTCTAGAGGTATATTTAAGATGGTAAAATGATATCTACCTATGTTGTATAATATTTGGAAGCATGGCTTTGATGAATACAACATTTAGGTGCTTGGAATTATTACTGATTCTAATCCTTCCATTTAGTGACTTACCCTATTTTTAAATCCTTCTTCTTCATATTTTACAATTATCATACCAACTACAACTTTAAATTTGATTTTTTAAAATTATGATCATTATTATCATTATCATTATTATTTTAATTCTGTCTTCCCCTAATTAAAGCAACAAAAAGTCATGAATGCAATCCCATTTAAAATCAACCTTGCAAGTAAATTTGAAAGGTACAATCCAGCTTCCTCTATTTAATCTGTAAATTTAAAATGAATATTTGCACAGACTAAGTCAACTAATCAAATCATAGAAGGAAAACTAATTAAGTAGATTTGTCATAGGAGAATGATGGCTCAATACAGATGTCCCAGATCCTAGGAGATCTTGACTTGTGTCATTAGTTGTTCTGCTCTACCTGGGGAAAGGAAATGTGGTATAAAACCAAGAAATTACTGCTGAATCCTGGAAATTGGGCTGTATACAAATGTAGAACTGTGTATATACACATTTTTAGACTTTGAAAGGATCTAGAAGTTCTATATGCAATTCAGTGCCCAATAAAATATCTGGACATGACTTGCTTTTGATGTGAAATATGACACACACTGACTTTTAACATGGAAAATCTATTTCTTTACACTTCCCTTTATTTTCTAATATATACATATGTTTCAGATCTACCTGCTATACTACACAGGGTTTCTGAATCAACTTTCTGGACTGGACACGGTTCCACCAGAATCCATTGCCTGTTATGGAACATTCACAAAGATGCACTGCTTTCCAGTTTAAGTCACTGATCTTATGAAAATATGTTTGTGATTGTACAGCATACATTTTACTGTGTAAAATTTGGACTTTACACAGGTAAAATCAGCTGATCTGGGGTTAAGGGAAATGAAGGAATTGTGAGATTTTGACTAGACTTCCTCCTATTCCTTTTAAAAAAAAAAAATAAAAAAGTCTATACTGAACTCTCTGTGGGTTATAATGGCTTCAAAGTTAATTTTACTTCAGTTATTTTTCTGTTTAGACATCAAGCTTAAACTAAGCTACTGGAAAATCTCAACAATCAATGGAAATTCTAAGTTATGGTTTATTTTACCTTCCTCTCACACTCAAGTTAGGGTGAGGTGAAGCATCTCACTACTGAGGTTAAGCAGAGCCCTTAGGGAAAGCCTAGCCTTTAAGTTTCAACAAATGTCAAAAGATTGACAGTTATAATTAGATGAAATTATTCTCAGGCTAAGTAAATCAATGCCCTCATAAATGTGTCATTTAGTATTCAGACTGGATAAAGTTTTTGGATGTGTATTTAAAATAGTATCTTGCAATTTCTCCTGGAAGAGATTGGGAAACTAAAGGAAACAGACACTACAAATAGGTAAAAGACTGAAGAGGTCAATCATCAACTCTATTCAAATTATAAATTGTCTAAAACCTGTTCATGAGTTATTACTCCAACTTTTCTGAAATTCAACAGTTAATTAACATGCACAAAAATTATTTGCTTAAAATAAGCCTCTTTTTTTTTTTTTTTTTCTTACCAGGAATGGCAATTTTGTTTGAGGTTTAGTCACTAATACTGCACACTGAGTTGTCTCATCTTTTGCTTGGACAAGGATCCGCTACACACATCTTAATAGTGTATTTCATTCTACAGTAGGAAGCTAAGCTGCACTGAAATGTCTGTTTGGTGTTTAGTTATGTGTATGGATCTTCCATTGTCTCAGTAAGTAACATTAAATTTGTCTTAGATCTGTACTTTTTGGGCATATTAAGTAAGACAAAATCAATAAGCACTTTCAAGCCACAAAAGAAAAGATACTTCCTGCTTCCCCAGATTAACAGTCTAATTAAATTATGGGCGTAGTGAAATCTATAAGGGGAAGGATTTTTCTGTCTGAAATTTCTTAATGAATATATTATGTTTCAGATGATCAAAAAATATCAAAGCAAGAAATCTCTTCTGTGGAAAAAAAAGAGGAAATCATAAATCATATTTACATTTGGGATTCACAGTGGTCTCTGTCCACTTAATGACTAAAAGAACATGACTCTTTGTACTGCCAGAAGTTCATTAAAGAACTGCCCTCTCTTTGTCTTTTCACTCATCCAGTAAATTTTGAATACTTCTATGCTGGTTTCCTAACAAATATAATTCTGCCCACTTGATGTTTTCATGTGATCTAGTTCACTCCCGGTACTGCTTCCTCTATATTGGGAAGATTGTACTGCTTCAGAGACAATGCTGAATTAATCACTCACAGTTATCTCTAGAGAAGCGATGCACTGCTATTAGGATGGAGTTTGTGTGGATTAAAAATGCATGATATTTATAGAACATGGCAGGGCTAACATGTACAAAGTTCAGATAAACAGAGACATGATTTGGAAGTAAAGTTTGGTGCAATGATCACCAAGCTTGTCTTTGCTTATTTATAAAACATGTACAGGAGGAAAACGAGTTCATTAAATGTATACTTGTGCATTATGCATTTGATCTGAAACAGCAATTGCATTTCTGCTAGAAATTAGCGGAGCGTATTTTATGGTGCCCATGAGGTCTTTTAGGACGGCTTTTATCCTCACTGCAAAAGCAGAAACAAAACTGATGTGGATCTTGTTTTAAGTCTATCAGTACCCACCATCTATTGCAAACTTGACAAAGCAAGTTTGATCCAACTTGTGTTACGTAAGAGAGATTTCTGAAATTCTCATCAGTTATTTAAAAATTATATTATTCAGGAAACCAAATGACTGGCTTTCTACCATATGCAACCTATGTCCACTTTAACTACACATGTTTCACCAAATCAGCTTAAAAGATCAGACTTTGTATTTTAAAGTAATGCAAACTGAAACTGAAACTTTGAAGTTGGCCTGTCTTTGAACAGGAATTGGAACAGATGAACTTTGGATGTTCCTTCTATCTTGACTTTTCCTTATATTCCATGATTTTAGATCTTAAAAAAAGAAAATACTGAGTTCAAACAAATTGATTTGTTTGTGGCAGTATATTAATAACTTAGCCAAACTAAAACGGAATTAAAACTTCCTTATCATAGACTCACAGAAAGGCTTGGGTTGGAAGTGATCATTAAGGATCATCAAGATTCAGCCCCCTCTGCCACAGGCAGGACCACCAGCCTCCAGATCTGGTACTATACAAGGTTGCCCAGAGACCCATTCAACCTGATCCTGAACACTTCCAGGGACAGAAAGGAAAAAACAGTGTACAAGCTAGAAACTTGACTTTAATATTTTGCTTATCTTTTCACATCATATATGACTTTAAGATACCTTTCTCTGTATTTTAGATTCATAAAATCATAGAACTCAAAAGGACCCTTAAAGGTCACCTAGTCACTTTTGTAACAATCAGGGATGCTTACAGATAGATCAGCTTATTCCGAGCCCTGACTAGCCTGACCTTGATAATCTTCAGTGCCTTACAACTCTAACTGTATAAAATGTTTTCTTTAAATCCAATTAAAATCTCCTCTCTTCCAACTTGAAACCATTCCCCCTTGCCCTATCACAACAGTTTCTGCTAAAGAGCTTGTAATCTTTCTTATAGCCCACCTTTAGTTACTGCAAGGCCACTCTCTGACTTCCCTGGAGACTTCCCTGGAGCCTTCTCTTCTCCACTCTGAACAGCCTCAGGTCTCTCAACCTGTCCTCATTGGAGATGTGTTCCACCCTTTGAATCATTTTTGTGGCCCTTCTCTGGTCATGCTTTAACAGGTCCATGTCTCTCATGTACTGAGGCTTCACATCTGAATGCAATACTCCAGGTGAGTTCTCATCAGCAGAGAGTAATGATCAGGATCACTTCTCTCACCCTGATGGCCATGCTTCTTTTGTTGCTTCCCAGGATACAGTTGAATTTCTGGGCTGTGAGGGCACACTGCTGACTCATGTCCAGTGTACCATCCACCAGTACCCCCAGGTCCTTACATCATAGATAAAAACAAAGATGTTCTTGTACATTTTACATTGCTGTCTATATAAACTCATATCTTTACTTCTTGTACTGTAAACCTTCGTCCATGTTTGAAAGCTGGAAAAGGAACTACTTCCCCACAGGACACATAAAGGCAAGAGCAGCAGTTTTGAACAAAATGTTCTATGCTGTAAAATACAACAGTACTTTCTGCAAATTATGCATTCTCTGAAACAACAGTGTTATGGAAGTAGAAAACGATGCCTCTGGTTGTCTCCATTTTAGGCCCACATTGTGATAAGGTTCTAACCTGGTATGCTGAAATAAACTACTCTCAAGTAATACAAATATATTTTTTGACACAGTTCTCTCCTGGAATCTTAAAGCACAATATGAAATTTGGAACACATTCTACATACGGAAAAATGGCTGACTCACACTGGGTAAGAAATAACTTTGCTCAAAGAAATTGAATCAGCTAAAAAGAAAAATAATAAAAAAGAATGGGTTTGGTAGCATCTCTGGCTTTGAGGCTCAAGTTACCTATGATATTTATTGCTGTGATAAATACAGATCTTTACCAGCCAGACAATAATTTGAAAGTTGCAGACTCAACTGGAAGATGAAACAAAGTATTGCTATAAAAAGATAGGATGGATAGAGTCCCACAAGTATTCAAGAGTGTATGGGTAATAGGTGGAAAGAAGCCTCACAAAATTATCTGGGTCACATGAGTCTATTTTCACCTAAGATCATGCTGCCTACTTTAGAAGCTCCTCATATAGTAAGGAAAGTTTTTATTTCAAAACCATTTTTCATTTTAAAAGGTGATGAAACCACAGCTCTCATTACCATTGGTAGGAGGTGTTGATGTTATGTATCGCTGAAAACGAGGACACTTATTTCAGGCATCTAAATATGTTGGCCCAAACTTCCTTGTGCTACTCCGCAGAGTGCAATGCAGCTACATACCTGTCTGAGCTGACCGATTATTATGAGATGCAGGTTTGAGTAAAAGCAGTACTTGTGACATTAACCGGCTTTATTTTTTTCCAGTATGCTATAAAATGCTTGATAGGTATAGTGGATTTATCACTGTAATATCAAGAATTGGGGAAAAGATCCAAGGGTTTTAAAACTTTGGACTCAGATAAGTAGTCTGCCATAACAGATTTAACATGTGATCATGCAAACCACTGGAAAAATATGTTATGCTACAGAGAAAGAATGTTCTATTTACAGGAACACCACATTACTTTCTGTTGGTGGAATTCAGGAGATTCAGTGCCACTAGGGTCCATTAAACTAGGACTTTAAGTATAGAGGCATTGCCAGCTCTCACTGCTTTGCTAAGAAAGTAGTGATATTTGGTGCTTTATCAAAGCAGCTGGGTGCATGAGTCCCAATAAACTTTTCTTCTGGAGGAAAAAATCTTAAATGCAAACATCTAGTCAGCACTGTTGCAGAAAAAACGTTTGAAATGATGGCCTAAGGCAAATATGATTGATTCAGAAGTCTTGTATGCATAAACATATGTGTGTATACATATTAATGGTAAGAGAAGAAACATGATTTGGGATGGAAATTTGATTAAAAACTGTGTTTAAATGGGATTATTTCACTAAATTCAGACAGACAAAAGAGATGCACTTGGCAGAGCCACATCCAGCTTAGGCATCTGTAAATCCACAGAATCACACAGTATCACAGAATGGCCCAAGTTGGAAAGGATCATGAAGTTCTAACCCCCCTGATAGAGGCAGAGCCAGCAACCTTTGCATTTAATACTAGACCAGGCTGCCCAGGGCCCTATCCAACCTGGTCTTGAATACCTCTAGCAGCCACAACCTCTCTAGGCTGCCTGTTTCCAGCACATTATTACTCTCATAGTAATGAAGTTCCTCCTGACATACAACCTAAATCTTCTCTCCCTCAAGTTTAAAACATTTCCCCTTGTCCTGCTGTCATCTACCCTTTCAAAGAGTTGACTCCCCTCCTGTTTATAGGCTCCCTGCAAGTAGTGAAAGGCTGCAATGAGATCACCCTGCAGCCTTCTTTTCTCCAGGTTGAACAAGCTCATCTCCCTCAGCCCGTCTTCACAGGTGACATGCTCCAGTCCCCTGATCACCTCTGTGGCCCTCCTTTGGACCCTCTCCAACAGCTCTCTGTCTTTCTTGTACAGGGGCTCCAGACCAGGACACAGTACTCTAGATGGGGCCTCACAAGAGCAGAGTTGAGAGGGACAGACACCTCCCTGTCCCTGCTGACCACCCCTCTTCTTATGGAGCCCAGACTTGATTAGGCATCAAAAACAAGGGGGCATTTGTTTTTTGAAGGGGAGGACAGCAGAGTGTTATAACATTTCTGTCTGCTAATTAGAAAAAGTATCAGTAGGGGTATTGTGGAAAGTTTCCTGACATTTTTCTTTTTTGAAAGCCAAACTATGGCTTAATGGAAAAGATCTCATCTGGTTTGGCTACATAATCTATGCTTTCATCTCTTCTTACTGTACAGTAATAATTATTTGCCATATGTCTTTGTTGTATTATAGCTATGAAAACTGTGACATAAATGTAATATATACACAATCATTGAAAGAATTTAAGAGCTTCTTGCCATACGTGCCTCTGGTATTTTACTGTAGACCAAAAACACAATTCAGTTTTATCAACGATACTATCCACTGTTGAAATCCCAAGTCACACTTCAGCTATTAATATGTAGTGTATGTAGTGAACTGTTTCTATGGAAACATCTCACAAAATGCTTGCTGTGGGACTGTCAAACCTATTGTATAAATAATGTTTTTGTAATATGAAGTTATCAACTACAATTAAAACAATAAAAAGTTGTTGTTTATTTATTTATATATATATATTTTTGTCATTGAATGGTTTTGTTCTTATGGAAGCTGAGGAGTAGACCATTACTCTTATAGATACCAAGTCACTAAATGAGAGCTGCACATGAATATAAACTGTAAATCCAGGGGATTATCAGATAGGCTTTTAACCATCAAATGAATGCCTAAAATTCCTAGGTAGAAGTGGAATCAAAATTCCAGGGAGGAGTTATTCTCTGAAAGGCAGTATTTAGAAACAGAGCATTTTCCAAGGTATTCTTCCCTTCTCTGCTAACAAATGCCTCAGGTCCACCAGGCTGTGGAATGGCTCTATCCCTGAACACTGAGTTACCCACAAGTTGCAGGACTCTTTCATACCTTATCTGATTCTTTTCAAGAGGTCAGTGTCAGGGCGATTCTGAACTGCTATTTTAGACCTTTATTTGTTCTGTTTCTTTTGTTGTCAAGAACTTTATTCAGAGTAAAATCTTGTTTTCTAGGTTTAAAGTCAATATGAGTGAAGGAAACAATTTGCTTTTTAGGGACACTTTACATTTAAGTTGCAACATTGCTTCAAACCAGCAATGACCAAAATAGGGAAATTAAGGAGGAATGAGTTTCCAAAAGTTCTGTAAGTCCATCAACATGTACCATGAAAAGGGATGTTTTGCCAGTGGACAGTCTTGTCTACATGACTGGAAAGAAGCAGATATTGGTCTGGGAACTTATACAAGAATAGATTCATCTCTTTGACCATACCAGTGGTGTTGTCAGCAAGAGCTAAATGTTTCTACCTAAAAATCTTCTGTCTGGGAATATTCAGCAGCTCTCAGTGTAGCTAATTCTTTCTTTTATAGCTGAAATGTCTACAGAAACTGAAAAATCTAAAAGATAAAATCTTTGATCATTGCAGCACCAAAATTTTTTCAGAACTCAAGGCCAGAATAAGAAGGAAAACTGAAAAAAGAGCTCTGAACTGGGCTCAGTATGTTTATAGCAATAAATAAATGTGCGGAGAGGACATATGAAAGTCAGGTGATATTCTACACCCACAGAAAGGATGAAGGGATAGTCCAGCTGCTAGGCTTCTGTTTTTGTTGTTTTTGGTGTTTCTTTTTTATTCCACTGCGTCCTACTGATGTAGAAAATGTCACTGAATCATTTATAGTTGTAAAACTGCATGGTCTACAGTAAATTCTGTAGAAACAGCAAGACACCTTATTGCGTAGATATTTCTTAATTTGTTTTTAATTTGATTGTTTTCTACATTCTTGCAATGTGCTGTTGTGCTAATGGGCAACATGGATTTTTAATTGGATTATATTTGTGTTTCATTTTAATAAATTTTTAATAGCTTGACTACTCAAGACATTGAAGACTATTTTTAGTTTTTTAAATGATTATATTAAGAAGTAATATAATATTAAAGCGTGTCAGGATAATTCATAAATTAGTTAAGAAGCCAGATGGGCGGCTACAACAAAATCTTAAGTGTTTATCATCACTATGCAATCTGTAAACTCTCTTCTGTTAGTCACTGTAAAACAGCAAGCCAGTTTTCATCTGTAGGTATTGTAGAAAAGACAGTGCTGAGCAAACTGATTTTTTTCACCTTGCATGAAGTATTATAACAAGTTGCCCAGAAAGTTGGTAGATGCCCCATCCCTAGAGACACTCAAGGTCGCATTGGACAGAGCTCTGAGAACTTGATTTAACTGTTGGTGTCCCTTTTCATTGTACAGGATTTTGACCAGATGGCCTTTAAAGGTTCTTCCAACTCAAATGATTCTGTGATTCTACGATTCTGCGTGCGAGAGTAGTTTCATGTATCAGGGCAAAATGTGGTACATTGATGATATCCTTCTGAAATTTCTGATCAGAGGTTCATCTGAAGGTCTGTCTTTAGAAAGAATTTCTTTTTTTGAGTTGATAACTCTGTCCACCAACCTGTTTTGTTTTGTTTTGGTTTGGCTTTTTGTTGTTGTTTGTTTGTTTTTGTTATTGTTTAGTTGTTCAACAAGACCAAATTCCAGGTCCTGCACTTTGACCACAACAACCCCAGGCAGTGCTACAGGCTTGGGGTAGAGTGGCAGGATGACTGTGAAGAGGAAATGGACCAGGGCGAGTTGGCTGATGCTCGGCTGAACATGAGCCAACAGTGTGCCCAGGTGGCCAAGAATCCCAACCACATCCTGGCTTGCATCAGAAACATTATTGCCAGCAGGAACAGGGAAGTGATTGTTCCCATTCTCAGCACTGATGAAGCTGCACCTCGAGTGCTATATCTAATTTTGGGCCCTTCACTGCAAGAAAGACACTGAGGCTCCAGAGAGTGCTCAGAGAAGGGCAACAAAGCTGGTGAGGGGTCTGAAGCACAGGCCATATGGGGAGAGGCTGAAAGAGCTGGGATTGTTCAGCCTGGAGAAGATGAGGTTCAGAGGAGACCTTATTGCTCTCTATAACTTCCTGAAGGGAGGTTGTTAGTGAGCTGGGGATCAGCTTCTTCTCTTGAGTAGTGATAGGACTAGAGGGAATGGCTTCAAGCTGCATCAGGGGAGATTTAGGCTAGATGTTAGGAAATACTACTTTTCTGAATGAGTTGTCAGGCAGTGGAATGGGCTGCCCAGGGGGGCAATGGAGTCACTGTCCCTGGAGGTGTTCAAAGAATGTTTGGACGTTGTGTTGAAGGACATGGTTTAGTGAGAACTATTGGTGATGGGTGGATGGTTGCACTGGATGATCCTAAACTAAACTAAAGTGGTGCTTTTTTTCAGCTATATATATATTTTTTTTGAGGTGTACCAGACTACTATGGGCAGAGAGGTTTGCTGTTTATGTTCATGTATTCAGATGCATGGAAAACCTATATCAAGGTATTTTATGGCTATAATAGGGGCAGATGAATAATGATTAAAGAAGACTATGTGCTTTCTGTGCTTTCTTCTCTATAAACAATTGTAGGATTGCTTTGTTGTGGGTGATAAGAAAGACATTCGCTTCTGTTTTTTTGTTTGTATGTTTGTTTGTTTTTGTTTTTGCTCTTTATTTTGTATTTGGAATGAGATAGGCCTGAAAAATATCTTTATGAGATGACTTCAAGGAGGTCCACACAGAAGAGCTTACTCCCATCTTTTATATTTTCTTATTTATAAGACATTTTCAACGAGGTGGGGCTTTTACTTCCCCTGACTCATCCTTTGCCTTCCTCCCATCTTTCCTATGAATCTTGATTCTTTTTTTTTTTTTTGGTTCATTTCCCGGGGGCTCTCAAATCTCTGATTAACAAGATGCAGTATGGATGGATTACTTAGTTTGGTTGCCTTGGTAATGTGCCTTAATTATTGTGACTGTCAGTGAAGTTTCACTCTGAGCATTTTCTCTGAATATTCAACTTCATTCGTCCTTTGAACTCAGAAAGAGCATTGTGGTTCTTTCTCTTGGGCTAAGATGGACTTAATCTAAACCTGGCCTTTTCTCCATATATCATTTTGAAGTGCTCATGGTCATCTATTCACCTTCCATATGCCTCCTAACCTCGTGTTCAGCTAGGAAATCACATGCTAATGGCTGCAGAATGAATATTGATAATTCCTAGGAATTAAGAATTTGAGAAGTTTTTGCCACTCCCCCCTGTGGTAATAACAGCATCAGTTTGAGCTCATAGAGCTGAGCAAAGGTTGGAAAGCTGTCCTGTTAAAATCAGATCTAACTGTTTTCTAACAAGTTCAGTAAAAGTCCTTTTAACACATATGATACATCCATCAGTGTTTTCACATTTTTTAAGCCTTATAGGGATGATTTATTACATACAGATGGCCTGATTCTGTACTATAATCAGTGGCCTCAGTAGAAAGGCTTCTAAGCAACTACTTTGGATAGAAGTCCCTATTTTGTAGATATTTAACGTGAGGCCTCAGTGCCTGTATCAGAGGCTTGTTGTTTAACCTCATGTCTTGACTGTCTGGAAGCAATTTCAAAAATGACTGTTGTTCAATAGAACAAATGATTTCCCCCCTAACAAGTCACATGAAAAATGCAAACAACAAACAGGGTGTCCACAGCAGCTATTAACTATAAACTGTGCCTTAGTAAGCCTTCATTTTTAATTACTTTTTCCTCCCTTGCTCTTCCTTGCTCCCAGCCTCTCTAGTTAAAGAAATATAAATGAGAGGCTAAACTCTTCTATGTTCCTCTCTTTTATGGCAGTCAATAATAAGTCCTTACCCTGACCTACCAGTTCTAGAATGCTAATTCATTTACAGTTAGTATGAGCTACCTCTGAACAATGTGATTGCCAGGAGATGATAATTATGGTAAGGAAAAGCTTTTTAATTTTTTGTTCTGATTGCTCTGATCAACAACAACAACAAATGATCTGTTGGTCTGAGGGCTTAATGCCTGTTATTTGAAATGATGCAACCACAGCAAAATCAACAGCTTTGTTTAATTAGTTTCCAATCCAACAGAATCTAGGAACTTCTTAACCAAGTATTCATTTGCTTTGACATTTTACTCAACAAAATGTGAGTAAGAGTGAGGAATAGTGCCTGTGAATGACATATTACTATGATGCTCGAGCAAATACTGTACTGCTAATATTGTATATCCAAAAAGAGCACAGAGACAGCTTTAAATAACCAGTTGTTTATTTATTTATTTATAAAGAGAGGGACAGAGAGATTTATTTGACAATAAGTTCCTAAAATAAATCAGTTTGTGGAAGAGATTTTCTGGCTGAGTACATCCTGTGCTGGAAGGCAGTTATATCACAAAATGGATAAAGGATATATCCCACAATGGAGAATCTTGCAAGAATATTATTAAAGAGACATCTTTTTAAAGCTTCTCAACCCAAATAAGAAGATAGATTAGAACACAGCAAACTCACCAATGCTTGTGAACTCTCTGCCAGGGAAACCCTGGTGGTGTGCTGTGCTGTTGGGCATTATTATGAATGCAGCTCAGAAATACATGTCCAGTGAGGTCCCTGGCCTTTGTCCTTCTGTATCAATAAGAAAGAAGAACTTGATGGAGTGAGACATTCCTTACTCACTGTGTCTTCCTTCTTGATCTCTTTTCTTACAACAGCTGAAGTGCTCAACAAAACAGACCATAATGGAACCAACATTACACTAGGGTTCTACTAGCAAGCACAAATCCATGTTAAAGTTTTGTATTTGTGCTCCAAATTCCCACAGGTTTCTTGAGCAGTCTTCCTTCCATTATAATACGCCTTGACAAAAGCAGCTGAATATAGGTACATAGCTTTCAGCATCTTATAAAAAAAAAAAAGATAATATGCAGAATTGTTTAGACCATCAGCAAGTGCAAATTCACATATACCTTGATTCCTCTTGCCACAAAATTCACTGTTATCAGTTTTGATTTAACAATCTCTTAAGCTACAGTCTGCATCTTAAGTAGGAAAGGCTTTTAAATAATTTATAACCTTCCAAGGAATAATGTCTCTTTTTTTTATTTTTGCAGCAAAAGGCTCCAGACCCGTCGGTCAACTTAATGCCTGTAAAAATAATGCTTGACAAAGTATCTTCTCATCTCAAGAACAGACACTTACCTGCATAAATGTCTCATGTAGAGATAAGACACAGATATATACTCAGATGGGCTTTCCTTGTGAAAGGTCAGCTTTTGAAAGGATTTCCTTCATCCCCTGGAGCCTCAGCAAAAGATAATATTTCAGAACTTGTCTCCTGTTTTCTACTCTATTTAATTAAAATGTGCAGCTGACTTCAATGAAAATATGTTTCCATCATGATTAAAAAGCTCTTTTGCTTAGACAAGTGGCCTGTAATAATAATAACAACAACAATAATAAATTAGATGTTTTTGAAACAACTTTCTCATCTGTTAGTACATTATAATTCAACTCTGCTTGGTAACCGGTCAGTACTCAAAGTACTTTGGTTGAAAATAATACTGTCATTGATCAAACAGAAAGTCTTTCAAGGTGGATTACAATGTTGATCTTATACTTTGGAGAAATTAAGTGGAAAAATATCTGTCCAAATCACCCTGCATCTCTCAGATAATGTTGTGATCTGAAATGCAGGATAGTACAAAAACAGCTGAGCTTGTTAGAGGGAGGGAAATAATATCAACTTCAGAAGCTCAATAGCAGCATAGAAGGCTAACCCTGAAAGAATAAATCCTGCCTTATTATTACTAACCATCTCAGGTTCTCTTGTATAATTTTCTCATTTTTGTTCAGCTGAGATGACGTTTGACATAACAAGCTTGGGACTCTCTTCATTCAGCCATGACAGACATAATCCAAGGCAAAAAATATCTTTGGTTTGCTTAATAATACACAAGAAACCTGTGGAAAAAATGGAAATAGATCATATTTCTTTAGTTTGATTAGACTCTCCTTTCTTCTTTGTTATTAACAATAAAAATAATACACACACACACACACACAAAAAAAAAAAAAAAGATAAAAAATATTCAGCATTCAATATAGCAGACACACTGATGAGTTGGGATCTGGGCTGTTTGTATCATGATGGTCCTTGGGGGTGTAAAACACTTTCTTTCTTGTTGAAATTAAGGTCAAGAATGATTTCATGGTAAAGAGAAATTTCCCTCCTCCTCTTCCCCTTCCTTGTTCTGTAATCTCAGGGAATAGGTTGTTATACTTACCAGGAAGAATATCACTTGGGCAACAAAGTATTAAGATTGTTGGCATCAAAAACCATGGCTTATTTTTGCACTATGCCCAAAGAAACAGCCATTGATATTTCGGAAAACAGTCACAGAACTTTTTCTATTTTGTTGAACCACAGCAATAAGTCTGCAGTAATTATTTCATTTGCTATATTAAATGTAACCTCTCAAGCTTAGCGGTCTCACCTCATCTGAAAGTTAATGTCTTCCCTAAGCTTGTTTGATCCCGGTGTTTTTGAAGCAAAGGCCATGATATGTATAAGTGACAGGCTTTGAGCCCTGTGAAGTTTAGCAGAAGACACCAAGCTGTGTCCTGTGCTAGATAAGCGTTAGGTCCTTTGTAGGCAACAGATAATGAAATATTGGACTGCTGTACTAAATGACTTCCTCAGCCCCAATGGAAGGTTAGGTGACAAACCTCAGGTGAGAGGAGGGAAAGAATCTCAACCTGTCATTTTCAATCATCACATCCAATGTGAAAGGATACAAGGTAAAAATTGTTATCGTAAATAATTATCTAACAGTTGCTATTCATATTCTTTCATATTTAGACATATCAACTTATTTTAGAATCTATACCTAATGAATAGATATTTTTGATATCTAATTGTAACAGAATAACGCATCAAATACTACCTAAGCAAGATTACATTTGTAAAGTTTCTTTCAGGCATTGATGGTTTGGACTGTTTTTAACTGAGAAACATATGCTGAAGGAGTTTTACATCCTATGTGCCTACCAGAGAAAGGATTAGCTAGAAATCTCAGTCTCTCTGAATTGACCCTGAAAACCCAGTGTGTGTCTGGGAGCTGAACTCAGCGACCTTTGTGGGCCCCTTCCATTTGGGGATATGCTGTGATTCTTTGATAATCTGTGACCTCACTTCATCCTATGCCAAAACTCACGGAAACAGAGAAATCTTAGCACTTTTGCTGTTCTGCTCTGTATGAAACAGAAGAGTCTTCAGAATAATTGAAGTACTCTCTTGAGACTGAGGGAGTCAAGATTCCATCCTGTGTCTGCCACTAATCCAAATGCTACACCCACCTCTTCCTCTACTGACTTAAATCACAGCACCCCAGTGGCTGAGGCTGTCACCGCACAAAGGATCTGAATATTCTTGCCCAGACACTAAGGTGCATAAACAACCTTGACAGAATGACTTGCTCCAGACCTGTCAGAGAGGGCTTCTGAACAATAGGGATGCACATCTGCATGCTGCTGCTCAAATGTGATTCTCTCTTATTTTACCTTTACCATTTCTTTGTACTTCTAGAAGCTGTCTGTCTGCACAAGCAGCCAACAGTTTCATTCAGTTCTCTTATTTAAGCCTATGCAAAGGGAAAACATGCTTTCACATGCAGGGAGATGTTTTATTTTTCTATTTTTGCAAACTAAATTAAAGAAAGATATATCTTTTAATTGAAAGGAAATTATTGATGGCTGAATGCAGTGAAACAGATCAATAATTTAAAATTAACTGTACATTTTTGAAAATTCAGTGGATTTTTAATATACAGTGAAAATAAAATTGATCCCATTATAAATTTCTATAGATTGTGGTATGTTATGAAAATCTAATGTCATGTTGTATTTGCATGCATTACCATTTACACTATCAGAAGACTATTCTTTCTGACTTCTCATAAATATATTGTTTATTTATTTTTTTCTCTTCCATTCCTGTGAAAAAAGCACTGTCTACCTGTTACTTTAAGTAAGTGAATTCACATGGAAAATATCTGACTTCAGTACATGCTTCTCTTGCTGCTTCCTTGCACTTCTTGTGACAGCAGAGAATTAAAACATCATCTTTGCCAGTTGGAACAAGAATAATCTTTAATTAGGATATTCATTTAAGACCAAGATAATTCCAGATTCCAATCTGCTTTATGAAAAACATACAGTATTGAAGCATTAAGTTTGATGCAGAAATAATATCACATACATAAATACTCAAGTCAGAGGAATCTTCTAGATTTATTTTGGATCACTGGAAGGAGCTAAGATCCACTCAGGAAATGGAAAAGATCAAATTTTAGAAAATATCAGTATATAATTTTCTTGGGAATTGTACTAAATCAAGAATTTCCTTCTTGAAACATCACACATTACAGACACGATATTCCTTTATTTTGGTCTCTTCATCCTCAAAGAATAAGGTTCTCCATTTTACTGACACTCTGTTAGCATGTCCAACATGAAATAAAACATTGGCATCAACACAAAAATTGGGAACCATCTACTATGCTTTACAGGCAGATAGTGAATATGAGCACTTAGGAAACATAAATAGTAAAAACGTAGGAATGTAACATTTGTCTGTTGAATATTTTAGAATTAAAGTTCTTTTTAAGATTGATCAATATCAGAGACTTTCCTCCATTGGACTCTTTATAATTTTTTGAATAACTTATTTAAGTGTTTGCAAATTCTGAACATTTTATAAGCTTGGGATATAAAAAATTGGAATGAAGAGGAAAAGCCATGGTTCTGCAGCACCCAAGGATTTGGTGAGCAGTGCTAGCACTGTATTTGCAAATAAGTCCCCAGGGAACAATTGTAATCTCCAATTTCTTCCCTTAATTAATTCTTCTCTCCTACATTTTTCTGCACCACTCTTTCTATCCTTATTTTAATTTATAAATTGTTGTAATCATTTTTTTCACCTGTGAGCTAGTGAAGATATGGAAATGCACAGTCAGATACTTAAAGCAAACATCCCATTCCAAAGAGACCAAGAAAACAGAAGCAGACATATTCCTGTATTTGTAGAAGCCTCCATCTTATTTTCATTACTCAGAAGCCTTTAAATTGAGAAATGTCTGACACAATATTACATAAAAGATGCTTTTATTTCCCCAGTAAATTGGTGGACCAACCATTCAAAGAATGTCATGAACTTTTCTGTCACAACTCATTTGCTTTTCTTTTTTCTTTACTGAACCAGTCCAGAGTTCCTTCAGATAGATAAATTTGTTCTGTTTTGTTTTTCTTGCACCATAAAATATCTGTGCAAGAACAACTCGCAGAATTGTGAAGAGCTATTTCTAATGACACAAGTTCAGAAGAATATTTTTCTCGTAGAGTTTTAACCACTGTAAGCACTGGAGAAGCTGTTCGATCTTCAAAGATTCTCAACCTGTGGCTGTTAAACTCATCAGGATCCTAAAACCTGGAAATCTAGGCATATGTGTTTGACAGAAGTGCCTGAGTTCAAAGAGATGGTCAGCAGCAGAGTAAATAACTGACCACAAGTTGTAGAAGAAATGATCAACAAGAACATGCCCTTTCTCATTGTGTAAACGGATGGTATAGACAGAGGATATATCTGGGAAATATGTAGTTGAGTTTATCCACTGGTGAGCAATGATCTGACGTACTACCACATACAAGCAGCTGTAAGATTATATTTGAGGCTAAATGAGATATTCCTCCCCAGTGATGTTTCTGCTGAGGCACTCGCAGGAATGACTTCATGATGATGCTAGCATGCTGAGAGTAGTTAGGAAGCTAGCAAGACTCTAGCACTCTCTTGACATCTTGGTTCATGAGCCTTGACAGTCAAAGCATGAGTCTAATTTTAGATATTGATATTACAAACATCTGTATCTGAGTTAATTATTCTGAATATTTTTATAGACAGAGGTGAGAGAAAGTCACTTCTAAAGAATGAGACTTCTAATGGTTTTAGAGATCTGCTTTGAAACAATAGGTTACCTATTTCCCTCCACTAGCTGTGCTGAATCTAGATAACTAGCTTATGTTAGGAATGTGTGTTTTGTACCACTAGATTTTGTCTGGCTAATACTATTCTGGATGACTAATTCATATACAATACCTAAGCTTTAAAAAGTGCCTGAACTTCACTCACTTTACAAAGTGTGGCTGTTCCTTTTTGGAGTGAGGCTTCATGACTTGCTGTGCTGATAAAGCCCGGGCTCACTCTAAGAGGGTCTCTGATGTTCAGAATACAGAGGCAGTGTGAACATGAAATAAATTCAAAGGGGAAATGAGATAGATAGTCTGAAGAGTACTGACACTGGCCATCTTTTATACTGAAGATAAAAGTGGAGTGAGTATTGGATTGAACTTCGAATATCATTGAAATGATCTGTCTGTAGCTTTGCACAGATTTGTACAGAAGGTATATGTGGGCCTAGGAGATTTAATTTATTTGCAATATTTCTTGTGTTTTACAAGTATGTAAAGCCAGAATCTCTGTTAACAAATCATCACCACATGCAATAGACATTTGTTAACTCTGAATCTCTAAGAGTTACTTCAGAATCAGTGATGAATACTCTATGGATATTTAGGGTTGGGTATTAGGAAAAAACTCTTTCTCAGAAAGAGTGATGAGGCATTGGAACAGCCTTCTGAAGGAGATGGTCAAGTCATGGTTCTTTGAGGTGTTCAAGGAAAGTGGAGATGTGGCACTGAGAGACATGGTTAGTGGGCATGGAGGGCTGATCAGGCCCACCATGATGGTTTGACGCAATGATCTTAGTGGTCTTTTCCAACCTTAATGATTCTATGATTCTATGAGACTGCAGAGAAAACTGGAATTCTATAACTGTGTAACAAATAAACAACATTGAATATTTTCTAAAATTTATCAGCCATTATGCTCATGAGAGACAGGATATTGATAAGTAAATTTATAACCAGCAGATTATTTTACTTGGAAAAAGTAAAATTGCTTTTATTTTCATCTTTGTTCCTGTAAGAGATTTTCCATGTGTTGGCACAGCAAATTTCATGCCGGAGGATTTAGCAATGTCAAAAGTAATAATTTGTTATTTTCAGTCTTAATTTGCTTGGACACTTAGACTAAATAAAGGAAGGATGTCATATGCAGAACTGAGGACTGCTGTTTTGCAGTTTTCTCTTTCCAAGAGTCTCTGAGATCCATTAGCAAAGCTGGATGAAATTGAATGCATTAATCAAAGTGTGAAGATGTCTAACAGCTATAGTGCTTTTTCTTAAAAACAAAGTAAGCTAAAAAAGAAGCTTTGCTAGAGAGTGGCTATGCTGAAATTTAGTATCTGTGCCTAGAAAGAAGCGAGCTGCACAACAAAATGATTCCAAGTGAGAAGGATGGTCAGCTACCATACTCTCACTTATTAGGCTAAAAGCAGAGGATGATTTTTCACCAAAGAGGAAAAATAACTAAATACACGCATCAGAGCAATTCAAGCGTATGCCATATTCACAGAACTTAAATGAAAGTAGAGTGCTGGTATAAGTTATAACCTGAAGCAAGTAGGGTTCCCAACACTGCACATATTTAGCCTCTATAATTTTACTTAGAAAGGTATCTGAGAATGAACAGAGAATGTGAACAAAACTGCAATGCGCTAAGTGTACACTGTCCTTCTGTCTTGGACCAATGGCTAAACCTTACACAGGAAAGACTGAAATTGGGTTTGAAGATGAGGGCTGTAAAAAACAAATGGTGCTATAGTCATACACTGTTACTTACATTTTCACAGTTGGTAGATAACAAAAAAAAAAAAAAAAAAAGTACTCATTGGTTTTGTATCAATAATGTCATTTTCAGGTATTTAACTCAGAGCTTTTGAGTTTAGACAGGAATGTCTTCAGTTCTGCTTAAAGAGAATGAAAGCATTAGAGAAATACCCAACCTTTAGCTTCTCTGCCTCTGACCACAGAAGAGGAAAACTGAAATAAAGCTTGAAAGTAGAGCAGATCTAACATGTCCTTTAGTCTGCAGACACTTTCTCTACTCTAAGCAAGATTTCTAATTGTCCATTTCAGGAGAATGCTGTTCCTACTTACAGTATTGACTGGGATCAATCAAGCATCAGAAGATTTCTGTGTCCTGTGCTGAGTGAAACAAGCTGGTTTATCATGCTTTCTGCTTATGTTCTCTGCTTTTCTCACAACAGGCTTTCATTCTGAGGCATTAGAGTGCCAATAGGAGAAGGCTGGGTATTAATACTTGGCACAAAATCTATCTTTCCTCGGTGGGACAGTATGTGCAATGTTTTCCCCCAAGTTTCTCATTCAAAAACTATCACTGTCTGGCAGTACTGCCTTGGCTAGAGCCAAGGTGCAACTCAACTCTGTGCCAGTTACCTACTACCAAAGCAAATGAACACTGAAAGACTGAGCATTTATCAGGCATTGTTTTTCAAGGAATTATTTCCAGCCAAGAACACCAAGATGTCTGTCCATCGTACACTGATAGACTTGTGGTTGAGGATGGTTGCCAGCCCTGATTCATCTTTAAAATGGATTAACTTCTCCATTGCACAATACAGATTGAATGAGGAATGTTGTGGAAGATTGAACACATACATAGAATAGGCTTGGAAATGAAGCCTTTACCACTCCTATGAATTGGATTTGATTTTGCCCTAGGATTTAGTGTTGTTTTCAGTTTCCACCAAGGATATAAGCATGTCTGAAAGAAACACAAGTTCAGTTAGCAGATATAAGGGCTGTTATGTGCAGTGTTACCACCGGAAACAAAATTCCTACACCCTGGGAGGTGCTGAGTGTAAAAAGCTTCATTCATATCACACAGACATTCAGAAAAAAAACCAAGTGCTAGTATACCTCATGTGCTTCACATGCTAAGCTAAGTATTCTTTAAAGCAGAAAATAGTGCCAGGTCTTCAGTGTGTTTCAGGCTAATCTCCCAATGCAGTTGGTAGCTTAAGAAAATACATCTGTGTGTGTTGGTGTACCAGATGTAAAAACAGTGGCACTCCTCATCCTGCCCAGAGTTATTAGCTCTTTTCCCAGGTCTGTTTTCACTGGTGCTGTGGGTCATCTCAGCTGTTCACTCCTCACGTATATCTCCTCAGCATCATCACACAGCATGCTCAGATTCACACTGAGCAAGTATCCTAACATGCAAACTGTACTCTTTTTAACAAACATTATACTGGCATATATATACTAACATCTAATAGGTTCTAAATGCCCCCAGACTTCCATCCTCCACTGCCAGAGCTAGCCTGAAGTAGAGGCTCTGGAAGGTTTGCTCGCACAGTGGGACACAGAGCTTGGTAACATAGACTCAGCTACATTCTTTTTCTAAAATGAAAATTTCCTCAAAAACCCGCTTCAGCAACTTTCTCCTCGGAAATATCTTGCCCACCAAGAATGGCGCATTAATCATTCCTTGCACTTATGTAAACGCCTGTCATCAAGAGAAAGCAAAATCAAACTAAAGCAAAAATAAGATGAAGGTGCCTCCAAACTATGCAATGAAATAAGTAAACAGCAAGTAGGAAAGATAGGCAGCAGTTCATAAGGGGGTGTGACAAAGCTGAGAGACGTGGGGACTGAGTTTCCTGGGACCTGGAAGCTGCAAAGAGAGCAGTTTTACGCACCAGCCCCAAAGCAAGTACTGTAAAATTCCATTTGAATTTTTTTTCTTAGCTGGAAGCTCAAACACTGCCACATGCTGCTAGTGATAAATCCAAAGAGGCACAACCTTTGCAAAGCAATTTTTATCAACACTAAGAGGATGCTGCCTCAGCAGCCTGGAAAAGCAGAAAACGATGAGCTCCCTGTAACACATTTGGTAATTTTTGCTAAATTTTTGATCAAGTAGTGGATTTAAAGCTGTTTTGTAGAGTTTTACAGCTAGTTAAGTTCACTGTTAATTAAGGAATGATGTTAAAAAGGCCAAAAAAAAAAAAAAAAAGTTAAAAATATTTTGCTCTTGGGCAGACCATTACAATTCCAAAAGGCCTTTGACACGAGTGTTCTGCTGAGAAGGCTATGCCACGCAAAATCGCTTTCACCAGCTGAAGAAATGACATTGGCAGAGGTCAGCTTGCTATCATGCAATATAGCCAATAATATTTTAATCTTCAGTGCAGTATATTAGAAACTGTTCTTCATTGTTATGTGAGTAACATAGCAGTTTTTCAGAGATACTGATCAACTCCTGATGAAGTCAATGGAAACTGTGGCTTCACCAGTCTTTGAAAAAAAATCTGCTTTATTTTTGTGTGCAGTGCTGGATTTGGTTTCCACCCCCACAGAGTCAACCACACAATTCTTTGAAGTTCGGGAGCTCTATATGCTGTGAATAACAGCTATGAAAATCAAGAAACTATTCCTATGATCAAACTAAATAAATAATAAATTACTTTCCACTGCCTAGGCATGATGTTGGTCAACAGTGTGGCCAATTCCGGGATTAGCTGGTGCTTAAAAACAACAGTTACCTTTACTTCATAGCAACCTGGAGTTAATCCTTCATATTTATTGTGACTTACATCTGGCTATGTAAGTTTCAAATATCAAGTTCTAATCCAGATGTTAGGGTTCCTATACTCCTTTCTCTGTGTAGACTACATAAACAGCCTTTCCCTCATCCACAGGTCACTAGATCATAGAAGGAGATCAGGTTGGTTAAGCAGGACCTGACCTTTGTGAACCCATGCTGGCTGGTCCTGACCCTCCCACTGTACTGCACATGCTACATGATCTCTCTCAAGATAATCTGCTCCATAACCTTCCCTGGCTCTGAGGTCAGGCGAACAAGCCAATAGTTCCCTGGGTCCTCCTTACAACCCTTCTTGTAGATGGAAGTCATGTTGGCAAGCCTCCAGTCTTCTGGGATGTCACCAGTCAACAGAGAGTGCTGACAGATAATGGAAAGTGGCTCAGCTATCACTTCCGCCAGATAGTGATGACCCTGTGTCACAGGTTACCTAGATTTACCTATGCCCGAGACAGGGAGGAGCCACCCCGTAGGGGCCCCGGGCCCAGAAAGGAGGGGGAAAAGGGAAATGGGATAAAAACAGCAGCAATCTAAGGAGGAAAAAACTTATTTTACTAAATATGATATTGGAATACAAGATAACACAATATAATATAATTGAGGCTAATAAATCGAATGAAACAGAGAGAGAGAGTCCCTGAAAACCGAGAGGCCTACTGTGAACTCTAGGCAACATGTCTGGAAACCTTCCCACTCTCTGAAAGTCCGAGAGAGAGAGAACTCCAGCCTGGGAATGAGATTATATAGCGTCCTGGTCCCGTTACTTATCCCTGACCATGATGTTCTCTGGGATATCATAGTATCATAGTCTTGTGCGGGTTGGAAGGGACCTTAGAGATCATCGAGTCCAACCCCTGGGATTTGAGCCTCCTGTGTAGCAGAGCGGCACTTCTACCACTTGCGCCACAGGGGATTCAAACCGGGCCTCCGGTGTTGCAACGCGGCATTCCTACCACTGCGCCACCGGGGCACACAATATATGTATTGTGTATGTAGCCTTCTTCTGTGAACTGCACATTCAATAAAAGTATCCATGCTTTACATGATGTTATGATGTGGAATACTGATAGCAAAATTACAAAATTACAAAACCATGACACCCTGGCATCTCTATTTCTGCTGTTCATCCCAGTTCCTGAGTTGCCTAAAACTGGTGTCTGTGTCCTCAGTCACAAGATCAAATTCCCAGATGGTAAATCTGTTGAAGAGTGACTACCAATTAATTTTAACTTCAGTGCTCATTAAATGTTTTTAATTCATTTCATTTCATTTATTAATTTATCTTCAAATGAAAATAGAGGGGTCAATAATAAATCATCTGTTAATTTGTAAAACACTTGACATTTGGCTTACCAGTCATAATCAAGACCTCTAAATACTAGCTAGGCTACCAGTGTGGATCAAATGAAGGATACTAGAAAATGCATTTAGAGAATGAGCTATGAGACAGAAGAATTTTTCTAGTAAACCAGTCTCTATTATTAACTTTCCTAGGACTTCCTTGCCCTTTATCCTATGGTAATCTATCTTGAAATGCATCCTCCTCTGGACCAGACTGTTGATGTCCTTCACAAGAGATAACCTCCCATTTATGTGTTATGAGCACTGACTTGTGCCTCTAGCATATGATCACACTTTATTACCGTGACTAAAAAATGACAATGCCTATACCTTGTTGGTTTGGTTTTTTTCCCAACTTTTTATTTTTTACAGAATCATAGAATCAGCAAGGTTGGAAAAGACCGCAATGACTAGCTAGTACAACCATCCATCTACGGCCAACTACATTTGTGTAGTTATATTTCCCAACTACACCATGTCCCGTAGTACCACATCTAAACATTTCCTGAGCACCTCCAGTGACAGTGACTCAATCATCTCTCTGGGTAGCCCATTCCAGTGCTTGACCACTCTTTCAGAGAAGAAATTTTTCTTTTACTTTTCTGTCACTCTCTTTAAGGTACTTGCAGTATTATAATACTTGTAATGTTGTTTTTGAGTTAACAAAGAGAATAAAAATTGTTACGGTTCTTAAATTGAAAAGCTTACCAGCAAACTTAAGTAATTTTCACTTGAAGGTAATGCTGATGTATTATAATGCTGCTGCTGGAGTGTCACCATGGACACACTATAATTTTGCAGAGATGTCAGAGTTGTAGACATCTGACATTCTAGCAGAGTCAGCTCTACATGTCACTGTGGCTCAAAGAAATGAACTCCTAGAAAAAAACCTGAAGTGCTCAGTAAGGAGAATAAGAATTTTCTTCTCAAGTATGCTTCGGGAAAGAAAGAATTTATGACAATTGGCTTGAGACTTATTCTAAGTAGTTACCAGTGAATAGGAGCAGCACTTCTTCTAAAGACCATGTTTCTCCAGTTACAAGCTGTTTTTTTCCTTTATTCAGTACGAGAATTGGTATGTGTCTTAGTCTATTATGCTCTTGATTTCTGTCTGGTACTGTGCTCTACTTTTTGTGAGATTTAATTAATAAAATGGCCAGTACCCCAACACCTTAATTCAGTACTCCGTGATAAGATGAATAAATTTAACATCACATTTTATTAAATCCTAGAACACCAGAGAAGATTACTGCTGTGAGAGTTGAGCCTGGGTGAACTCCACAGAGAAGCCATTGGTAATCCATGCAGCACAGCCTGTGAGCAAGGGGTGACCTCATTACACTCTACAACTTCCTGAAGAGAGGTTGTGATGAGGAGGCCCTTGATCTGTTCTCCCAGGCAACGAACAGGACCCAAGGAAATGGATTCAAGTTGTACCAGAAGAGGTTTAGATCAGACATAAGGAAAATCTTTTTCTCTCAGAGATTGGTCAGGCACTGGAATGGCTTCCCAGGGAGGTGGTGGATTTGCTGTCCCTGGCAGTGTTCAAGAGGCATCTTGATGAGGAGCTATGAGATATGAGATATGGTTTAGTGGCTTGTGGTAGCAATGCTAACGGGAGGACATTTGGACTAGATGATCTTGTAAGTCCTTTCCAACCTTGTGATTCTATGATTCTATGACTCTCACCTTTTGTCTGTAGATTACACCTCATATACCTCTCCTCTCCTGTTCTCCATGATCTCTCAGATTTGATGAAATATCCTAGCAATAAGAACTACCACCTCTCTCAGCACTGATGGGTGCATCCCATCGGGGATCATGGATTTGTGGTTGTCAGAAACGATCTCTAACCCAGTCCTCCTTGGCTGAAAGAGAGTCCTTCCTTCTCCAGACTTTCTCTCATCTTTCCATGGTCTGGGATTCCTGAGGTCTGGCCATAGCAATAAGTTTGTAGATTTCCAATGACCAGTAAAAATACTTGGTTACTTTATCATACAGAGCAGCAGTCAGCATGTCTATGCAAAATTGCCCTCATCACTTTTTGCACTGAGTTTTTCAAACTTAAAGTTTTGGAGTGTCAAAACACAGGACTGACATGGTGCTGAGTTAATTCAGTATTTTATTTTTATCCCACTGAATCTGTCTGTTTTTGGTGACTCTTATGGACGTTTTGCTTCTGCACAGCACAAGTGGAATGTTTATCAGAGTAGGGAATAGTGTTGCCAGTAAGGTGCTACAGCCAGTGACCAGGGAAAATGGAAGTAAAAATGAAGCCACTCACAAGTATCCAAGAGCTGCAGGGGATAAAGTGTGCTGTTCCGTTGCTATCAGGTGGTACCAGTGTATGGAAGAAGACTGTCAGTCCTAACTTCCCACTGTTCCTGGAGGCCCATCTGACTGTGCTGATACTCCACAGTAGCTCATCGATTTCAGCTGTGCAGTGAGGCCAACATTTGGTTATGTTCCAGCTCTTTTTCCTTGCAAAACACTGTCACTCTGATTGTGCCTGTAATTAACCCTTAGGTTTTTCCCTTGTTTGAAAACAAATTAAACAAAGAAGAGCCTTAAGCTTAATAAAAAGGGTAACGTTTCTCCTCTGACTGGCTGCACATCTGATAATGACTGTTTTGTTTTGTTTTGTTTTCATTGCTTGAGAAATGAATAGTTTGGACTTTCCTTAACTTGCATTTATTATTATTAAATAGAACTTTACAATGGCTGGGAGTTAATGCTGACATTAAGTCAGATATGTGATTTTATTTACTTACAAGATTATTATTTATGAAGGCTTGGCCAGGTAGTGAAGCTTCTTGGTACTGAAATAAAACATCATTAGAATCAAGTAAGGAAGCAAAGTGAAATAAAGGTGATGCAAATGCAGTTTACTGGCTTATTCATTTAACTTGATTTTTTTCCCTTACAGTCTGAAAGCATTTATCAAAAGAACAAAGCCCAGGAAAAAATAAAAATAATAATAAAATAAAATATGAGTTTAGAAGATTTCTTATAAAACAGTAAGAATTACACGATCTACAATATCATTGTTTCCATCAGTGGAAGTTTTTGCCATAGATTTCCAGTAGGCGAAAAGAGATTGACAGCAGTGAGAAATCAGATCAATAAAATAAATATCAGCAGTAACAATTACTGCTTTCCAAGACTCATAATTTCATCAAAGCATACAAATCACTCATATGCTTAAAGCTCCAGGAATCCCATAATTATGAACAATTTAAAAAAAAAAATAAAAAAAATTCTTTCTAGTCTGCATGATGGCAGAACAAAGCTTGAATCCAACAGCTACAGAAATAAGGCTGGCACACAAATCTGAATTATATTAATTTTATGCTGGTCACATGAATTTTTTGTGCATTATGTTGTGCTTTCACAAGTGTGACAATGTAGTAAACTACTGTGATGTGATTTTACTAGGTATGACTTCTCCTTGAGACTGTAATAGGTAATACGCTTTATCTTAATTCTAGAAGATGCTAGTTGAATGTTTCCACTTTTAACAAAATCAAAGTCTCCTCCTACACAGAATTAACAGAAGTAATATTTCACTAAGCTTGAAATTAAGAATGTATTTGATCTTCTTTTACCAATTTCATGTACAGTCCTCCAAAAGCAAGTCCTTGTCAGGCTGAAATTGAGTATCCGTTTTGCATGAATGAAAACTGGGGTTGGACTTGATGATCTTTAGAGGTCCCTTCCAACCCCTACAATTCTGTGATTCTATGATTACTGACATAACCATTCTCTACTTGCTGTTATGCTCTCTAGTTCTTAACCATCAGTGGATGCTTTCATAGGAAGTGACTATTTCAACAACGTTCAATGCTAAAATGAATTTCATACTAGTGAAGAACACAACAGAACCAGTGGATTTCCTTCTGTGACTTGGAGACCTGATAGTTGCCTTTAGAAGTTCTTCTGTTCTGTGCAGCAGAGCACAGCATGTGGCACGGTTTTCACTCCCATTTGAAGTATGATTTGTATATGAAAGAATTGATGGCAGAAAAGATGTATCTTGACATAAAAAAAAAAATGTTAAAACTTTTTCACTTGCAAGTGCGACATAAGGAGTTTAATTTTCCAGAATAATGGTGAGATTTTTTTCAATTTATCCATTCATTGCCCAGTTTTCATTAGGACACTATAGAAAGCGTCATTAAAACTCGGTTATTTTTAATGGGTTTGTACATTTGTGCAGTTTCAAAAATTCCTATGCTATCAGGACAACAAATAGTGCCAAGATACGAAACAGTGAAAAAAAAAGTCCCAGTAAGGGAATATAAAGAGCTACAGATTTACTGGTTTCACAGTGGTGCAAAATTTGTGTTAGCATAGAAACTATATTATGTTTCTTATATATACTTCTGGAAGTTTCCTTATGTCCACAGCTCAGGAATCGCATCAGCTTTCTTTCTGCCACATTATTCACATTAGCATCATTTATAAATCTGTAAAAATGAAACAGTGCTGCTCCATAGATAGTCATAGAGACTGGGAATTGACAAACATTTGCTAAAGAGCAGACTGCCAAGTTGATGTGGCAGACAAAGCCAATTACAACATGCAAATGTGAAAGCATTCATTATATAATTTAATAAAAAAATACACATTTTTCAAAAGTGCTGTTCAGAACTGATTCTCTAACTGGATGAACCCTATGGAGTTCCAGATTTTATGAACCTCTGTATCACTCTTTTTTTGGAATGGTACAAGCTATTTCTGCTCAGCTCATTTTTATCTTTTTTTTAATGTTTTACTTTTCTCAGTTTCTCCACGGGTAAATGTTGAGTGCTTTTGGAAATATACAGCATATTGTCATTTTGAATCCAAAATTGTCCATCTAATCTGTTATTTCTTCCCAGAAAACAGCAGGTGCTTCAGGGAGGACATAAATAGCTCTGCAATACAGTAATTTGTCTCAAAGGATTTTATCTTTTTATTTTTTTACTATTCTGGGCAGACTATTTTTCTGGATGAACTCCAAGACAATGTCATATTTGACCTGAGTGTGGTGAAGGCTCTGTTTCTTACCTACAAACTGTTGACCTTTGTGAAATTTGCATGATCAGGGCATTTTCTTGGTGACAGTAGGTGAAAATGTACTGAAATGCACTTGCAATTGGTATGTATTTATCCGATTTTGATGAAGAGCGATCACATCAGTCACAAGTATTTTCCTTCATTTGGCATCTCTGAGTATCTTCACCAATGACATTCATCTACAGAGGAATTTTTCTGCTTTACCCTTTACTGCAGTCTATGAACTTAAGTGAATTTCTGGAAGAATAACAGTATATAGACTCTAGATCTTGCCTACATATGGAAGTTATTAGGAAATAAGTGAGGGGATGAATTTAAGTACTGGTAGCTATTTCACACTGTGTCTGATGTAGAGACTAGTATTCTGTGCTTCTGAGAGATACTGAGTTAATCTTCACAATACCATGGGTCCAGATTCAGAACTGCTTTAAATACATGATTGTGGGGCTGGCGTCATATTTCTGCTGTCTCCTAAAAATTGTGAGTAATACACCAGATCAGAACTGTCTTTCCCAAGCAGCCAGCGCCCTGCCCTTTCTTGGGTAGTGTACAATCCCTGAAACTCAGCTAAAGGATAGAGCTGGGAAAAAAAGAGGACAGTGAGGTGGGACATCCAATTTTTATGGCACATCTAATTTTGGGCTTGTGAATGGAATTTCATCTTAGAGAAGTTCACTCTTGTCTACTGGCTGCAAAAAGCTTTAGAAGATGAAGCTAAGATAATTTGTTTGAAAAGCTGTTTTTAGTGCTGTTGCTTCTCACACAGAGTATATATGTAGCTCTTGTTTAAGTGTTTCTTTTGCTAGTTCAATCAACAAATTAGCTCATTATTTTTTTAATTACCACTCATCAAGGCAGCCTCAAGTAAGCCTCAGTTGCTCTAAACCATGTGAAACTGATTAAGATGATCACTGACCCAAAGAGTTTATAGACTTAAGAAAGTCAGTTAATGGGTTTTCCAAAGAGAAGAAGGCAGGTTTCCTAGGAATACTGTTCTGTACCCTGATTCTCATGGACAGACTACTAACAAATTCATCTCCAAGTTTTTAGTCTCCAGAGCAGAATTATGAAAGCTATACATTCTTGTTTACAAAGCTGCTGTCAGTGCTTTACTAGCAGTGCCCCAGCTGAGCATATTTCACTGTACGCGATGACTGTATTTAGTAAAAGCAATCATGCTGACAGCCTGCATGATGGAAGCCCTAATCTGTGCAGTGTCATGCACTATGCATCACCATGAGGGAATCTCTAGTGACTTGTTATTAATGAGAGGGAAGGGGTGACGTTATTATTGTTATTTATGACTAACCCTGCTCTGCAGATGTGCGAGGCACTTTAAAAAGCAAATATCGATGGAATCCCTGCTGATAAGCAAGTAGAGCAGCAAGACACAGTTGGTGTCTTAATGATACTTTCTGTGAAGTTTCTGAACAAAGTGACTTGACAGTAGTGAGGGCAGGTCCCTTTTCTGGCTCTGTCAATGAGCTCTGAGTAAAAGGAGAGTGGACAACACAGCAGACACTTGAGTAGATTTAATTCTGCTTTGTATTTCAATTACATGATGTAATCTAATTTCCTCCTCTGATCCTGAACTAGGACTTCATGCTCAAATGGTATGAAGAATTAACTGCCAGGCTCATTTTTCCTGCCTGTACAAACTGAGGTAAATGCATTATTTTCCTGCAGTACAGAACACAGGAAAGCAAGGAATGTTTTCACCTTGTCTCACTTTCTTTTCCTGTCTTCATGTATTTTAAGGGAAAACATTCTATGGAACAACAACAGAAGGTACTATTTAAAAAACTAAGAATGAAATAGTAAAAAGAATATTCGTTATTAATAAAATGTATACTTGATTGATTTTTAGATATTACCACATTTATTTTCCTCTTTTATTGTTCTGTATTGTATGAAGTTCCTTAGCTGAATAAGAGACAGTGGCAAAGTAACATGAAGTATATTCATGGGACACTCTGCTAAATTTTGTTCAATAAACAAACAAACAAACAAGTAAGTAAAATCTAGTTTGCATGCTCCAACAGTTGATGTCACCAATAGTAGACCATTTTTTTCCCACCTTCCTCTCTGCTTCATCACCTGCTTCTGCTCACATCTTCCCTGGTTTGTAACTACAAATAAACATTTTCAGTATCTTGTAGCTGGATGAGTTCCAGGCAGAGTGTGTTGCAGCTGAATTGGTAGATTCTAAAGTTAAAAGGGGCTCTGAAACCAAAGCCTGAGATCTGCTTACACATGCTTTAGTTCTTCATCTTCTTCATGACCAAAGCCTGTTACTTCCTCCTGACCAATCTTGATCTTAATGAATGTGCCTCCTCCCTCACCATTAGATTACCAGAAAGTGTTCAACACAATTTAGGAGTACTCACAAAGAAAATGAAAGAAAAGTTGACAAGAGATCCAGAAAGTCATTCTCAGCACTTGAGAGTTTGGCACATCTGATAGTGAGAAAACTTACCATGGATCCATCTGTGGCATCAGTAGTTTTTCCAGAAAGCTCTTTGGGTGGGAGAAAGCCTTAGCCTCAAAATAGGATGATCAAACCCTAAACTTATTTCCTCATTATTTTCTAGTATTCCTGACATGCCGCAAAATGTATACATTTATTCAGTCATGTCTTAACATAATGTTCTGCTTGATCTTAAAAAAAATCTCTCAAAATTGGCTTGTCTCCACTCAGTTTCCAAGAACACCTTGATTTCTTCACATTACTGTAAATTTTAGAAAGCTAACACTCATCTCCACCTCCATTTTAGATTCTTATAAAATATATTGCTATGCCTCTATTTTTACTTCATTGTTTTTTATGTGTTATTGCAGAACAGCTTGCAAAACATCTGGCAGTTAATGGCTTATACTTTGAGGCTACTGTTTTGCATGAGGAACTTTCAGAGACATTAGCATGTTTTGGATAAATGTCATTGTTGTGTATAACCCTTTGTGCCTTTGCTGTGGCAGAATTAGAGAAACATCCTCATGAAACTAAAATCTTGAAAAAGTTAGGGTTTTCTTTTTCCTTATCAGCACAAATGGTGTCTATAACAGAAAGGATTGGTTCTAATTTTGTGTTAGCTGTAAATTTGCATAAACTTCTTCTGGTTAAGGATGAAAAAAGGATGCTATTTTCAGCAGCACATTCCCACTAAAAGCATCAACCAGTCCAAGGGAGTAAAGTTTTACTGAGCTTGGTGATGTTGTACTGATCTATTACTACTGCCTAACAACTGCTTCTGGGCAATGCTGTGAAACTGCATATAGTTAAATCATACTGTAGGTAGTGAAAATGGTGAAACTTTCATAAAACCCATGAATAAAATGTGATTGCTAAGTATACCCGAATGCTACAGCAGAACCAATAGATTTCCTGGATCAGAAAACGAGTATGGGCATAATTTTTGTGACAATATTAAGTTAGCTGAGAAGCTATTGAAATTAAAATGATGGAATAAAATTTGCACTTTGCAGTTGTGCAGGGTATTTATTTACTACATGAAATTAAGCTCTTTGTACAAAGATATCTTTGAGATCTTACAAGAGCAAGATTATTTGGAAACAGCTCACTTTCCAATTGTACCCATATCCAATATGATCCCTTATTCCAGTATTTAAGACTTGACAGCACTTGTTTATCTAATCTATTCAAGCCTAGTGGTATGAAGTGATATTTCAGTTAGTCTAGACCTCACAAACAAAATATGGGTACTGTGGCATTTATAGGATAAACTGTATGTTTTTCCTCACAATTAGCACACATCAAGTCATCACCTCCTTCCTCCCTTGTAAGATGAAACTGTTCAGGTTTAGAGATAGGTAAAGTTATAACATAAGAAAGTAAAATCATCTTTTGTGTAGTGTCAAATTCTTTAAGCTCAAGGATTTTATTTTATTTTATTTTATTTTATTTTATTTTATTTTATTTTATTTTATTTTATTTTATTTTATTTTATTTTATTTTATTTTATTTTATTTTATTTTATTTTATTTTATTTTATTTTTGGACTTCCCTTTTCTTTTGACCAGCCTTAGGCTGGGGGTTTGATATATATTTCAGACACCAAGGTCTTTTATCAAAGAAAATGCAAGAAAGGGAGAGTGAGAGATGCAAACAGAACGACAAATAGATTCACCCCAGATCATCATGGAATGACATTTTGATACTTCAGTGTCTCTTAAGCATAAATGCTATCTAGGAACTCTATTTGCAATGAGAATGTTCAGGAGATGGAAAGAAAGCTTTGCTCTGAGGAGCTAACCCATCTCCCATTTGTTTCAAAAAGCTCATTTTGATACATAGAAAGTTGTTTAGCCTCAGATTCAAGAGCATAAAACCATAACATGTAATGTCCTAATGTTCTCTGAGTAGTCCTTTTTGGATCTTCACCCATCCAGTAGTGCAGGTCAATTCTCTTCACACAGCTACTTTTCGTGCATGAATACAACTCTGACTTCCAGGAATTCCTTCTACTTGCACAGTATCAGGTGTGTAGTCTAGACTAATAGTCTGTCTCTGATACAGGCCAGGAACAGATGCCCGGGGAAAAAGTGAGTCCAAAAAGC
Organism: Coturnix japonica; assembly: GCF_054131305.1. Classification (NCBI taxonomy): domain Eukaryota; kingdom Metazoa; phylum Chordata; class Aves; order Galliformes; family Phasianidae; genus Coturnix; species Coturnix japonica. Next base: position 6,929,210 of record NC_140663.1, read on the forward strand.
AGTGTTTGTTCTTCATTGTCAAAGTTTTTCAGACCAGGGACTTTCTGATATGCAGATGGTAGCTCAGTATCTAGCCACTTCAGAGGCTTCTCCTGGGAACATGCAAGTACCTTAAACACAACCACATTAATAAGTTCTTTTGGAAACCTTTCACACCTGTATGAGGAATGGCTTCATTTGGTCTAATTTGATCTTACTGTGCAATTTTATTGTCTCATGACTTTAAATTCCTTCTACAACTTAATCTTTGTTTACCTCCTCATCACTCTCTCTCTGGGCCATCTCTTCCCCATCCTCAAGAGTTCTGGTCTGCTCCACTGCTTTTTGTTGCATATTGGGTAAGTGGTGCCTGCATGCACCTGGGGTGGAGTCAGGTAGGTCACGATTGTCTGCCAGGATAGCGCCCACAACTTTTCTCAGCAGCACTGCCCTACTATATTTCTTTTCCATTTCTACTCTATCTGAAACAGAAAGACTAGAAATTCACATAGCATTAAAGATGAAAGTACAGCATCAGTTTATATATTGCCATAATAATATTTTTTTATTTGTTCTCTATTCATTTCCTGATAACTTCTAACATTTGATTTGCTTTTTGGCTGATGACTGAATACTGAGCTGATGATTTTGTAGACATATTTATTACACCACCAATATCTATCTCTTGAATGATAATAGTCAGCCCAGAGTCAATCATATTGTATCCAAAGCTTTATTACTTTTGCCTGTGTGCATTACTTTACATTTATACACTTGGAATTTCATTTGCCATTTTATCTCTCAGCCATTTAGTCTTGTAAAGTATTTCTGCAAATCTTCGCAGTCAGCTTTTACTTTTACTAACCCAAGCAAGTTCACACCATCAAAAAGTTTGTGTTCCCACTTTCCGCAACTCAGAGACTAGTGCATTTTCCTGATGTTTTCAAGCAGGTTCAGGTCTATAGGACCAGGAAAGCTGAGATTTGCCTTAGACCTCATACTATAATTATTTTTTCTTTATGCTTCCAGAGTTACCTCCTTAATTTTGCATAACTGGCTGTGGGCCATCATCTTTCCATCTATTTTTTATCTAATTTTTCACTCTACATTTTTTTTTCCCCTTAAATATATATATCTTCATTCTTCTTATGAAGCAGCTGCATTATTCATGTCTTTGAAGATGCATAGATTTTTGAGAAGGATTTTGGAATAGATCTTTTCAAGAGATACATCAAAGCTTTCTCCAAAATAATGTTCTGCTCAAAGGAAATTTAAAAATTTAAATAAAGTCACATTAAAAAAAACAAAACAAAACAAAACAAAAACGGAGGTAGTATAGCATGCTTATATTAGAGAAGGTGTGCTTAGGAATATTAGCTAATGTAGCCAGTGGTATATAATGAGTGATGCGACCAGCAACATATACAACCACTTGGGTTTCTAACGCAGATAGACAGGCACACGTTACCACTTGAGTCAAGAGTGGGTGGCTTCAGAGGAAAGTACGGAATTAAGCTCTACCTCTCGCTTCAGACTATGCAATAAGAATGCATTAACAGCCTTGGCACGTTAAGACAGCTTTGTCACAGTAAATCTCAAGAATTGTTTTGATGGAAATTCATTTTTGCTTTTTTCTCTCTTTTCTCTCTTTTTCATTTTTTTTTTTCCCCTCTGTAAAAATTTATCCAGACAATAAATAAATAAATAAAAATTCTACATATTGTAAATTTCTATATTGCTCTCCATAAGGAAATTAACATATAGGAAATCTCAAAAAAGGAATTCAGCTATTCTACTGATTGGATGAGCTGGTGAGTTGCACTACACTGCATTTACAAGAACACTATATATGATTTTGTCTCAGTTCTTAATTCCTAGCTGGATGCATAAGTTTGTATGTCCATGTAATATGCCTCATTTACTAAATTCTTTCCCTTTTAGACTGCTTATAAATATGCCATCGTGTCCTCAAAAACTTATTTAAATTTCCTGAAGCATAGTAGCAACAAACTTCCCACCATAGTTAGCAGCAAATTTCAATGGAAGTGCTCATGAGTATGAACTCTGTGACTTGGCACAGACAAAAAACACTGATGTGTAGGCTACTGCACCATTAACCTCTTTCTTCAGTAAGAATAGAACATTATTCCTTCTTCCTTTTCTCTATCTCCTAGCAAGATTTTAATCCATGTGAAGTCTTACCTCTCACTCCATGGTTACCAAGTTTCCCTAAGAGTTTCTTGTAAGGGTCTTTATCAAAAGCCTTTGGAAAGCCTGAATTAATTTTATCCACCATTTCTTCCTTATTCAGTATTTTGTTAGCTCTGAATGAGTGTCAGAAGCTTAGAGAGGCACAGTTTGGCCTTTGAGAAGCTCAAGCATTTAGTATTATCAAATTATGTACACTAAATTAATCTACAACTATCCTTAATGATTTTCTTGACTATTTTCCTTACTCTGAAGGTGTGTCCTGAATATATGTAAAAAAAAAAAAAAAAAAAAAGTTGCATCTGGCACTTTATCATAGATTTAATCTTGGCTATGGCCCAGCTGGCCATACTAGAAAGTTTTGATTTTTTAACAATAAATTCTGTATCATTAAATAGAAAATCAACTTTCCATTATTTAGTCCCTCAGAGCTTTCAGAGAGTTAAGAAACAACAGTAATAATTAATTACTTTGTAATTTCCTGTTTTTTTGGTTTTCTTTTTTTCCATTTTCTCTTTGACTTTTTGTGACTCATTCAGAGAGCATCTCACCCTGGCTTTCTGTTGAGAGCCACACCTATTTATGTTAGCAAACAGAGGTTTATGGTCAATCACATATGTCAATGCACTTTTTGATTATCCACTTCTTATTATTATTCACTGTGGTGAAGAATTCATGAAGCTGAATCACAATGTGAGAAGAAGATGAGTGGCCAAGATGAGATAATAGGCAAAGCACGGACACAAAATCTAGTCAGCATTGTGCTTTGATTAGAATATAGCTGTGGGGAGCCTGAATTACTGAGATTCAATTCAAGCTAACCCACTGCCTTGCAACCGTACCTCAGGCAAGTCATTTAACCTCTTCAACTTAATTTCCCTGGCCATAATACATGGGCGATAATATTTTCCAACCTCCTGGGCATGTTGTGAGAAATAGTAAATTTCTGAAATTGTCCTAATTATGTTAATTGCAGAGTATGAAATCGTTTTCTCCCCTCAGGAGAGGTGAGCAGAGAGAAAATATGAAGGAAAATAAATACTTCATGCTTCTGAGGAGGGCAAATTATTCCCTTTGAGACTGGGCCAAATACTGCTCTGGTGAACAAGTGCAAATCGGATTTATTTGACATACTTTTGAAGAAAGGTGATATAATATTACTGAAACAACAAAGTCATTGCTCTTCAACTGAACTGCTTACTGAACAGTGAGGCAGGGATCTAGAGCTCCTGGGTTCATTTGGCTGGGAAACAACATTCTCCAACCTAATTTGCTGTACCTCCTTCAGTGTTTCTCTCTATATTTTGGTGCCAAATAAAGCTGAATGCTGGACAAAGATAAAGGGAGAAACAATACCTCGCTCAAAGAGCTTCCAGCAGAAGCAGACAACTTCAAATGAGGGGAACAGAGAAAGAAGTAGTCCGCCTGAGCTTGTGGACCAGACCAGAAATAGAAAGAGGAGCAGCAGCTCTTGAGATCTATACGCAATTACACTTCTTTGTAGGCAAAACATTGCAGCTAATAATACCTCACTTTGTAAGTGCTGGAATTTTTGAATACTGGTGCCTGTGGATTAACTGCATTTGACTTGCGGAATCACTGTTCACAGCCTTTGGAAATGCTCCATGTTATCTCTCTGCTACAAGTGACACAGATTTGGTTTTACTTTGGAAGTTTGGAGTAGTTTACTTGAATTTTTATGCAGGTAGAATAGATTTATGGAGGAAAAGAGGAAGAATTATCACTGTATGTCGAATAAACAGTTATCACAGTATTCATAATAGTAAAAGGAAGGATTATCACAAGCAAAAGCTCAGGAGGATTACTTGCGATTCAGTAATGTACAGTAAACAATCTTTATCTCTTGCAGAGTGTATTTTAAAATATATTTGGTGCTCCTTTAGAAAATAAGATTGCAGATAGATACTTTTTAATACTGCAATTTTTTAATCATTCTGAATCTTAGAATTAAATTAATATTCAGCTGTCATGAAAGCAGCCAAAGAAGGCAGCTATGAAATGAACAAGAAAAAGCACTATAATTTCATTTCAATCTAATGCCAATTTTACATCTCTGTATCACCACCTCCTCTGCAAGTTAGTAGTTCTATAAGAGTCAGTATAGATGTATAAGCGTGCAGATAACATACATTATGCCACCTAACAAACTAGCTTCAAAAGTTTCAAGCTAATCATTTAAGGAAAAATAAAATAAAAGTGAACAATATGTTCATGACTTCCTTCCAATGAGCAGATGAAGCTATTCTCTCATAGAGGTCCCTCAAAGACACTCACAAACATACACATCTTTTTTTCCAGATGTTTGCTTACAATACATCTAAGGTTTAAATAAATAAATAAATAAATAGAAAGTAAGTAAGGAAGTATAAATCAAATAAATGAGAGGATTTCTTCTAATAAGGAAAAGGAAAAATAAAAGCAAGAATCGGGCCACATGTGAGAAAACATTTAATATTCTGCTAGGAATTACTTAGATTCCACAAGGATAAGCAGTGCATAGCACTGGAAAGATTTAAAAGTCCATGTAGAGATACTGAAACTGTAATGTGATGGAGCCTATGTTAGGTTTGTTTCTGGAAATTTATATTCACATTCATTGCTACAGATATAACATCAGATTTATAAATCACAAATATCCCGAGACAAAATATGTGCCAGTTCTTTTCTTGTTATTCACTTATCAGAGATACAACAGAAATCAGCCTCTGTTTTAAATGGGGAATAAGTGATGTACCATCTTCTTTTACAATATTTTTCATAAATTTGAACAGTGATTCTATGAAAATATAGAATAACGAACCCTCCTGGGAGTGAAACAATGTGCAAGGGACGTTGATCAAGGTGTTTCCTAATTGGCAAAATTATTGTCTGTTACAGAAAAAAATAACCCCCACTGAAAGTAGCATTCTAAGTATACATTCCTTCTGACTTCCAAGTTTAGAGAACACTTCCATTATGAGTTTGTTATGAAGTCACTATTTTGCAATACAGTTATGCTATAGGAAGTTAGGGCTGGAATTAAAAAGATGCGAAACTGTGAAGGGTGAAATTTGGGATGCTGAGATGTTCAGGATCATTAAATAGGGTAATTAACATTGCTTTGCAAAAATGCTTGAAAGTTCACGTGAACAACATTTAATTTTAAATAAACTTGCTATGCATATTAATTTTGAAGGAAGAGTTTCTAATAATTAGCAAAGGAGTTATTCTGGGAAATTCATACTCATTCCTATTGACGCATTCATTGTACTTAGGAAAATTAGTGTCTCCTGTTTGAGAAACAGCTTAACCACGTACAACACTATCTCTCTCAAACACATGTAGAAGACTCAGATTTTGGATGGAGGATCATCTCAATGGGATAATGATTGTGGAGGTTAATATTTGTTGAAAACAGACTTGATTGAGTTAGTATGAAAAACTGGTAGTGATTGCAAAAAAAGACATGTATGAAAAGAAGTGTATGAAGATAGTACTAGTTACTAGCTACTGACTTCTCAGAAACAGAAAGTTCTAGTTTTCCCTTAGGCATTGTATCTGCATCAGGTAATCTAGATGTTTTACATGGGAAGGGAATAGACAGTAATACCAAAAGAGGAGTTTTTTATTGCATAATTGTGCCCTCATAATTGTTCTAGTGGTTCCGTATGAAAATATTTCATATAATAAACAGCTATAACAACCTATGTTTTCAATCCTAAACAAAAAGTCCTGTGCTTACTTTTCATTAGCAATACACCAGCATTTCTGCCCAAAAGTACTTCACCGCGCTGTAGAAAATTTGCTTTACATAGGATCAGAACCACATAACAAAGCCATCTCCTTATTTTCTTCTTATTACAGGTGAGTCAAAATGAGCAAAATTCTTCTGGAGGCCGTCCAGAGGAGGGTCACAAAGATGATCAGAGGACTGGATCACCTTGATTGAAGGAGCTGGTTTTGTTTAGCTTATTTTCTTTAGGAAAAGAGAATGCTCTGTGCAGATCACATTGTGACCTTGAAGTATATGAAGGGAGATTACAAGCAGGAGGGGACCAAATATTCAATTGGTCCGATAGTGATAGGACGAGGAGGAATGGCTTTAAGCTAAAAGAGGGAAGATTTAGTTTAGTTTACTCAGAGGATTGTGTGACACTGGCACAGGCTGCCCAGAGAGATTTTGGATGCCTCATCATTGAAGGCATTCAGGGCTAGGTTGGATGGGATCTGGGGCAGCCTCGTCTGGTGAGTGGCATCTCTTTCCATGGTAGGGAACTGATACCTGAAAGATACCCTCCAACCTAAGTCATTCTATGATTCTATGTTTTTTCCATGTTTTTTCATAACATCTTTCCAGATGCTTAAAACAGTTCTTGGGAGAAAGTCCAGCTGCAGGTGTAGCTCAGTGTGTGGCCTCAGGACACCTCAGTGGAAGGCCAACTCTGAGTGTGGCACTGAAGGAAGTATGCAGGCAATAAAACTCACATCTTGAAGGCAATGCCTCACACAGAGCATATTAGCAAGCACATTATTTCCCTTTTCTGCTGGGAACTTTACTGAAACCAACCTCTGAATAAAAAATATTCTTTGATAATGCACAATTTTCTAACACAGTTCCATATCATTGAAATCATACCAATGGTTCTTCAGCAGCAACTTGCCTTGGAGGACTTCATCCTTCAGCAGTATCTAAGCCACTACTCAGGTAACAACTGCAAGCTACATGTAGCTTGTAATACTTTAAAAAATTGTCTTATCACGTAACCTCCTTTCTTTGGCCTCAAAGTCAACTAAGATTGTATGTCATGACTGAAGCATGTGACAGATATGAATTTACTTAGTCTAGAATTTTCAGAGTAATTGGATCAACTCTGGTGTCAACTGGACTCTGGCGGCCTTAGCCTGCATGTCAGTGTTAAATCTGGTAAGTGATGTGAAGATGTAAGCATGATTACAGTAATATAGCTCAGTCCCTATTAAACTAAAATGTTTTGTTACATTTTGACCCCTGCATGCTTACGTATTCTTTCTGGTTCCTGAAATATCGTGAAAAGATTCACTTTTTGCTGCAGTGTCCTTGATGTCCTTGATGGAGGCTGAGCCAGCAGGTCCTGCAGTGCTTGACAATCTTTAAATGCTTCAATGCTTTTGAATACAATGATGTATTTTATAGTCTTCCTTCTGCTCAAAGCAGTTTTGAAAATTGGAAGTTATATCCAAAAGCAGGTAATGGCCACTGATTCACTTGATGTTGGCAGCATCTGTTTACTGGATAACAAACACAACCTAAGACCGAGAATCTGGACTCTGCTTGACAAGTCTGGAGATGAACAACACTGAATTTTCTTAATCTGTCTCTTAAAGCTGATGTTGCAATTGCTGCAGAAAGCAACAATGATATTCCAGGGCAGAGCTTTGTCTTGTCAAGGATGCCAAAGGTGTTTTTACCTGTTGTGGGTTGAGATGTCTAAATGGATGTCTATTGCTTGGCCTACATCTTTCTCAAAGAGTTTTGCTAGAATAAGAAATTCTCTCTCATCTCTTTGATAGCTGCTTTAATCTATTAAACAAAGTGACCTATGATTTCTGATGTTCTGCTGCACTAATGAAGTCTTTTTAATGATCATTATTGTTATGACACATCTTCAACTACACTGTCATAGAATATTTCTTCAGCACTTCAGTTTTCATACTCACAGATGCCTGTGGTGTTTATAGATACCTTCATCTTTTGCTGTAGTATGTAACATTAGCAGGATCATGGTGTAGGAAAATGAACAGTAGCATTTGATGAAACGTTCTTTTGAAGCAACGTGAACAGTTCCTATTTAATTCCTAACATGTCTGTTGCTCATTCATCACTCTGCATTGTGTCTTTATCAAGAAATAGATTCAGTATTGATTGCTCATTGTAAAAGAGGGAATTATAGGTTAGTATTAATAACACATAACTGTTAACTAGACTGTGATTTCAACTGCATGCCAAGCAATCTTCACTATTTTCTATCTCACTCTCACATGTATTTAAATTGTTGGAAACAACCTTGTACTATTATTTTGAATGTCCTCACACGTAAAGTCACCAGGACCAGTAACTCATTCTGCTAGACTTTGCAAGAATGTACACTTTAGTTTGTCATGTACTTCTCTAATTGTCTGAGGTGAAAAGCACTACACCAGTGCAAGAGAGAATTCAAAATACAAATATATGCATCTATTTGTTGGGATAACACAAAATTTGTGACAGATGGGTCCCACAAATGCTCACAAATGAACAGAAAGAACATTGTACACAAGCTTGGCAGGATATATTGAACCTGAAGATGACCACTTCCCCAATTGCATCATTACCAGTATGAAGACATGGTGTCATCCCTGCAAGCTGGAATCAAAATGGCTATCCATGGAGTGGCAACATGTGAATGCCACATCAAAGAAAAGCTCTAGATGAAGCCCTCAGTAGGTAAAGTGATGAGCATTGTCTCTTGAATCAGAAAGGGGCAATTCTGAATTTCCCAGAACCCTGGCAAACCATCAACTCTGACAGCTGACGCTGGTTAAGCAGAAATCTCAAACTTCCAGAGTCAAGCCATAGAAGAAGACAAACTGCGTCTAGCTGCATGATAATGCCAGGTTCCATACCAGTCTGAAGATCATGGAGCACATAGCTATTCTCGGATAGGTGATCCTACTCTGCCAAAAGTGTCTGCATTTGGCACTTTCTAAATTCCATATGCTGGGGCTTATGAAAGATGGACCTTGCAGACAATATTTTCCTAGCAAGGATGCCATCACATGCAACTGTGAAACACTGAGTCACCTCCTCTGGTATAGATTTTTATGAGTATAGAACACAATCTCTTGTTTACTGCTAGTGGAAATAAACAGCTTATAGCGGTGAGTATGTTCAAAACAGTGTTTTGTAGTTGAGAATTTGTTCTATGAAATAGTATTATTGTGCTCTTTTTACCTGTTTAAGTTTCCATGGAAACAAACAGGCATTACTTTTGGAGCAACTATTTATATATTCTCTTATCTTCACTTTACATTTTTGCACTTTCATTTTCAGAAGGACTATTCTGCAGTTCTTCTGCTGTCAATATGAGCTCTCCTTTTACTTAGTACTTTGAGAAATTCAACATTCATTAAAGAAGATGTTCAAAGATTATTGCTATAATTAATAAGCTAGTTGCTTTGTAGAAGAAATGTTTGCCATTTGAAAATATAATGCTCCTGAAACTGAATTTTCTTGCATTTTACTGAGAAATGTCAGTTCTGAAAACACAAAATTAATAATTAATTAACTTGTATTATATTTATCATGCAGCCATTTTATACATTCTCATTTGGTTTAGTTGAAATGACAAAATGACTCTCTGGAGACAATAATTTGAATCTGCTGTTTTTTCTTACTTGTAGATTATTATTTATTTTTTTTAAGCTTAAAAATATATGATTCCTACTGTAAAGCTTTGAGATTTTTTTTCCAGTTAATTCAAAATTAGAGTAGAAATAATTTCCAATTTTTTTTACCCCATGTTAAAAAGTAACGATTTTGCAAGCAGTTAATATATAAGATTTCCCAGTTGTATAATTAGATATTATACAGGTTCCTGAGCAGTGTCCCTGTAACGAATAATGCTAACATTAAAGGTATGGCAGAGCTCACAGTGGAAGTCAGTAAGTTTTCTGGGAGGACTGCAGTGCAACCAAAAAGCAACTTTATGGATCTGAAGGTATCACACTGAGATTGCAGAGGGGCAGCTCTATCAGTCTATAGTATCACGCTTTGTAAACACTGGGGAATGAGGGGCTAAGAGCTCAGGAGGAATATGGGGTAGGAATAGATAGGTACTGAAATGTGAAGGGGAGTGTATGGTAAACAAACTGCGGCTTACATACCTTTTTTGGAGCAGCCTGCTCACAAAAGGGTGAAATATTTTTTCAGTAAAGGTCATACCTACAAACATGCATTGGGATATACATATTTAATGAAAATAGCAGGGATCATGCATGCTTATGAATTAATCACTGAGCATGAAGTGGTTCTGCTATAACATAAACAGATACTGCCTATACTTCTTTCAAAACTATCACTCCCCTCATCTATGTGAGCCTGTATGAACATACTATGTACTTCCTAGGCAATCAACCATAAAATATTTTTAAAAAGCACACGATGAAATAGATATTTTCACTCTACTTCACCTTTATTCTAAGAAGAATGTTTTCCTCTGTCAGTAATCCTTTTAGTCACAGCTGTTTAGCCTAGCAAAATGAAACAGTTCCCAGTATGCTGAATGTCTGTCTATGATTAAATGTAATCAATTTTTAATTAACTGGAATTTTAAATATCTCACAAGTACTCTTTGTGAAGTTTTATTCAAATGAGAACACAGATTTCTTTTTAAAGTTTAGAGCTCAAAAGAAAGGCAACAGAAGAGATACAGTGATCCTTGGTAGAGAAAGGTGAATTCATACATAAAATTTGCTAAAGTGTTGGTCAGATTTTATACTCTGAAATAGACTCTGAGCAAGACTTTATCTGTATTTCTCTGATACGCATAGTTGCACAACTGCTAATATATATAATTGTGTTATATTTATTGCTATTAACTGTGACAATACTGCAATCAAGTTACTTTGTATAGCAGAGTTTCAGCCTAAAGCAGTGAACTCACAGAGCTCCAAAATGTGGTAACTCCTGGGTGTCAAGTGTCCTCTCCCAGGACACGTCACAGATGCTGCACTTCAACAGTACACTGAGGGAGTCTCCAGGGCATCATAAGCCAGACAGATAAAAACTTTCAAAGTCTCATGGAGCAGAGAGCTGCTCTACTACAATTTTACCTTCCTAGATCAATGGACCAACAACAAAAGATCATTTTAAGTCTGCGTAGAAATCCTATCATCTCTTTTGAAAACAGCAAACAAATGCTTTTTCAAAAATAACTGATCATTTCTTTGTAATAATAGCCAAAGATTTTATTCCAGTATACTGAAAAAATTCAATTATATAAAGAACAGAAGTTTAACTTCAAGAAAAATGTACTATAAGCTAGTGCTGCAATATGGTATAAATATTAGCTATGCCCAACAATAATTTCATAAAAAAATCAATACAATATCAAAGTAAAATAAAATAAAAAATACATGTTTGGTGTTTTTTGTTTTTGTTTTGTTTTTTGTTTTGTTTTTTCCCATCAAAAAGAGATATATAAAATATAGCCTGGAAGGCCAACTCTATTCCAGGCTGCATCAAAAGAGGGGCATTTGGCTGGGAGAAGAAGGATATTGTTCCCCTATACTCTGCCCTTGTGAGACTCCATCTGGTGTACTGCATCCAGGCCTGGGGCACCCAGCACAAGAAGGATGCAGAGCTGTTGAAGAAGGTCCAGGGAGGTGCCACAAAAATCATCAAAGAACTGAAGCACCTCTCCTATGAAAAAAAGTTGAGGAAGTTGAGCTTCTTCAGCTTAGAGAAGATATGGCTCTTGGGAGACCTCATAGCAACTTTCCAGTACTTGAGGGAAGCTTATTAACGGAATGGGAACCAAATTTTCAGATGGCCTGATATTGACAGGACAAGGGAGAATTACTTGAAGCTAAAAGAAGGAAAATTTAGTTATATGTTAGCAAGAATTTCTTTACTCACAGGGCAATGAGGCCCTGGAACAGGCTGCATAGGGAGGTTATGAATGCCCCATCTCTGAAGGCATTCAAGGCCAGATTGGATAGTATCTGGGGCAACCTTATCTGGTGAAGTGACAACCCGGTCAATAGCAGGGAAGTTGGAACTAGATTTTTAAGATCCCCTCCAACGTAAGCTACTCTATGATACTCTAGTTCTACTAGTCTATATTAGGAAAAATGAAAGAAAATGATTTTAACATCTTGTTTCAGAGATTTTTTACCATAATACTTAATGAAAAGTGACAACATCCTATTAAGCACTTTTATTTGAGTCTATTTTTTCTTGTGAAAATGAGAGCTTTAGGTACCTCCCTTACTGCAAGCACATTCTTTCTTGAACATGAGTGAATGTTCATTTCCATATTTTCCTTTTCTTTTTTGCTCTAATGGTCATCAGTTCTATTCTGTGAACAAACAGCCATTTAATATGCCAACTACCCACCATTACTACCGATTCAAATACCGCATGTATTGTGCAGTCAAGTGGAACAGGAAAGTCTCAGTCTGATTCTTGATACAGATAAGTTGAGACAGATGTATTTGGAGGCTTGGAAATGTATCTGAGTGAGGTATCTAAACAATAAACAGCAATTTGCTTCATTCTAGCTCAAGCCAAACTTCCCCGACTGCACAAATACAGAATAAAGAGGCACTCCTACAAATCAGGTTTTTGACTTTGATCAAAAGAAAAGCACAAATTTGGAAGTCAGTTAGATTGTTCTTTCAGTGTCTTGTCCACAATCTATGTAAGCTGGATCTCAACCCTCTTGTCACAGGGTAGCTTTGCCAAGTAAGAGAAACACCTTTTCTCCTCAAGGAAATGGGAGAAATCATCAATTTTTCTACTTTTCCCAAGACTTGAGGGATGCCTGTACACAGCAACAGTAGCACTGCCTGAGTGCATGCTGGGGCAGCACAGTACAACTTAGGGTAGCTTGGGCCTTATTAACACGTCTTATTAATCTTGAAACTTCCTCAGGGTCTGGGAACTCATCTTAATATACCAGAGGAATAGTCAAGGATAGCTGACTTGTCTCTGTGCTCCTCTCCCTGTGGTGATGGCCTTCCCTGAGAGAAGATATTTCTCTGCTCCCAGCAACTTGAGTGTTGTACTCCCTCTGAGGAGGAAGCTCTTTCTGTTCTTCCCACAGACCTCTGGCAACATGGGCTCTTCTGTTTGGAGTCTGAGACTATGTGATGGTCACCAAGCAGGCCGGCAAGCAGTGAGCATCCGGCTGTGAGAGCTGAGAAGGGACAGCATTGGAACAAGTAAAAAGAAAAGGAGTTTCCTGCCTTAGGAAGAAAAGCAAATAATTGGCTTGATTTACAAAGCCCTAGCTTCTAAGCTCTAATTCAATATTCAAATGAACAGGAAGAGGAGGATATGGGGAATGTAATTGTTGGGCTTTCCTCTCAAAACACTGCACAATCTGAGGGTCCCATTTGTTGGCAGGCGAACATTCAACCTTCAGCCATTCCAAAACCAGCCCTGCCTGGCACCAGGCCACACAGCCCCTGGCTGCTCATTAAAGCAGGCACAAGTGCTGGAAGAACGTGTGAGCTGGAGGAAAGGTGCATTGGCAGAGCTACTGGAAGTAGCTGTCACCCATTGCTGTAGAAGAATAGGGAGCTCACAAGCAGCAAAGCTATTTCTCATCTTTCAGATGTATTCCACTGTTTTATATCTAATGTTGATCTTCTTATATTTTCACTGAATTCAAGGAGTGGATTTTCTTCAAAAGATGGGTCTGGGTGGACATATTGCAAGTTTGGAAGCATTTCAAAATTTTTAAGAGGTTGTAATCCTTAGGAGAGCTTTATAACATAGACATTGCCATTAAGTCACGTGCAGCACAAATGCTAAGACACAGCTTGAAACAATGACTGAGTGCCTGGTAGGAAGACAAGACCAAACTGGGAGAGCTCAGGTGTATGCAATGCACCTGAGTGACCAGAAGGCGTGGAGTCAGGATCCACCTCTTCCCAGACCTAAGTTAAGGGCTGGCAGTGGAGGTAAAGTGTATCTTGCTGGAGAGCCCTGCATGGCTGAGGCCTTCTGAAGGTAAGCAGCTTCTTTCATTTATTTCTGTGCCCATGGCTGTTACATCTGAGTAAATCCTCACATGCTGCATCCTGGGACCTCACTGCTCTTCTGTCATTTCTACCCTTTCTGTCACATTACAGTCATGTCAGCTCTTGGACTGAGGACAAGATCTAAATTAACATCCCTGTAGTTGTATTTCAAGACAAGCAAGACAATTTAGACTCTTCTGCCTTTTATTTTTTCATTGATTATTTCTTTGGTGTTTTATTTTTTGGTGGTGGTGGTTGGGATTTTTTTTCTTTTTCTTTCTTTCTTTTTCTTTCCTTTTTTTTTTTTTTTTTTTTCCCTGTTTGTGTTGACTGTACCACTCCCTTCTTATTTTTTAAGTGAGCTACATGGCGAGCTGCCCATGAGTAAAAAATGAAAAGATAAACATGGGTAAGTATAACTTATCCTGGGCATTTTTGCTGAAGTACAAAAATTCAGTTAGGATATCAAACAATAGAAGGAATCTTTCAGTATGATATATTTTTATATATATATGCATATATTTATGGGATTATGCTTATTTTAAACTTTCATTGTTGCTCATGGTAGTGTTAGAAATCTGTTAGCCTCACCTAAGCTGTGGCCAATGGGGTGAAGTTCTGATGTTCAACAAGTTCAAGTGCTGGGTCTTGTGCCTTGGCCATAACAACCCCCAGGCAAAGCTACTGGCTTGGAGTGGAGTGGCTGGAAGACTGTGTGGAGGAAACCAACCTTGGGGTGTTGGCTGATGCTCAGCTGAAGATAACTCAGCAGTATGATCAGGTGGCCAAGAAGGTCAGTGGCATCCTGGCTTGTCTCAGAAATAGTGTTGCCAGTAGGAGTAGGTAAGTGTACTCAGCTCTTGTGAGGCTGCACCTCGATTACAGCGTTCAGTTTTGGGCTCCTCACTGTGAGAAAGATGTTGTGGCCCTGGAAAATGCTCAGAGAAGGACAGTGAAGCTGAGAGGGTTTAGAGCACAAGTCTTATGAGGAGCAGCTGGGGGAACTGGGATTATTTTGTCTAGAGAAGAGCAGTCTCAGGAGAGATTTTATGGCTCTCTACTGCTCCCTTAAAGAAGACTGTTGTGAGGTGAGTGTCAGCCTCTTCTCCCATGTAACTAGTGATAGAGGGAATGGCTTGAAGTTGTGCCAGGGAACATTCAGGTTGGATATTAGGAAACATTTCTGCATCTCCCAAGGGGTGGTCAGGTGCTGGAACGGGATGCTGGGGGAGGTGGTAGAGTCACCATCCCTGGAGGTTTTCAATAAACATTTAGATGCTGTACTAAGGGACATGGTTTAGTGGGAAAATACTGGTATTGGTGGATGATTGAACTCGATGATTTTGAAAGTCTTTTCAAACCTTGATGATTCTATGACTGTCCCACATTTCTGTTCCTAAAGCAATGGTCAACGACATGAACATATAGTAAGAAAACATCCTGGCTGGAGCAAACAACTGCAGAGAAAAAGATGCTGCTCAGAAGGCACCTGGACTAAGTAAGGCGTAGGGTGTACTGCTAACCATGGTGCTGTGGAAAGCTAAGGAAGCAAAAGCATGGAAAATGTCAGTCACTGCCAGAGCATATGAGGCATGCAGAAAGGAAGTTAGATTTGAAGGGGTGGTAGGTTAATGCAGAGGAATCCCAAATGCACGGTGGATATGCATTTCCATTTTGCCCTTATTAACCTTTTCACTTCCAATTTAGACCTGAAACCACAGGCAACTGAGGGTCACCTCCAGTCAGATTGCCTCTAAAACCCCTTTCAATTAGATGTTTTCCTTTCTGCTTTTAACAGCTGTCTGAAATTCAGATAGAGGTCGTTTGAACTGTGTTACCTTGGTTGTACACGAGATTGCCTTCCTTTTGGGCAAAACTGTCCACTTTCATGCAATTAATTAAAAGTTTGGTGAGACTGTGAGCTCAAGCCTGCAGCTGGCTGTCAGAGTAGACACAGACTGAGTTTCCTTTGTACAGAAAAGCTTTGTCCTCTTCTGTTTAAATGTAGTACTACTCTTGCTCTCCCCGTGGCCACTGAAAGTATTTATGATACTTTCTCTATTATGATAGAGTTCTATATATCTCTATTATGATAGAGTTCTATATATTTAAATGAATGCATCATTCTTTTATCAGATTGTCATAGCTCTGGTAATGCAGTCTGTTATCCATTAACACATTTTTGAGAAGTTTTGCTATTAAAAAAACTGCCTTGAATAACCTTCCTCCTAGAAATAATTCTGTAAATAATAACAATATTGTCAGCAGTATTCTTATTTTTCTAAAACAGCAAGTGAGGTCCTGGAAGTCCTTATATTTCTTTTGCTATTGTCTTGCTCAGGCTGTGCATTTTAAAAATGCCTGGGGGAAAGGAATGAGAGAAAATACTGTAGTTAGAAATGTGCAGTGTTTTAAGAGAAATTTAAATAAGTGCTGTAGCCTTTGTTGGCTAACAAAGGAACAAGCGGCGTAGTGTTAATATAATTTAAAAAATTGCCAGTTTCTCGATGCAATAAAACACCTCTTACTGTAGGGATTTTCTCCACTTCTCTCCCACTTTCTATATGCATCTCTCTGTAAGTAAAAATGTACTCCATACTAAATCTCCAGGCCATTCCATTTTTACAGCCATTACAAATGTAAACATTGCACAGGATGTTTCTGAACACAGAAATAAAAGAAAATCAGAAAAGAAGTCCTTGTGCAAGTCTAAGCTCCTCAAAAAATGTACCTTCTGTCCGCAGGCACACAAGCATTACAGAAAACATAGACTTTCCTGAGTAGCTAGAGTTGTAGAAATGCTGGGCTTTAAGGGATTTTCTTGTTCATACACTTTTAGCAAAACACCAGTGAAAATACGAAGGCTGCTCTGAAAGTAATGCCTCCTATTTTTATTATGTTGGCCCACAATGTCAGAGGCAGATGTTGGTGGTACAACAGTAAAGGCTGAACCCTCCTGCCAATATCCTATTACATTTTATTGCCTTGTGACAGCTGGCATCAGAGGAGGAGTCTGAGAAAATGGAGTCTGACATGGAAGAGCAGATGAAGCAAAAATGTGGAAATGAATTCCTCACTGCAGAAAAAAATGGCATTCACTGGCAGTCATTAATACTTGCTGAAAATGTATGGAGATCAAACAGTGGATGTGAGCACAGTGAAGTGGCAGGTGATGCAAGCAGAAGTGGCAATGGCAAAAATGCGTAATGTCTGCTGGTGCAGATTTTTCTAGTCCAGAATGTTATTGTGCTCTTTGTATCAGTTTCCATGGAAATCAATAGGAAACATTAATTTTATAATGACCTATATAGATGCAACACCCGTAAGAGTAGCATATTTGTTTTCCTTGAAAACCTTCATTGAAGGACCTTCTCAAGCCACCCTAGACAGATTGTTCCAATATTTTAAACGCATTTGTAATATTACATAATTTTTATCTTAAATAATCACACATTCCACATAACTTGTTTTCTATCCCAAGTGCTGTGGAAAACAGCTGATCACCATGTTTTGTTGTAAGAATTCTATTTCACAGAAAACTGTCCTTTGCATTTGTCAATATTGCTTTTTGCCAGCTAAGGCCAGCTTATTCAGTTTAATCATTCTGTTCTTATTGGGCACTCTGTATAGTTGAGATAAAGCCATGCAGTGGCCCAGTAGTACCAAACAATGGGGAATATATAGTTTTTAAGATTTGTTCTGGCAACCACATTGTACATACCACTGACTAATAGCTGGTTTGTTTTTCTATTGACCAACTCCCCCTACACAGATAAGTCCAGTTCCTCCCTTCAGATGAGTGCTGAAACCACTGAGTGCACAGATGTTTGTGACCTTTGCACATTTTAAGAACCTGCTCCACCAATCTCTCCCAATCATTTTAGATTTCTACGTCGCAGAAGAGAATTATATATCTTGCAGTAATTAATCTCTGCTTATTTTCCTTGTGTCTTGCAGCCTAGTGCTTTCACTATTAATACCCCTCAATTTTCTTGGTTTTTTTCCCTTGTTTTGTTTTGTTTTTTTTTTCCCTCTTTCCCTTTTGGTGCAGAGTACAGCAGCTTCAGATTCAGCTGTACTGGAAGCAGGGGGAGGCTATGTAAACTAAATCAATAGTGCTTAAATTTAATTAAGCAGTTGCTTCCGAAGCACTGACTCTATAACGTACATGCATCATGATACTGTTTCAACATGTATCATTGCTGTTTCAACGATAGTAATACAAACGTGTGAGTCTTCATTGTAAGCCTTTGGCAGTGTGATACTCTTCATCAGAGAGACAAAAGAATAGAAGAAAAATCATCCAGGAACATTGCAGTTGTCTTTGACCTTTATAGCTAAAATACCTTTCCAGACTTCCAAAGCATATACAAGCTTCTGATCCTTGAACATTTGATTTTCTCAAGGTGTTTGGCTGTCCTTGCTGAGAATTATCCCCGGAAAGGAGAGCAAGTTGTAGTCTAGGGATAACTGTCTTCAGCTTACTGGAAAAGGGAAGAGAAATATTCCTGTTTACAACAACCCTTTATACCCTAAGCAGAGGTGACTTCTTGAGATATTACAAGTATTGCTATCACTTTGGGAGAGTGCTTGGAGGAAGGAGGGCACTTGGATTCCCATGACATTTTGAATAATGCTCACATTAACTCAGGCTAGTACAGGCAGATGTCTCAGAGCCTCACACATACATCAAGCTACAAGTTTAAAGGAGGCAGCTATAGCTTTTTAATATATTCAGTTCTTTTATTTTAAAATGTATTTATTAAATTGTCTCCTTAGCTGATGATGTTTATTCCTATCTTTTTAATTCCTGAAAAAAATACTGAACATCTTGCATGGAACACATTCTGAATAAGGAAAGGGGAAAGGAAGTGAAGAGGGGGAAGAGAAGGAAAGATCTTTGTATAACATGAATGGGCAGTTATTTCAAACAACTCTGAAGTAATAAAATCGGATTTTAATATATTGTGTAATGTATATTCTACGGTATGGCAGATTTCCTAGAAAGATACCTGAAAAAAATTCAGATTACAGCCTCGTCACAGTGTCACAATGCTCTATTTTTGTGTGTTCCAAAATGATTGTCCTTCTTTTGTCGATGTTGCTTTTCTCTACATTGTGCTTACTCCATCTAACTCTACCTTAACACTGCTGCATTGTATAAGTGTGTGAAAAGACAAGGCAACTGACAGTGCCATTGACAGCTGGTGATGTTAACAACCTCCTCAACTCACAGAAAAACGGGGGAGAAATGGATCATGTTGTAAAATTTAATGTTAATTCTCACCAGAGGCTGTGTGAATATGTAGGTCACACTATAAGGTGTTTATACAAAATATCCTGAAGCAGTAATAATACCTGCTCTTGGGCACAATGCCTGCTTCTTGCAAGGAGTGATGACAGACTTCCCTCCTACCATCTCCCAGAAATTCAGTGATACAGAACAATAAATGCCACCCTGAAATGTTTACAAAAAGCCCATATGCATACTTGTCTTAAGCTCCTACAAAAAGAAATAAAAAATCGGAACTTTTTAGAGAAGTTTACACAAGCACAGCCAGAATTGCAGGCATTGCCATGACACTTTAAGTGGTATATAGCAGCTTTACCAAGGTGCATTACTAAGCAATGACTGACTAATTCCAAAGTCAGTATTTTTCAGTTTACAGATGTATAAATCTCCTTAGCAGTGTTCTGCTCCAAAAGCTCAGGCTTTTTTTGCTGTACTTACAAATATTTTGGACAGGCAATTTGTTTCTTCATAAAATATCCATCATGCTTAGAAATGCACTCCTGATAGTTCTTTCCCCTGAGGCTTTCTCGGCTTTACTCTGTTGTCTTCCTCTCCCCCATCACTTTTCTTGCCCTCCTTGATGTCCCCAGCTGACACATTATGTATTTCATAAGCCACAGGCTGACGTCTGTTCCCACAGAGCAACAAAAATTTAGCCTCAGGTCTCCCTAGCTCCAACAGTTAGTGACTACAACATGGTGCTTTGTCTCTCTTCCTCTCTCTGGCTTTTCCCACTTCACTTTTCAGCATCCCTCCTGCATCTGTTACCTTAGGCTGAAGGACAGTGCTTACAGCAGTGGAGCAAGCACAGCATTTACTGATCTTAAGGAATGCAAAATCATAATCGTACCCATTCAGACATAGTCAAAGGCAGGTGAAGACTGATGGATATCAGTTCAGTTTTTTCCTTATCACATGTCTTACAGAACAACTGTATCTCTAAGGCCTTCAGTCCTATTGTGCACATAGCCAGGGGAGAAAAGATTTTTTTATTTTATTTTTTTCTATAAATACTATGGCTACATTCTTGACTTGTACATCAAGGGTTTATCCTAAGTGTTTGCTTATATCATGGTGTGATGCTATTATTTTATATCTGGAATGACTGTTCTCTCCAAAAGTTCTCATATTTGAAGTTTAGGAATACACCAAATTCTGACTTAGCTCCTGTGCAATGTTGTGGCCCCATTCCTGTGAATGATTGCCTTAGAAGTAAGGGATCGCATACTTACATGTATCTGGCGCTTTTCTGATTCCAGTCTGATCAATCAGGTTTTACCTGATGTTTAAGCTTATTTCTTCATTGTTATACATGACCAAGCCTTGCTAAAGGATGATTTCTATTGTGCTAGAAATTGCTGGCAGTAGATTTTCTTCTGCTGTTGAACATACTGACAGTTATGCACAGCATTCAGTGGTAAAATCAAAATTAAAGTGGTTTCATTTTATAAACAGACAAGTGTGACTTTTCATGTATTGCTCATAATAATGTTGGAACACAGACAGTCAGAATATTCTCTGGAAATGAAAAAAAGAACCAACAAAACAGAAAGTCATAGAAAGTATAGTCTGAGAAATTTTTTGAGACAATGCTGTAAGTAAGTCAATACAAAATTATGCAGAAGGCTTTGGCACCAGAGACAAACAGTTTAAAAATAAAAAGGAAAAGTATGGTTTTCTTAGAGCTCTGGGGATGAGGAAAGTAATGTCTTGCAAGTTTTCTTTGTGATCAGTGAAAAGGAATTTCTGTATTTGTATGGAAGAGTTGCTACAGAATGTGATGGGTCACTCTTATTTCAGTTCTTGTCACTGCATCTCAGATCAGGTCTTTCACAACTGTTAGCCTGTCACGTGATCCTTCACATGGCCTTAGAAGCTAATGACAAAATTGTCCCTGTTTCATGTTTTATTTGATGTGGACATTTATGCCTGGAGATGTGGAATAATACAGATGGTTCATTCTTTGTCACAAAACATCTGCCAAGTGCTCCAACCTCATCTTCAGTCTCCATTGACGAGGCGAATTTTTAAGTTGTAACATTACTGGTACACTGCTGTTCATGAAACATGAGTATTTGTCTTTACTTGTGCACGCTTACAGAGACTAATAATCACCAAAGAACAGGAAAAAGCCTGGAAATATTATCCTTATGCCATGCTGACATCAACAAAAGTGCATTTGTTTTCAGAAAAGTAATACAGAAAGTCAGTAAAGGTTTAAGTTCTTTGGAGGTCATTGTACTTTGATTTTATCAGACATGGTCCCTCAGCTAAGCCTGAACTCAGTTGGTGTACACATTTGACAGATTTCTGGTGTAATGATCACAGACAGTACAATTACAATTACTAGATACACAATTTGTTCACTTAACTCAAGTTGCTACAAATACTGCTTTCTGCTTTGGAAGTCTGTAACTCTGTATTTGGTGTCTAAGCCAAAATCATTATTAATGTACATGTTTTCTACTTCCATCTAAAATTCAAATGCTTTCCTAGGTATCATGAAAGAAAACCACAACCAAATGTGCATATTAGGCAAAAGAAGGTGGCAAATCTTAAACAAGATACCTACCACTAAAAAAAATATTTATGTAAAATTATTAGAACTAGAGCATTCAAATTTTAATACTCATGTTTTATATGAAAGACATTGCAATTTTTACTTAAAATGTTACACCTATAGTCATTTTTCTTTGTGCATAAACAAAATTTAGGGAGAAATTTATTGCCAACATAAGTAGATACGAGACATTAAAACAATGAAGTGTAGATTATGTGATTTAAGTAATTGGAAACCTGCTTACTCATGGTGTTTCATTCAGTAAGATACTAGTTTGCCTTCTGCATCTAAAGAAATTAGCACAGATTATAGATGTAACTTGAACTATTCACGCACTTTAACCTGCTATATAATAAAAAGATATAAAGTAAAAAGATATAAAATAAAAAGATCATCAGTGATACTTGTTTGCTTATCCCTTAAATTTGGGAATGAGTGATATAGCATCTCAGAGGACATTGGTTTTGAGTTGCCTTTGCTGTATGCTGAAACTTTGGATGTTTCACAGTAGGGCAGCACAGCACATCCTCACTGTACTCTGTACTCTGACTATGCAAGTTACACTCCCAAATATATAGTAAGCCTTATTTGGTACTTCATCTTTGTCCTTGTTACTCCTGAATTCTGTAAAATTAATGAAAATGTTACTGCTGACATTGCTTGAATCAGAATTTTGCCCACTGTATTGAAGTCAGTGAGGACTGAGTATGAATGATCAGACAAAATCCTCAAATGTACTTTTAGTCCTTTAAAAGAAGTCTCTCTGGGACATACATTTTGCCCTCTAATATGTCCATTTTAAACTGTATCTTATGGTTCATTAAATACAGTATAGCCAGACAGTTAAAAGAGGTGATTCTCCTGCTAGATTTAGCATTGGTGCATCCTCATCTTGAATACTCTGTGCAATTGTGATCTCCACAATATTAAAAGGATGCTAAGGTATTTGAAAGCATCCAGAAGAGGGCAAAAAAGCTGGAAAAAGGGTTGGAAGACTGTTTGGAGAAAAGAAGGAGAGGAGATCACCTCTTTGCTGTCTGCAACTCCCTGAGGAGGGAAAATGGAGAGGGAGTTAATGGTCTCTTCTTCTGCTGGTTGATGACAGGACACTTGGAAATGGCACATAGGTGTGCCAAGGAGGTTCAGAATGGGCAGTCGGATAAATTTCTCCATTGTGAGGGTGGCCAGACCCTGGTACAGGTTTCCTAGTGAGAAGGTTAATCTACCATGCTTGTGAGCAATTTGGATAATGCTCTCAATAATATGCTCTAACTTTTGGTGAGTCCTGAAGAGCTGAACCAGTTTCACTAGTAGAACTTTCAAATCTCTTCCAACTGTACTATTCAATTTTAAACTTGTTACTAAGATATGAACATTGGAGATCTGCTGTGGGAAGACAAAACAATCCTGTAACCTGAACTTCCAGATTTGCCTGCATGAACATAATACTATCTTTGATCAATTCAGTAAGATTTTGAAAGGAACTTGGAAGTTCAATCCAATCATCTAGGAGGGAAAAAATAAAAAAATAAAAAAAAGTATGAAACAATAACAATAAAGTTTGAACTGTTTTTCTGTTTATATAAACAACAAACGAACTTCCTGGCACTATGTTTGTTTATTTTATAATTAATAACAGTCTTTAGAAACTGATTTGAATACAGATTCAGATGAAAAACAGTATAAAGTTTCAGAATTGGGAAACAGCTGTTTTAGGATGGAAGGATATACGAGCAACAAAATAATGAAAGATAAATTTTATCTATCCAGGTTTATTTTCATGACTCTACAGATGAAGCAACATGAAACTATATTGGTGGGTTAGAAATCTCATTTAAATACATTTGAATAACTTATTTCCTGCAGTCTGGATAAAATTAAGACAGTGTGTGTGTGGGCTGTATCAGTGAGATGTGTTCCCATTCAAAACACACATTTTTCATCAGTTTTTCCTTTCAATAATCCAATCATCACCTTTATAGTCCATTAAAAAAATGTTCAGAAGTGATAGGAAATTACTTTCATACATATCTTGGCTGCTGAGTTGTTCTGTTTCATTACTTGGCCCTGTAGATGACTGACAGCATTGTAATCAACTCCGGGCTGGATTTACTGGTTCAATGTCCTTTTCTTCATTAATTATTGAAAGGATTTTTTTTCTCCACTGTGAATAATTGCTGCTTGCTGCTCGGTCGCTGTGCTCACTGTGCGTCTGTTTGCATCTCTCAGGTAGCAGCAGTTGTGTGTTGAACTCAGAGTCAGGCATCACATGCACACACACAAGAGAAGATGAAGGAAAGTAACATAAAAGGATTACAGATCTGTTTGCAAGGGGGACAGAGAAGCTTTGCTGTTACCTGGGACTTCTCAGTCCTCTGTGCTCAGCAGTCAACCAGTTTTTTCAAGAGGTTCTTGTTTTGCAGATGCTTTAAGCTTTACTCTAAAAAAGAGAATTTTATATACATATTATTACCAGTGTTATTTGCCCTTTCATTCGAGAACTTGAAAATGTTTCTAAGAGATTCCTGCATGTACAAATAGCATAATAAAAAAATCTGTGCCCTTTAAGTGCCATGTATCCTGAACGTTTTTTCTAAAATATTCAGTGAATGCTAAAGAAAACCATGATCAGAGTTGTGTTCTGGAATGCATACTGACTGATCAGTTAAACACTGCTGGGTCAGGGACATGTTATTTCTTCCTTTCCCTTTCTGAGGCAGGGCTGGTTTAGTGCTGCTGTATCTAGGTGGTGTCTGAGTTAATTCACCAATTTCTTTGCCTTGATTCACATTATTATAACATTACACTAGTACATCTATTGTGTATCCAGGTCCTTTGGAAAACAATCTAAATATCTTATACATACCTGAAATTATTTTTGTAAACATGCTAAAGAATGCCAGAATCCCAATTCCTGCTTCAAAGAAATCCAACTGTATTCTTCATAACTACATATCTGTCTGGATTGGCACATTTCTAGTTTCTCTATGCACCAGTATCCTGCCTATGAAATAGGAGAAAATGCCATTTTTATTTACTTATTTATCTATTTATTTATTTATTTTCCTGTGAGTAGCCATCCAACAGAAAATTCCTTTTGAAGATAATTCTGACAACTTCAGAATTGTTATCCTTCTAATAAGGAATAAAAATTTAAAAAGAGATGAAAAAATGTTCAAAGTGTCTACTGGAAGCATCTGAATTTAATAAGCATTGATGCAACTTGATTTCCTGCTTCAGTATGAAAGTATTATTTTAAAAATTGAAGAAAAAAATCTATTATGTATTTCATGTTGAAACATGAATACTGTTAGATGTTCCAATTTTTAACGTAAAACAAAAATGGGAACAATATCAACATAAGCTTTTAAAATGTAATGTTTGGATAAATATTGTTGCTTGTTGTTTGTTTGTTTGTTTGTTTTTTAATTTTATTTTATGGAATCTTTTCCATCTATCTTTAATAAATGAATAGGGAGGTAGTAAAAAAAATTATCAAGCTTTTATCCTAACGTCTGCATATAGTTTCTGTTAATTATTGTCATAAAGACATAAGTGTGGGAGGAGCTTCTAGCATTACTGAATCCTTCTCATCCTCAACAGTGATCAGTTCTACAGTACATAAAATAAATTAACAACCTGAAAAGTTCTCATGGTATTACAGAGGAAGGGAAAGGATTGTTGCATAGAAATTCAGAAAAGAATACATTGTATTTGTTGCTAGGTACATTTTCTGTCCTCAGAAAACAAATGAACATAAGGAGATGATGATGATGATAACAACAACAACAACAACAACAACAACAATAATAATAATAATAATAATAATAATAATAATAATAATTTCTTTTCCATGGTGTTTGCAAGTGACTGATTGTGGGTATAAGGAAAAGCTGAAGTGTTTTGACACTACTGTGGAATTTGGTCAATGACTTCTAATCTTGTAGTACTTGGCTATAATAAAGTAATGCTGTTAGAAAGGTAGTGTTAGTGAAATGTTTTAGCTTAACCTGGCAAGTGACTAAGAACCACCCAACTGCATGCTTGTTACCTCACAGTGGGATGGGGAGACTATCTGAAAAGGAAAAAGTGTAAGAACTCATGTATTGAGATTTAGGCAGTTTAACAAAAGAAAAGAAAAAAAAAAAAAAGAAGAGAAAAGAAAAGAAAAAGAAAGAAAAGTGGAAAATACGTGCTGTACAATGGTACAATGTAATTGCTTCCCACCTGGAAATCCTTGAGTAATGGCAACCCCTAGCCAACTTCTCCCAGTTTTATTGCTGGGCTTGATGACAAATGGTATGGAATATTCCTCTCATCAAGCCATGACACAGGCCAAATGGACAAATGATGGGAACGTAAAATTCAGCTACAAGCTTATTGTAAGTGAGAAAAAAATAAATTTTCACCGGCACTGGAAAAAAGCAAACCCTTCATTGAAGTGTACACAGTGTAGTAAAACAGCTATTATACATGAAATTGTATCAATATGTCTTGCTGGACAATGTCAATACCAGCACTTGAAGAAGACTAATTTTACCAGTAAGATGTATTTTACCTTAAGCACTTCATTTAGCAGACTGGCAAACACAGTTCTGTATACTAATAATTAAATTTGATGTCTTTAGCCATTAAATGGTTTATCCGAAAACATATACAATATTTTGTCAGCCTAGAAGAACAAATATAGAAGGTAGTATCAGAAGTAAAACATTTCAGTTTCTTCATATACAGAATAATGTCAGTAATTTGCTCAAAAAATGAAGTCATGAGTGAATAAAACATCTATTTTCTCCCTTTCTCTCCCTTTCTCTCCTTCCCTCTCTCTTCCTCTCTTTCTTTTCTTAGAGGGAAACATTCTCTCTAAAATGAAGTGCTAGTTTTTCCACTTTGAGTTTCTTCACGGCCTATCTCCTAAATAACTTAAAAATTAACTTAGATATATAACAGAACAGCAGAGAGTGAGCATAATAAATGAGGAAACTTTCCTAATCTATGTCTTCTCGGTGCTCCAAAAGTCACATATTTTTTTTTGAAAGTACCTAAACTGTAATCAGTAACATATGTTTGACCTTGAGCTAATTAGTGCATGTGATAGCTTCATACAAAAAAAATATATTATCTTTGAGAATCTTTACTAATTAATTTCTTAATCAATTTCAACACATAAGAAGGCTATTTCTATTGGAACAGTGCATTGGGAACTGGGAAGCATCAAGACACGGCTGGTGTTTGGAGACACAGCTGCAGAAACTGCATTTGGAAAAGAGAAGAAAAAGCCTATACTTCATTTCAGAACAATATGAGGTAGAAGCTATTATTTTGTGTAGATTTTAGCTCTAGTACAAAGCCAGAAAGTTGCACTGAAAATTTCTTTGACAGCAGGGGGGAATGCAAAAATGCTTTCTGTCCGTGTCTGTACAAGCTGTGTTGCTTTCAATATTAAAAACTCCTTCAGCATGAGAGAAAGCTTTTCAGCTTCTAGAATTAGGACCATGGAGATTGTGGGTAGAATAATGCTAATTATTTTTTCTTACAGACAGTGAAAGAAACCAGACATTTGCACAGCACAGCTAATCACATCCCAAAGGTAGGTTTATTGGAATAACCATCCAGTATATCACATTTTCTCCCACCTTTCCACAAAAGGTGGCAAGGGCAACATACTCAGACATAAACTTTTTAGTTGCTGTAGGCAAAATTAATGAACTGCAATCCACCCTTGAAGACAAGACTTAGCAGAGAGTCCTAGAAATGTCCTATTGAAAATAAAACCAAAACCAGTTTATTATTTCTACTCTGTATTTACACTTTTGCTATAGAACAAGAATACCCAGAATCTTTCAGTATCCTTGAAACATTTTAAAAATGCATGCCGTGAGTACACTATAATACTCACTGTCAATGGACTTGGAATTCAAATTTCTTTTTCAAGTTTAAACAGTTTTATCTTCTAGTTCTATCTACTTCATTTCTAGTTTTTTTTTTCAAATACCATTGATTCTACCTTCAAGTATCTAGAACTGTGGAAACATAAATCTTGACATGATGTTAGAGATCATATTTTAATCTCTCTCCCCATGTCAGGGGGTAGGAAGTAGATGATCTTTAAGGTCTCTCACAACCCAAGACTCCTACAATATGAAATGGAATATGTGTATCTTATATTTTCCATCACATGCTTTTCAACAAACATCCACTCAAATTCTACAGAATCCTCAAGCAATTTCTTCCAGTGTATTATTTCCTGTCATAAGAATGTTTCTTATATTTTTATTTTTATTTTTGTATACTGAACTAATTATTTCTTTTATCCTTTCTGCATGTACAAAACAATGAATCACCATCATTTTTATAAAACTACCTTTTATGTTGATGATAGTCACCCTGTCTTGGTCCCTGTCTTCTCTCCTGAGATAATAAGAAACCCATTTTTTCAACCTTTCCCTGTAAACCATGTCTTCTAAACTTCTGTTGTTTCTCCTTCAGACTTTTGAGGCTACATATGTCTTCTACTATAATGCTTAAAATTATACAGTAACTTTCTGGAACATTGGAAGTGAACTTTAATAATTATTTCCCATATCTTACTTCTCACATGCTCTTAATGAATACCAGAATGAAACTCACCAGTTATGAATTATCATGTCTCTGTTGACTTTCGTTCTTCTCAGAATGTACTATCATTCCTAGGTCTCTCCTGGCACACTGCTGCCTTGTGAATTATTCTGCATTTTGTAGTTACACATTTGATTTCTTTTTCTTGGGTGCAGTGCTTTTTATTTCTCATTATTGAATTTCACCCTGTTGGATTTCATCTTATTTCCCCTGTTTCTCAAAATCATTTTGAATTTTGATACTACCTTGTAGGTTGCTCGTGACCTCCCTCCTGGCCCTAGCTGAATTCATCAGTGCCTCAAAGATTAGAAAAGAAACTGATAATATTTCTGAGCTAATCAGTGTGTGAATAATGAAAACCTTAAAGCAATGGCACAGTGTAGTGTGCCAACACAAATTAGTTGGGAATAAATACTTTGTGGGCAGTTGTCAGGTAGGGGTTCAGTATCTGCATGATGTTTCTCCAGTTCTGTTCTGCCTAGAAATATGCAGTATCTTTTTAAGAAAATGATATTACAGACAAAGAAAAATTAATATTTTCTACTTCTTAATCTTATGTGTGTGGGATGAGAACCTCTGTCAGGCTTCCTTGTGCCACTGTGATAAATATGTCTCATCTGGGATAGGAAATCACTTGGATTATCATGTGAAGGGGCTGATGTGTGTAGGTCTCACATCAAAGAAAGAATAGCATATTGTCTAAGGTAAAGAGGCCTGAAAACTGTGAAAGAGTACATAATTTAATTATAATAGCAAGGTAACCAACATGCATAAGGGATCTGTGAGCAACGTAATCTGCACAGGACACCTTCCATATTGTGTGAAGGATGCAAACCTTCCTGCTACATTGTAAGATTTAGATCTTGAGAGACAGTGCTGCTAGTAAACAGTTTCTATATATGAATTTAAGATAGTCATAACTCATTAAAAAGTGCATGCTGTCTAAATGAAGATGACTCCAGTCTGAGAATGCCTGTAAAAGAGATAAAAAGTTTATTAAATTTGTGTAAATCTGTAAGTAATACTTTTTGCATTCATGGATTGTATTCTGCATTGGTAACAGTGGTTCAGGTTATCTGGTGCATCTAAGAACCAGAACTTAGAATACTGGTGTAATTCATTTATTGACAGAATGTACAAACCCTGGAAGGGAAATTCAAAATTTAAAAACAAAAACCAACCAACCAAACAAAAAAACAAAGCTAAAAATATCAATAAATCTCTTTTCTATTCCTTCCTCTAAAATACTAAAACAAATACAGAATTGATCAGAAACCACTGTGTAGATATGCAGGAAACCATTTCAAGTACCTCCATAGCTCAGCAATGAACTGTAAAGTGTGGTGTGAAGATAGTTTTTTATTCAGCAAATACGATACCCATATTGTTGAGTGGCTTAGAGTAGTAATGCTCTTTGCAATGTCTTTGTGAGAATCTGAAGGTCATAACATTCAGATGCTCAGGCATGTCACAGCAGATTGTATTTGCAACATAAATGGTGAGAATAACAAGAAGATTAATTTATTTTTATGTATCTATTACAGATTCATATCTATGTACTTGAGCTCATAATCTAGCCCATTGACTTGTGAGTTCATTTATGAAGCATTGTTTGAATTTGATTGTATCTACCACAATAGCTCTTAAAAAAAAAAAAAAAAAAAGTCTTCAATTCATCCTTCTTTCATTTCAAATTCCATTAAAAATATGAATAAAAAATAATACCATTATTGCTTAAATAAATAAATTCTTACTGCATTTCCATGCTTCTATCTCTATCATCCTGTCCATGCACAGCATACAGTAGGTTAAAATAAATTTATTTTCACAGATGTTGGTGTTGCTATTAAAAAGTATGGTTGAGTGACTCCTAGCACAGCAATTGAACTAGGGCTAAGTGTTTGATGTCTGCAGTCATGCTGTTTATGACAGTGGATCCATTCCAGCTGTCGATATCCTGCGTCATAAAGACCTGTTACAGTGTTTCATTACTGTTATTATAAGAAAGTTTTTATGATAAGAGTAGTGAAGGACTGGAACAGGTTGTCCAGAGATGCTGTGGATGCTCCAACCCTGAATACTCTGAGTTCAAGATCAGACTGGACGGGAGTTTGGGGGAATTAGGCTAGATGGTCTTTGAAGGTCTCTTCCAACTCCAACAATTCCAACTTCCAACAATTTTATAATTCTATGACAAAAACATGCTGTGGTAGAAATGCTTAAATTATGCGGTGCAAAGATTTGTGGATTTTACAGCCTTTTGTGCCTTCAGTTCAGTGTCTCAATGAGAAGCAAGTATCATTAGTGTGAGCTGAGTTCACAGTGTATATCACCACAGTCACATAGAAGCCCAATGCTAGACTAAAATTTCCCATCATTTTGTGGTTATTAGTTCAAATCCAGCAGCCAAAGAGACAAAATAAATAGAATCCTAGAATCAAAGAATTGCTCAGGTTGGAAAAGACCTTAAAGACCATCGAGTCCAACCATAACCTAAGCTCAAGTCTGTATTAAATTTTGTATGTATTAATAGAAACTCCACTCAAAGTCCAGATAAAATTAAATTTCTAGAAAAATACATTACTTACAGTCAAAATATCCAGCCCAGAGCAGAGTGTTTCATACATGAGATGTTTTGCCCTAAGCCCATTCCCAGCCAACAGATTTTTCTCCATGAAATTGTGTTTCTGCCTAGTAATTGAACAGTTAAACAGCTGTGAACCATGAGCAATCCCCAACCTAACTGTAAAAGTTCTGGTATGGATATGGTACATAAAGCAAAATGAATTTGAATTAAGCCATTACTGGAGAAGTTACCTCACTTTCTCACCTGGGTTGCTGCAAAATGCACGTGGTGTTGTTATCATGGGACTGTAATGAATTACGACAAGCACAAGAGAAAGTTGCTCCCAGATGCTGGAGAGTCATCTGCCTTAATTACCATTTTTGATGGAAGCCTCTTAGCAGCACTTACGATCGCTTTAATTGAAACTTGTGGAAATAACATTCATTTGTCAGAAAAACAAAGGATTGGTTTGGTTTATAACCCTGTTGTGTCTAGAATAACCACAATTGTACAGCCTACTGACAAAGTATGCATCTTCAGTGAGTGCTAGAGAACAGAGGGTATGCTGTTAAAACAAAACCAAACTTAAATGCACTCTTTATTATGCTCAAGGGTTTTTAAAATCTGATATTTCCCCATTTCTTCCAAATCAGTGTACTGCTAGCAAGTTCACTTTGTAAGTCGAGTTCATGGGAGTAATGTAGTTAATTGCACATAAGAATAAATTTCCAGCAAACTGTAAATGACATTAGATGATAGTGATATCAAAACTCTAACATTTGAATTTTGGACAGCGGTTAATATAATCTAACTCAGTGGCCATAGACCTTTCCAATACGTCCAAGGGGAAATATGTAGCTTCAAGTGTTTCATAAATGAAATTGTAAATATCTTTAGAGCAGCCATTCTGAGAAAGAATTGCATTCTTCTGGCCTTTTGTGCTTTGGAAGTTCATATTTTGATTTCCTTTTTTCTTGATATAGCAATATATTTATCTATGTGCTGTATCAGGTTAGCTTCCAAACAAAATTTAAAAATTGTTCCATCTCATATTTTCTTCCTGGAGCAAAATAACATCATTCTCCTCTAATTCTCCTTTCAAGACATTAGAGAAAAATAGTTTAAAAATCTGAGTCTACAATGATTTTACCAAAATTAAAATTTTAAGACAGACAGCCAAAACACAATGAATGACTTCAGAGGACTCAGTGTGTGCCACCAATTGCAGTACTATAATGTACAGTGGCAAACTGAGCATAACAAAACTTCTCACTTATTTTTCATGGCACAATTCAGTACTCTTAGGTTTTGTTGTAATTACAATACTTATTATTTTAAAAATATTTGAAGAACACATATTTTCCTTTAAAAATCTTGCATTTCTCACTTTCAGATCTAGTTACTTTCTTAGAATCCTAATTGCTAACAAAATACCTAATTAATAATTTAGAAGCCCATAAAAAGATAGGCAACGTAGTAGCATTAATTGCGCCTCTTAATGCCCTTCCTCAAATGGCAAACGTAAGCATTTTGTGACATTTTAGGTGTCCCTACAGCTGTTGCTCCAGAAAAGTGTGGTTTTCCCTAGATCCACCGGAACATTTTCAAAGCTCACAATAATGTCTTGGATACCCTAAAGATTCTCAGATTGCCCAACACACACAAGGCAGGTGATTAATAAAGGTTCTGGTTTAAAACTGTTTAGAAAACTATTCACAATTCTCAATATTATGTGTTTATGTATTCCTACATTTCTTCAGATACACCACTAATAAGGACAAGAGATCTTTAAATGTTAACTATCAAATCCTAGATACCTAAATTGCATTTGGAGAGCTACACAGGGACGCTTATATCTGGGTGTCTTAAAGTGGGAGCTGAATCTCACTCTAAATGGCAGATGCTGACTTCAGTAAGGTTTTTCATACTTTCTCCCATTAATCAAAGAAAGAAAAGAAGCTAATAATTAATAAGATTAAATAGGTAACTTATGAAATATCCATTAACAAAGTGGGTTGAGGAACAGGCTAGGAATATATTTGTTAGAAATGTGTTGAAGTAGTGCTATTGTTGCTGTTATGACCTTAGAGCAGGACAAACTCGTGTAGGGATAGGTAATATTTCTCTTGACCATACCATATTCCATGGCTAGAAAACTGTAAATCCAGAAAGTTTCTTGTTTATGTGTTCCTTGATGATAATCATGGTGACAGTATTGCACAGGATGTTATAGAACTGCTTTGATTTGCTTTTTGTGAGAGCCCTTCTTTGTTTTCTGGCTCAAAGCTTGCTTCCTGAGGTATTTCTTGTGATAAGACTCACTGATTTATGAAGGAGGCAAGTGATGGGTGCTACTGTGTGACAATCAACATCACTTTGTGGGCATTTGAAAGCACCTTCCTTCAGAGCTGTTTGCCTCTGGAAGAGAGTGCTCAGGATTGTTTACGGGCAGAAGATCTGGCCTGGGACTAAGTAGCTCCAGCTTGGTATGGGGAAATTAGGGAATGATACCATCGTGTCCTGTGAAAAACAGGATGCAGATGGGCATCCCGGCTCCCTGTTATCTGCTGGCAAGGCCTGGGAGATGGGAACAAAGGCTGAGATCCCAGAGCCAGAAGTTTCCACTCCAAGGAGAGCTGACTCAGCTACTTTGGATTCAAGCTGTCATCACAAAGAGAGCTGACTCGACCATTTTGGACTTATAAATAAGTTGGTACTACATTGGAAATTGTTGTCATGGTCACCATCATCACCAACGAAACAACAACGCCTGACCACCCACCACTACTGAATATCAGAGACTGAACTACAATCCTTGCTGGATCCATGGTGGTGACTATCTCCCTCTTGCTTCCTACAAAGACTCCTTGCTTCTATTTCCTATCTTTACTATCGCCTGCCTTTCCTCCCCCATCACCCTACATCATAATAGTGTGCATCCTCCCCTTCCCCATCTCCCTGATTAAGATTTGTAATAAACTGGTCGGACCAACACTTGAACCGTTGTTTATTAATCTCATGCTGAGTATACATATATTGAAGAACCTTGCCTCCCTCCTATAAATTGGAGCAAGACACTTTGGTTTTGTTTGTGTGATATTTAACAAAGCAGCAACTCTAGAACTAGCTTTCATCTCTTCAAGGACTTTTATTTCAGGATTTGTATCACAAATGTGAAGAGCTTGGTGCTTAAGAAATATGTTTCATTTGTTTGAACAACAAACTGTATCTCTCCAGATCTCTGGAGGTAATTTAGTAACACACACTTTAAGAACCTAATTTCTGCTTGGGCTTCACTGAAACATGTAAATACCGTTTTGTAACTTGCCTTTAGCTCATTATACATTTGACTGCAAATTTGTGAAAGAGAAGGTTTTGCTTTTTCTTAATTAGGTTCATAGAACTTCAGTCTAATTTAAGCTTATCTTTAAAAAATGATATAGTACCCAAGTGATTTAAACTAATGGTTCAGTTTGTTGTGTAAATGTGGTATGCAAATGACCCACTTATAAAAGTTCTACCTTAAAAAGAGTATCTCATGTGGATGAAGAAATGGAAAAGCTGAGCTAGTGAAGTTTTAATGTTTTCCTGTTTTTATGTATTATTTACATTATTATGGTGTCAGCAATACACTCTGTGTTGTATGATCTGCTGCAGTTCAGTGAATTGAAAATTACAGATATGATTCAGACCTGTTTCCCCAAAACCTTACCATTTCTCTGCATCATGGTTAAAGGAACTGCATCCTACCTTATTCAACCTCAACCTTAACCCTCTAAGTAGAGCAGCAGATTTTCCTTTTGTATTCCTCTCTATTCAGTCAAAACTGTCTTATCCTCACCTACATCTCTCTGCATACTATCTAGATAAGCTGAGAAGTTGTTAGTAAATCCCAGCACTTTTACTTCTCAATAGCAGTAGACTGACTTCTTGTAACCATCTTCCTATTATTCTGTTGTTGCAAGAAGAATATTATTTTCTTGCCATTAAATGCAAGCAGGATCATGCAACCCTATCAGTCAAACTTGTCTTCTTCTACCAAGGGAAGCGAAGCTTCTGCCATGGAGAAGACGAGGAGGAAAGGAATAGGAAACTGGATAAGTGACAGCTGGGAATAAGTGACATCAGTTGTTACTACTGCTGGGACTAATCACTGCTTCCCAGAAGTTATTATCTCCTGTTCATCACCATAGGAATCATTTTGGCTGTCAGAGGCAGCCTGAGACATACATATATGGGAGACAGCAGTGATCTATTTTGGCAAAGTTTGTTGCTGCATTGTGAATGTCCAACACTTGCAATATCAAAAGCATTGGGCTGCACAGAAACATACATCAGGTCAACTTACAGAATGATAGCTGGCCTGTGTTTGCGTTCACTGTCACTTGCTCCAGAGAGCAATTTGATCTGTTCATGTTGGTTAATATCTGATGAAAATGGGTATAAACAGGGCTGGCAGAGTGTGGGTTGAGGCTGTGACAACCATTCCCCAATTTCATGGGAAGGCACTTTAGGAAAGTTGTCTAGGCATTGCATGAATACTACTGACGAGCACTGTAATAGACTGGTGCTCACTAAAGAATTGATCAGTTAATGAATGTGCTTGAGGAGAATGAAAATGTAACTTTTTGTTTCTTAATAAAGGACTCTCCATTAACAGAGATCACAGACACTCGTTACACATAAATAAGTGCAGTTTGAGTCTTTGAGTGTTAAAGAATGTGACATATTCATATGAGAAGCATATTGTGCTCTTTGTCCTGCCTATAACTTCTCCCTAGCATCCACCAAAATCATTCTTAATGCAGCTATTTCTATTATACTGACTGTTTTTACTGATTGGGAATGAATTGTTGGCTAATATCTGTGCCAGAACTGGTAGGATGCATGTGTTCTGAAACCCAGATCAAGCTGCCACAGTCTCTCCTTTTCATTATGTCTTGAAGTGATCTGGGACTATTTGCTCTGATACATGCTGTCCATTTGACACCGTGACTTATCGTTATCCATAGGAGCAAGAGATTGGTATTGATCAAACATGACTTTTGTGCCTTTGGTTGTAAAATCTGATTTATCACCTTGGCTTTGACAATGCCTTATTTAAAACCCCTTGCAAATCTGATATTTATATCCATAATACAAAAAGCATTTAAACTGAAGAAGATGCATTAAGCCGTAAAACTACAAAATATCTTAAAGTAGACATTGCGAAACATGGGCTCACTGCTTAAATTCTTACAAGTGTGTGGAGAAATCAATCCTAAACTAAATCCACATGTAATTATTTCTGCCTCATATTTTCTGCTTTGGAAAACAGCTGTGCATTTATGCTCCTAGGGCATGCTGAAGAACTGATTAGGCATATCCATACTACTTTTGAAGTACTGATTTTGGGGCAATCCTGTTTCTGGGTAAAAACACACAGGCATGTTTTCTACCTTCAGTGCTGTGGGTATTCAGCTCTCAGTTCCTCCCATTACTCCATCCATCCTGGGACAACAGGAAGAAAAGACTCTCCCTTGAGGGGTTTGATTGATTTCATGAGAGTTCATACTAGGATTCCACAGAGTTTTGTGAAAGCATTTATTTTGGTGTCTTGTTTAGTGCTGTGTATGTAAGACCTTACAGAAAATCAGAGTATTGATTTGGGAACAATATGACTCCAAATTGACAATTGTTTGAAGCATTTGATTTTGTCCTCTTTATTATTTAATTAATTATGACTTTGCCCCAAACTATAGATGTGCTCAGATTTGCAGAAAAAAAAGACCCCTCACTTTTAGATTGAAAAAAAAGGTAAATTCCACTGAGGCTCTTACTCTGAGTTTTATAGGCTTTTATATTCCATGTATTCTCAAACATCTTTGTTCCTTTTCAGTGGCATAGTCTTCCCTTTTAATTTAAGCTTGATCTAACGAAAATAAACTGCAAACAGTGCAATTAGTTTAATTGAAATCCTTTTCCCAAGTAATAATGAAATAATTTGTGATTTGCTTTGCACTTTAGGCAAGGAGTTCATTTCTTTGTCTCTATAGCTGTGCCCAAGCATAACAGCAGTTACCCACAAAGGACAGAACCATCTTTATTGCAGTCATTATATACTTCCTGAGCTCTTTCAGAGTACAAATCTCGCTGAAACTTTCTACAGTTCATCTATTCTACCTAGCTATCCTATTAATAATACTCCACATGATGTATGCAGCTGAGAGTCAACAGTAAAAGACAAATCAAGTTATTTGGCCTGCTGTCTTCACTCCTAGATGTGCAATCAGATTGGGTGTCCTCACTAAGCATATGGGAAACTAGTACCCAGGGCTTAGTGCAGGAATAGATATTAATTACCCTGAGTAATCTCATCTGGAACCTACACATCCTCTACCAATGGCCCAGGAACAATGGCAAACTCTCAGCCCTTGTTTCTTGACTGGATTTCCATCTGACCAGACTCTCCTTTGAATGTGTCAGATGCTCACTGGACTACTTCAGACTTGTTGCTATCATCAACTCTGCCCTGCTCAGATGTAACAGGACTGTGGATATTTGATGAAAATGTTCATGTAGTAGGCACCCACAGATCCTGGGTCATCTTCCTCTTAGATCAGCCCTATTTTTGTGGTTCCTTACATGTTAGTGTGCCTACCCTGAGAAGATTCTTCAAATAACTGTATTCTTCAGTTGGAGACTCATTAGCTGCCCAAGGTAAAACAAATCTTGACTGAGTTTCTGGATGATTCCACTTCAAGCATGCTTTACTAGCCCAGCTCTGGAAGATATTTCTTTTATTTAAACTCTTTCCATTGGGGTAAAAAAAGCAAAAATCAAACATAGCAAAGACAAGTTTTTTTTCCTGCTGTTTACTATGAATCAAAGCAATATATTATTATTAGGAGTGCTTTAATTGGATTTATAAAGACTAAAGCATAAACAGAAAGTGCTATTTTCAAGGGGGAGTGATAACAGAAAGGCCTCTTAAGTGCTAGAAGTGTCAACAACCTTAGAATGCAGAAATGATGGAAAAACATATTTGATGGATGATCCTGAGTGAGGATTTACTTTTCCAGAGTTTTGACAGCCCAGGCAAACAAAGCTTGATCCCACAGGAGACAGGTTGTCCATAACACAATGCACAGTGCTACATAGCTTCC
The DNA here is from genome assembly GCF_054131305.1 of Coturnix japonica. Lineage (NCBI taxonomy): Eukaryota > Metazoa > Chordata > Aves > Galliformes > Phasianidae > Coturnix > Coturnix japonica. The sequence continues at coordinate 6,967,345 of NC_140663.1, forward strand.
ACTAGAGGAAACTGAGAGAAGCAATTGTTCGGGCTATTGAGTTCCAGTACACCTTGCAGAAAGTCTAGTCCTCTAGAAAAGAGTAGTTATAATGAGAAAAGATGAAAGGTGTATGAATTTTTTTATTCTGCAGGAAGGATTGGAATATGAGAACAACCTACACAACCATGAATAAGATGAAGTGACTGCATACAGAGTGTTTCTCTACTCATGAAAGCAAGGCATCCACTGAAATAATTGGGTAATAGATTTGTAAAATATATTAGATCCTAGATAAGTTAGGTGCCACTTGTAAATTTCTTGAATTTTATTGGTGGGTTCCTCTATGGGAAGATCTTGAGAAATCTGCATTATTTTCCATGATGATATTTTTGCATGATTTCCTTAAGTTTGTGATATTGTTTACTCCAGACACAAACAATAGGTCAGGGAATCCTGAACTAAGAAGTTCGTTCATCTACTCTATAAGAGGAAGAGAATAATGCAAAAATTAAGTATGGAAAATATGAGAGGGTTCAAAATTATTCTTAATTACTGCATCAGAATCAAGGAATTAGCACACAGAGGTAACCACAGGAACATGAGGAAAATTAAGTAATAGAAGGATTTAAATATTCACCCTAAAACACAAGGATAATCTTGACAAGTACCAGGTGTATAAGATTCTGTTTTGGTACTTACCACTCAGGTTCACCCGTTTTGCAGATTTTGCCCTACCACTACTCTGTACTATGATTCATAAAGCAGAAGATTTCAAATTAAAAGCAGAGGAAATATGTTTTTTTTTTCAAATGTTTTTAATATTCTTCTCACAGTGATCAGCAAACCCATGAAAATTGTATATATATATATATATATATATATATATATCTCAGGGTTCAAAAAACAACTGAATGTTCATGTAAATAATAAGAATCATGTGGGATGGCTATATGCCATCAACTTACTGGCAACTTTAACAAGGAATTATCTTGTGAGCTTCCTATTATCTCTCCTTGAGACACCTGAAATTTTCTACTGGATGAGAGAAAATATTCACTTGGCCCAGTATGACAATTCCTACGTTCCTAACAGTCTAATATGTTACAAATGTTTTATCAACTCCATATATGGCTTGCTTTTTGAGGTCTTCCCTTGCTTTTATTGTCCCCGACAATGTAGCTACTCTTCAAAAAGCCAAGAAAAAGATGATAAGTTCAAGCATTTGATGTGTCCTTTTCACTGTCTCAACTTGATTGCTTCAGATTTTCTGTATGAACATCTTGAGCTGGAAGCTGTCAATACATGTTCTGATTTTAGTAACAGCAGAGAATACAAAAGCTACACATATCTTGAGATTAACGTGACTGTTAGTAATGGAAAAATAATGAGTTATTTAAACCTAAGTCCCCTTTCCTAATACATTCTCCATTTTCAATTACACTTTTCATTTTTGTCTCCAGTTTATCCTAGTTCAATACAGACTTACATCCATTTAGAATGTGTAAATCTATCCTCAAAATTTGAGATTTACCTGTCCCTTCCCTCTATTTTGCTTAACTGACAGTTGAATTGATTGACAACTCACTCTACACATAGAGCTCACAAGGCCATAGTGCAAATTCTTCCAGTCTGTCCCTTTCTGTGCACTCCTTTTTGTAGAGATGAATTCTAAGGACTGTTTTTTGTTGTTCATCTGATGCATTCTGCAGGGAATGATTAATCGTGCATCAAACACACGCAGAGCTTTCTTGTTTCCTTAAACCCTTGCTGGACATTGTTAAATTCATCTAAAACTAGCGAGCTCAAAGAGAATTATAAATACTTCAAAACAGCCAAGTCTTCTGTGCTCTAACAGATGCAACACATAATCTGGTGCTTTGCTCAGCTAGAAGAAGGAAAGGAGGCTCTGCAGTTCACAGAGATAAACAGGAAACAAACCAAACACAAATTGAGAGGTTGACATCTAATTTTTCAAAGCCAGCAAAAAGTTTTGAATTCTGGACATGTATATACATTTTGTATACTACAACAGGTGAACTCAGCTTCTGTTGTATCACTGACTCTCAGAAGAGAAATGAGCATATATATTTCTGCTCTGTGATAAGTAGACTGGGAGTCAGCATGAGGTGGTGCCACTATAAACTTAAAAGTCAGAGTGGAGGCAGAGACTACCGTCTGTTGTAAACCTGTTCTGTTCCACAGATAGCAGCATTGTCAAATAGGTAATTGCTAAGAGCTATTAGTGAATAACTTCTGGGTTATTACTGTTTGTAGTATAAGATTGTCAGGGACTGAAAAACAAAATTCAGAAGGGAGTCTAAATATGTCTTCTTTGGTGTGCTGTAATTGCCAGGCATATATAATGACAAAGTTTCATTCAAATTTGAAGACTGATTTTTAGGGAAATGTAAATAAACAGGAAAGGTCTTTACCTTTAGCTTTCTAATCAAAGTGATTTATTGCTTAAATTTCTTCCCTTTTACAGAGAGCATTATTTATTTTCTTTCTGTTCTGGTTATGGACAGATACATTTAAAAGAACTTTTAAAACTTTGAAGAAATTTTATTTTCTCTTTCAAATAACAAAATGTAACACATAATCTAGAGTTTATAAAGAAAAGAAAGCAAATGAGGATCAAAAAGGCTGTTCACGGTGTGGTCATAATGTGATTTCATCTGACAGGAATCATCTGTCACATATTATTGCAGACAGAATCTGTGCACTGCAACTAGTGCTGCTGAGCATTTTCTTCTTTATGTGTATATACATTATCATTATATGATAATAAGGCAACAAGATAACAGAGCAAGTATCCCCAGCAATAACATTATTGTATACTTCTGTCTAAATATATGTGACATTACACACTTGAATTCACTGTGCCTAATGAACAATCCAAGTTGCTCCTAAGGACTCAGAATAATTATATGGCTGTGTCCTTGGATAACAGCACTTTCAACAAATACACAGATTATGAATGCCCACAGTTTAACAATGAGCTTTAGGGAGCATACTGTAAATGGCACTGAAAATCACGTTTAACAAAGATTTATTTTTTTTAATTACGTTTTTTCTTTTTTCCTTTAAAAAGCCCTTGTGTCTTTTATGGTGTGTGTGTTTATGATTATGATAAATAATTTCAAAGAGAAATACATCTCCTTATATCTTATGCCCCAATATCCATTGCTGGTAGCAGCCCTCTAGGAGTTGATTTTACTTAGTAAGCACACTAGCAAATCTCACTCCAGAATGATAATTATTTCATGATATTACAGCTTTAATGCAACAAATACCACACAGCACCTGCATTAAGAGCACAGAAGCAATTCAGCTTTTAACACGTACAGTGAAGGCCATTACTGCTGTACCTGAGCTCTGCAGATGTTCATGTTCATGCCTACATTTTTTTTGAGTTGCCTATTTTTGTTGTTGCTGTTGCTGTTCTGTTGCTGGTGTTCTGAATGCATAGTGAATGTCCTAAGCTCAGCCGTGGTATACACAGTTTCAGTTTAACTTTCTACATTCTATACCTTTCTATAAGGTATAGAATCATAGAATGTCTTGGGTTGGAAGGAACCTCAAAATCATCAAGTTCCAAACCCTTGCAGTGTTGACAGGTGCTAAATCAAGAACTAGATCAGGTTCCCCTGAGCCCCATCCAACCTGGCCTTGTACAATGCCAGGTGTGGGACATCCATTATCTCTCTGAGCAGACTATGCCAGTGCCTCACCACCCTCTCTATGAAAAACTTCCCCAACATCAAATCTAAATCTCCCCACCTTTAGTTTAAAATCATTTCTTACTGTCCCATCAAGGTGATATGTATGTGATGTATATCCAGAAATTTAGCATTTTTTGTTAATGTTCTAAGGTGAATATGTTGTTTGAAGTGATACAGAATAGTAAAATAGATATAATTTTCCTTAGTGGTGGCTTTGAATGGTGTCATGGTTTTGTAATTTTGTAATTTTCCTATCAGTATTCCACATCATAACATCATGTAAAACATGGATACTTTTATTGAATGTGCAGTTCACAAAAGAAGACTACATATCCCAGAGAACATCATAGTCAGGAATATGTCACGGGACCAGGACGCTACGTAATCTTGTTCCCAGGCTGGAGTTCTCTCTCTCTCGGACTCTCAGAGAGTGAGAAGCATTCCAGCCGTGTCGCCTAGAGTTCACAGTAGGCCTCTCAGTTTTCGGGTACTCTCTGTTTCATTCGATTTATTAGCCTCAATTATATTATATTGTGTTATCTTGTATTCCAATATCATATTTAGTAAAATAAGTTTTTCCTCCTTAGATTGCCACTGTTTTTATCCCATTTCCCTTTTTTCTCTCCTTTCCAGGCCCTGGGGGCCCTATGGGGTGGCTCCCCCCTGTCACGGGCATAAGTAAATCTAGGTAACTCATGACAAATGGACACATTTTCACTGTCCACTTAAACTGAGGTTAATTGGTCAGATTTCATCTCAGGCTGACAGCAGGGAGCAGGAGCTAAAAACTTCAGTTATCTTCTCTTATAGTATGGGTGATAATACATATCTAGATTTAGCATTACTGCATCCTTGTTGTGGGTAAGTATTCCTCACACTCTCTCATGCAGAGATGAAGAGTAGATAAGACTAGGTACAAGTGATGAAAAATCCAGATTTGGGGAAAAGGCTATGCTAGTGGGTAGAGCATGAACAGAAGGAAGGGATGCCACTGGTAATGAAGATGTGTTTGGAAAGGATCAAGCTCCTCCAAAATGCTATGTGGAGATTTTACATTGTTTCCATCTAGGAACCTTTGGGATAACCAGCAAACCAGAGCAAATCAGAATCAGTTCTAGTATTCATCCCTCAAATTCCCTACAGATGAGTAATGTAAATATTTCATCATGTCAGCCCCATAATGGTCATGGGATCCATGTATGTCAGGCACTGTGAAATTATGACAGTTGGTATATACAAGGTAAAGCTGACAGTGTTTTGACTTTTTGATAATAAATGCATTGAATTTTATTTTAGTGTCATTTGCACTAATTTATAAGTGCATATAAGCCGCTTCTTGCATATACTGGTTTTCTATGTGAGCTTGTTTCTTGCACAGTTCTCGATGGTTTTCCAAAGTTAGTTTTGTTCAGTGATGTTTCCTGTACATAATAAAGAAAAAAATAAATAAATAGTGATTCATAGTTTCCCTTATGCTATTTAGATCTCTATGGCAGTGGCTAAACCTTTTCATCTTGCTGCGTTATATCTGAAGCAGAATTCTGCCCTTACTGAAATCAGTGGGGCTGTAAGGGCTTATGTTCAGTGAGATTAAGATTTGGCCCTTAAAAATTCTGATTCAAAGCCTCCTTAAGTCAATGGACAGTCTCCTGTTGACTTCTGTAGACCCATAACAAATCCGTAGACAAATAGCTGGCCTAAATGACAAATAGTTTAATCAGAGAAAAACAGGAATTTCACTAGGTGACTTAAAGGAAAGTATCTCACAAAAGATTATCATGAAAGACCCCTCAAGAAAAAGCAGCTTTTGCAATCTCTTTAGTTAAGAATTTTATGGTGGAAAAACATCTCTCTCTGACATACTACAGATGGGTTTGGGGATGTGGATTAAAATAAAGTTATATTTCTGCAGTTCTATAAAGCAGGTTTAGAATAAGAAATGGCTACAGTATAGGGAATTAAGCACAATCCCTTTTTAATTGTATAGCCTGTAATTACATCCACATACACCTTGGAGAAATGCACTCAGGACTGATAAAGAATCCTGTTGCTAAAGAAAAGTCAGTGGAGGATAAGCAATAAAATTGTTCCTCGTATCAAGTGAAGAGCTCAGCAGAATGCAGTTGATTGGAAGATAACTGGATAATGCATCTGACTACGGATCAGAAGATCAGAAGATTCTATTATTTTATAACAAACCTGCAGCTGCTGGGTTTTTTTGTTTGTTTGTTTGTTTGTTTGTTTTGTTTGGTTTTTTTTTGTTACATGATGTATATATATATATTTAAAAATGTGCATGAATGATCAATTTAAATGTACATCCTATCTGTATCCATTGTAAAATCCATGACAACCTCATTATCCACAAATATCTCTCTTCTTGTCTTTTTTTTTGCTTAAATTATTCATACTTGTTTTCAGTGATACTAATATATTTGTTTCTTACGGTTTCATCAGTAACAGTTTTTGAGGTATTGATGAAGGACTTTTGCTCTTTGGAAGTCCTTACTTCTCTTTCCAGGTGCAGTTTTAGCATAATGCATTGTTACTACCCACCTTTCAGATTCCATTTGTTTGTGAACAAAGAGTCTTACAAACTGTATTGGGATCTCAGGTAGAGGTTGTTCTCTCGTACATATATCCTGATTTGTTTTTACTACAGTTTTGGGGTTATTTGTGTGTGTTTAGTTTTTTGCTTCCTCACTGTCCCCCCCAACTTGGTGTAGCTTAACTTCAAACCATCCTTTCCCTATCATGTCAAGTTTCATCTAGATTCTGTTTCATTGCAAGAGATAAACGGAGGTCTCTGTTCATGTTTGGATGCCTCTGATACACCTCTTCTGTATGAGCTACAGACACTTACAGTGCTGACTTTTATGTTTCAGTCATTTTCTGCTTTTTTATTCCTGTGAGAATCCATTCCTTTCAAAATTTAATGCTGAGGAAAAATGCTTTATTCTTTCTTCCCATTTGCTTTAATCACATCAGTGTTTGGAGGTGATGAGTGTTCTTCCAGTTCTCTATCAAGTCACAAGCTAAGGAATGGACTCACTAATGTAGTTTGGCTCGATCTGGCCTATCTGCTTGAGTGGGATGGTGAGGAAAGAGCTGCCAGCAGTGCTCTCTATGACAATGGAGAGGAAGCAGGCATTGAAGTGGAGAAGTGATTGCTGTGCACATTCTTGCTGATGGGGATGCCATCAAAGCAGTGGTCCCAGCTCATCAACTTTCTGTGATGAGGCATTGTGGAATTGTGAGCTGTGGTACTGCAGGTGCCATGACATCTGACCTGCTGGGCTCTGTGGGGTCATGGGCTACCTCCTGGCATCCAGGGCTGGTGTGAACCTCAGGGGGTCATGGGCACTCCTTGGTCATGTAGAGATCCAGGCAGCAGCTGCTGAGCAAAGTGGCTTAATGGGGTCATGTTGGTGGTATGGATGCTTGCAGCCACCCCCAGCCACCTCCTTCCCTCTCTCAGAGGGTTAAAAATGCAGCATAACCACTAGGGGCTGAGCAGAGTGGCTGGGAACAGCTGGGCCCCATTGACCCCTGGCCCCGGAGAGCTGAACTGGGAGCAATATGATCAGTGGAGTTAAATCCTGTTGGCAGCTGTTCACAAGCAGGGTCCCTCAGGGCTCGGTTCTGGGGCCACTTCTATTTAGCTTCTTAATGGTTTTGATGAGGGAACTGAGTGTACCCTAAGTAAGTTTGCAGACAACACCAAGTTGGGAGGGGGGCACTACAGAGGGACCTGGATAGACTGGATAGATTGTCCAAGGTTAACTGTGTGAGTTTCAATAGGGCCAAGTGTTGGATCCTGCCTTTTGGTCAAAACAACCCCAGGCAACCCTACAGGCTTGGGGAAGAGTGTCTGAAAAGCTGCCTGATGGAAAGGGACCTTGGTGTGAGGATGAACAGTCAGCTGAATATGAGCCAGCAGTGTGCCCATGTGGCCAAAAAGGCCAATGGCATCCTGGCTTGTATCCGGAATGGTGTGGTGAGCAGGACTAGGGAAGTCATCCTGACCCTGTACTTGGCACTGGTGAGGCCTCACCTTGAGTACTGTGTTCAGTTTTGGGCACCTCAGTACATAAAGAACATAGATGTGCTGGAGCAGGTCCAGAGAAGGGCAATGAGACTTGTGAAGGGCTTGGAAAATCAGCCCTATGAGGAGAGACTGAAGGAACTGGGGCTGTTCAGTTTGGGGAAGAGAAGCCTGAGAGGAGATGTTGCTCTCTTCCAATGTCTGAAAGGTGCTTAAAGTGAGAGCAGGGCTGGTCTCTTCTCACTGATGACAGGTGACAGAATGAGGGAAAATGGCCTCAGGTTGCACCAGAGTAAGTTTAGGTTGGATATCAGGAAAAACCTTCTTTATGGAAAGGGTAGTTAAACACTGGGGTGGGCTCCCCAAGGAGGTGGTTGAGTTCAAAAACTGTTTAGATGTGGTGCTCAGGACATGATTTAGTGGAGGGTTGTTAGTTAGGGTAGCATAGTTAGGATGTGGTTGGATTCGATGATCTTTAAGGTCTTTCCCAACCTGAGCATTTCTATGATTATATGATTTTATGTCGAACAACTTTAACTAAAAATAGATGTTCCACAGAAAAGAGATCTGAATTTAATATTAGATGTGTGAAAAGATTTATTTTACACCTTAAATACAAAGATGCAAACAAACAAGAAAAAGTAGCACGGGAATGACAGTGGAGGAAAAGTAGCCAAGGAAAATTTTTCAATGACTATTTCCTTAAGTTTGTCTCATAAACTAAAGTTATTTCTTCTACTTTGATAAGACTCTGTAGAACAGAAAGAACCACAAAAGCAATATTTAAAGAACAATTACAAATTCTCCTCAGTATCTGTTTAAGTCTTCTTCCTTTCCAGAGGCTTTGCTTTCTGTTTTCTTGCAAAGCAGTTTGGAAACCTGGGGTCAACCAGGAATCATGAAGGTATTTTCAACAGACCTTGCCATTATTTCTCAACAGCAACATAAAGTCTTTTCCTGACCCCGTCAGTACCTCAGCAGCTTGGGAATACTCAAGTGGCCTTAATTTGTCTCATGAGGTTTCTGGCTTAAGTATTTTGTCACATCCCATTAGCATTTCACTAATGGCATTTCCCTGGAATAGATGAATGCAGGATTGTGTGAGCATTCCAGCTCAGTATTTATGTATTATCAAATGACATTTCAGGGACTTTATTAATATTGTCAGGAAAGACATTTCACCACAGAATTTTAGTCCCGTGGATCTGGGCTTTTGTGTTCAGATCAACAAAAGGAAAACAGCTTTGAAAAGACGACCCTGTGTGTTGGTGCTTGAACAAATAAAATCCAAAGATCCCAGGTTTGAAAAACTGATACAGCATTTCCTGGTATGTGAAAAATGGCCTTCTAGCACCCCTTGAGCTGTTCTGCATGATCCCTCCTTCAGCAGTGCTTAAGGCATGGGGAGGTTTGCTTATTGAATCATAGAATTGTAGAATATCCGGGGTTGGAAAGGACCCATAAGGATCAGTGAGTCCAGTTCCTGTCTCCACAGAGCATCGCCCAATAGTCAGACCACACATCTGAGGGTGTTGTGCAGATACTCATTGAACTCCAGCAGCTTAGGGCTGTGACCGCATCCCTGGGGAGCTTGCTCCGGTGCCCAGTCACTCTCTGGTGAAGAACATTTTCCTGATACCCAGCCTAAACTTCCCTTGCAACAGCTTTGTGCCATTCCCTTGAGATCGCTAGAGAGACAAGATCAGCACCTGCCCTTTGTACTCCCACTCATGAGGTGTGATGGGGCCTCCCCTCAGTCACCTTTTCTTTGGACTGAACAAATCAGGGGACTTCACCTGCTCCCCATACATTTTCCCTTCTTTGAACACTCTAATAGTTTTATGTCCCTTATGTACTGTGGTGCACAAAACTGCACACAGTACTCAGTGAGGCCGCACCAGCACAGGGTAGAGTGGGAGAAACACTTTCCTGGTCCTGATAGAGATACTGTGCTTGATGTAGCCCAGGATATGCTTGGCCTTTTTGGCTGGCTGAGCCCCTTGTTGACTCATGTTCAACTTGCTGTCAGTCAAGACCCAGAAATCTCTTTCAACATTGCTACTCTCCAGTATCTCATCCCACAGTCAGTATGTATAGGCAGAGTTGCCTGTTCCCTGATGCAGAATCTGGTACTTGCTCTTGCTAAACTTCATGTAGTTGGTGGTTGCCCAGCTTTCTAACTTGTCTAGACCCTTCTGCAAGGCCCTTCCACTCTCAACAGAGTCAACAGTTCATCCTAATCTAGTTTTATCTGCAACCTTATTCTAAAAGCTTTCCAGTCCTATATCCAAGTAATTTAGGAAAACATTAAAAAGATCTGGACTTAAAATGGAATTGTGAGGAAACTCACCGCTGACTGGCCACCAGTTTGATGTAACTTCATTTTCTATAATCCTTTGGGCCTGACCCATCATCCAATTGCTCACCCATCAAATTATGTTTTAGTCTAACCATACACTGGACATTTTGTCCAGAAGAATACTGTGAGAAACAGTATTGAAAGCTTTACTGAAATATAACTGAAAGATAACATAAAAAGATAACATAAAGTGATTTCCTTTGGTCAACTAGATAAGTGACCTTGACATAAAAGGAGACTGAATTAATTAAACAGGATATTCTCCTCATGAACCTGTGTTGGCTGCAACCAATGACCTCATTGTTCTTCAGGTGTTTTTCAGTAACTCCCAGCATAATTTTTCCCATCATTTTACCAAACACTGAAGTGAGACTGAAGTGCCAGTAATTATCGGTCTTCATTCTTGCCCTTTTTGAAAATTGGAACAATGTTTGCCAGATTCAGGCCAACTGGGAACTCTTTGGATTCCTAAAAACATTTAGAAATAATTCAGAGAGAGTTCACAATTTCACAAACAAAAAAGACCAGCTCTCTGAGCATCCTGTGTTGCAGCCCATCAGGTACCATGGACAGATGCATCTATATGCAGCAGCTAATCCTTCACAAGTTTAGTGCTGGCTGGGAGTTGGGAGCTGGTTGTTACTACCATCTCTCCATATTGAGATTGAGGTTTTGGTGACAGTTTTCCTCCTATCATGAAAGATTTTGAATAATGTTAATCACTGGGAACACAAGGGCAACCAGTCACCACTTCACCCACGATACCTTCTCTGTTCACAAGCAAAAGGTCCTGGAAGGTACCTTTCCTAGTTAGCTTCTTTTGTACCTGTATCAGAAACTTGTCATCAAGGTATTTTAGGAATCTCCCACACCTGTGTGTTTCAGCTGTGTGGTACCCCACATTAATATCTGGCATATGTGATTCATATCACATTTGTCACTGAAAGATACAAATGATAACAAAGAGTTTCCTCTTTGTCCTCTTCCACTGAGGAATGGAATTTCCTCACTTAAGCATGAATTTGTATTAAAAATAATAATAAGAAGAAGAATTTGAAGTAGAATGCTTCAAGAGTAGTTGAATGTTTTCTCTTTGTTTTGTGGTTGGTTTGGTTTTTTTTAAAAAAAGGAATTCCCTTTGAAGTTATCCACGGAAATTTTCAACATATTCCGGTGGAAGGAACCAACCCATCTCCAAGCAAGCTTTGCCTTGGATCCCTGACAGTACCGAGAGTAAAAAAGGACGCGTTGCGGTGTGAACGTTCGGTGCATCCCTGGGCTCAGCCCGAGATCAGTAGAACGGGAGAAGCAACAGCGCCACCTGCTGGGTGAAGGCCGTGCAGAAATGCGGCTCCAAGCTCGTTTGGGGAACGTGCTTGGAAAAACTACGTTTTATCTTTCTTTTATTAGCAGCGCCCATAACTGGCTATGAAGGTAGATGACCAGAAAGTCTCAGATGTGTTTCTTTTTATTTTCAAAATGCACAATATTGCTGTGTTTTGTTTTTTGGTTTTTTTTTTTGTTTATTTGTTTTTCCTACTGTGGTATCTAGAGAATGAACAAAATATCCAATTTTGGGGAGCTGTACACACAGGCAAGAAGACTGCCCATGTCCCTTGGTGTCTGACATTTACATCTAGACTTAAAACTGAGACATAAACAGATGTGTTGTTGATACAAAAGAGTTTTAGGACCCAGCGCAGCATGATGTAGCAGTCTTGAGCTCAAGTATCAGCTGTCCATTATGGATTTAAACAGCATTTTTGGAAGAGAGACTGCTTGTTGTTCTGGGATTTAAATAAAACAAAAGAGTGAGAAGTGATATCATTGTGCAGAGGAAAGGCTGTAGCAATGACAAATTAAAGAGTTTGCCCCAAATCACAAGAGAGCTGTACCAACAGCCGGAATTGAATGACTGAATGTTAGTTGAATTTAGTGCTGCAAACACAGAAGTGTTTGTCCTTTACTGACGTAAGTCCTCTGGACTTGTGTCTGCTTTGGATTTACTAAAGTAGGGGCAAGAACAGAATTTGCTCAATAACCACTTATTACAGCCATTCATCATGCCCCTGCAAATTATCATCAATCAGCCTTTGAGGGCTATTCTTGGATAGAGGTCTGAAGAGCAAATGTATAATCACTTATGCTATTGTATGATCAAGCCTTAGCACAATAGAGGTGAAAAAGTGTTTGATCTGCAAGCCATGATTAAATTTTTTAGGGTCATTGGCTGATAATGTTTCATAGGGAAGTCAAGCATGGTAGAAATAAACTAATTTATCTCAAGAGATAAATTCTCTTCCTGCTTGTTATATCTGTGAAAATTTGTATGTGACTCTTTCCAAGTTAAGTAATGAATGGACACCTTTAGTTTTAAATAAGACTCTTGTTTGATTACCCTGCATAATTTACCCTGAAGTTCCTACACTTCACATTCAAACTTAACTTTAACACCAAATGCAGATTCAGATGGATAAAAACCTGATACTACTGAAAATTCATTCAATGAAGAGTGCTATTTTTTCAGTCCACCAAGACTTTTGCATTTCAAAATTTAAATCCAGTATCAGAATGTTTGGGTTTTGTTTGTTTGTTTAGGAAAGAAAAAAGAAGAAAAATAGAAGAAAAAGAAAGCAAAATGCCGCATGAATTGTTTTAATAAATAGCATGTGGGAAGTAATCTGTGAGTGTCAAAACAAAATGATTAAACAGGATTTTTTTATCACTGAATAAATCAGGATATATTAAGTACTTTGAATAAAGTCAAGATGACAGCAAAAGCCATAATAATTTCACCCTCAGTTAAAGGTGCAATTGCCAGAAAATTGAAAAATGTAGTGAAATTCTCTGCAGTGCCTGAAGAATCAGTGTTGGCCATATGTGGCAGTACGAAGCTGATGTGGAGAAGATCGAACTGACTGATCTATTTGGTGCAGCCTCTGATGCATGAAAGTTGTTCTGAAGTTTAACTGAAGTTGGGGGAAGCCAGCTTCTGACAGAAGACGTGTTTTAAACTATTTTGTAGGAAATGAGGGAAATGCTTATTTTTCAATACGCAAAAGTCTCAGGCATGTGCAGATAAAAAATGGACTTATTAAAATTATCACCTTCTTAAACTGTGGGGAAAGGAACTACTCAAGTAAGGTAATATTTCAAGCTGTGAAAATGATTTCACTGCAACAAATTTTCTTTTGAATAGAAAAATAGAATTGTCCTCTGCTGTCTGCCTCCTCCTGTGTGTTTAGAGTACCAGATCTGCTTGGGGCTCATCCTTTCCTGATACTTGTACATAAGACTTCCCAGGTGTACATAGAAACAGGATATGTAGCTGCTGCAGTAGCATGAGTAAAGCTGTGACCTAAAATCCCTTCGCAATGCAACCTGTGACATTCGTTAACCTTCTAGCATATCCCTGCTTCCAACAAACTGCTATGGAAATATGCAGTGGGAACCAGAGACTGAAATCCTACCTGGGATGAAGTGATGGACTTTCACTTGACTGCCAGGAAGCCATTAGCAAGGCTCCCAGTTTCTGTGAGCTGGTACAATACTGTTGATATCTGCTGGCATCTGCTCTGAGAACTGCACTTGAGTGATGCTAATCATATATCATTGTTGTATCATTTCAAAGGAGTCAGGCTTTGGGAAGACTTCATTTTCATGCTCTCATTCATCATTTTCTTATGACAACCAATTTACACTTCCAATCTATACACCGACATACACTCATCTTTTTCTCCCCTATGACTGACAAATACCACTAACTTATAGTTTGGGATGTAAACATAAAGTTGATGATAAGTTTTTGGGAAGAATATAACCCTAGAATACATGGAGTTATAATAAAGCTAGTTTTCCACTCTGTCTTCTTCCCCCCCCACCCCCACCCCCCCAACCTGCTCCAGTGGATGATATCCATTAGTTATATAAAGACAGACTTTTGTCTTTGCAAACTTTTGCCTTGTGATGTGTTTTAGACAGAAAGTTTAAGATAAAAATTTCAGAGTATTTACTTGCTTGGTCTACAAGGGTAAGTTACTATTTTATGATATATGAAATTTCAATTTTTATTAATGTGAAATGAAATTTTAATGAACTTTATGTTGTTTTTATCTTTGCATAGTTTTTAACAGCATTACATGCTGAAAATATTAAATTCAAGACATCTTTAAGGCTTACAGTCATTTTTAAAACATAGCAAAATATTTTACAACCTGAGACTCCTTTAAAATATGATTTTTACCAGTAAATACATGTTAACAACATGTCACCTTTCCTACACAGTGGTTATAGAAATCGAAACATTTTATCAGTTAATTCTAAAGGGTCATTTGAGGATTCCAATAAAGTAATCATTGAGTAAATAAGAGTGTCACAATAATAATCAGAACCTTATTGTATTTAGAATTGGTGAAGAACACTGAAGAGGCTCCTAGCAACATGAACATATTCAGAACTATATGGTGCATTCAAACAAGAAGCAACTTCAGAAAGAGAATACAGTCAAGCTATTTTATACATATAATAACAGCTAAATATTAAAATTATAAAATTACAGAGTTATTGTAATAAGTATATTCATACTTATAAAGATACTGGTGTATAAATATATGCACACAAAGAGTATCATTAGAGTTCCTTCTTGTCATTATGGTGAACATAGGTGGGGCAAGTAATGATGCTTTATAAAGCAGCCTGAGTACTTTATTAGAAGCACTGTACAACTCAGTCTTGTCTATTGCTATTTTAGGATCTCGTGGTTCCTAATGAGTAAAGGACTTGAAAAATCAAATCCTGTTGTATTTTTTCTTGTTGTCAATAGTGGCTCATTAAACTATAGAGCTTTAGTAATTAACCCATAAAAACAACCTCATTAGGTTAATTGCACTCATGTTTAGTTGTTTTAAATTAAATCTGCTTTTGGGCTGCTATTGTTTTCACAAATACAGTTCCCTGTCCTAGTATTTTATTTATTTATTTATTTATTTTTGTTTAATTAACTATGCTTAAAAGCATTTCTAGTACCTTTGTTTTTAACAGTGCATTGATACCAACTAGGCTGTTTTTAAGCTTTGTATTGAAGAATATTTTAGGACACACAGGAACCTTTATCAAAATTGCAACTCCAGTTCACTGCTGAAAAACACATAGGGGCCAAGTGTTCATTAGCTAACATGGAAATGTCAGCTAACTAATTTCTTGGCTAAACTCTGCTACTAATCCACAGGTGCCACAGGTGCATGGTTGGGCCTGTACATCCAATCCTATCTGTCAGACGCAGAGAAAAAACTAATCATTTTCCTGGTCCTTAGGCAAATTATGTGCTTAGATATGTAGATACCTATCTTATATTTACCTCCAAGTAGAAAATTATGTTGAGGTTTCTATGATGCAGGCTTCCATCTGGTGATAGCTGGTAACATAAACTCATGTTACTAGAAACAGAAAATAGGAAAGGTAGTCAATACAGCTTGGAACATGGTTTTGAGATCTGACTGCCACTCCAAAAAACATTCATGCCCTATAACTCCTATAACTATACCTGCCAGACTTAACAAGGTGTTTTATATCTTGCTAGGATTTTTGAGTAACTTTAAAAGTCTTTGCCTGAGCAACTGAATCTAGTTACTGATGTCAGACAGATCTTGCATTCCCTAGCACTTGTAAATCTACCTTTCGAATATGTGTTGACTTTTACACCCAGCTCTGATTATTCAGAGTTGAAATGTTCTTTCTGTGGTATAATTTGAATTTTATTTCTGTTCCACATGACCCATTTTCCCTTTTCATGTACTCAACTATAACTTCAGCTATCACAGTAACTTGTGCAGATTTCAAACCTAGAATTAAAAAGGTCATCCTTGATGTTTAGTGCAATCCATCAGTCACAATGTGTTCCTGTTCTTGTACAAAATCCACTGTGAGATATTCTCTGAAGTAGCTCTGAAGTAGCTGTTAGTACTGCAAACAGCTCTATGTCAAATACTGAGCTTTCCTGTTCTTTAAAATACATTAATCTGAAGTCTTTTGAAAAGTGGGTTTGAATCTTGTAGATTTAAGTATTCCATGTAATGCTAGGACATTGCCAAAGTCTCCCCATTCATATTGCACATACTCTTTCCTGCTTCCTATGCTTTTTCAGACTCCAGGAGATTCTACTTTTGTCTCTGATTCTACTGTGAATATACATTTTGAAAACTAACCTAAGGTTTTTCACTTTCAAACGTATAATCTTGTCTGATTACATTCTGGCAAACACTACAACTGTTTTTATTTTTTTAAGACTGAGCTGAGATGTTCTATCTCAGGTCTCCAAGCACCACCATAATCTACTCCCAAATTCGGGATTCCACAAACTATTCAAGATTGCATGCATGACTTAATAGTCCCCGAGATGGTATAAAAGCTTCAAAAATTTCTCTGTTTTTGATCTCTTATGAAAGTGATGCAGTTATTTCTTTTCTCTGAAAGTATGATATTATTTCAAATCTCTTTAGAAAAGTTAGATTACTACTCATTCTTCACTCTGTAAATCTACTGTTAAACAAATTCAAGACTTCAGGCACAGCAAAATGGGGGAAAAAAAAAACCAAACAAAACTTTTGCTCATTTTAGTTCTTAATAGCTCTGAGTGCTTTCTTGAAGAAATGGAATTTCTTTTTGAGTCTCTTTGTGTTATGTCTTGCATTCCTGGATAGTTTCAGCTGCCAAAAATAACAATACAGAGCAATGGAATAGTACAGAGATGCTGTCTTATTTTATCACCTTTTTCTTGTTTTCAAGCACCTGCCTTCATCTCATACATCTACTTCTAGTACCACTCAGAGTTTCCGTATAGAGATTATAGGCTTGAATATAATAATAAAGGAGTCAGGAATGCATGGAAAAGCTTGAGAGGGAGTGACAGAAAGAAGGAAGGAGATAAATGGTTATCACAAAACTCACTTTTCAGTTTAAGAACTGTAAAAGCAGAATGTTCCAGAGTGTCAAATTTCAGCTTTACACCAAAAGCTTGAATATTTTTAGAAACAACTATTCATAGAACTAGCATATATTTAAATATATAGTCTTGGTAATTGCCTTGGGGAAAAGCTCAAGGGAATAGGAAAATTCTAGGATGTTTTTCTTTCCACTATACTTTTATTTTCCTTTTCTTTTAGTTTGTTGTCCTTATTTGTGTGTGTGTCTGTGTGTAAGTATATGCAAATATAAATATTCCTAAACAAATATATATACATACATAGATTGATTTGTCTGTGTATTTCCTAGTGGTAGTAGCAAACTGCTTTAAGAAATCTTACCTACAAAGAGATGTAGAGCAAATTGTATATGCACAATAGTAACATACTGTGTATTTGAATGATTGTGATAATTGGCTACGTATGAGTTTTCTAATGTAGTAAGTAAAATTATACAGGGAAAAAAATGAAGAAAACAAATTCATATAATTGATCCCAACTTCTTTATCTGGAATATTTAAAACAAAACAAACACAAACAAAAACAGTTATTCCTATTCTTCCACACTCTATCACAGTCTTCTAATCTGGCAAAGGACAGCTGAGAGCTCTTCATTCTTAAATTGTGCAAGAAATGAATGAATTTTTAATACAAACTGTCACGCAGTTCTTTTAATTACATTCTTCCCTTCATGTCTGTTTTTTTTACAATATACCACATCTCAGCATTTCTTGTCTATGTAAGAACTGAAGTATGTGGGATACATATTTTCTTTTAACAGTGGGGTGGCTCATTTTCCTTTTCCTCTAGGAATGGTTGTCTGCATTCTGTGTGTGGAGGTACTCACAAGAATGATAAATAAGGGACATGTGCCCTTTTCTACTCCTCTTAAAATCTTTTTCACAGAAACGGATTATCTGTTTGCCATTTTCTTTTCTCATTATAACCTTTGTCATGTGTGTGTGCTCCCTGGGCTCTAATGTCTCTTTCTTCATGAATTAAAGGGGGAGTTCTCTCTTCTTTGACCTTTTCAGTATTCTGCATTTCAGTGGGGTGGCATTTCTGCTGTTTAAAGATTTCAACCTACACTAACTAATCAGCCAATCAAACACCAACAATGAATGTGAAATCAGTTACTTTTGCTGCCAAATCCAAACTTCAATCCAACATTTTTGGCCTTCTCTGACATCATCCACTCATAGGGTTAAGACTGTCGTAACAGAAATTTGCATCTAATCAAATCTGATCTTTTGACACATACTGGAGAACTCTCTACTTGGCTAACTGAAAGAGAAAATGAGGTTTTGTTTACTTCAGAGCATGGTCTAATGGCTTATTAAAGGATTAAATTTGATGTTCCCCTTAATGCTGCCATTTGTGTGACTTTAGGTAAGACACTGCATGCTTTGACATATTTTTCCCCTGAGGAAAATATTTAAAGCATCATCAATGAATTAATACTTCCTGTTTTCTGAAAAAGGATATTGGAGTCTCAAACTTGATCTGCACAAAGTTTATCTCTGAACCTTTCCAGATGATTTCCTATCAGAAATATCTGTTACCACAGAGCTGACTATTTCCAGAAGTGGACACAGTGAATTTAAGCATACTCTTGAGCTTCAAATTTCCTATGGACTATAGTTAGCTTCATACTCAGCAAGCAAGAGAATTAAGCCATCTGGTAGGATTTGGAAGTCTGGGCTTCGTATATAGTAAAACGAGAAGGGAAGGTGTCTGACTTGGGCAGTCTTTATACTGTCCTCTCATAAGGGAATTTAGTATCTAAAAAAAAGTTTTTGAATTAGTCTCCTCTTAATCTTCCAGATATCTCTCTGTCATGTCAAGCTTCCGGCTTTGCTTGTCAGACAGATAGAAGTGTGGTCTAATTTCCAATTTCCCTTTCTAGGCATGTGGGGAGGAACCTGAGGAAGGCAGTACAAACCCCACCTCTACAGAACAGTTCTGGAGATGGCTCCGATTGCAGAATTCATCATGTTGCTAAAATAAAATACCTCTAGGAATGGAGAAGGTGATGGTGAATACATTATAGGGAAGGATGAGGATTTTGATAACAAAATATTCCCATCAGTTGTTTCAGACTTGTTATTATGTTGACATGTAAAGTTTACTTTTTGTATGCTGTCTCCCTTTATGTCTCAGCAGTTCTGCCAAGTCTTTACAGGAGTATGAAGTGACTCAAGTGTTATTCGATTCATCCATTTTCTAGATCTTTATGCTACAGACCCCAACATTTTTTATAAAGCTTTTCTTAAAGTCATAGATAATAAGAATTTGAAAGACATAGACTGAACTATTTTGTAAAAATCACGTTGCAGATTTCCAGGCAGACCAGGATCTCTAATCACTAGTTGCCAAAGAGAGGAAGAAATGAATTTTATGGTCATAAGACTCAATTTGTTATCTTCCTATATCCTTCCTGTATGTTTTTTGTTGGTGGTGGTGGGTTTGTTTTTTTTTTCTTTTTTTTTTTTTTTTTTCCCCTCACTTCTCAAGGAAGAGGAAATATATATGCCAGGATATTATTATCATTTCCCAAATGTGCAAACACTCTCTCATAAACTGAATGGTATTATGAGTCAACAGGTGATTGAAATATAAGTAAGAAAATTACTTTTAGAGTGGAATTAAACTGTGGATCATATTGACAAATTTGGGTTTCTGAAGCCATCACCTGAGTCTTGCTCTGAACTGCATCTTAAATGCCTGGTTTAAAATAGAAGAAACCCATCACAGGTTATCTGTTCCACTAATAAAGTGTTTTGTAAACAGATTACTACTGACTTTTGGATAAAACGTATCACTGTTTTGAATGATGTAGGTCATCTCCAATCCCAACATGATACTTGGCACTGAGTTTTCAAATTTTACTTATGGTAATCATTTTGCAAAATTTTTGCTCAATGAAAAATTCATTAGGAGGTCCAAGTCTGATTCAAAGCCCTTCACTGCCAATAGGAGATTTTTTTATTTTTTATTTTGTCAGTTTTGGGAAGGAAGCTTTTAAAGAAGCAAACTAAGTCTGTTGCCAGAGTCCTCATCTCTAGAAAGATGTCTCAAAGGAAGGATCGAGCACTGGAATGTATTTTTCTGTCTTTGCAATATAGAATCGTGTCCTTTGTGGACTGGTGTGTTTTAACAAGAATAGCTAGTTAAGCAGAACAAGCATTGCTGACATACAGAAAACTCTCCCTTGAGGCTGTCATGGACAGTTCATTGATTGCTGGAAAAGACATTTTCCCTCCCCAGCAAAATTTAACAGCCAGGACTGAGTGATGTCTGCATCACACAGGGCATCAGAGCACAACATTTGCATCATTAAGGGTTATGGAAGTTTGTTATGATTACTAAGATTCCTTAAAAGAGGATTAATTTATACTATAGTAAGCATAGCTGTTAACATGACAGTGCCATTGGGCATGTTTTCTTTGTGCAATTAGAGTGGTCTATAAGGCCACAGAGTTTTGAAAAATCCTTTCTTTGTTCCAAACAAATATATTTTAGTATTTAGCATAATGTATACTCTCAGGAACAGACTAGAGATACATAGTTTAAAATGAAACCATTTTTATTTCCGTTGAACTAGATGTTCAAAAAGACTTGCAAATGACCAGAGATAGGTAAAAGACAGGCCTCATAAAATACATATTTCAGTATATGGTGCGGAATTCTGGAGCAAGAAAACAGATAGTATACTTCATGTTGTCAGCATGAGTGACAACAGGCTGACAGTAGGAAAGATCTGAAGCCTTAAGATTCTTGTATTTGACTGTAAAAAACAGATGATAATGATGGCACATTTAGCCACGTTGCTCCATACTGGTTTGTAGCACTCTTCTTTAGTTGTGGGTGGAATGAAAAAGTGATAGAAACTTTAGAACGTGTATCTGTCACAATTGTATGAATTGCTTATGTATGTGGAACCTTCTTCTATATCTACTCAACTTTAAATCTTTGAATTGCAGGGACAGCCATTCTAGGTCAAACTAAAAGTACACCCTCAACTACCCATTTCAAGTTGCAACCAGAAGTAAAAAGAGTATAGACAGAGATAAATACATAGCAAGCACACACTGATAATTCTGCAAAATATTTGTTCAGTTGTTGGCAAGGACAAAAAAAAAAAAAAAAAGAAAATAATCTTCTGAATAATGAATTCAGAAACCCTTCTGTTTCAGAAAGGTTGCTTGGAAAAAATATTTGTTTGTTTGTTTGTTTGTTTCTCAAATGGAAATGACTAAATGACTAGGAAGTTATTAAAGAACAGATTAATGTAGGTACTGTCAAACCAGTCTGATGATTAGAAACAAACATCTCCTTCACTAATACTTTAGGCTTATCAATATGTATTTGACCTATTCTTACATATAAGTATCTAAGCTGCTTTTAGTCATTTATCAAAACTTGAGCTGTGGCAGAATTCAGCAGTATCTATATGTCTTGGGGCAAAATAGACAACCCTTGACAATGATCAGTCCCACTATTATGAAATTAATCAAGTGAAAGATTTGCCTTCTGAAGATATCTATTTCTTTCCACTGTCCAGGAAGAAACCCTGTATTAAAAAATGTTTCATTCATAGGATATAGATTTCTTTTAGACCAGAAATGTTTTATCCTGAGTCCAAATATTTAATCTAATGTTGCAAGGCTTTACAAAGACTTTACAAAGAATGAGCACAGTGGCAGAGGCCTGCAGGCTGGATTATACCATCTAACACTTATCTCCTCTGCTTTGGAAAAAATACTCTGATTTTTGACTTTATTGTTCAGCTATGTTAAACAGAACCAACTAGAATTTCATAGCTCTGCTCATCAGTCCTATTTCTTCACACCACATTCACTCCATTCCATGAAGAGTGCTCATAGCCACACTGAGATCTGTTCTCACAACAGGGATATATGTATGAGATGAAATTTTAAAAACAGATTTATAATAAGAGAAAAGGTAAAGCAAAAGTGGAGAAGGGGAGGAGGAGAATCGGTGAGTGGAAAGTAAGATTTTGTGGACTAGATATAGATCTAATCTAGATATAACAAGTTGCTCTTCAAAAATAGAGGCAAGAAGCAGATCACCATCTTGTCCCTAAATATAAGTACTTTTCCAGGCAGATAGATTTTAAGCCTATATAGAATACACATGTAATATGGAAATCATATGAATAGAGGAGCAAAGAGAACTTGAAGAATCTTATCTGAATAGAGAGGAAATGGTTGATGAGATGGTGAACCTAGGTATGTTGTCAGAAATTCTGATAACTGCTAAATTTACAACTACAAGTTACTTTCCTCGTATCTTTGGAGGAATCTGTAGAGTGATTTTCTTAATAATATATTGCCCGTCCTTTGATTTGAGCTCACTACACTAGAGATTGTATCTAGAAGATTAAGATACATCCATTGTAATTCAAATCAGAGGACTAGTCCATATACTTCCAACATGGTAAATAAAAAATATAGAACTATCTTTTAGGGGAATAGCAAAGAACAAAGCCCCTGCATCACCATTCTTCTCATTATTTTTCTCTAGGAAGAAATCCAGGACTGTTACTACAGATAAACTAGAAAAATCATTTCCAACTTCAAACAATTATTTGTCATGTTATTTAAGTGTAAATAGAAGATGAAAGAACTGTAAGTGGTGAGAAATGAGGAAACCTCTGCCTTGTACCAACATAAGTAACAGTTCACTTCACTGTGCCCTAAGGAAAGCACAAAAGTGATACTCCAGCTGAATGTCAGTTTCAGCATGCACAAAGCTGCTATAGCTTTATAGAATTACAGCATTGTAGAGCAGTCAAGGCTGGCAGGTACCTCTGGAAATTGCCAAGTTCACCACTCTACTTAAAGCAGACAACTAGCTTAGTTTGCTCAGCACCAAATTATTTGGATTTTGAATATTTCAAAGTGTAGATTCCACAGCAATTTGAAATGTTAGATGAGGAAGCCTCTAAGACACTACCACTTGAGAGATGAATAAAGTTCTGTGCATGTCCTGCAGTTTTTAACAATGGAAGCTCCACAGAGATTTTCATACCTAGATCTGACTGCAGGCTTTGGTACAGGACAGCAAAACTGTCACCTAATTCAATTTCAAATGTATATATTTTCTTCCTGAGCTACCTGTCACAGTGTATGTCCTATGGGGAATAATATGCTGTAGTCAGAAAATTATCTTTGGAAAAAAGTGCTACCCAAGCCAGCTGCAGCTCTCTTGAGGTCTCTCTGTCTTCTTTCTTTCATCTCATATGAGTTATGTATAACGGATCAAATGCCTGACCC
This sequence comes from Coturnix japonica, assembly GCF_054131305.1. Lineage (NCBI taxonomy): Eukaryota > Metazoa > Chordata > Aves > Galliformes > Phasianidae > Coturnix > Coturnix japonica. The sequence continues at coordinate 6,990,711 of NC_140663.1, forward strand.
AATATTTATAAAATATCTTGGGATTCTCCAAACCATCTGTTATGTTCCATCTTCCAAGATGAGACTGCAAAAAAAGTTTGTTCAGCAATAAATAGTTCAAAAACTATGTGTTGCAGATTAGTAATTTCTCTTCATTCTCTATGACAACCATTCTTCTGCTACTGTTAAGTATAATATTATGGATATCTTTGGGATTAGATTTGTTTCTTCATAATATCTGGGCCTAACTTTCCAGACTCTAATGATCTCATATAGTTTTACTTTGGTTGACTACTCATATAATAACATGTAAAAACAATGTTTGAAGGAAACTTTTATTAGCATGAGAAATTAGAAGCACAGCTTTGAGTAGCCATGATGTTCAATATGTTGTTATTCCATTTTGTTTTCCTTCAGAGGCATGAGTCAGGTGTTCAAGCAATACTTCATTTGTGATCACAGGGAGTATGAGTATGGGATGAGTACTGTTGGAAACTTCTGGAGTCTGATTCTTCTTCACCTGGACATGCCTATAGTAGTCCTTAGGATTTGGTGAGAAATATCCAAGAAGGGTATAGTTATGTCAACCTATTGCATCTTCTGAAGCCTGGCTCACCGTACACGTAGTTGGAAGAAGGGGAGACAGTTAAACATATTTCTTGCTCCAGAATTATTTCAATCAATATTAGCACAAGGCAGGACCTTCCTTTTAAACTCACATCACAGCCACAAGACTGAAATCTTCTTATTCTTAGTGGTAAAGGTTTTTGTTGTTATTGTTTAGAAACAGATAGATTAAATATATATGTATATCCAGGAATTAATTTCCTTCAACTAATGTTTAATACTCCATGAAGATATAATAAAATTAAAATTTGTGCATCTAGACTCCATAAGAGTTGCTTGCTGTCAGTGTAGAAAAGGAACATCCGGGATCTAGAGTGCTGTCAGGAGTCAGTATTCTGGCTGCCCTTAGGTTCCAATGGACTTTACTTCTGGCTCCTCCTAAAGTGTCTTATATAAAGTGCAAATATGTTTATTTTTTCCTATGTGGCTTCTCATTGCAATAATGTGGGATCTTAGAAACCATCCTCCAATTTACTATTATGTTAGATCACAAATGCTACCTAATATTTAGAACAGAATGCCATTTTCACTGCATCTTATTGTCTTCTAATATCATACCCGTCTCCATACAGTTTAGACTTAGAAAAATCTGTTCTGTCCTCACTATGCAGTATTTGGAACTAAACAGTGTTTCCCTATTCTTATCAGTATCTCCCTTCTCAGTGCCTTTGTTCCACGTTTAATGAGAGATAATGCTGCAGGCACGCATTTACATCTTTCTTGAACACCATAGATTTTGGAGGCAGCATTTCTTTAAGAACAGGCTTTGTGCTGTAACATTTTTTGTTGTAGCAATCTTTTCAATAAGGCAGAATTTCCTTTTCAGATTATCAAACACCTGCAGCACAGGGAAATTTATGTTAGGTCTGAGTAGTTTAGCAAGAATGTACTAAGGTACAGGTTTGATAGAATTATGAAATACAGTGTAGGGCTAATCCAACTTGGAATTAACACAGATCCGGAGTTCTCATAGTCTCTTGAAAACAAATCAAAGCAGATCAAATCAAATCAAAACAAAGCAAAGCAAAGCAAAGCAAAGCAAAGAAAAACAAAACAAAAAAACCCTCCACAATTATTTTTTGTTTATTTAACAGTAATATATCATCTTCAATGTGGCTGATGGACATGGAAGGAGTATTTTTTTGCTTACCATCAGTCTGTTGTAGTTATCTTTTGCTATCCTTACACTGTGAGTAAGGCACATTAATTCCAACACTTTGAAAGGACTTGTTAAAATGTTCAAAGTTGATAATGAATCATGACCATATCCTTTGCAGTCTTTAGGACCTACCTTTTCTGTACAGAGAGAAGCAGATTTTGGAATGCCTCTTTTTATCTGATGCAGACTGGTAAGAAAAGGAAGAGGCAGGAAGTAAGCAGACTGAAAATCATCTTAAAACAGCCATTAAACTAGAATGTCACGATGGAGAAAGGCTCATTTATTAAACATTTCTTGAAAATCTGCAGTTATTTTTACTGGAGAAGCATGCATAATTAAATAAGAAATTGAGAGGAAAGGGATCAATTTTGTAATGAAAGCATAAGAAAATCCATCTACTGCAGTGCTAATATCGCTGAGCTACTTGTTGTTCAGATTTTTCTGTTGAGAAGACACATTCTTCAGCACATGATGACAGAAAATTATGTCTAAATAATAAAGTTAGCATCCAACATGTGATTCTCATTCTTAAAGTACAGAAATATTTAATGGACTAGCACAAATCAAGATGAGTAAGAGTCTCTTAATTTTGTTTCCAATGCACAACTGAAAGGAACACAATCATATACATCATTGGAAAAGGGCAGGAAAGAGATATAAACAAACAAAACTGTTCTATGATTTGGCATTCACTGATTGCCACCTTTATGAAAAAAAAAAATAATAATGACTGTGATAGGGAGAATGATGGCAGATGGCTGGAGTATCACAAGAAATACCTTCTGGGTTGAATGTAGATATCACTTCAAACAATATTTAATTTTTAATATGTTCCTGTGCCAATTATCACTCTCCTGGCAATTCTTGGGTACACTGCAGGGTACTTCATGTGCCAGAGCCCTTTCTGACAGGTACAAAATTTCATCAAGTTTTTTTTTCCCTTCAATTAATGCTGTTCTAAACATCTTAATAAGATTTACAGGACATCAAGTTTTTCAACCTTTGATGCCGCAAGTCCAAAATATTTATCCATTTTCTGGTTTCTGTTGCTGCAACATTGCCTACTCACTATTACAGGCTTTTTAATGGAAAAAAAAATAATAATGATGCAACAAATATTAATTGCATCATAGGACCATGGCAGTGTGGTATGATCTCTAGAAGAGACTTAAGCGGAAGTTTTAGGTCAAAGTTGTCTTTTACCACTTTGCCTAAACTGGAGGGGGGCTCTTACTCTGTTTAAATTTTCAGGAATGGTATAGCCTTAGGTGATGACTAGTACTATACTGCCCTTGCATTGTTCAAAGAGGGCTGATAGCTTGCATTATGTATTATACTTAGGAATTTTACAGCTGTAAATGTTTGACTGGAAAAGAATGTTGTTGAGAATTGTACTTTAAAGGAACTGTTCTCTGTCCAAAATTTGTTCAGAGAAGTTTATGTGCAACAGCAACTTGAACTCAGGAGGTATTTATCACTGATGTTAATAGAGACACCAAGGTCAGAATTCAGTGGAAAAGTAAGCCAAAACTAAAACAAATCCAAATCCCAAGGATCATTCAGATGAAAAATCTGCTACATTTACTTGAATGTTTTTAAGTTCAAGCATGACAGAGTGAATTCATTCCCTCAACACCTGATATGGTGACACCTCAGCTCTATAAATAACACCAGAATGAAGGTCAACTTTTATATCCAATGTTCATTCACATTTACGTCTAAGAAATAAAGAATTTATTGAAAGAGCAATTGGGTATAAATTCCAAATGTCTGACATATTGTTATTATTCCCTACACACAAACAAAAGCATAAAAGTGCATGACTCCTGCTCTTTGTAAGATAGCTGGAAAGCCAGAGGTCATGGGTCTAATGAAGATGTCACCTTTGCAATCATAATTATTTAAGAAACAATCTTGGATGTGACTGCTTACAAAATTCATCACAAAATTCTATCTACGCAGTAAACCACGGTGTAATTAGAATGGTTTTGTTGAGTGGCAATTTTATGATTTTATTCTATTCTATGCTCCTATAAATGGGACATCCTACTTTTTTTTTTTTTTTTTTTTTTTTCAATGCAAAATATATTATCAACAAAAACATGTCTCTGCAAAATGTTCTAACGTAAGCAAAGTGACTCTCTTCAGTTCCAGAGCTTTCAACAAAATGCTATATTCCCTTCAAGACACTTGCTTGAATTGAATGGCAAGCATGCAGATTTTTCCAACACCTTACATGAAAACAGAATAAGGTAAAGTATTTCTCCACCTTTTGTTTTTTTCCCCCAGGAAACTGAGAGATCTTTATAGCTTAGGAAGAAACAACAGTTGTAGCAGTCCATGTACCTTTCGCCTTCTTGCTCGTTGTGTAATGCCATATGACTTCAGTCTCTTTCTTCTTCCTCAGTAATTGGAAAGTCCACTATACACGTAATCCTTTTAGTTTGTCACTGTCCTGAAAATAACAAGATTGGTGGACAATCTATCCTGAATAAATGAACCCTGGTAAAAGGTTAAATAGCAATTTCCTCTTCACTGGCAGACATTGTTTATCAAGTCTGGGACCTGCAACTGGCATTTCTGCTATCAACTCAATAACTCTTTTCAAGATGATCTTTGTAAAATATAACAAGAAAATACTTCTGGATGGTACAAGGTAGATCTAACATGATTTGCTAATTGTCTGAAGCTAATTGACATGGTACAGAAAAGAAAATCAATTTTTTCTAACGTTTTTCCTTCCAGCTTGAAAAGCTGAATTAGATGGAGTTTGTTTTACAATCCCAACAGCACAATTTGTATTACATTTCAGACAGTCTATTAACAATGCAGTAAAAAAATTCTAGGCAGCATAGGCTCTCTGCACAGAATGATCTCGTAGATGTTTTTGTTTTTTTTCTTCAGCAGCCTAAATCACCATAAGAATTTCCAACCATTAAAAGCAGAATCAAACAATAGCTTAACATGCTGTGGGAGCCTTATCAAAGTTGCCTTATCCTAAGTCCTTTTGATTGATCATAACATTCAAAGAAGCCCCTTAAGATCAGATGGATTATGAGCACAGCTTTTCACATGGTAACACATAAATCAAGTGAAAGAGCACTATCTACTGATAGAAGTTCAGACAATCCTTCATCATAACGCCTGTGTCATTTAATCTGTGAACACTTCATTTAGATGAGGCACATTAGAGTGCGCTATACGTCTCTGATCAGTTTCAACTGTGTTTCTCCTATCAGTTCTACCCTAAACAGGACACTGATGATGGTTTGTCCTATCACTTCTACCCTAGACAGGACACTGATGATGGTTTGATTTATAAGAGACATGGAAAAATACAGTTAGAAAACTTTCATTTAAATACAAATTGTTAATACCTCTTCAACTTGTTTCTTTCAGCAGGTCAGTGAAAAAAAAAAACAAAAACAAAACAGTTTGAAACACGGATGTCTTGTTGGGATTCCTGTGATTAACTGAACACTTCATTTATAACTCTGTATGATGAGGTTCATGAGCTATATTTTCTACTGTTTTATGCAAACATACATATTCTTTATACAGTAGTGGAGAAATCGGAACTCCTTTTGTACAAGATTTAAGCCTATGCTTTCAAGAGCTATACGAAGCACATTTTATTTAGCACTTATTCAAAAGAATTAAAGCAAAGGAAATGGACCCCTTGGGTTGCTCTTCTTTTCAGTTTGTCAAGATAGTGACATGATCCATTTTAATTAGCAGAGTTCATCTGTGAGAACAAAGATAGGAATACTTCTCCAAGTTTCTCTAAAAAAGCAGTGTATATCCAACTAAGATGCCATCTACCACACAGAGTTTGAAAAGTCTTTATAGTGTCTGTTCAGTATTCAGGCAATGCTGCTCTGTAGCACTCAGAGCCCTGGACTGCAGGGCTCAAGCTTCTCCTTCCTTTTACTGTGTAGATTTTTTGATACTAAATATTATTGTAAAATATAACACAACTATTCGTATCCTTTCTGCTTTGATAAAATGAAAACTCCACTGTGAGTTGAAGAAATGTGAAATGAAGAATTACTTCCTATTTTAACCAACTGTAACAATTTTGTCATACAGACAGATAATATCCTTTTCAAAAGAGCAGAGAGACAACTTCCTGAAACTGATCTGAAAACTATGCATCCCTGGGACTGCCCTTTTGTTTTCCCTGGATCCAATCATAAGCATTCCAGTGGAAAGCTTTCTCCTCCTCCTCACCTGACTTAGAGGTGAGTTTGGGAGTATGACCTGAGACAAGTAATAGGAGATTGAGGGAAGAAAAACTGAATGAGTGGTTTCTTCTTGAAGGCATATTCTGAACCATGCTGAGATGTCCTAGCCAAACTTACTGCATAACCTTGGCTGTTTCTGTATAACCACTGACTGCATACTGAGTGGCCATGCAAAGTCTAAGATGAAGAAAAATAATGTTTTAGGGCCACTGCTAAGGCATATAGATAAGGTGAAGGAGGAGGAAAACTCATTCCAAGAAGAAGGAGAGAACTTTTTCAAAGAGGACATATCTCTTTGTATCTCTTTGGTACTTTTTTTTTTTTTTTTTTTTTCCCCTCAAGAATTGAAATGTGTTAGGTGTATGTTAGTCTCAAGCATCACGTGAGATTTCAAATGTACAGTTCATGATGCAATAAGATAGCATGATTTTCATCAAAGTGACATGGTGATTGACCGGTGATGGATTGACTGGTGACAGCTGCAATGACAAAATACTTTTATGTACTATGTGTGAAATACACAAGACAGCTGAAGCAGCTGTTCCCCTGTCTGAGCAGCTGAGCTCATTAGTTTCCTCCCTCAAAGAAATGTGAATCCTGCACACATTTACATTGCCATTAAACTATTGACTGTTCCCTTGTACTCAGAGTTTCAAGAAGGGATTCCCTCCACCCTATGAATAATATAGATTGGTTATTTAAAAAAAAAAAAAAAAAAAAAAAAGTGAGAACTTTACCTTGGAAATGTCAGCATGCAGCTAAAAGATTCTGAAGACGGTTGTGGCTGTAATTAAGATTAGGAGAGAAAGCAGGTTTCTACAAGATACCTTGGGGGTGGGTAAGAACAAGCTCTCTAAAGAGTGAGGTGAAAGAGCAGCAACCCAACTCCACTTCTTTACAGAGAGGCAGACAATCCTCATGAGAGCCAGGTTCTGTATGAATCCTCATCCCTCTGTTCTGCCGTGTTATGGTGAGCTAGGGGTTTGTCTGTTCCTGCTACTCTGCACAATAACAGAAAGATGTTTGAAGAGAGGTAAGGAGAAAGGAAAGAGGAGCAGACAAGATTTCTTGCAGACACAAGGGCCGTACTGATATCAATAACTGGTATATAAACTCCCATGTATTTTTTCCTTTTCTGTTTGTCAGCCACCTGACAACACTAGGCTTCACTTCTCCACCTGGTCCCTCACCTTTGCTTCCGATATTGCAAATGCTGCTGATGGAGAAAGGAGTCACCTGCTCATAGAATGTTCCTTTATAGCTTGTTTGTGAGGTGTTTGTCCTGCCTGGATAAAGACAGAGTTTCCCAGTTCCTGTAGCTCAGTAAAAATCTGTCCTAGGTCTGCTTTTTAAGCCTAAGCATGGGATTGTTTGTCAGCAGAATTGCTGATGTGCTTAAAGTAGCCTGACTGTCCAGAAGGAGAAAGACTCATGCTACCAATTTTCATGCTGCAGTTTTTCTCCCAAGATAAAGATGGTATTTTGTTTGCTCTAGGCTTGAAAATAAGGAGTTACTAGGGGTTAGTAATGAAGATAGGCATTCAGCTTGTGCTTATTTTTCATGTGTTCCTGGGAGACTGATTGATATCAATCCAAACATTGTACCTCCTCAAAACTTCAAAAAAAAAAGCAGAAACAAGATCCAATTCATTCATTCTCTTCCTTCATATGGAGAATAAGGGAAGAATATTCTGTACGTTTATTCATATGTGCTTGGTCATGGCCAAATGAGGTGAGAGATACAGTACAGAAATCACCTAGAAGCAGTGTTTTATTAAACAACTCTTAAAACTTTCAGAGAATGACAAAATAAGTTCAAATATTTTCTAAATGATAGATAATTGTATTCATATTATAACATGAATAAAAACACATTAATGATAATAGCTTCTGCCATAGTATCAATCACCTGCATTCAGTTTGCATGTTTGTAGACAAACTGTGTAGATGGGGGCCAAGAGAATACAGCACAAGGAATTGAGCACTTCGTAACATCAGCGTATAATATGTGGCCATGGTTGAGGAACTGATGTAGATGTTTATACTGCTTTTCTTTCCCCACATTCTCACACTCTTCTTCTCTCCTTCAGGCTCAGACCATCTATAATTTATTTATTTTTTTTTTTGAAAAGCAGAAAATTTCTTGATGCTATTTATACATCTCTCATAGTCAGTGAATTTGCAATATGGCCTTTGCACTGAGCAGACCTCTCCAGCCTCTTGTTATCTTTATCATTATCTTGGGGCAAAGTACTACGAGTCCTGCTGACAGATCATTCATACTTCTTTCTGGATATTAAATTAGTTCGAAATTTGATTTTTGTTGTTGTTGTTAGTTTTGTTTCCATAAGAAAATATACTGACACAAATTTTGTCTACACTATGGCAAAAACATACATGCCCTATGAACTTTTTCTTCCTCATTTGCAGACCTTAAGAAGTTAAAACAAAATAAGGTAATGATGTCTATTGCTGAGAAGCTAACACTGATGCCATGGGACAGCTTGGACTGAAGAGCTCAGATATGATAAAGAGGATTTTGAGTTTCTTACAAGGTCTTTCAGAATAAATAAAAGAATTCCAATGAGATGATCTGTCTAGAATGTAAGAGAAACAACAACAGAACAAGGGACCGTTAAAAGATAAAGAATCAGCTCAGGTCTGAAAACAAGCAGATGATGAGGAAGAAGAAAACAACATGTACCAAGTTCCAAACTGTCAAACAACTCTTCTGAACACTTACCCCATGCTGAGCCTGCTATGGAGAATCTCTCTCTGTCACAGAAGCCAGCCGGACATCCTGCAGGAGGAAGGTTCTCCTGGGTACAGACCTAACAGCAAATCTGGAGCATGAAATCAAGATGACTTCAAGAAAACTTCAATGTTTTCCAAGCAAAGACTCTGCTTTATGAGATATTTATTCCCATGAGTAATGCCCTTCTCTTTGAGTGACAATTTACTGCATCCTTGGAATTGAGTAGTATACTGTGTATATCTTTATGATACATTATGGATGCATGTAGTTTATAGTAATCTATAAATACACATGCACACATAAAAATATATGTACTTTTACTATTTATATAATGTGCAAATCATACACATACATAACTTTTTAATATTATTTACATATAAGTATAAAATTTCATGGACTGAAAGCATAGTATCACTAGGCCTATGTTATGGGGAATTCATAACATGCACTATAATAGATAGATATTTATTAAGATATTAAATAGATAAGAGATTTTGTTTACAATACTAATATTTCACTTTTCTATGGTTAAGAGCCGGTACTTTGTGCCTTAGCAGTTGTATATATATAAGTATATAGGTTAGATAAAGAGGCAAAATTGATGATATGCTTAATACCTGAATGCTTTTTGAGTGACCTCCACTGGTGATCTGACCTGAATTAGTTCCACTATTGAAATTTTGAGTGGCAGTAATATCTACATCAACAAAACAACCTACAAAACTCCTGTGTATTTGTTCTATTATGGAGACTGAAGTGTGGAGGAAAACAGGGTTTAAAATGATGGTTTTTTTCTTCTCAGCAATGCTACAGAGTGTGATAAACATCACACCACTTGCACATTAAATAACAGTTAGTAGGAACAGTTACCAGCAATCTTGAAAGCATTCAACTTCATTTAAATATTTTAGACTTACAATCATTCTATATACTCATTATTGATAACTTTTTTTTTTTTTTTTTTTTTTTTAATTTGTAAGCAAACAATCTTTTCTACGTCACATCTCAAGTACAGGAAATTACTCTTGCATCTTCTTGCCATTTACAATTTTCCATCTTTTGCTGCAAAGCTATGATAAATGAATTTTCAGTGAGATCACGAAAGCAGCCTTGTCATTCTGTCACAAAACAAGACTTAGATAACAAAAGTTAATTACTGCATTCTCTTAGTTTTGAAATAAAGAATTTTCACTACTTCAGAGGCAGATTTGAATCTGCAGATTAAAAGGAATAGTACAAAAATAACCATAAAAATTGCTTCTTTAGAACACATAAAGCTACATCTGTTTGAAGACAAAAACATCAGTAATTTCTCAAGATAAGTAGATGATTGTCCAAGACTTCTGTTTAATGTTTGATATTAAAGTATGTTGGGTACTGTCATTGAGAAAGGTAATAATTATAGAATATCTTTAGCTGCAAAAGACCTATAAGGATCACTGAGTCCAGCTACTGGCTTCACACAGGATTACCAAAAAATCAGACGATATCTCTGAGAGCATTCATCTCAGATGTTTCATTTTTGACTTCATGATGTATTGGATACATTCAGTTTTATAAATAAAGTGTGAATAGGTATGTATTAATAAGGCTATAACAAGTTTACAGTGGTGGAGAGAACTGAGAGGATGAGAATCATATCAAACACTTAAACTGTTAAATGAAGAATAATCTGTTGGTGCCATGTAATGCTTTGCTTGAGTGAAGAGGCAGTAAAATCTGTCAGATTAGATTTGACCAACTGACACAGTCAATTCAAATTCCTTCAAAAGATGCCTGTAGACTTTACCTTACCATACCAACCTTAAGTTATGTAATGGTAACAAGGCATCTCTTTTGGAAAGATAAACAGCTTTGGTTGAAAAGTTTAATGTGATGGGAGAGTAGCAAATTAACTGGAATATGGATGATCATTTTTTACTTAAGAATAAGGACAAAGATAAAAAGTAATAGAAAATGAAAGAAAACAAACTGTTGTTAAGCATAATTTTAATGAGTCCATTGACTCTAAAAGAAAAGTAGATCTGTTTCTAATAGCAGGATAAATTAGCTCATGCTTCAGACTTTTTAAAAAAATATATTACTTTAAATGCAGAATTTATGTTATTTATATATATATATATAATGTATTTATTTATTTATCGTTAAATTTCACAATGTTCATTCAGACCTTCACATTTTCAGGTATCTAAGATTTCTTCTTTCCCAAGGCAGGTTATGCCAATGATTCATTACTGCTGTTTTAAAATGCATAATTTACTTCTGGTCACTATCCAGCCTCATCTGTTAGATCAGGGAGATCCACCAAAATAAGGTTTCATCTTATGTGGATATCTGCAGAATATCATGAGATCTGTTATTTTAACTTTCACATTACTGAAATAGATTGCCTTTCCCACTCTGTTAGGCTTTCTAAATTTGAGTACCCTGCCATGTAGCCCATTCCAGTGATATATCACTTACAGAGATGGAGATTTGCAAAAGCAGTCCATTTGGACATAAACAGTGGCTGCACTGGCACAGTGGAATTACATCTGTCCCATCATATTTAAAGAAGCACGAGACCAGTAAAATCTAGCTGCATTTGTCCTTATGGTACAAGTAGTGAAACTGTGGACTATGTACTGGAACAGAGTCTGAGTCAAGAGAACTACAAGCCTGAGGACCTCATGTTAAATCACAGGTTTAGAAAGTGTCCATCCCTTGTGACAAGAGACTACAAAACTAGGAGATAAAATTATGTGACATCGAATACCACAGACTGTCGGGTACCATTTTCAGTGAATTATGTTGGAAATCTTTTATTAAGATAACTGAAATCAGTTTTAAACAGAAATGCAGTCAAATATCAGTCTAGGTAATTAGACTTGGGAATCAGATACTCCTCCAATGAATAAAAGAAACAGTCACTAACACGTACTTTTCATTTTCAAGAAATGTCAGGCATTTGAAAAAAAAAATAGGCTAATGTTTTTGAAATACAGACAAATGAAATTTTGTGCACTATTACAGTGCCACTACATCTGAATAAGGTCCTTACAGACCTTGACAGTCTAGAGAGATAGGCTGACAAGAAGCTCTTGAAGTTCAACAAGGAGAAGTGTGAAATTCTGTACCTGGGGAGGAACAACCCAGGCACTAGGAGATGTTGGAGACCACACATCTGGAAAGCAGCTCTGCAGACAAGGATCAGAATAAAGGAATGGAGTCTTGGAGGGATCTCATCATCTATAAATACCTGAAGAGATGCTACAATGAGGACAGAGCCAGTCTTTTTTCAGCCCGGTGTCAGAATGAGAGGCATAGGGCATAAGAGGTTCCATCTGAATATCAAGATGTGCTTCTGTGCTATGCAGATGCCCAGAGAGACGGTGGAGTCCCTGCTTGGAGATCTCCAGAAGCCACCTGGACATGGTTCTGGGCACCTAGCTCTGATGTCCCTGCTTGCGCATGGGTTGGGCCAGGTGGATCCAGAGATCTCTATCAACCTCCATCATTCAGTGATTCCACAGTCTTGTAAGAACATTTGGCAGATGGCAGACAAAACACTGGAAATACACAGAAAGCGAAACCAAAGACCTTTCTCAATCGTTTCCAGTAGCATGCTCAGCATTATGAACAAATTTGAGCATTGCTCATTGTAGTTATACTTTTATACTTTTATTGCTAAATTGCAAAAGTGTATTCCTCCTTTAATTTAGCTGCTTTTCTATGAAGTTCCTTCTCTTTTCATGGAAGGTCTTGATGGAAACAATAGTTGCCAAGGGAAATGATGATAAAGCTTCAGGTTGCTGCAAGAGTTCTGGTCTAATGGGACATGCAGAGCAACTATGCTCACGTGAAACATACTCATGCCCCACTAGCAAAGACTGATGTGCAAGATATAAAATAGGTTACCCAAGTTTATAAAGAAAAATCTGGAAATTATTGTGCCAGAAACACTGGTGTTGGTGTGGTTATTTTTCTGGAAAGTGATATGGAATAAGGTGTCCAGGAGCTGCTTTGGTACTATTCTTTCTCAGAGTGTTGATCGAGAGCTTTGCACATCCAGTCAGTTTTAGGTGGGGCAATCACAGCTTTTCACCATACCTGCTAAATGCAAAGGAATGTGTATAAATAAGCAGTGAAATACAAGAGTACTTAGGGGTAAGAATGATAACAGTATTAGGGAAGCAGGATAACAAGTTGATTTTTTTTTTGTTGTTTTTTTTTGTTTTTGTTTTTAAAATCAAATTAAAACATTTACCATGCATGCTTTTTAAATGAAAGTTTATGAATTGCAAAATGGAATATGTGCCCCGGTGGCACAATGGTAGGAATGCCACTTTGCAACACCAGAGCCCGGGTTCTAATCCCCCTGTGGAACAAGTGGTAGAAGTGCCGTTGTGCTACACAGGAGGCTCGAATCCCGGGGGCTGGACTCAATGATCTCTAAGGTCCCTTCCAACCTGCACGAGACTGTGATACTGTGTGATACTGTGTGATACTGTGATATTATACTTTGGAAAATTCTAATTTCTTTATAACATACTCTCTGTACATTTCAGTAATACTGAATACTTGCTGCTGCTATTTTATCTCCCTCAAGAAAAGTGAGGTGAAAAACTTCACCCATTTTTAAAGTTGTTTCAGGAGAATAAGTCTGAATCTGACCATAAAAAAGCAAGTTCAGTATTGTACAAAGCAGAAGGAGAATGAGTATAATCAGTCCCAGAAAGAGTTGTATTAGCATAATTTAAATTATGCAGTCATTCTCCTTTTCTGTGCTGTTCTCTACTGCCACTCCAGAACTACATATGCATACAGTTATGTCTTTATAGTTTACCTTCCTTACCTGAAATTGGGTGGTTAAGTCAATGTAAATTGTTTCTAGTAGAACTTCAAGAATCATCTCTGTTCTTCAATCCTCTAATTGCATCTAAAGGAAAGTTCAAAGTAACAGCTGTTCAGTACAACATTCCAGATTAAATAAATCTTTTCAATGTGGATAAGAATAAAGAAAATAATGAAAGTGTCCCTATTCAAATGGGGTTTCTTATGCAAATTGCTTTCAAGTTACAATTTTTAGTGATTAATAAGAGCCTTAAACTTCAAGTATAGTATTAACATAAAAATGGTAAAATAGTTTTGAATAAACTCTTAAAAGTACATTCCAGAGGCATATTTAGGTCATGTTTCATATTCAAAACTTACATTTAGTAATAATGGTTACTGCTTAAACACAGTGCATCACATTTATAGCCATCTTTCTCTGTTTAAATTACCTTCTTCTTACTGTATTCTACTTCTTGCAAAATGTGAAGATATGGACAAATTGTTCTCATCTCTTTAGTGGCACTAGCTGAAATCACAGTCTAAGGAACCAGATAGGTACTTTCTTTACAGGTCAAATTTCCAAAACTTTTAATTTTGTATATTAAGAGTCTTATAGAGTATCCCACAGCTCATTAGATTATAATCTAAAGAGACAAATGAAGAATGCTTTCATAAGGGATAACACTGTATAAAATGCACCTCTATGGAAGTTAATTAGAGAAAACAAGGATGCTTTTCAACTTAGTTTAGCATTCTAAATCATTCATCTGGGAAGCAGTTGCATTACTAAGTTAAATTCTAATTTAGTTATTTAAGTAACAGCGTGAAGAATCCAGAAATTTGTATACCTGACAGTGGAAAAAGCCCATGTCTGAGACAGCTAGCAAGCCACATACATATCTTATAACACCACTGAACACTGCTTACAATATTTTAGTTTTTCTCTGCCGTGTAATTGCATTTTCAATACATTTTCCTTGGATAATTGTTTTGCATGGTGTAAAATTCAATTGACATGTCACAGAATATTGTCAGCTGTATCTATTAGAGGCTGTTCTCAAGAGATGCCATTTTTGCAATCATTATATTTATATTTTAGGCACTTCTTAGAGAAATGAAGTGTCATAATATTTGATAATCATTTATTCATTACCATAAAACCTGTGATGGATGATAATATGCAGAAAACTGTGAGGTACTACAGCAAGTGTAATGGCTTAGAAACACTGACTCTTGCTGAGATAATATGTCCTCTTGGTAATTCTTTCTTCAGTCAAAATTTTCAGAAACGGAAGACTGTGTCATGCAGAATTTGAAATGGATAACATTGTTCAAAAAGGGGCCTGGGATCAAGATGCATATGAAAAAAATTAAAAACAAAACAAACAAACAGAAAAAGGTTTCAGTGGAAAATCTGACTATACAGAATACATAAATCTGAGTTTCTTAAGTTTTGGAGCTGTTAAATACTACTAAGCTCATGGCTGAGCATGCTACATCCACAGTCTCTGGTGCTTGCTGCTCACAAAACTCTCAAGTCATTAATAGTCTGTGAACCACCCTGACCCACACATTAACAAGTTTTCAGTTTATTGTTCAAAGTAAAATGATAATAGCTGGGTTTGATCAAAGATTTTTCTCAGTCTTTGCATTTGCTAGTGACGATTATGAACAAACTTTGCAGGAGAGAAAAGTTATGTGAGAAGTCAGAGGCATTAGAAACTCTAAAAGATACAGAATGGCTCTACGATATAGCTCCTGTAAAGAAAAGACTTAATTATACGTCAGATTTTAAATTCAGTAACTCATATATGGCAGTTATTAAAGAAAAAGAAATAAGTGTATGAAATGTTGATACAAATCAGAGCATGAAAACTATATAAAGATTAGAATAGTGGGTGAATTTTCTATAAATTAAACTAGGATTCTAACAACAGTTTTTAGAATTCTTTGGGGACAATAATATGAAGTGTTAGCTATTAAATAAAGTATCGTCAAAGACTGAGGTAATTAACATTTTAATCAGTAAACCAGTAGAAAATTCATGGTCTGAGCTGTTAAAATAACTTTTTTGCAAGCACACCAGCTACAGATTAAAATATTCCTTTAACTGTTGTTAGTTATATAACAAAATTGCTTGACTGCTTTAAGGCTGGTGGCATGGCAACAGATCCATGACTACCACAATATAACTTCATTTATAAGTGAGTTATTCCTCTGTATATTTAGCTGCAGTTCATGCAGAATAAGTTACTGCCAGATTTCCTCCAAAGGAGTCAGTGCTTGAGGTCACTGGATCACTTTTTAGAGCTTCATTTAAATAAAAAGGTAGACCATAAAACTGATGTACACTAATCTTTCTTCAAACTTTTTATGCACTTGTCACATCTGTACAGACACACACCCACTTCTCAATGTGTAATTTATTTGGCACTTCTTAATTTGTCACAGTAAAGGAGACCTTGAATTCAGGAAAATATGCCTTATTGAGGCCAGAAAATAATAAGTAGGAGAATGCAAAGAGTCTAAAAGTAGATGCTGCTCCTCACTATATCAGACCACATACTGTAAGTGTTCTGTTTACATTCTGCACCATATTTTGAAAACTGGGACTAGATTAAGCTAGTAATGCTTTTCTGTAAGGAGAGCTAAAACACTGCAGGGACCTTGTTTCATGTAGCTCTGAGATGAGCTCACTCGTTTGGAGGTAGGATTATTATAAAGTTCCGGAATTAGATGAGTCCATGGGAATCTATGTCCATAAATTACATTATTTATTTTCTAATTATTAGGTATCATATAGAAAGTAACATAGGAAAAAGACACACAAAAAACTTGGTGGTCCTTCTTTGGTCTCACTAGATAGACTGGTGTTTTGATGATTTTTGACTCTATCCTTTTGCGTTGTGACTGAAGATCAGAAGTAGCACCAGACCGGTATAGGTGGTGTGGATCAGAATGCAGCAGAATACTGTCATGTCAAAATGTGCATATACTGCAGTCACAGGAGAAGCTTACCAAAGCTGGTTATTCATAACTCATGAATTTTACATAAGTAACTGCATCACAGTTTTATCTGAGCAAGTTTTAAATTAGCTAGTTCTTCTGCAAAGAGCTGCTATTGCGGTACTGCAGAACTCAACATATTTCAGGGACTAAGCATGTTTGAAAAGCCTGGTACTTAGTTCTGTGGCTAGACTCCACATAGGTCAGAGACCTGCGGGACCAGGCCCCAGATTATGTCAGGTGTGTCCATGTTGCACTGAAAACATAGTGGATACCTCAACTGAGACACTATGAACTTTTGGCAAAATTACCTTGAAGACACAGATTTAAGTTAATAAGGATTTCTCAGGCTCCTCAGAGAGGGTAGATGTAGATGCTGGTCTGCCAAAAGAAGCTTTCTCTCTAGCATGCTGGAAGACAAGAATGTATTGAGGTGCAAATATACCTCAGAGTACCTGCTAATGGATTTTGCTATTGTTGAAGTTCATAATTTCAGCAGACATTTTAGAAGTTTGGGAAGAATTGCACCAAACTTCTGGTATGTTTAACCATCTTTTCTTGTGAGAACCTGAGACAAGGTAAAATAATTGCTGAAGACATCCTTTTTTTGCACGAGATGTAGTACTGAGCAGAGCTCTCTGAGATAGAACAGAGGTAAATCTCAGTTGTTTGTGGCTCAGCACAATGAGGATCCTGAAGTGTTACTGATGGGCTATCTCTGTGACTGAAGCCAGTAAGATGTTTATTTTCCAAAGGTACTCACTATAAATGGATGTTACTTCTCATTTTGGTGTTTTCTAGATAATGACAATTGGGCTTCTCAAGTAAAAACTTTTTAAATTATTCATTTTTTTGTGTATTTATTTATTGTGAGGAGAGGGTGATAAGTTCTCAAATTTCTTGTGATGCGTCTCAGAAAGATATGAAACTCTTGCTCACTTTTCATACCCAGAGAGTCTTCTTGTCTTATCCTAAGGTTAAAAACATAACAGCCAAGTTGTATAATATGCCCACAATAGTATTTCTTGACACATTTTGAAGAAGCCTAGATAGAAGATATGTCAAACCATATGGAAAGAAGAGGTTTCACTTTTTTTTTTTTTTTAACCAAAAACTATTTTTTTAAATTATTTTTACTCACTGAACTTTAATTAAGTTACTTTTTGATTGTCCCTAGACACTTTAGTGTCTTATTTATAAGCTGTTTTTGAGTCATACTATAGTTTCTTTTTTCCAAGCTATTAAAAAACTTTTTCATCAAAGTCTATCAACCAGCAGAAATGTAATAAACAGAGGCTGATTTGGATGAGAACTTTTTGACTATGAGCAGTAAGCCAGGCAATCACAGGGTGTTTGTAATGATGCTAACTGACTCATGTGGAGGCAATACTTTTTATTAGTACACCATTCTTCATAGTATACATCACTTCTAAAAAAGATATCTCCTGGTGTTGGTTTTTTTTTTTTTTTTCATTCCCTGGAAACCTTACTTCCTGGAGAAGAGACACATCACGAGTTCTGCAAATCTTAGATCTCTGCTGCACTTGCAATTGGATTAGCAAGTAATCTTAATCAAATCAAATCTTAATCAAATAATCTTAGCAAGTAATATTTTGACCTTGAACACTAAATATCTAAGCATTCAGGGCCAGTGGTTAAAAATTATGTTTACAAAGATGTTTATTCCTACTGGAGGACTCCAAAGTTCTGATAATACTCCTGTTTTTTTATCTCAAATGGGAACTGAAGCCTGCTTCCCACAATACAGCCTATGAAGATGAAATTAAATGAGCTGCAGTAATACACGGTTTATTTACCTCAGCTCCCCAGCTCTTTGGTCTTTATGAAATAACTGTTTTTTCTTTATTATTATTATTATTATTTTCCTTTTCTTTTGTCCACAATGACTGTTTACAACTGTGCATGATTTAACTGGAACAGGTTGCCCAGAGGGGTGGTTGATGTTTTATCCCTGGAGTCCTTCAAGGCAAGGCTGGATCAAGCCCTGGGGAAACCTAGTCTACCTGTGCATATCCCTGTTCATTGTAGGGGAGTCGGACTAGATTACCTCTGAGGGTCCCTTGAAACTCTAAGGATTCTATGATTCTAAACAGAAGCACTGATCTTCAGCTGTGCTTCTCCTAATCTTTCCTACTATTAAACCCATTTGTTACCACAGACTTCCTGGTATGTGGTACTAGAAATGGTTGTTTCCAGACAGCTACATTACAGTGTGAAGTTACATGTTTCTGTCTTTCAGAAGTGATTGATAATTTTTTTGGCTTGTTTTCTTATCATCCAGTGTAAGGCTCAACACTGAATAATTGTAGAGTAACTGCTTTCATAATAACAGAGCTTCCTGAGAAAAAAAGATATGAATTAATGTAAAGGATATTTGCAGAACCTGATCACACATGATTAACCTACTTGTTTAAACTGCTGTTGTTAACTGGTCTAATTGCACCAAATAACAATTAATTTTGACCTTAGATGATATGACTACTTAACTTAGCTAACATTCCTATTCAAAGTTCAGTGAGAAAAAAATTAATTAGACCTACAAAGACAGCTGTGAAATTGGCATTTAAACTTCCCCTCTCCATTACTTTTTTAAAATCTCAATGAAAATCAGAATTAAAAGGCTTCTATGGTCTATATTACCCAATGGCAACAAACGGGTATATTTTTGTAACTTTTTTATGAAAGGTCAGTAGAGATACACTGGTTTTCATACGAATTTGTGGGTAACAGGAAAATTCTGAAATAACTGAAGCAACTTTTGCAACTCATTATCTCCTTAGAAAGCTTTATATCAGAAACCTCCCCTTTAACACAGCAAAGGGCAGGTAGATGTTTCTTCTACAGGTGTCCTTAAATTTCATTTATGTCAGTGGAGATGATATTCATGCCTGGTATAAGTGGAGACTAGATGCCCACGGAATAAGTTTCAGAAGAACATCAGACTCCGGGATGTACAAGTTCCAAAGCATGGTGATAAGATTATGTTCATTTTATGTCATGAGATCCTCATGCAGTTTGTGATACTGTTTGGTAGGTAGAACTGAGATTTTATTTTCGCAGAATAATATAATCATTAAGGTCAGAAAGACCTCTAAGATCATCCAGTCCAACCATCCACCTATCACTGACGTTTGCTGACTGTGGTGTAGAATTAGGACAAGGAGTATCAAATCAAGCGGGCTAGTATTCAAACTGCTATTTCAGATGTCTATTCTTTGCTTTCTTAACTAGCAGTTCCTACCAGCTAACAGTCAGCAGTGTCTGCTAAAACAAGAACTGCCTGAATGCCACACACTTGTCTGAACTATACCACAAAAGTTGTTTTTCCTTAATAAAAGCCAATGTCCAAGGCCATTCGCATAATTTTCTCTACACAGAGTTGTCACGGTGTAACATACTAAAAACAAATATATTTTCCAATTTAAATATAACAAGTCAGTTCTGAAATGGGGGGGAAAAAATGTGCTGTGAATCTGCATGACACTGGAGTTAAGGTTTAAAAGGACATTCAGAAAGTTTAAATTAGTATTCCTTCAGAACTGATGGGCCATAATCTATAGTTTTATTTACCTGAGAATTTACTGATACTTGAATTAAAATGACATCTGTAATTTGAGAATACTAATCAAGTTTTCAGTAATGTCAAGGTGTGCAAAATCTGAATTATCCCTTGTCCAGAGGACAAAAGCTAATAATACTTTGTTCTTCTTCAATGCAATATTACATTTCTGAAGGTTTTGGTTTGTTTTTTTTTTTTTTTTCCTTCTGTATCAGTGTGTCTAATAGCTTTGGACTTAGACTCCCAAGGTTGGACTGACTCACAACTGTTGCCATTTCTGCATTGATATTCCTTACCTCAGAAAGCATGTCCTGAATAAGGGACACCTCTAGCTATCAGCATGAGTGCAGCCAGGACTGGATCATTCCCTCCAGCTACACAGTTGGTCTCAAAATTCCTAGGCATATTTAATAATGATTTGTGAAGGAAAGATATTGCTATTAACAGTAATAACTTCAATGAGTGAAATGCCAGTGTTCATCAGTCTATGAACTCCACTGATATTTTTTAATTAAAAAAAGAGAAAGAAGGCTCAACTAATTTGATTTGATCTGAATTACATAGATGTCTTTTAAACCAAGTTGTTTCTTTACTTTCCTGAGATAGTTTCTTCTTTTCCTTTATTTTTTTTTATTTTTTATTTTTTATTTTATTTTTGAACTCCCATATCAAAGTGAACAAAGAGAGACAATTTTAAAATGCTCTATAAATACCTTTGTAAATCTATTCCCACTTCCTCAGGATTTATCTACAGTATGGATTTATCTTTAAAGTTCTAGGAGTTATTGCTAAAACAATTTGTTGATAAAATGAGAGTCCTTGGAAAGGTCACTAGCTAAATATTTCAGAAGACAGAAAAAAACCTTGCAGTTTACCACCCTTATCTTGTTTAATATTTTTATCATTTAATATGTAAATTATTTTAGAAATGATGTGTACATAGAAGCTATCTCTTTAAGGAGGTGGAATAGACTTATAAATGAATACAGCTTATGGTAAACCTCTACTGAATCAAATTATGGAGTAAAATTAAAACAAAAGGTATTTAACATGATTTGTGAAAGTCTGTATGTGTGAGTATAGCCTTAGATTATGTGGATTTTTGCTGTAAATTTCGGTATATTATCAAGATGCTGAGCTAAACTTTTTTCAGCATAGTTAAGGCCCTCAAACCAGCATGGTAGCACTGTCCTTTTGCATACAGTAATTACATGGGAAGCTGACTATAAGCCCAGTGGAAGGTGGGAGTCTGTGCCTTGCCAAAGACGAGGTGTTGTTGCCTATTTCCTCACAGTGAGGAAAGAGCCTCCAGCTCTTGCCATGTTGTGCAGCTTGATGCCTCTGGCATGTGACCACCTGACACATAGAAGCCCCTTGGTGCATTGTTCCTACAGTGCCCAGAGGAATTCAATGGAACAGAGAGTACTGCTTGTGAGAAGGGGGTGGGCTTGATCTGTGAAGGGCAGTGACAAGGTTATATACCTGCATGTGTCCAAAACTGCCCAGTTTTTATTAAAAATAGAGTAGTCCAGCCAGTCCAAAACCGCACAGTATAATATCAGTTTGAACAACACATTCTTGAAGAGATGATACTCTATGCAGGAAACTGTTGTGGTGAAGTGAATACACAATATAGTCTGCATAATTTTAAAGTATTATTTAGAAAACACTGGGCCGGAAGAACCCCAGGCACCTGTACAGGCTGGGAGGAGTGGTCCTTGAGAGCAGCTTGGCAGAGAAGGACCTGGGGGTCCTGATGGACGAAAGACTCAACATGAGTCAGCAGTGTGCTCCGGCAGCCCGGAAAGCAAATGGGATCCTGGGCTCCATCAGGAGAGGGGTGGTCAGCAGGGATAGGGAGGTGATTGTCCCTCTCTACTCGGCTCTTGTGAGGCCCCATCTGTTGTACTGTGTCCAGGTGTGGAGCCCTCAGTACAAAAAAGACATGGAGATTCTGGAAAGGGTCCAGAGGAGGGCCACAAAGATGATCAGGGGGCTGGAGCACCTCCCCTATGAGGACAGGCTGAGGGAGTTGGGCTTGTTCAGCCTGGAGAAGAGAAGGTTGCAGGGTGACCTCATTGCAGCCTTTCAATACCTGAAGGGAATTTACTCCCAGGAGGGGAGTAAAGTCTTTGAAAGGGCTGACAATAGCAGGGCACAGGGAAATGGTTTTAAGTTAAAAGAGGGAAGATTTAGGTTGGATGTTAGGGGGAAGTTCTTTACTAGGAGAGTGGTTAGGCCCTGGAACAGGCTGTCCAAGGAGGTTGTTGATGCCCTGTCCTTGGAGGTGTTCTAGACCAGGTTGGACTGGGCCCTGGGCAACCTGATCTAGTAAAGGTGTATGTTTGGTGGCCCTGCCAGGCAGGGGGGTTGGAACTACATGATCCTTGAGGTCCCTTCCAGCCCGGGTCATTCTGTGATTCTGTGATTACCTGCTATACATCATTAATATGTGTCTAAGCAAATAGTTCACATTGCTCAGCAAAGAACAGAGTGGCATCAACTGAGACATCAACAGAAGGAAGCAGATTGGATCAAGAAAAGAATATATGTTTTGTTGGGGCCCTGGAACACAAACTATAAGACTCAACAATGTACTAGGCCATTGGGAGGACAAGTCTGACATTCAGAAGGGCCAAGAAAAAGATAGGAGCTGCAAGGACCAGCCTCTCCTGACTTACACTACCTTTTGAGTTTGAATTGAGGAAAAAAAATACATTCTCACATTCTCACATATACCCTTGCAAGACTGATAATCTCATTACTTTTATTCTTTTTGCAGCATCCTCCCAAACAAAGGATGTAAGTTTTCAATAGTTTCTTTGCACTTATCCTAGGGAATCATTTCATCATTTGTCTGCTTCTGAGACTTTTTTCACAGGGAGGCAAGCATCGTGGATAACACAGAAGTCCATATAAGTTACGAAAGGTAAAAAAAGGTCTTTGTTCACTGAACTGTTACTATAAGAATTTTACCTTACTACAGAAAGAGAAATCTGCACATGAATTGAAACTCCATTTGACAGTGTAGTGAAGGAAATAACTATAATCTGAACCACTCAGGTTTGAGGCTTAAATTGTTTCCATCACACTGAAAATAAAGCTAGTGGCATACTAGTAGAGTTCACTGTTTGAGCAGAAAATTGCTTTTGTCCTAAGAAGGAAATAAACTGCAGGGTACTTACAACATTGCCACTTTCCCTGCTGTTGTGACAGTTAGGACAATCAACAGACCAGCATGCCAAAAGGGATGGGAGAATCACAGTGGGCTGTGATTTTAAAAGCTGTCCCAAGAGGAAGTTCAGAACATTTTTATAAGTGACCTTCCTCTGGAGGCAAATGCTGAAACATCGTTCATCAACTGTCTATCTAGTAAAGCCTATGATCATTTTCACATTTACTGAGCTTTGTAGGCTGACAATGTGAAAAAGGAATCTTTATGATTACAAAGGACTAGGAAGACTAATGTACAAAGAAATAGGTGGAGTCATAGCTAGCATAAATAACCTCAGATGAGTCTCTACTTGCTAGAAGATCAATTTCTCAAGCAGTACAAACTGCAAACAGTTCAAGGAACATGGAAACAGAAACATCTTTTTTATCAAAAAGGTATTGTGAGAGGAAAAGGCACAGAGTGAAAGGGTTTTTAAAAGCAATCAAACAAGGGAGAGATTACCTGTAGTCACATCCTTCCTACCTTCAAGAAATTAAAAGTATGAAAACTCCAACATCACATTTAAAGCATACTAGCATATAAATGTTATAAATGTGTTTCTTTTGAAGCTGCTGTTTTTAGTTTTCTTTTATAATAGTATCCAGAAATGAATTTTGCTCATTAACTGTTTAATGATTCCCAAAGCAGCAGTAAAGAGAGATTCTCCTCAGCTTCCATAGCTCATGGCCTAGCCATCGTGGGTTCATGAAAGGCAAATCCTGCTTGTTCAATCTGATCTTCTATGGTTGAGTGACTTGCCTGGTGGCTGAGGGAAAGTGCATATAAAAGAAAAGAACAGCTTTAGTCTAGTCATACTGTGAAATCAAGCTAAAGCTATTCAGTGACATTCCAAGACTTCTTTAAATACACGTCCTTGTATTGTAAGAATATTTGATTTTTTTTCTTCCAATTAAAATGTATAGATTAAGTCAGATTCACTGTAGTCTACCTTTTATCCTAAGTAATAAGTACAAATCACTTTATCAAATTCTATGCATTTACATTTTCCAAATGCACCCTTTATACACCAAAATCACACAGTCTAATCAAGTCCGATCTCTTTAGTTCATGCCCTTCCACAGTTTCCATGCCCGTCCTCTATTTCTGCACAGGAAATGTGAAATTAATTAGAAATTGCCTTTGTCTTTGGACCATGAAATGTTTCTTTGGAGACTAAGTTCTAATTTTTAATGTTGCCCCTATCTTCAAATTCTGTTTTGATCTGCTAGAGATTAATCTTACTGAAAATACTCAGTTTCCTACAAGCATCCGTATAAGGTAGAGTAAATTTTAAAACAACCTTTAAAAAGGTAGTATATTTTCAGAGATTTGTGGCATAAAGTCTTTTCTTTTGCATGGCAGAACTGTAATGCACTGGCAGAAACTCAGCAAAGAATGGAATACATTATTTCATGAGACAAAGAAAATCCTATTGATTACCACACTGTTCACATCACACCTCTCCATCTGAAGCAGCAGCTCCTTCCTCATATCAAGTTCAGTATTTAGTTGGTTTAGAAGCCCAAAGCTACAGTTCCTGATATACACCTGAAGAACTATCTTCAGTTCTTCATTCTTCAGGCTTTTGACTTTGGTATGGTCAAGCATACCATGAGGTCTGCTAACATGTATGCATCTTTAGCACCTGTAATGTAACTACCTGATTTATCTAGTCATATTGACTATTTTCACAGCATCCATACAAATACAGAAAAGAAGCAGGTGTAGCACTATCTACAAGTATCCCATGCAAGTCAAAGACTACAAAGAAAATTCAGGATTAGTTTTCATGATTTGTCTTGCTATGAACAGTGAATTAGCACACAGTGCTCAGTGAAAGAATTTAAATACAGTATGACTTGAGAAGTAACTTTGAAACTAATTGAATAACTTGTAAAATAAACTTTATTACAACATCTAATTTAGGCTAATATTTAAAAAAAAAAGAGAGAGAGAGAGAAAAGAAAAAAGAAAAGAAAAGAAAAGAAAAGAAAAGAAAAGAAAAGAAAAGAAAAGAAAAGAAAAGAAAAGAAAAGAAAAGAAAAGAAAAGAAAAGAAAAGAAAAGAAAAGAAAAGAAAAGAAAAGAAAAGAAAAGAAAAGAAAAGAAAAGAAAAGAAAAGAAAAGAAAAGAAAAGAAAAAAAGAAAAGAAAAGAAAAGAAAAAAAAGAAAATAAAATAAAAGAAAAGAAAAGAAAAGAAAAGAAAAGAAAAGAAAAGAAAAGAAAAGAAAAGAAAAGAAAAGAAAAGAAAAGAAAAGAAAAGAAAAGAAAAGAAAAGAAAAGAAAAGAAAAGAAAAGAAAAGAAAAGAAAAGAAAAAAAGAAAAGAAAAGAAAAGAAAAGAAAAGAAAAGAAAAGAAAAGAAAAGAAAAGAAAAGAAAAGAAAAGAAAAGAAAAGAAAAGAAAAGAAAAGAAAAGAAAAGAAAAGAAAAGAAAAGAAAAGAAAAGAAAAGAAAAGAAAAGAAAAGAAAAGAAAAGAAAAGAAAAGAAAAGAAAGAAAAGAAAAGAAGAGAAAGGAAATGTTCCTGGCTTCTGTAGGGTAGTTCATATAAGTGATTACTTACTAAACAGTGTTAGATCTTAATAAATTAGTGCACCATTAGCCAGCAGAAATCAGTCTGCTTTTTACTACTGCTTGAAGGTTAATTACATTAATTTTGTTTGATGTTCATTGCTGGTTTGCCATCAGTCTATGAGATCTGATTTTCATTTCAAATGTGTTATATTTTTGTCCATTTTACCCCATTTTACCTAATTTACTGTGAGGTTAGCTTGTCCACCTGTTAACACTTTTTTTTTTTTTTTTTTTTTAATGAAAAGAGTTGTGTTATATGTAGGTAGTGCAAACAGAGTTAAGTCAACTGGTGATCAATACAATCTTTTACATTTTATTACATATTACAACTTACAGATTGTAATAGAAAGAACAAGTCTCTAGATTGCTTGTTTTCTACCTGCTTACTAGAATTTACTAAAACATTAAAGATTTAATAGTTTTTATTAAATTTCTGTTGATGTATCCCTGCCATCTATTCATTTATACATGTGGATTTTGTTTTTCTTTTACAAATTGTTAGGAGTTGTGCACTTTGTCTATAGGATATAATTTATGCAACTAATGATTAAGATAAAATGAAATGAGAAATTCTTGATCAGCGTAATGGAGCCATTAATGTCACTTTTGCGTATGATAATAGATTAGGAAAAAAAAAAAATCTGTCTATATAGAATATTTTAAAACTAAAAATGAATACAATTTAATTGATATTCCTAGGTAATGTGCCCCTCCAATAGAAGCAAAGTATCTTATTCCACATTGAGTACTTCCTTTTGAAATGGATGTGGGGCACTGCAGAACAGCAGAAGTGAGGACTGAGTTTCATCTTACCCACATTTCATCTTGTCACAGAATGCAGAGTCTTTCAACAGACAATTTAGATAAGTAATGATAAGCATTTGCATTTGGAGGGAAGGTATCCAAGCTCCCACAGCTCTAGTCAGTCACAGCTCATTGCTCCTAACCTTGTTTTCTCTTTCAGGATGGATTTTATCAAGCCTCCCGCTTATTTCACAGCCCACATGCTTTGCCAGCTGTCCTTGCATAATGCAAAACTCAAGGCTGTTACCTATTTAAAAACCAAAGCATCTTTTGAATATGACTAAAGAGGCCAATTTTGCGAACTTTTCAGATGGATATTATCCATAGTCAGTAGAATTTATTGCAAGATGTAAGATACTATTTTTTTAAATGCTGAAATCAAAGTATGCAGATATAGCTTTGATGGTAAACCACCTTCAATCAACAGCATGTTTCAGTTGGAAGGAGTTCTTGACAGTTGTCATGCTTGGGGTGCCTAATAGTCTCTTCTGTCAGAAGGAAATTGGGTTACTAGTAAAACGATTGCTCTAAAACAGCATAAAAACTAATGACTGTAACCAGCTATGTACATTC
Source organism: Coturnix japonica (assembly GCF_054131305.1). NCBI lineage: Eukaryota > Metazoa > Chordata > Aves > Galliformes > Phasianidae > Coturnix > Coturnix japonica. The sequence continues at coordinate 7,018,040 of NC_140663.1, forward strand.
CCGGAAGCTACAATCTGCTAAGAGAATTGCTTTTTATTTGGAGTTTTGATATCATCATGATGCCAAGGGCCTCACATTGGCTGTTGGCAGATAGGGCAATAGGTTCATTGCATATTCCTGCAATAGCAGGAAACCTCAAAGCCAGCCTGCGGCTTTGTCCCCAGTGAAGACTTATAATTTTAAAAATGATACCCATTCTTAAATTTTCTAATCCAAAAGTTTAGCCAAATGCTCTTCAAACTCGTGAATGATCATTCAGAATAGGAATGAAATGTAGCATTCTGAAAAGTAACAATAATAAGCCACATAGCACAAGTTGGGACAAAAATGTAGAAAACTTTCTTCTAAATCAAATATTAGAGGAGAACTAGAGAAAATTATTATAAAATATAGAAATATAAGCCAAGTAATAAATCCAGTTTTCAGTTCCGTAAGAAGAAGAAATTATATGGTTTATACAGAAGCAGATACTTCACAGGGGAATGTCCATCTGAGAACAAATCAAGGAAATCATTTAGTAGAAACACCTCTCTGGTCTTTCTCTTATATTCAAAAGAATTTGTAGAACTAATCTGCTTATCCTAGCTAACAGTAACTTCTAGATGTCAGCTTTTAGTTGTTGACTTTCTAAATCAGCAATAGTACTTTTCATGACAAGTCACATAGTGTTTCTTCAATGTGAAGGCCTTGTAGCTCCTTGGGCGTGGTGTTGGAAGCACTCTGGAGGGTCCAGAAAGGACATGGCAGCCAAGGCCTGTCCACTTCAAGACAGCCAGTAAGCAGATGAATGGGCCAGCCCCAGATAGCTCTTGGCATCAGGCATTTCCACGAAGATAGGATCAGGCCAAGGCCAGGCCGGGCAGTATGTTGGTCTGAGGGTGGACCTGTGACAGTGATGTGGCCAATGGCTGTGCAAGACAGTGCTGCAGCCAGTGTTCTATAGCAGGATTTGGTTAACCAAGTGTTATACAGCGGGACAAGAGCAGATGGCCTCAGGGAATGGAATGGGGTCTTGGGAGGATGGACAATTTGGGCAGATGATCAGGGACATTAACACCTGCTGATAACCCAAGAGCCTAACATGTGGAATATGGGATGTAGAAAAATAGTTTTCGTTTTTGTTCCTCATGTGATTAGGCTTTTCCACTCTTCTCTAAAGCTCTCTTCAGCAAATAGGGTTAAAGAAATGGAGTATGGAAAGCAAGGGAGGTCCATGTAAAATTTATTGGAAGGCATTTGTTCCTGACCTGGTTTGAATGACATGATTTGGTGGGCAACATTGTTACTAGGTAGATGATTGAACTAAATAGTCTCAGAGGTCTTTTCTAACCTTAATGTCTCTACGATTCCATTAAATTTCCCTGCTGCACTTACGTTTACCGATCACTGCATGAAATGCACAAGGGCTGCTGCTCCAATGGCCAAAGATTTAAAGTCTGTTGTTAGACCTTGAAAAACAGTCTTATAAAATAGAGTGTACACAGTATACAATGGTCTGGAATAATATTTTCCTCTCCTGTACATGTGTGCTACAGCTCTATGCAAAAGTTATAGTAAGGGAGTGAAAGGAATGATGACTCCTCAGTTCCTCTTTACAGTGTAAATGCTGGGATATAATGATTAATAGAAGAATGATTCCTAAATTAAAGCATAATAACTGGAGTTCCTTATTGTACATTAACACTGCCTCAAAGAGTCTGGTTTACCCAACCCTAATTTTCCTTTATGTGTAACCTGTGTGCCCCTTCTTCAATTTTTAAGGTGGAGAGTGACGACAGCCAGCTCTGCTTTCTGTCTGCAATGTCTGGACCTGCACATTTTGGGGTGTGCAGCAAATACAAGTGTTGCTTCAAAAGCAATTTCTCTTATTTTATTATGTTGGTTCACAACATCAGAAGTAGATGTTGGTGGTATGGCAGTAGAGGTTGAACCTTCTCACCAATATTCCACTATATTTTGCTCCCATGTAACAGATGGCAGCAGAGGGGACGTCTGACAAAATGGCATCTGAAATGGAAGTGTGTATGAAGCACAAGTGTGTCATCAAATTCCTCTACGCAGAAAATATTTGCACCCATTGACATCCATTGATGCTTGCTGAATGTTTGTGAAGACTAAGCAGTAAATGATAACAGTGAAGCTGTGCATTGTTTGTTTCAGCAGTGGTGACAGCAGTAGCAGATCATCTCTGCAGTTACAGATTTTCAGAAACACGGCTTGCAGTCTCTTATTCATTGCTGTAAAAAATGTGTAGCTAATGGTGGTTGATACATTGAAAAATACCTTTTTTTTGAAAGAATTTACTATATCAAATAGTGTTATTGTTCTCTTTGTATCTGTTGTCGTTTCCATGGAAATTAATAGGAAGCATTACTTTCAGAGTGATCTATATATATAACATAGCTGATCCTTCAGTTGCTAAGCTTTTAAAGAGAGTAAAATTAAAACTGGCATTATTTAATTGATTTCCTTACCCTGAAGTGCCCTCTGGATATCTTATGCTCTTGACCTTCTTGTCTGTGATTTATCATCTCTTTTTAATGTTGAGTGAATGAAGTATGTATTTAAATAAATGTGATTTTAAAGCAAAAATACACTATAAAATTGGTACCCTGGGGTGTAAACCATGTATTATTGAGTTTATGTGGAGAAAATTGGGTAAGATCCAACTTCAACTAAAATAAAAAATACGTATTTGTGATCCTCAAAATGTTTTCATTCATAGAAAAACTGCAGACTTTGGTGAATCCGGGGAGTCAGAGAAAATAATTATTTATATTTTGGGTGAAACAAACTTTTAATGCAGTTTGGAAGAGATGCCCATCTCCTTATTGTGTCTTTCAGAATTTTACTCTGACCGAAGCCTTTTTTTTTTTTTTTTAATCTTGAAACAAGTTGTGTGGATGAAAGAAGCGTCTTGTTTTATTTGCCTCTTCTTCCAAACTTAAGACCTCTTTTCCTCTTGATGTATTCTTCTATAGGGAAGATCCTGTATTTCATGATGAAAAGGGAAATAAAATATTACCATCCTGTCTTCTAAATTGGTCTAGACAAGTTCTTGAACTTGTGTTTCCCATAGGCTAGGGCAGAACTGTAGAAGCTTTGCCTGTAAAGGCTCTAACTCCTTGTCTTCTTCCTTATGCTTTCAGCATTTGAAAATGTTCCTCTCCTTTCCTTCTGGACTAGTTTTGAAGGAGAAATGGAAATTCAATAGAATTCATATTACAACAGAATTATATTTCTTGAAAATAACAAAATTGTCTAGCCCATCTCAGTTTAGAGAGCAAAATCGTGGGTGATAATGCTACTTCAGAGTTCAAGAACACTGTGTTCAAAGAAAGATAGAAACAATAAAGCCTAGAATTCTCCTAAGGACCATAAGTGCCTTGATAGAGGATTTCCCTGAGGTTTACAAGCTATCTAGTAATATTACTTCACTTATCTGTATTGAATTAGGCCTAGGGACAAGCAGATGAAGCAGAGTTCACTGAAAGGTAAAGCATCTCTTCATACTTCACCTTTTCTAGTTTTCTTCCCATGTAATATTTGGTACGTTTAGTAGCTTTCTATTACTATCAACAATTATAAAATACATAAAATGATGTTAATGTTTGTGATGTTTTAAGTAAAGGAAGGATTTATCTTTCATTTTAAGTCTCCTTAGAGAATGCAAAGAGCAATTAAAGGTCTAATAATGACTCCCAACCTTGATCTACTTCCGTATAAATGGCATAGCCACAACTCAAAATGGAAAGTGGTGGATTCTTATCTATCATTCATCAGAGTTGGCTTAGTAAACTTGACCACACTCACACACTGGAAGCTTTGTTGCTAATTACAGCTGAATTAAATTTACACTTAAGGATTAACATCAGTCCTGAGCACCACACAGACACCAAAGAGGGATACCTTAATTCCCCAAAACTACTTCAATAGCTCCTTGGCTTTAGTTCAGCTGGAAACAAGCCATGTAACCAGTGGCATATGGAAGTGTCTTAAGCACGATTTATATCCCTGGATCAGATTCAGACTGAAATTGCTGCCAAACCACAGAAAGTATGCATGTCTCATTTGTGTGTTTGGGATGAAAAGGAGGGGGGATCTGGCAAAGAACTCAAAGCATCACAGGTTCAAGCTAATATCGTTATATTCTCAGGTAAGATTTCACTGATTTATTGACAAACTCTAACATCCCTTCTATACCTCTGAAAAACAATGAACATACGCGAGTACTGAATGGGCTTCTACAACATGTTCTAAGGGGTGGCTCAGGTGTTTCCTGTTCACAGTATTAGCCACATAAATACAGAAATCTTTCTATTTGGTATATATAAAATGCAAATTCCCAAGTGAATAGCAGTAATGTTACTCAGTAATCCAATAAATGTCAACACAGTGATGCCTAATTGTCTGTCAATGTGAGTCAATGTTCATGTGAACATTCTAGCAAAACCTCCAGAAGTTATCTTATTACTTTTTTTTTTTTAATCAAAATTTTGTAAATATAACCACATGACTAGCATATTTTTGATCAGTGACCTTGATCAATTTGAAAGATCAATCATCTCTTATATTCTGTGCATATCCTGTCTAAATGTCTAATTATACTTGAAAGCTCTTTGCAAAGAAACAAAAAACCAAACCAAACCAAAACAACAACAAAAACCAAACACAAAAATCCCCAAAAAACCCCCAAAACAAACCAAACAAAACAAGATAAAAACCCAAAAAACTGAGAGAGTCGAATAAAAAAAAAAAAAAAAAAAAAACTGAAAAAAAAACCCCCTGAAAAATGAATGAATCCCATACTTTAACAAATAGAAGAAGATACGGAAACAAAATCATATGGACTTTTTAGTTATGGAAAGAGAATTAAAATTGGAATTCATTTGGGGTATTTCTGAAGAACAATATTAAACGTGAATCATTGAGATTCTGTATATCCTTATTTTGTGAAATGGTATTTCATAACCTGAAATTTCATCCATTGTTAGGAGTCTTAAGGGAGAAATAAGTTAAGAAATCAAATGTATAAACATTATTGCACCTTACTTTATGAAGGAAAGATTAACTTGGTTTCCTGAAACTCATGAAGATTTCTTTTCACACTCTGAACTTTTCTGTCCCTAGATTTGACAGCATATCCTTAACAGTACCTTTTAAATGCTACCTTCATTTCTTAATTTGTTTTTCTTACAGAAAAGATAAAATAAAAGGAAAATTACATCCAGGACTTCAGTTCTGAGTCACAGAAGTCCACATAACTGGAAAGGAAGATCAGAGGATTTCTCAATAAACAAATAATCAATCTGTTTTCAACAAAATTTGTCATCCATCTGCCAGCATCCCTCAGCATGTGACTGTGAAGGCTTTCACCACAACATCAAGGTTTAGCACTCTGGTGGGGAAGAAGACAGAGAACTGCGAGGTTTGGATTTTGCATTCGTTCTGACGTGATATAAGGAGAGAGGTGAGATGGTATTTACCATCACAACTCTTATATCTCTGTTGATGAGGAAATAATCAATTTCAAATATTAAAATAGTTCTAGTGGATTTTATCAAATGTTACCAGAGAGTCATTTGCAGAAAACCTGGAAGAGATTCTTGGATTCTTGTTTCTGTGCATTTCTGTGTTCTGCCACTGTAAGCTATCACAATTATAGTAATAATTCTTCATCTTTTCATTCCAGGGAACATAAATTCTGGATGGGACTGTGCAGTTTTTACAGCAAAATAAAGACTAGCTGATGGTCCTTACTACATGGACTTGCTTCAGAATATTGTGATACATTAGTTAAGATCTATTGAAATTATTTTTCACTTCGATTCCTGCAAAAGAAAAAATGGACTTTCATAGAGTCACTTTTCACAAAACTGTCCCCTGAGATTTCAACTATGAAGATCAATCACTGTCTTGTAGGTTAAATATGACACATAACATTCTTCTGAAGCCTTATACGCTCCAGATGCAAAGTGAGCTCAGTGTATGCCTGCTAATGGATATTGTCTCTTTTACTCACAAATCTGGATTATTTTGAGCTCATAACAACTGCTTGCTCAACACATGCTCTGCTGCAAATTGTACTGTAGAACTATGTTTGGCAGATAAACAGAAACAAAGCATAAATGACTCAAGAGGGAGTATCTCTCTCTCTCCCATTCAGACTCCTGAATCTTTCACATGGGAACCTGTCTTGCATTTAACCAGGGCCAAATCTAATGAGTTCAAATCTTAGCTTTCTTTGCGCATTGGAAATGCATTTTCATGATTGGAACTGGGTTATACCTGAACAGAATGATATTAAATACTAAATTTTCCTTTGTTGTGTAGTGTAAAATTATATTGATTCTACATTTTTGGCCTTGGTGAAAGATTTTAAATATTCCTACTCCCTTCACTGCTATTTTGAGACATCAAAAATGGATCTATTTACATCATTTTCATAATAAATATTAAAGTTTCCTATATGAGCTGAACTCATATAATTTGGCCCATCAGCTTACACTGACTTTGGATTAAGATTTAAATTAAGTCAGAAGAATTTTTTCTGTTAGTTTCCACAGCCTTTAATACAGATTCTTGTTGGTGAACAATGCATCTGTGAGTGTGTTATCCAAAGATACGTTAGTGATTTCAGATGCTTTTGGGGATCTGAGTTAGTTCTCATTTCAGTGTTCAACAGTTAGAAGCTGTAAAGATTTCCTGTTCTTCGCCAAAATCAATATATGTGCCCAGAGAGTTCTACAAACTCAAACTCATACAGAATGGTTGGGAAAAGTATACACAAATTTACATCAAAGAAACACTTCACTAGGAAATATATTTTGGATTCTAGCCTCTACAACAAGCAGTGATACATTTCAGAAATGCAAATGTGTATAGTCTAGAGGCAAATTGCAGTGAAAGAGGGAAAGGGAACTGAAGGGAAAGGAAAGGAAGGAAAAGATTTCAACTGCATTTGGGTAACAATACATATTTTCTAAGGTATAATTATTTGAACTTATCAGTATTACACAGGATTTTTTCTTTCTTTTTCCTTTTCATTTCAAACAATTAAAGCCATACCTTCCTAATGTAAACTTCATTCAGACTTTTCAACTTATGTTGGGCTCTTTTAAAATCTCAGTGTGAAGAGATGAGAACACTGAGAATGGGAAATGAGAACACCTCATTTTGAACAAGGAATATGACTTTTAAGTTAAGCTTGGAGCATATGACATATGATGAATCTCAGAATGACTATCTACATTAACCTGGCCTTGTTTTTCAACATGTGATATATTCACTTGCTTTCAAGGATTTCAGTGAGTTCTGAACTGCAAGATTTTTATTTTTTTTTAAATGATTTTCACTATTCTTTGTCTGCCTTCAAGAAAAATATTCTCCAAAATATTTAAATGTACAAATCCCTAAAGACCTTACTTTGATTTACATATGCTGTATGTTACCTCATACGGTTTGGTAACTACTTTCCCTCAAGTTCTAGCTGTTATAAATCTATTTCCCTCCCTTTTTCATAATGCAAGAATAAATTTCAAATAATTTATACTACTACTACTAATAAATCATAATTTGAGCATTCTTTTTTATTGCAAAGATCTGGCACCAGTTTACTTTTTGAAGCATATGAAATCAAATGCTTTCTATCCTTGCCAACACATAACTTCTTTGCCATGTACTTCTCAGTGTACAGTTTCTCAGATTTCTTCAGTGTTGACAACAACTTCATGTTTCACAGAATTCCTCCTCTTCATTTGTTGCCGTTCAGCATCTGCCGTAAAAATTCCTTACATGGGAAAAGTGATAGTAGCGAGAACTGTGATGTGTTTTCTGTGCAAGCCAACATCTGGGTATGCAAAATTATGTACATTCTGGAACTAGTAACATCTCAGCGAAACACCATAAAATTCCTCAGATTTAACACTGTATGACAGTTGAGCAGTATGATCCAACATTTTGTTCTGTCCGTATTTGACCTGACAATTGAAAACTGATGTTAAGAGCGGCCATAACAAGTAATTGCTTGGATTTTATTCATGAATTTTATTAATCACATAAACCTAAAGAATTATGCTATGTGTTTTTCTGCATCAGACATTTAACTACTTGCAGACCAAAGGTGGAGCTGGTAGTTAAGTTTATTAAACTGCCTTCCATTTTCTACTTTAAAATCCAGTTTGCATTCACAATCCTTTCCTAAACTTGAACTGGTCAGCCTGAAATTTTAACACCAAGTGTTTGCCTGGGGCTGAATTTATATGGAAAATATCAGCAAATCTGTTCAATACTGTGCTCAGGACAGGGTCAGAGGGAAATGAAAGCTCCATGGAAAAGTAGTGAATTAATTAAAGTTTGTTTCTTTTAGAGTTTCAGACAAAGATCTTTTGCTTTGTGAGTCATCTTTCTTGGATACTGAATAACGTCAAAAATCAGAACAAGTAAAAATTTCTGATATATTTGACAGATTAGAATAATGATTTTGATAGTAATTGTGTGAAAGATTTGGTTGCTTAAGTATAACAAGGGCTTAGCTGTTATTTTGTAAATGTAGGTGAGTAAAAAAACAAGAAATATTTTATCAGTGACTAAATGCCCAAGACAGCTCCTTAAACTCAAAAAAATATGTATTTTATAAATCATTTGTGTAATGTAAACAATATAAAGGAGCAGCCTTGTTCATATTTTCCATTTCCCCTCTTTTAATTATTTATTTATTTGTTTGTTTGTTTGTTTGTTTTTGGCATATTAAAGCAGAAAAAAAATTTAAAAAACTTATATGGGAGTATAATGGACATGCATTCCCATTATAAAATTCTCATTTCAGCAGGAGATTTTCTCAAAGACAGTGAATGTCAGCAGTGGAACAATATGTCAAGTATTCACTGTCAGCCACTACAGGAGATGGGGATTTCTGACTTCATCCTTGGATGATGTATTAATAAAATAGGAAAGTTTCTGTGCTGTATGTGTCTACTAAATATTGATCAAAATATGTTTGAACTGGCTGCTCGATTTCCTTTGCCAAATGAAAAGCTTTAAGCTATTAAGGGTAGCGAGAGGTTAAATTCTGTAATAACGCTGCTAATGCAACTTAGTATTTTGCCTGCTGAAACTCAGGTCTTTAGCTTGCACACAAGCACCTCCTTGAGGAGCTGAGAATTATTACAGCAGAAATATATTTTTTATCACCATTAAAACTAAAGCTTAGATAAAATGAAGCTCTGAATCCTTTCAACTGAGCTATCATTACTATTATGAGCAATTGCAGTTCCTAAACATTTTGCATTAACCAAATAACAAAATGAAAAGTGAAAAATGAGAGAGTGGAGAATTGTCATAGCTGTTCCTTCTTTCATCTTCCAGTGTTACAAATATTGTTTGACCTGGATGAAAGGAGGTGAAGTAATGAATGAAAATGTTCAGAGAATTACACCTCTATAGCAGAGGTTTAAAAAGCCTCTTTTTCTCCTACATCCACCTGGAGAGAGAGGCAACCGGGACCATAGCCCCTTATGGCTTAAATTATTATTTCATTCTTTTTTAATTAGTTCTAAAGTGTGAGACTGACAAAACAGAAAAGCAGAAAAAGTACAAGCAAGTAATAAATGGTAAGCTTATACTTCTCTTTATACTAATGTGATGTGCTTTTAACAGGCTGCGGAGTCACAGTTAAGCAAGTAAAAATATCAGAAAAAATTGAGAGCAATTGCTTTCCAAAAAATTCCCTGAGTTACTCTCTTTCATTCCAACAGAAACCAGAGTTCTTAGAAGAAGCAAGAATTTTATTTTCTGAAAGAACTCCTGTGTCTATGATATCGATATCAAGGGGTAGTCGAGTTAATAGCCTAATAGAAACAGGTTTTTTTTTGAGTCTTTAGGATGTTATAGGAAAAAGAAAAAAGAAAAAAAAAAAGGTTAAAATGCTGGTTGATGTAAATCAGCATTCATGGAAGAAAATTATAATCAAAAGAAAACCCCATGTAACAGTAATAATGATATGTAACACTGAATTCTGAGTTAAAGTTGCCATAACAGCTTCTTGAATTTGCTGCAGTTAGTACAGAATTCCTCCTCAAAGAGGGGTGTGTAGTAGGGTTCGCAGTATAACTATGCCACAGAATTCAGGTGAGGCAATATGCATTGGGTGATAAGGTTTTATAACTGTATTATTCAGATTATATGGAAGGATTAATTTATATAATGTTTAAGAAGTCCTATTTTATCTCATGGTCAGTATGTGCAGGATGCTGTTGGATAACCAGTGGTTAGATAGTTGCTTGTTTTCTTGGTTCCAGAATCACTTTGGAAACTATTACTCACAAGCTGAAGAAAACAGGCAACATCATTAAGGACTGAAGATGAAGACAGCATCTCTGTCCCTGTGGAAATGTGAAGCTGTCAAGGGAAAATTGAATTCTTAAGCTTCATACCTGCAGGTTCTTGGTCTTCACAAAGAAAGAGGAATATAACCATTAGTGCAGTGTGCAAACAGATCTATCTCAGACAAAATGGTTCTGAAAGATCTCAGATCCATAATCTAAATTGAAGACAAATTACACCCATCTACCTCAGTTATTCTGTATCCTAGAGATAGTTTGAGAAGGGGAAAGTTTACAAAACATAACAACTGACCAAATACGTGGAAAAAAATCTGTCACTGCTTTGCCAGTTTCCAGTCATTCCTGACACCCCATTTAGGTACCGTATTAAGGATAGAATAAGGCTTGTGGAACACCAATTCCATTTAAATGAACACAGAAAGATTCACCTACAAAATCTTCTCATGTTGCCTGCAGTGTATCTGAAGCATTTTCAAGAATGTTGCTTGAATTTATCAGGAGTTTAACACTGTTAACACCTGAAACATTCTCTAGACTCCCATCCAAACCAAACCTCCATTAGTGGGTGTCTTGAAATACTGAGTAGGAACAAAAAGTAAGGAACTTCTCCATATGTTAGTTTAATTTAATCACTGCACTAGAACAACAGACTTTCAGAAACAAGCATATCTTTCTTACTAAATTTTGCATTGCTGTAGGACACTGAGATAATATAACTCAGTGTAACATTCAGTAGAATTGTGTAGCCTTTATTTCTTTTACTGAAATGCAATGCAGGACTGTATGGCTGAGATGATGAATGTTGAACATAATAGCTGTGTACTAGCTAGCTTAAAAATTGAGACAAGAACTACAGTTCACAGAGCTAAGGAAGAGCTTTTCAGTCACTGTCTGTACAAGACTGTGCAGATCTATGCAGACCAAAGTTCACTGATTTTGTTGTTGTTGTTGGTTGTTTTTTGTGTTTTTGATTGGTTTTGTTCTTGTTTAACAGAGTAGTAGCTAAGAGTAGTTGTAACAGTTAAATAAGCATGAGCAAAAAAACTCTATGCATATTAGAGGACAATACCAATGCCATTATGTAAGGAGTAATTTCTTTATAGAAACTAGGGGAATTAAGATCATTACTTTATTATTATTATTATAATCCAATGAATGTACTGAACAAATATCCATTTTGCAGGAGAAAAATAATCAGTAATGCTTCTTGGGATAATCTATGTCAGTTTTTGAGCAGATAAATATGATATCATTATTTGAAATAACAGTACATTTTTTTTTGCCATGTCCTAGAAGACTACTTTTATGTATGTATGTATGTATGTATTTATTTATTTATTTATTTATTTTCCTTCAACATAAAAGAGTGTGTGGTAGCTTCTTCAGTTTTGCTTATATGATTTGCCAATTTATATGGCTTTGACCTTCCAAGCTACAATGCATTTAGTATCATATATTACAAGTGTGTTTTCCAACTTGTCTAAGTCCTGAAATATTACCTGGGAAATCCATCTGAAACAGAACAATAAATAATTCTTATGAAGGAAAATATTCTCTTCCAGTACTTATGCTACAGACACACGTTTGTTGTGAGCTTCTAAAATTGCTTTGCATCATAGAATTACTGCAGAGAACTGTGTCCTAAGACATGATGTAAAATTGTGAGCTATAATATCAGAACCAGCAAATTTAGCTTCTTTATTGCAAGACTGATACACTCATTGTATCTTAAACCCCCAAAATATAATAACTTTACAGTAAAGAATCAATGTGAATCACATCAGAGTCGAGTATTACCCTCTTGATTATAACTAATAAGTACAATATAACATATACATATAATATAATTTACTGTATCTTGTATGAAGCTAGGACAATTACCATTGTATTGAAATATTCAGATCGAGAATAAGAATACAACTGTATGTGTCCAATCAATATTACTCCTTCCAATACCATTCTTTCTGGTTATTCCTAAATATTGTTAATTGAAATATTGCCATTCTTGCTTTTCCAAAATGCCATATAGGACTGTTATTAAAAGGTAAGCTAAACACCTTCTCCTTCCAAAAATAAACTGACAGCTTCCCCCCTAATAGTGTGAACTTCTGTAACAGAAAACAGCATTTTTAGTGACTGGATTATCACTTCTAACATGAAGGCTTGTCTCACCTTGCTGCACAAGGGCAAACATATTCCTTGCTAGAGGCAGCAGAAAGCAGTAGCTTGATGAATGTAGCTCTGTGTCCCAGTGCTCATACAGTAGTAAGGCTGAGTATGCATTCACAAGACACCCACATGCATGCACACACACATTCCAGGATCAACCCAGACATATAGTCTTGCATTGACAGCATCCACAGAAATGCACATTCATACAAACATGAATAGTGTGTCTGCTTGAATCCTGTTCCTGCTTTCTGTCTGATCAGGATGCAGATTCTGTAAAGTATAAATTTATATCCTATAGCTAGTACTTTTAATCCTACTTGCTGGATAGTCCAGCTTGAAATTTGCTAGCTTTTACACATATCCACTCAGAATAGAGAGCACACCAACTAAGAAGATAATTAGAAGCTGAATTTAATGAGAAAATGGGGCAGACTGGGAGGGTGAAATGCAAGATTTGGTTTGACAATCATAAAGACAAAATACTTCTTTACATCTGAGCAGCTTCTTTTATCCCATTTCACCTACAATTCACCTTGACTATTTTCTTCCCTGCCTTTCATTCTTTCCCAGATATCCTATAATAAGTCTCACACATTCCCACAATTCACTTACAATACCATGCAATAAGTTTTATACAATCTCTAAACATTATTGGCACACAAACTTAACTAAAGCAAATTAAATTCAGGAAAGTTTTGATCCTTTTCTTGTACCTGATTCTTGTTCAACAGCCTGATATTTTGTAATACAAAGACAGCTCCTCACCTACTAAACAATGAAGTACAAAGACAGATCCTCACCTACTAAACAGTGAAGTAGCTCAAATAGCTATGGGTTCACATGTTCTGCTAACAACATGTCATCTTTCATTTGCTTAAGTTACAGGTCTACATCTGAGAAAACTTGCTTTGCCAGTGAGCTTTTTGTTTGTTTGTTTGTTTCCAATGTCTTTGTTTACCATTTTATTTCCTGATTCGTCACTCTCTCTGGAATATAATAAAATTTAGCAGAGAGCAGAAAGAGCTGATAAAAAATGTTTTTGTTTGTTTGTTTGTTTTCTGCATCCCAGCAGATACTGATGTTTCATACAATCCATATGAATAGATGGGGCTCAAACCAGTACCATGGACAGTTTCCCCATGAAATCATAGCGTTGTAGAATCATAGAATGGCCTGGACTGAAAAGGATCTCAAAGATCATCTAGTTTCAACTCCCCTGCTATGTGCAGGGTCATCAACCACCAGACCAGGCTGCCCAGAGCCACATCCAGCCTGGCCTTGAATGCTTCCAGGGATGGGGCATCCACAGACTCCTTGGGCAACCTGTTCCAGTGCATCACCACCTTCTGTGTGAAAAACTTCCTCCTATTATCTAACCTAAACCTCCCCTGCCTTAGTTCAAAACCATTCCCCTTTGTTCTGTCTCTATCAACCCGTGTAAACAGCTGTTCTGCTCCTGTTTAAATGCTCCCTTCAAGGGCTAGAAGGCTACAATGAGGTGTCTCTGGAGCCTTCCCTTCTCCAAGCTAAACAATCCCAGTTGTCTTAACCTTCCTTCAGAGAGGTGCTCCAGTCCTCTGACTGTCTTAGTGGCCTTCCTCTGGATCTATTCCAAGAGCTCTTTGTCTTTCTAGTGCTAGGGCCCCAGTCCTGGATGAGGGCGCTCTCTATTCTGTTGTATATGTCATTGGTAAAACTGTTGAAGAGCATCGGTCCCAAGACTGAGTCCTGGGGGACATCACACTTGTGACCATCCTCCATCCAGACATAGAATTGTTGATGACTACTCTTTGACTGTGACCAGCCAACCAGTTCTTAATCCATCAAAATGGAAGGCAGTTTCACAGACCCATGGCAGCAAATCTTCAAATTGATTCATGTTTTTTTCATGAATGTTTTGTTGTTGTGGTTGTTGTTTTGTTTTTTGTTTTTTGTGGTTTTTTTTGTTTTTTTTTTTTTTCTTAATGGGAGACGATGAAATGTTATTAAAGCAGTGATGCTAAGGTAGTGCCAAAATAGGCTTTCCTAACTCTGTGACTTTAACTTGACTTATCAAAATATTGTTCAAATTGCTTACTTCATTAATCTGATTAATTTTGCTGATCTGTGCAGAAACATACTGATCTTAATGACTGAAACTGCTAATTTCCTTTTATGAACTAAAATTGATATAAACAAAGAGGTACCACTTGGAAAATGTACCACCAGCTTTCAAGTGTACCCTTTGGTGTACATTAATGATTTTGTTGCTGTTGTTGCTGTCTGGGGTCTTTTTGCATGTGTGGCTTTGTTGTTTGTTTGTTTTTATTTTTTTACTTTTTAGACAAATAAGGGTGGGCAACGGGTAGTTGACAGAATAAAGAATCAAAGACTGAAGCTGAGAGAGATACAAAGTTGTAAAATGCTAGGGTTTGGGATGCAAATTATTTCATTATTTCATATTCAATTATTTCATAGTTCAATACCAGATATCCTGCATTTACTTGCCTCTTTTCTATCTAACAGTTTATAACATATGTGTTATGTTTCTTGAACAGAAGCAGGTCTTTGAACAGAAAAATAGTCTTCTATCCTAATTATTGGCAATGTGCTAAAGTCAAATATTATGTCTAATTTTGGCTCAGTATAAATTCAACCATCATCTCTCTCCCACTTGCTAATTATCCTTCATTTATCTCCCACCTGCTAATCAAAGATAGACAAAAGGTCTAATCTCTTCCCACAGATCCTGTAGGTTATGTTGTCTCTCAGCATGATATTTCTTTAAATTATAGAGATGTGTGATAGGAGAGTAGGCTATGAAAGGAAAAATCTTAACTCAAGTGTTAACTGGAAACCAGGAAGTTGCTTTTGCAACAACTTCATGTTGTTGGTTGTCTTTTTGAAAGAAAACTTATCATAACAGTTACAAATAAAAGGAAACTAAAATATTTTCTAACTATAAATGATTCTCAATCTTTGTAATTTTTTAAGAGGAAGATTGTTCTTCCTTTTTTTTTTTTCAGACAGATACAATGTTTTATGTCATTACCTTTTTAAAAATTTAATTAATTATTATTATTATTATTATTTTTAACTCGGGAAGTACTAAGATATTAATGCAGAATCAATAAATTAGGCTGGACATCAAAACAACAGTGAGGTCTCTGGACTGCCTGTGTGGTAATTTGAGCTTAACAGATAAAGACATAAAAGATATTTAAGGCTTAGATAATTTCAGTTTCAATTTGATACCTAAGTACCTTTTTTTTTTTTTTTTTTTTTTTTTTTTTCCTTAATCTTACAGATATACTTCCATTAGAGTAGAAAAACATTATCTGCCCTTTAGGAATACTTTGACTTAAATACAGTAAAGACAAAATGATGCTTAAGAATTCATTTTTAACACAAACATATGCAAAAATTTTATGGTAGTCCATGACTCTGTTTAAAGAGTGTAAATGTATGCATCTTTGAATCCTTGGGTTCAGTACCTGAAAAGTATGGCAAAAAGTTGTGCTTGAGAAATGTTGGAAGGGTGCCTTGGAGTGGATATTTTTTATATGCAAAAATTATTAGCAAGAACTGAAAATCATGAATTTTTCTTCAGCCTATAATCATTATATTATTTCAGTGACATTTCTATTCTAACATTAGGGAGGAGAAAGCCTGGTTTGTTTTCTTCTCTATCCCCGTAATTTAGGTAGGATGAAAAAAATTTCTCTGGCAATGCAAAAGACAAGCTGTCAGTGAAAGATACAGACAACTTTATCTTTTTATTAAGATTCTGTTCATGCCTAGAATCATGATATGCTACTATAATTAAAAGAGGACTACAATGAAGGATTTATAAAAGAAATGCCATCTGTCAGTGTTTTTATTTGAAAAGGCCTTGTATTAATGTAGCAGGAGCGTCCAGAACAACTTGAAGGAAGACAAGTATGGCAGTAGTGCAATAGCACCATCCAAGCGGTAACAAAGATCTACAGATTCTGTGTATTATTTTCTTGAGATTCAGATAGAGCACCTCACTTCTGTGGGATAGTGTCACTGAGAAAGCAAAAGAATGTTATTTAGTCTGTTTTGAACACTTTGCTTCTCATGCATGGCCACTGAACAGAGAAGGCAGTCTTATGTGTCTTTGGATTCAGTCTTTGGAAAATGAAAGTGGCTGACAGGTAAATTCATTGTGTGCCAGGGTCATGGTATCAGATGTGCTCAGAGACACAAATTCAGGCTTTTCTAGCAGTTCATGATTTTTGTAGCGTATATAACTGGTTTTAATAAACTCAGAGAATTCTGCACCAGGGTCATTCTAAAAGGATGGGTTTCTATGGGATTCTGTGAGAGAGTATTTTCAGTTTTCAGATGAAAGTGACACCTAAAACTTGTGGCAGAGGCAGAACACAACCTAAAACCAGACAGTCATTCTCTGGGAAGTCCAAAATAAGCATAGGAAAAGAACATCTACAAAAATTCAAATTTACACATTCATGTGACTCTGCTCATAGTAGATGAGGTATAAACTCTTGATAATGTAGAGCAGTTAAAATGGGAAGATATGAATCACATCCATTCATGTTTACTTAAGTTTCTCAGAATTTTTTCACTTCTTTTCTCTAACATATACATAAATATATATATACATGTACAGAAATAATTTTTGACTGATTTAACTTTTGTTATTGTCGTGCTTATTGTGGTTTTATTGCAGGAATAAGTAACTCCACAAAGATCTGCAGATTTCTATCAGAAAGTAAGACAAAATTGGTGAAACATGTTTCACTTGAAGTATGACAGCCAGGAACCCAGTTTTGTATTTGTAATAATCTACAAATACCCCTTGTCAGAAATAAAAACATTCAAATAAGTTTGGTATCTCAATATGTCTTTAGACCTTGATTATACAAAGAAAATTGACTTCTGTTTTTTCCTGTTGAATGAAACATATTTAATTAGGATTGCTCATTGAACACAGAAAATTACAGGGTGACTTACTAACATTCAAACATTAAATAGATATGTGCAGAAAGATTTTTTAAAAAGGGAAAATGGAAGCTCTTCTTTCTCTGTTAATACTGACATAATAACTGAGATTGAACTACAGAAAAAAACTTGAAATGCAAAGCACTAGGAAAAGTTACACTAGAAAAAGCCACAAACTCTATCACAGAAGCTTCTGTGAAATTCAACACAAGCATCTGTTACAGATGACGAAATTGAACTTGATCCTGTCATCAGGAGAAGGCACAGATTAACATAGAAACCCAGTCCACAAAAGCTTCCTATAATCATTACACCAAATTCTCCAACAAATTTCTTGTTCTTTATTGACCTGTGACAGCTGGCCTAACAGCAGTATGATCTATCTTGTAGCTTGACCCTTGGGTAACAGAATATGAATACTTTCACTGAAAAATGATGTCCTTGCTAAGGCTTCTGGATCCCTTCTCAAAGCAGCTTCTATACAGTGGATTACCAAATTGCCTTAGTGTTTCTTAGTTTGGAGAATTATTTTTGGAAATGCTTATTCTTCCATAATACAAGTGAAACAATACAGAGCTCAGAACTCTTCAGCTCTGAGGTAGTCCTGCAAAAAAGCAGGTTCTATCAGCTTCTTGATGAAACTAACATTTCTGTCAATTAAGTAGCTAGATACACGTTGGTTATAGGCTGTCCATCTGTCCTCATGTTCACGAAAACATATTGAACATGCTGAGGTTATAACGCAGGAGAAGCTCTGAGCATGAAGACACGATGTGAGCTTTCTAGTTCAAAATGATGATAAGCCAGGAACTGTGCTGTGTAATACATTCCCTGGAACAAATACAATTCCACGAGGACTCTTGCTTTATGACTTCATGCAACTGAGATTGCTTCAGATACTGGCTCAGCAATAGGAGAGGCTGTAGGGAGACTGAACATGTGCAGGTTGTACATTTTAGCCTGCCAAAAGTTACAGATGTGATGGCTCCTACTTTCATGTTCACATTTTAATTGAAATTTCTAGTCTGTTCAGTTCTCGTGAGCTGAAAGCAACACTTGCATAAGGTCAAATATTTAAAAGTTGGCAAGGAAAAGACTTTAATTTTCAAACTTTTCAAGAGCACTCCTCATTCTATGTCTGCTTTTGGTTTGCATTTACTTCTCCTTCACCTATTCTGGTGGTATTTCTTAATTTATCTTTTATTTACAATATTTACTTCCAGTTTGATATTACCTTTAGGACAGACATTTTTCCTAAGACTAAGAGAAGAAGCAAAGGCTTTGATGTATGGAACACATAAGAAAATAAGCACTAACACTTTAGATATTCAGGAATCCAAAGAGACCATAGAAATACTTTTTGAAATACAGATTTTGGCTCTGAAAAAATAAGGCTTTAACCTAAAAGCCTTTACTAACACAAGAAAGCAATTTTGAAATCAACTATGGATTACCGTCTGAGCCTGTGGTGAGGACAAGGCTGTGGAAATTGCCAGTATTGTTCTCTATGCTGAACTGAATCAGAATTCTTGTAAAATATTATGTGCCTTGATTTCCCTGCTGTTAAAAACAAATAATTTTAACTGTTGCCAGGTTTATTCTGGCTTGCTTAGAAAACTTGCTTTGGAAAGTTTCTAGTCCCTCATTAATAACATAAGGAAAGCTGCAATGAGGTGCTGATCCCAAGCCTGACCTTGAGATACTGCAAACACACTATTTTGTATTACATCAAATCAGTAAGTTAGTAATATTTTCCACGTTCCAGAGATGCCTCAAAAATAATAATACTATACCTTACTTTCAATATGAGTAGATTAACTCAGAGAAGCAAACAGAAAATAAATAAGTAAATAAATAAATAAAAGAACCACAATAAGTGAACTCTTCTCAGAGTTGCCAGAAGTTCCAAACAATTCAGTATTCCCCAGTTCAATTTTTATTCTGTATTTGTAGATGGATGGCTGAACCAGTGTTGTAGCTTTTAGAAAAAATCCACAAGAAATAAATTCACCTGCCTAGGAATAAGAAACAAATGTATTTTCTCATGCAATGGACAATGAATCTGTCTGTGTAGAAGCAATAGGAGTGAAGAGAGCTATGAACTGTGATCAAGCTGTTTATATACAGTGTTTCATGGCTGTTCATTATGTTATCATCACGTCCTGAGTGGTTCCTTCTATTTTTATTTAACTATTCTTATCTACCTGTTAAACTCTTGAGAAAGTAAATAATCTCTGGACAATATCTATCTTCACGTCATTACTAGTATTAGAGTAAGCCACTATTTCTCTCTTTGAAGATACATTCGGAAGTGTCAACGTAAAATAATGCAAGGCTTTTCTTTAGAAATCTGTAGAGGTTTAAGATGAAGTTTTCCTTTTATGCTACACATCGTAATTAAGAAGTCATACTTTTCTACTCAGATATGGCTACTTCTCACAGACTCGTATCCCTGAATTTTCAGCATGGAAAGCTCAGTGCAAAAATCTGTTTTAACCTCTAGATGGTAGCAAGTCTGCATTCTTCAGTAAAGCAGACAATGTTCAGTTTGACTTTATGCCAAAAATAATCAGTACTAATGGGGTGGCAAGTGATTATCAATACACAGTACAGCCTTGAGATGAATTTTCCTACCTTTAGTATTTAACCTCTGCATGAAAGTTTTTTATGTTCAAAATCTGCCATCAGCCTCTAATTCAAACTTCTATTTCAAACATTTTCTCTCTCTCTCTCTTTTTTTTTTTTTTTTTTTTTTTCATTTTCCAATGAAAAGAAAAAAGAAAGGAGGGAGAGGAGACAGATGATGCACTGAACACTAAAAGGATTTCTGAAAGTATTGTAATGTATATAGGAATTAGAGTGTTCAAAATATTGCCCATTGCTATCTGTCTTGTTAGCTGCCTCCTTCATAATCAGTGTTCAGAAATACAGTGGAAGAAATAAAATGATTTAAAAAAAACACCAAAAAAGAACTGCATTTTATTGTGAAAATTAAAATTCCTGTATCACCTATTAAGCAAATAATGTTTCACTGATAAATGCAAATATCCATAAATTTTATTAAGCCAATCGCACAATTCATTAGGATGTTTCATATGTCTCAGCATTGGCTCTTCCTGATTTAAAGGACATCGGTGTTTCTTGGTGTCCTTGTTTCTTCCACCTGGGATAGTTAATTTTATTCCCAGTAGCACCACGGTACAGTGTCACATTTTAGATCTAGGATGAAAATAAAGTTGATTACACACTGATGTTTTACTGTTGCTGAGTTGTGCTTATACTAAGCCAAGGATTTTCATTCAGCTCAGAGCTTACACTTTAGAGCTGATTCAGATTTCTAATTCCTGCAGTGCATTCCAGAAAAATGCAAACTATCCTCAGACAAAATGTTCAAGGGAGGATGAACCAGATAAACATTCATATTCGTGCATCTCACCACTCTTCAGGGACATAGCTAAAGTATACCTAGAAGTGGCTTTCTTAATTTTTCTTTCTTAATTCAACATCTGTCAGATTTTAGAATTGGCTTGTGGAGACAAAGCGTGATGTTCTATGTAAGAGGGAAGGCTGAGGAAAAAAAAAGTACAAATACTTTGGCTTGAAAGGCCAAAGCAGAACTCTAAGTGATTCTGTGAGTATCTCTTGTGCGAAGTTCTTGGCTGTTCCTTAAATCATATATGATACCATATCTGACCTCACAGAAAGTACGTCTTCAGTGCCTCAAAAATATGCACTTTTATAAATATATTCAGTTATTTAGACTTATTTCCTTCAGAACATTCAGTCTTTGAGATCACATTTAAAAAAAAAAAAATATGGCAGAAAGTATTGCAAGAGTTTGTATGTGTCTGATTATTACAGTAATAACCAGGGCTTTGGATCTAATGAAGGATTTATGAAAACTGTTAAAGCTCCTCACAGTTTTTGTTTGTTTGTTTGTTTGTTTGTTTGTTTTTTGTATGTCTGGATAGAGCATAACAAGAATCGTTTGTCTGTGACTGCAGTAACTGTTATTTAGTCAGCATAGAACTGGATATCTCATAAAGAATAATTGTAACTGAAAGTATTTTAATACTGTGAAACAATAAATCCATCCTGTTCCTTCTAAAACTTTAATTATTTGGTTCAGATCTTTGTTTGTTAAAGACATTTTACTCTGTCCTGAAGATCAGAAACAAAACAAAACAGTATAGAAAGGTTAAGCAACACATTCCAAGCTCTCGGAGATAACCTTATATAATTTCATTGGTATTTACTGCACTGTGAAAATTTAGGATTTTATCTCCATTCAAAAAGCAAATATATATATATATTTGGAATCTGTCACTCTCCCAGGAAAAAAATGCCTCTGCCTGTCAGCAAGAATTTCTTTTTGGCTTTGGCCTTATCTTGCTCAGGAAGAAATAACCCAGCCACGGTTCTCACTCTCCTTGTTCTCCTGCTAGCTTTCACTCCACTCTCTGGTCTCCGGTCTGACATCAGTGATGTTCCTGCTGCTCCTAAATGTAGCCAGTTTGGAAAATATTTATTGAATTAGCCTTTTGAGCAAAGTATCAAATTGTTTTCTTTACTATCACTGTGATCCGTAAAAACAAGATGTTGCAGTTAAATACCTTGATACCACAAATATACCACAACATAATTAAGAAGTAAAATTATCTTCCAGTTTTTAAAGTTTTATGCCATCCACAGGACAGAAACTTTACAGTAATATTTGGAGGAGCACATCTGTGGAGGGACCTTGATCTCTTGATTCAGTTGATCTCTTGGAAAAAATCATCACAGGTCTCATAAAAAGTCAGAGTCCTCAGGACAAGTAATGTGCTTGCTAAGCCTACTCAGACACTGAAACATGATCTGAACTGAACATGTGGAACTCACAGGTTAGCTGGGGATTACAGGAGTCTGCTTATTTATTCAAGTGCCCATCATTACCCTTCTCTCCTTCATGACAGATGTCTGGGTGCTATCCTTCACTTGAGCTTCTGACTGATTAGGTTTCTCTTGGGTTTTGTGGCTCTAAAGGGAGATGATGATAATCATCATAATAATAAATTTAACTCTCATCATCATCTGACTGTGCTTAATATATATGCTATATTTGTCAGTACCACTTCATTTCTATCCCTGTTAGCTATTAGAGTCATAAAATCACAGAATCATTTATGCCAAAAAAAAAAACCAAAACAGACCATCAAGTCCAACCATCCACCTAAGAATACAAGCTCTAGAGTTTTAGTGAGTTGACATCTCACTTTATTGAAGGTTTCCTTGTTTTACAAGACACAATTTACTAAACCTGAAAATGAGTAACAGCATACCAGTACTCAGAGAAAAGACCAGCAACCTCTGCTGATGAAAATTTGAAGAAAAATGAAGATGTTCATGTGGATAATCCATTCTTCATTTTGGACATAAAACTCCAGCTGCATGGCTTAGTAGCACATCAGGAAGACATGCCTTTTCCAGACAATTTAACCTCAATAAAACACTACTTATATCTTATTGCAATAAGTGTATATTCGGTGACTGATAGTGTTCAGCACTGTACAGATAGACAACACATGTCTGGGAGAGCTCCACATAGGAAAGGTATCAACAGGGAACTGAAAATATGTTAGACTCACAGATGTGATTGTGCCTGGATGATCAGGGTGAAGATCCACCACACTCTGACAGTGTGATTTACACTGCCCCTCCACTTCCTCCTTCAGCCTTGCTGTTAAACACAAAACCTTGCTAAGGCAGATAACGAACACACTGCTGGTTACAACTCAGGCCTGGCTCACATAGACACCACAAATCTTTCTCAAGCTGAGTGCTGAAAGAGCTAATGGTAGACACCTGGTTCGACAACTGAGAGTCGATCAAGCATGCACTAAAAAGTGTGACTTTGAGTCAATCATCTTATCCCATAAACAGTGAACAGCCCAAAAGCTCCCTTAAGCTGCGTGGCAGTTGGCTCTATGACAGGATCCTGCACTTTCTGGCCTAATTAACTGCACAGAATCCTAGAATGGGTTTGGTTAGAAGGGACCTCAAGGAACATGAAGCTCCAACAGCTCCCCCCCCCCCACACCGGCTGCAGGCAGGGCTGCCAACCATTTTATTCTAGACCAGGCTGCACAGGGCCCCATCCAACCTGGCCCTGAACACCTCCAGGATGGGGCATCCACAGCCTCTCTGGGCAGCCTCTGCCAGCACCTCAGCTCTCTCATAGCAAAGAAATTCCTCCTGATATCCAACCTAAATCTTCCCTCCTTCAACTTAATACCATTTTACCTTGTCCTGCTGTTATCCACCCTTATAAAGAGTTTACTCCCCTCCTGTTTATAGGCTTCCTTTACATACTGGAAGGCTGCAATGAGGTCATCCTGCAGCCTTCTCCAGGCTGAACAAGCCCAGCTCCCTCAGCCTGTCAGCTATACTTGTCTCTACTTAAGAAATGAAACATAAACCAATAGAGGATAAAATAAGAAGTGGAAAACTCTTACTTAACTTGAAGGATTCCAATTTGTAGATGAAGGATTATACTGGTCAAATAGGTTAGTTAGACAGATTTCTCTGAACTGGTAAGACTGAGAATACTTATGTGGCTTAGCTGCAGCTGCCTCTGCAGCATAGGAGATTGTCTCATCTCTCAAAACTCTGCAGTCAAGGCACCATAAGAAGCAGAAAACCATATTAGGTCATTAAAATGGATAAGTCAAACAACCACAGAAATGCTCATGTGTTTTTTGATGGCAGGACACCACCCTTGATATCCCTGAGATATATATTTACATTTTACAACAGCTGCTACCTATCTTTTTGATGATAGGATATAAATGTGCCAGCTTTAATTTTTTTTATTTTTATTTTTTATACTGAGCTGACCTACCTCTCAAGGACTACCATGAACCATGCTTTTACACTGCTTTCACTCTAATTATGCTTGGGTATTTGTAACTAAAACCATCTGAGATATTTCCAAGATGCCTCTACTCTGGAAATACAGTGATTAAAATAGTCATTATGTAGGACGAATCATTGCAATGACTTAGAATTCTAGCAAACAAATTTTCTCCCCCTTTTTTACATGTTATAGGCCCACTGAAAAATTACTGAGTTAATAATCAAAGAAAGACACACCTATGTTCTGTCCTTGATGTTAATCTGAGGAATACATTTAACAAGGTTTGTTTCAAAGTTTGCTAGGAATCAGCAGGATGCAATGAACTGAGTTTGGCACCTGAACATGCAGATACATACCCAGTAGAATTTCTTCTTTAACTCCCACGGCTTCTTCTGAATTAATTATCTGATAAATAAAGAAAATTTGAGTACCTGCTCACCCTTAAGGCCCTCCTAAGGCTGCCATTCCAGACATAAATTGTGATGACAGAAAGTCTACACTTCTCATGTATCATGGAAAAAACAAGTTCTGGACTTGAGAAGCATAATGTTTTGCTGCCAATTATATACCTAGCCTGAGTTACTGACAGTTTCCTTTTCCATTCACACTTAGACAGCATCTCTGGTCACAGAAAAAGATATGAACATCTGGAGAAAGAAATGGAAAAATATATTTTGGAGGGGGAAAATAGTGAAGTTCTGAGCCAGCTCTCAGATGCCTGCTATATTGAGAAGATTGTGACAGAACCTCCTAAGTCTGAATCATGATGAATTTCTGAGCAAGAGAATTTCTGAATACCCACACAAAACAGCAAACAAATGAAAGCCGGAATCATAAATGTGAGAGTGTTTACTCTCTGCCTCCACTGAAATGACTTCCTGAACTAGTGATGATAATTCTTTAGTCTAATATGCCAGAGAGCCATAGCACTGCTAGAAGGAGACATAATAGAGAAAAAAAGAGGAAGCAGAAACCACACAAATTCAGAGCTATAAAATATAGTAGAAGAAAAAACACAGGAAGGCAAAAGAAGAATAAGACACATCATTAATTAGTAATGTACTATGAGATTAAAACATCAGCGGATTTTAGAAGGTGGTAGGTCCATGAAGTTTGGTTTCTTTGCCTACTATGCATATTTTGAGGAAAGAAAGAACTCACCTATATTTCTGTGGGAGCATGGTGTGTTTCTTGGGGGTGGGAGATTTCCTTCCTTCAAAAGATTTTGCTCCTTCCATCTTGAATCTAATGAGAACCAAATGGATCCTGGATGTTATTATTTTATAAGGCCTGGTGAACAGATATTAGAACTTTCACCTGCTGTAATCTTTGCTAACACACAGCTTGCTATGAGGAGAAAGAGTGCGGCATATTGCAGCCTTCTGGAATTAAATCTTTCAATTTATACATAATAAATCACTTATAGCTGAAAACCACATTTAGGTAACACTTCATTGAGGCTTTTAAGAAACATTTTCTCTTGGTCAACCACATGTATAAATAGAGTTAAATAAAAATGATTTGTCTTGTTGATAATGAGGCTAAAAGCACCAGTAGTGGGATAATAATACTTGCTCTCAGAAAAAAACTGTTAAAGCCTATTAAAGTTTTCTAAAATAGTTCCCATTGTTCAAATGAAAGAATTGTCTTTTGTTTGTTAGAAGATAGGAAGGAAATATTAAAGGAGAAAGCCTTTTCTCTCTCTCTCTCTCTCTTTTTTTTTTTTAGGAAAAAATTATTATCTAATAGATTTGAAGGAATGTTGAAAAATTCTTTCAGGAAAGTGTTGTTATGGTGAAATGTGCTAATGTTTTATTCACTGTGGGTTATTAATGTAGGAATTCTAGGATGAAACCCACCATTATAGGTATACTGTGGGAAAAAAGATTCTCATTTATTTTTCTTCCCCTAGATTATTTTGTTCTTGTTTCTTCTTCCAGAATAAATAAAGGACTTGTGTTAATAGACAGACTCACTGGCAAATTAACTCTCCAGTAGCCCACACTGCAAACAAGTTGCATGATAGTATTTTGGTTGCTTTTATTTACAAATATCCCATGGTTTATCCATGTGAAAATGTCTCTGTAGATAGTGAACTGCAGCCCATGTCTCAGAGATGCTATTAAGTGAATACACTGAGGAAAAAGGTCAATTTCTTCTTTCAAATCAGCTTATGCGGACTTCTGTTTTTCACAGTGAAAAGACAACACTGCAGAGTGATGTAGCATCACAAAAAATATTTCAGAAAGGACATAACTCTAGGGCAAAGTAAGAGACACTGTAGAATCACAGCAGGGTCGAAAAGCCAAAGTATTGCTCAGGCATTTCTGAGAAAGTATATCTCTCACAGAACTTGTTTCAGAAATTTTAGAAATAATCATAATTGTTTTTCCATGTCAGGACCAATGACATGTATAGCTCAGTGAGGACTTCTTTTAGGAAATGAGACTGAAAAGCAATGAGCTGTAGTTAAGACACAAGACAGTGTCCATTAGAAGGAAGTCAGGCAGTTTCCTGGTAGTTTCAAGGTATGTAAGAGATCAAAACAAAAATCTCATCCAGCTGCCTTCCTTCTAACAACTTTCAAGCTGCTTCATCATGCACTAAATCTAACATTAATTACATATAAGTTCATGCAAGAATGCTAATTAAAACAGTGTACCTATCACATACTCTTATGCCTTCCAGGCAACAAGAACATAGCTAGGAACAGACAGCTGTATGGGAGGATAAGAGGTAATTGACCCAGCAGTTGTTAGGCTAATTTATAAAGGGAAATCTCTTGCCCAACTGTTGTTTCATCTGCTCCCTCATAAAAAATGACTGTAGCAGAAGCATTCTTTTTATATAAGCTATTTGTATATTGTCATGAAGACTAATTACTTAAATGAGGAGTTCTACAACCACAGGAAATAAGGGAAGCTTGCGCTCCATATATTTCTGCTTCATGCTTTACTGACTTTTGAAACTTCTGAAAGTTTCCTTGTGTCTGGGATCTGCTTAAAACTTCTTCCTGTGGGGAGAGACATGAATATGAACATCCTCTTTTCTCCAGTAGACATAACATGTAGATTTGTTCTCTTGCTGAAGCTGCTTGTCCATTTTCACAGTAGAGACAGGAACTTACTTATTTTTGATACTTCTACTCCCTTGCTGAATTCTTTAATAAAGTATCAGTTTCATTAGGGAGAGAATGGAAGAACAAAATTAGGAATGCACACAGATGGGCTCACTAATGGCAGAAGTTTCATGAGGCTTGCTGCTTTAGTAAGTCAAGGCAAAACCCTCATGCATGGATGTCAAGGATAGCAATTTTATTTACATACATGAAAATGCTGATTTCATTCCAAGGGTTCCGGAAAAAATCTGTAATAAGGAAACCCACAAAGTGCTGTATGAACCCATGAAAACTTAATTAGATTCTGTGTACAAAAGGAAACATGAATGCCTGAATATACTTGTTGGATAGTTTTTAACATTCATTATTCCCCTATATAGAACGAGATTATGACAGATTCCTCAAAGGTTCCCTCCAAACAGCATGAGATGAAACCTTTATTTTCTGATTACCATTTCTGGACCTGTTGAAGTGAATGTAAGCCACAGCATTTGGAATCAAACATGAATCTGAACTACCTAAAGGTGCTTATGCTTGAGGTTTTGGGTTTGATTTGTTATCAAGATAAAATGGCCACCTATGTGCATTTATCTAGATCCTAGCCTACATTTTTGCTTAAAAGTAGGCAGAGTTTTGGCTTAAAGTTACCAAGAAAAAAAGCCAAAAAACAATGAAATCAAAGTTAATGCTTTCAAATACTTGTCATTTAGCTTAAGGCAAAAATTCATAGGAATTTCTGGAATGCAGACAAGGAGCGTTTAACAAAATTAATAGAAGATTTGAGTCTAACCCTTTAGATGAATGTCTCAGTCAATGCTTGGTAAAAGAATGATCTTTTTTTTTTTTTTTTTCCCCATTAATTAAACAAACAAAGAAACAGAAACAACAACAACAACAAAAAACCACTACACTTTAAAATAGTCTTTGGGCTGCCTCCTGAAGTACTTTAACATCTACTCCACTACACCGACATTCACTGACTCTCTGCATCTTAGAAAAGTGAGAATACATTTTAATGAAAAAGATTTTGAAAAATACTTCAGGCTTATGTATGCAAATTCTTACAACTGTTAATACCATGGTTTTTTGGACATTTCATACGGTCTAGAATATTTGTTGTCAGTTTGGTTTGGCAATCAAATAATTGCTGAGGAATGTATTTTAAATTCATTAGCATTGTATTGTTTAGAGATTTCAAAAATAATGTGCTTAAAGGCAAAACTTTTCAATGATACAAATGTACACAACATTTATCTACATTATCTTTTATTCTCCTCAAGGTAGTTTATATACTGTGGTAAAGCATGAAGGGAAGAATAAATTGGTTAAACCACTCTAAGTACATAGTAACATTATCTGCAGCTGTTCATACTTCAGATGCTAGGAACACTTCTTCCTAATTAGGGAGCTACTTCCGATGACTGAGTAATTTATCCACATTAAAAACTGAGTATGTTTTATATGATCTTATAGGCTTAGAGAGGAAAAAGATACATAGAATTAGTTACTAAACTTTTAACTTAGATGGCACCCATAATTTTACTGAAAGCTCATAATGTTTAGTGGTGTTTCTCTATTTTTCTTCAAAGTACTGGACATCAGGTTTAAACAAAATTGTATCTTTCATCTCCCTGAAATAATAATTAAAAAAAAAACAAATGAGTTTGTTCTATAACTGATTTGTTTAAAAGTAAAGGTTGGTAGTCACTGCAGCCTACCAAGCGCTAGAATATTTATCATCTGTATGTTATGCTGACTTTTTTTTTGGATGCAAAGAGCTGAAAAGTAAGCTATTATTTTGTGCTCCTAAGTACATGGTTACCATTAAATGTTTAAAAGGAAAAATAGTGTAGAACAGTGTATGACTGACTGATCTGCTGATGGACTAAATCCATTTAAATCATACGTCAGGAAGCTCCTAAATTCATATGATAAAAATCAAGTTTTCTGTCCTCTGCATGACAACCAACCACAAGGGATGCTAAGGAACAACAAGATTCCTGGAAGCAAAGGGAGGAAAAGAATTTATCCATCCTGAACTGATTTTCAATATTATTAGTATGAAAAAAAGTACAATGCTTTCTTAGCTTTTGAATATAGAAAAATGACAAATGCTGGGCTAACTATTTACTTTTCTTATTCCTGATTTTCAAAATGGCTTCAGTACATGAAAAAAATCTTAAGGTTTCTTTGATCTTATTAGGTAAGATAAGTCTAGCATATGGTCCAGATAAGGGGAGATCAGGCTGACTAAAGCCATCTAGTTTCCTCTCATTTTTGATTGCATTAATTGTTATTCAGAGTGTAAAGGGGAGTCTGTATCTGCATTCTAAAGAAGGAAAACCACAAATAAATCTTGGCATAGCAACATCAGCCTATAAAGCAAGATTAAACAGGACAATATGTTAGTATAGTTTTCATCTACAAGTAAAAAATAAGCCATGTACATGATATATGTCTTCAGACAGAAAGGATGAGGAGACAGGAAAGATCTATTCATAAGAGTAAGACTGTAAGATCTATCTCTTTGTGAAATAAATGTGTGGTCTGATTTCACTTTTCAGTTCCAGACAGAGAAACTTTCCTTACTACACAGAGAAAAAGTTATCCTGAGAATCATATTTTATATCTGAAAATTGACTTATATGTTATATGCCAAAGAAGGACTTGACACTTCATCACAGGTCTCGTCCACATCAGAGTAACTACATTAATTGCTCTTTATTTTTTGAAAACTTAATAAACTCTCTTCTACAGTTTAGAAGTAAAATCATTTGCAGGTGAGAAAAATAATTCCCTGTTAAGTATTGCTCTTCTTTTTGTGTGAATAGCTGTATACAAAAAAGAGTTGGTTATTCTCTTCTGTACTTAGTGTTAAGTGACTAATCTATTAGGACAGCAAGAGCCTATTGGCAATTAAAATCAGCCTAAGTGATATGAATTTTTCTTTCACATCTACCTTATGCCTCAGAACCTCAGTGCAAAAGCAATACAACATATACACAATGAAAGGTTATCTGGATGCGATCTTTTGGGCCACATTTTCTGAGGAAAAAAAGAGTTCTAGACAAAATTGAATTTACATTAGAAATATTTATATATGTAAGACAAGGCAAACTGAAACTTGAGTTATTAGAATATTTAAGATTATAAAAGACCACTGAGATCATCTAGCCCTGCTGTCAATCCATTACCACCATGCCCACTAAACCATGTCCCTCAGAGTTACAACTCCATGTTTTTTGAAGATCTTCAGGGACAGTAACTCCACCACTTCCTTAGGCTGCTGATTCCAATTAAATCTAAGCAAATCCTGCATTTCCATAAGCTAACTTATCCTGTTGATTCTTTGAAATAAACTACAAACTGTCTGATCCAATTAAGAATAGCTTTTATCTTTCTAGTTAATTAACAGAAAAGCATTTCAGGTAACTGCCCTGATGGGAGTAAATACCGATAGGAAGATCAAAAACTAGGGGAGAGACTCTATGGAATAATTAAGTAAAATAATGTAGAGGTACATGGGCACTCCAAAAGTGAGGACTCCTATTTTGTTATGTTGGCCTGTGACATCAAAGGTGGATGTTGGTGGTGCAGCAGTAGATGTTGAATCTTCCTACCAATATCTAATTACATTTTGTTGCCTTGTGATAGATGGCAACAAAGAACAATTTGACAAAATTGTGTCTAACATGGAAGTAAGCGTGACGCAAATGTGTGTCATCAAATTCTTCCATGCAGGGGGAATTGCACCCACTGACGTTCATGAATGGTTGCTAAACATTTATGGAGATCAAACTGGACATCAGCACAGTGAGGCAATGGGTAGCAACAACTCTTGTCTTCCCTTTGGTCCTATGTTAGAGACAATTCCAATCAGACATGACTTACAGCAGTAGTTCTATTCACTGCAATTCTGAAAAGCATTTTTGCCACAAGGTGGCAAACTATGCCTACAGGTTCAAATCTAAAACAAGACTTAGAGGTGTCAAAATATCTCTAAAAACATTATATTTCCTGTGCTCAAACAAACAAACAAAACTGTGTCATATCAATATCTGATGCATCTGTGCTGTGTGGGAATAGATAGGAAACTTTATTTCTTATGAAATAAGAAGCCATGCAGAAGGAGAAAGAGGCATTTATCATGTTAATACTTTTAACACAACTCATAGAATTTTCATTTAAACAAACCTTTCAGATCTTTCTATCAGTCTTCTAAATAGAATGAGTCTATGGAAACAGCTGATAAACTTTTGAATAAATTTTATTCAAAAAATTTTATTCAAAAGATTTTATTCAGAAATAATAAATTTATTAGAGATATCTTGATGAAATTAAGTTTCAAATTAACTTCTCCAGAAGTCAAAACTTCTCCAGCTGAAAGTAACATTTTGAATGATCTTCAGCGGAGCCTTACATAACATACAAATACACAGAAGCGATCTTAACAAATATCTTTTATAAACATGCAAACAAAAAAACAATAACAGCTCTGCAGCTAAACAATGAGAAAACAGGCCTATTGCTAAACAACTGTAATTTGTTACCTGTTTTTTCATGTGTGATTTAAATAGAATTAAAAGAAAGCAGATGACCCTACTAATGGACTTATCAAGGAAAAATAATTTTTTGAAATAGCAACACAAAAAAAGCAACTTATTTTTCCTTAGCAATTTTATTTGCTTATTTAATAATTACAACAAATATTTCAAGTACAGAGATCCTTAACGAGAAATCTGTGAGAAAGGATGAGAACTATACAGGTTTCTCTTCTGCCTTTCACTGAAAGTTTGCTGAATTCACTGAAGTTGCACATAATAGCACAGTGTTTGAAAAAATTGTGATTCTATACATCAGAATTAACTTAGAGAAAAATAAACAAAGCTAATAAATACAACTGTAAACAATGGCACAGAAATATCACTGTTCTGAACAAAAGCAAAAGTACAGTTTGAGGAAAATTTCTGTTTTGTTGTTTTTTTTTCTTATTAGGAGATAACTAAAATTACTTAGATGATTGGAAACTGAACCTTTAAAAAGAAAAAAAATTAAACGCAGTAGATTTTCAGCCACTTCCAGGAGACAAAACATGGAAAAATTCTTCATACTAAGTTTATTTGTACGTTAATAAGGAAAGCTAAAATGTGAATGGAAAAGCAAAGTAGGAAATTAGTTTTTGGAGACATATTTCATTTGAGGGTCTTACTCATAGAAGTACTGAAGGAAATATCAGATGTGATTTTCCTTTTCCCTTTTGAGATTCTACGTTTAGGTGTTTTGGTTTTTTTCCTGTCATACTGTGTTTGCATGATTTTTGAGCAATCCAAAGTCAAGTCTTGAGGGAGTAAAACCTGAGCTAGAGGCAGCTCTTCTGGTATGTAGTTAAATGACAAACCTGCTCTAATGGTTCTACAAATGGGCCATGCAGAAGTACTCTTTAAACAGTTGCTGACAGTTAGTAGATCATTCCTTCTTATTTTTGAGTCATTCCAGTCCTAATGGGGAAAAACAAAACAAAACAAAACAAAGAAACAGTGGGAATCGAAAAAGTCTATCTCCATTCCACTGAGACTTTTCATTTTTCTGGCATGTCAGAACTTCGTAAAATGTAAAAACTTTTACTGATGCTAAGGAGTTAACATCTGGGATAAGATAACCTTTAAGTCTTTCAGTCTTTGTAGTTAGAGAAGTATTTATACTTAGAAATACTGAACTGAGCAGTGGATTAATATCGTCAGATTGTTAATAAAGATTCACAGTCCTCCTTGGAAAGACAAGTATGTTTTTGTAAGGGAAACTATAATTTGTGACACAAACATAGGGTTTTGTAATGAAATACCTAAGAATTTTGCCTCTGTTTCAAGTTTGGTAGCTAAAAACCAAATGTACTCATAGTTGACGCATACTGAGTTACTGCTCTTTAAACAGCTGTGCAGCATATCTGGACAGCTGAGCAGGAATATTTCACTGCTGATGAACAGCATGATGGTGTCAGCAGGTAGTGATTGCTGTGGTTATAATCAAAATAAAGTCAATAAATTCTGAAACCAGGACAGGACCTCTGCTGAAGGGGAACAGTACGGGGTTCACGTACATGGCTAGAATATGATTTCATCTCTAAATAAAAAATTCAGACAACAAACATGCAGGTATTGAATACATCTGTTTTGCATGAACAAAGCATCTTGGTCAATTGTAGACTGACATTTTTCACTTCCAAGTATCATTAGGCTTACATAAGCACTACTATGACCCATAAGTACTTTTAGAAGGTTCAGCTGTGTGATCTAGGTACAGCTAGCATTGAGCAGCAGCTGTTACTTGTAATCTCTGACAGATTACATGAGATAATTAATTGTGCATAATTTAAAAATAACATGAAGAAATGGAATTGCTGTGTTATTATTAATAATTAATGATTCAGAAGAAAAATACCAGCATGAAAATATAAAAAATGGAAATAAAAAGTCAAGTCAGAGCGTGGTAAATAAGCAGTTTCCAAGATCAGTTGTTTCAAGGAACAGCAGAACATAAACCTTTCTGCATTTCACAAATGTAGATCAGGCCTACAGACACTCATAGAATCTTAGTATCGTATAATTGTTTGAGTTGGAAGGGATCACCAAAGACTATCTAGTCCAGCTCCCCTGTAACAAGGAGGTTGCTTAGAGTCCCATCCAGTCTGACCTTGAATGACTCAAGGGATGAGATATCCATCACCTTTGTGGGCAACATATTCCTGTGCTTCACTACACTCAATGTAAAAAAACTTTTTTCTTTAAAAATCTGGTCTATTTGGTCTATCTCATCTCTTCTAGTTTAAAAACATATTTCCTTCTGTCCTATCACAACAGACTCTGCATCTCCTATGTTTCTATAAGCTTTCTCCAAATACTGTGTAGATGGAAAAATAGACCTCATGCTTACTACTAAAGAGTCTATTCATTTCTTTCTTAAAGCCCCCCCCTTTAGATACTGATGGTACTGGTATCTGTGAATGTATCTTACTCTATATCTTACCCTGTATCTTCTATCCCAGGGTAAGCCATAGTTTTTCCTAATAACATACTTGACTCAGCTCATGCCTACTTGCTCTAACTCATAAAGAATGATTTTGTACTCATCAGATCTGTGCCTTACCTTGCCCTCAAATCTCCATGCCTGAAATAGCCTGCCAAAGTGAAAGTGGCCCAAACATATGGAGTATTCAAAATGAGTGTGAAAGTTATGGCATATAGGAAAAGCAACCTGATTAAATTTTACACACAAGTAGACAGTTTTAGTGGTCCCTTTCTGTAAAATTTCAGTTTTGCACTTTTTAAAATGTAGCTAATCTTTATTTATTTTGATTAGGTGAGTGAAGGGGAGAGCTCTAGATATGTGTTTCAATATATATAATTACTTCATTTTGATTCTACATTTCTGATTACTTTCAGATAAATTTTCTTGGACAGCATGTGATGCTTGTCTTTTTGTGTAAATATGATTTATTCCATAAAATTAACACTGCTGGTTGCAATGTTTTCTTGAAATTTGTTTAATTAAGAACCTTTTTTCCCAAAACTTATTGTCATGCAGGCATCATTACTTTACTCTGGATTAACCTCATCAGTGTATGATGGCTAATACAGATCAATAACCATGTGATTGGTAATGATTCTTCTAAAATACTTGATGTTCCAGTGAGTTTGAACAGTTTTTGTCATTTTCAAATGGTTTTAACAAAAAGCATTAAGTTGGGGCTTCAACATTTTTATGAGTTATTCTTTCATTTTATCTGTTTTACTCTTGCCAAATAACTCTCCCAGAGCAAGCACATGTTGAAAGAAGAGAATGTGTGCAAAGATGATGATGTGTCTTATGGTCAGTTC
This sequence comes from Coturnix japonica, assembly GCF_054131305.1. Taxonomy (NCBI): domain Eukaryota; kingdom Metazoa; phylum Chordata; class Aves; order Galliformes; family Phasianidae; genus Coturnix; species Coturnix japonica. The sequence goes on from NC_140663.1 coordinate 7,053,407, forward strand.
ATTATGGGCGGCAACCTATCAATCAGGCACAGCCCTTAAGAAGACCTTCAAAGGAGATAAACTGAGTACCAGATACACCCAAGACCTGGAATTCTAGGAGGGAATTTCTTTTCATACAGAATATAGCATTATAAAATAATATTGATATCTATAAAAAAGTAATATCAAACAGTTGCTCGTTAAGATTCTAACAATAGCACTGAGAAAAGTGAAAATTGTGATTTTGTTCTAGCATTGATTTGCTGGCAAAATTTTTATATAGACTTCTGCTAACATCGAGTGTAGAGGTCAGACTGCAGAATGAATTCATATTGTCTGGCTATATGTACAGTTCAGCCAAGAATTATGTCCATGTTAAGGCATGTATTCTAAAATGTCCACAGTAAAGAAGTCCAGTTGAGTCCTGTTATTAGAATATTTCCTTCCATTCTTTGTATTTCTTTCTAGTAACTTCTCCTCTTTATCTGTAACATACATATAAGTTGTGCAATGTTTATTAAAATACCCTTATATCTCACACAGTTTTCCGTTGTTGGATATACATGGAACAGCTTACAGATGGTACTATTACCAATATCCTTTTAGAAGAATTTTGACACTACAGTAAGCTATTAAACCTTCCGTAGAAAACATATCTTATGAATATAAACTTGTGGAACCTAAGAGAATAAAAACAAGTTGATGCATTAATTAGACCCTAAGTAATATTTAATGTCTGTAAAATACATATATCAGTGCTTCATTTTCAGAACTGGATCAAATCACTTAGGTTGTTTTATTGGGAAAAATATAGAAAATATTTGAGTAGTTTTCATATGATCAAAGTCTCAATTTATTCCTTTACCTCAATACAAGATGAATATTCTTTCTCAGGAATCATAATATTTTAGGGGCTAAATGGTTAATAAATCAAGGTGTTAAGCAAAGGTTAAAGTATGTGAGTGCTATACCACCTATACAAAAAATGCCAATTATTTCAGTTTAAGTCCTCTGTTTTATCATCACAATTTTAAAAATTGAGAACTTTTATTGCCTTTGGAGAGCAATATACATGTATTTGATATAACACAGTGCCTAATTTTGTACACAAAAGGAGTTTTGACATGCAAATTGTAGTATCTTTGAATAACTCCTTAGGAAAATCAGTGGAGTATTACACTTTTAAATTTTAATTTCCTCTGTCAATTATATATATATATATTTCCTTGAGGAACATCTTGACAGAAAAGACAAGAAAAATAAAAGATTCTTTGTATGATGAAAGGAGATTATTAATTTAGTCTTGGAATTTAGAACCACAATACATTTTTGTTAGTAACACTTATTGGCAGTGGGAGGATAATAACTTCTTCTTCCATTCAAACAATGATCTTCTTCAAGAAACGGACTTTTTAAGAAATATATGAGACGACTGAAATCCTCTTAAAAGTCCTGCATGGCCAGTTCCTGAAAAAGTTCAAACACTGCTGGTTAGCACTTTATTAACTCCAGACAAAGATTCAGTGCACTGTGGTCTGGAGCTTAAGACAGGAAGAGTATTTAATAGTTGTTTTGTTTTCCATAATATTTGTTGCTAAGAGGACAGGTAAGAGAACATGATGTTGTACAGAACTGTTTTTAGTTGACAACCCAGTGACTTAAAATTTGGAGAATGGCTGCTCTGAAGCAGGCCTTGGTCTTGTTCTAATATTTATATTAAATATTTTATGCTTCTTATCACAAATAGAGTAACACTTCAACAATAGCACTTTTCTGAATTTACTCTTTTGATACTATCCAGTAATAACATCAAAAGCTTACTATGCTTATTACAATACAATTATTATAAATAGTGAAAAGCTTTGCCCCTAAACATTTAAAAAAGGAAATTAAATAAGTATTTTGGTACAGTAAATAATGAATATACATTTCAGTGGTCGTGCATAAGACTGAACTAAGCACTTAGTTGCATTTAGTGGGGATAAGGGTACATTAGTAGACATCCACTTCATTAATGCCTTGAGTCTCCTTAGACGCAATCGCTTGTGACTTCAGTTAGGGATGTGGCTGTTGATCAGCATACCTGTGAACCCAGACAAAACCAAAGGACATCATTGTACAGAGAGGAATTGTAAAATACACACTACTTAATACAATTTAGAAAATGGTTTTGCCTCATTTCCCCCCCAAGCTAGATGAGTGAAAAAAGAACAAATTGGAAAGCCAAATTGCACAAAAGCCAGTCCAGATACCAAAAGAGGCAGGTCACCACTCAGCAGAAGTGTTGGAGGTAGCCCGAAGAGGCATTATGGTCAGATAAGAGAAACAGTTACATGATGGAAGTTCCTACTCCACTAAGCAGTCAGAATACTTTTTCCATTAGGTCTATTACTTACTCAGATATCTTCGATAACTGATCAGACCTGTTATATTATCATATCAGAATGACAGCAGGGGTCAGATGCCTGTACACAGGCAAAGAGAAATGTAAAGCTGAAACAAGGTCATCATGCAACAGCTGCTAAAAGAGTGAAAAAGTTTGCAATATTTTTCCTGCTGTATTTACAGACATTTTAGGTGGAAATTAATGCATTTTGAAACATTACATCGATAGTGTTTTTGTATAAGGGATGTAGGGAATGGGGCAGGCAAACCTGCCTCATTTGATGTAGTATCAGAAATATCAAGTTAGGGATATGCATAGTCATGCATCTTTATTGATTCCATGTCTGTTGAAGCTTAATTCTTGTGACTTTCCTGCTTGAAGGAATTAAACATTTGTTTTGCATTCAGATAGCCATTTACAGCGTTCTTATAATTTGAGTCTGAAAATATTATGTTTCCAAGGATATTCCAGGATTTTTTCAGTGAAAAAAGGTTTGTTTGTTTGTTTGATATTTCGGTGAAGAATCCGTTGTAGTTTGTACAGACTTACTCACTCATTTTCCCTAGGAACTAGAGCAATGCTCTACTGTTGATTTTCCCCTAGGAACTAGAGCAATGCTCTACTGTTGAGTTAAGGTGTAAATTCCACAGAGGAATAGCTCCAGACTGTCATGTGTTTTTGTACATTCATGTCAGAAATGGGACAAAAATTAAGCAGTCATCTAAAAGATTTAATATGTTTATAAAACCACGTCAATAAAACAATGGAAAGAGAAGCAGGAAATCACCAGGGGTTTTGTAAACCCTCAAAAAGCACAAGACCTAGAGGCAGAAAGATATGCAAAGCCACGGAGGACTTCATCATTCATATTTCAAAGACAGAGGAAGGTAAAGGGCTGTGTCCAAGTTCCACTGAGGTCATTGGAAATTTTTGTGTTTACTTCGATTATGTTGGATTCATCCTTAAAACTAGTCTGGTTTCCCCATATTGCATGAGAAATGGTGCCCAAGAGAAAGGAAAGGGACAGATAGACTGAGGTGTGTGTAACCTATGTTTTGCCAGCTGGCATGGAATAAATTGCTAATGATAGTCCTGGAGCAATGGTTGGTTTGGATGTCTGAAAGTTATTGATTTTAACTAGGTTACAAAAAAAATCAAAAGATGCCTGCGGTAGTTGCTTGGACGTAGTATGAAATGATGTTCCTAAATCATTGCAATTCTTGCCATAGACATTAGAGAATCTGTCTTTTAAGAGCTTCTAGAGCTCAAACTGTTTTGTTTTTTTTTTTTCCCTCCAGTGAACATCTGAAGTTATTGTGATCTGGGATATTTCTTTCTTGTCAGACTTGACCTGGAATCACTGTAGGGCCTTGTCCTCTAATTCAGGGCCTTGCAAGGCAGCTTAGTTAGATGTCTGGAGAACAATTGTTATATGTCAATATAAATATATTTATATACTATGAGTATATAAGTATCTCCAAAGGTGACTGAATTGAAGAGGTTGCTGATGTTTATTCCTCACAAGTCTAACATGACATGCCTCTCCCTTTGCCTAATAGCTTGTTTCCCTTCCTGTCCAGGTTTCCCTCAGCACTGTCCACATCTGCACAAACTTTCCATTCCAATGGAAAAAGCAATCTAACTTAATTCTTTCTCTATTGAAAAGTAAAATCAAATGCTCTCAAATTTTCTTTGATCTGAGCTACAGCAACTGAAGGTTGATAATAATTTGAAAAGACAAAACAATGTTCTTAATGTATATCAGCCTAGAAGAATAAAAAGCTTTTGTTTGTTTGTTTCAAATGTAGTGCTTTTCCTGTTGCTGAGCCAAACATTAAAAAGAAAGCAGTCATTCTTTCACAGTTGAAATATATCATCAAATATACAGCAGTTTCTCTGCGTCTAGGAATATATTTCCTCTAGACAGTTTCCAGCTCAGAGAAATGGGGTATTTGTTTTCTAATATAAGCAGGAGGATGAGTAGAAGGACTGTGACTGTAACCATGAACTAATGGACCAATGAAGAGAAAAGAAGTCAGTTTTAAAAAAGAGAGACTCTTTGTCATGGTTTTGTAATTTTTGCTATTGGCATTCCACATCATAACATCATGTGGAGCACAGAGAAGAAGAACCACAAGTCCCAGAGGACCTCACGTTCGAAGAGGATAATACGTCACAGAACTGACACTGGCTCTTTCTCTCACTGCAGCGGGTGTGGGTGTGCTTCCAAGGCATGGTGCCTTCAATTTCAAAGTAGGCTTCTTGGTTTTTGGAAAACACTCTCTTATTTTATTTGATTTATTAGCCCCAATTTCAATTAGATTGTATGATATTGTGCTATCTTGCACTCCAATATCATAGTTAGTAAAATAAGTTTTCTTCCTTAGATCGTTGACACTGCTCTGTTTGTTTCCTTGAGCCCAGCTCCCATCTCCCTATCCTCCTCCATTTTCTGTTCCCATTTGTGGGGTTGGGGGGCCCATGGGCCTACTTCTCCCCCGTCACAGACACAGATTGATCTAGATAACTCTGTGACAGTCTTGAAAAGGATTTCCATGTTAATAGTCAGGAGAAGTTCTAGCACAGGGAAAGGAGAAAATCTAATAAACCTCAAGAAGGCAAATAGTTGAAAAATATGTTTAAGAGCCAAAAAGAAGGGTGGGAGAAAAATGTTGTTAGAGAAGTCTTATCAGCCAAATGAAAACTTTGAAGTTAACTTCAAAAGCTGTTGCCAGTATTTCCTTTCTTTGTTAACAGCAACTCTTGGTGTGAAAGATACATGAGCTTTTTAAACAAGAGAATAAAATAGCCTGATATCATTTGTACAAAGGATGACTGCAAGCATTACTCTGCCACAGGCAACAGTGAGGCTAATGTCTTCAAGCCAGCTATATAATGAACAGTTTATCTAACTTTAAGATCTCCACAACTATCACCATTTTCTTTTTCACAAATCTCTTCTTACCATTCCTTTTCCTTAGATGTTCTGTTAATGTTTCAGAGTTGACTTTAACGTTCTTGAAAGGGAAGTAGCTGAAAGATCCAATATGGTTTCTTCTTTAGAAGCCAAACATGTTTTAGCTCTGTCAACAATTTTTATTTTTTCTTCATGGAAATATGAATGTGGCATATGGAAACTGCTTCTTATCACTGTTACCAATTTGACATTACTTTTCTGAAATACTTTATTTATGAGAGTCAAGTTTTAAACAAAGATACATCTCTTATAAAGGATATCTACTGTTTGCCAACAGATGTAGACTGTGAACCTCAGAGCATATTTAGACCACGCTACTAGAGTGACAGTTATTCTTTGATTTCTCAGAGCTTACTTTGCATCTGACTGGCAAAATTCCAATGTGATTTCAAAAGCAGAAGTGTAATAAAAATTGTAAAGAACACTGTTTTCACTTCACTTATTTCTGATATTCTTGTGGAAACTACACATGCTGCTATTAAGAAACAATTGAATATACAGACAAGAATATGTTGGTGACAAAATAGGTAAGAAGTTTTCTGCCTTGGCCAGTCCCTCAGCAGTCAGTAATACACCCAGGTGACAGTTTAATGACATGCGAATTCAGTCAGGCTGCTGCTAAAGTTGGATTATGGACAAACAGGACTTCTTGATGAGTGACCCATTCAACATCAAAGAACAGTTTACACATTATTACTCTTTCTCAGCTCTATTTAGTAGGAGATGCTTTATGCACATACATAGAAAAACAAATGGAAAACAATGTAAAAAAGAAGAAGAAAAATGGAATCTTCTGAATTGTCATTTTTCCATGTTAAAATATGTATATGTTAAAACAGAAATATAAAACTACAAAAAATAAAGTATTAAAAAAATAAAATATTAAATATGTTAAAATAAGCACTTAAAAAAATAAATCTTTGGTCCATTATTCTAAATGTTTATATGCAAATTTGTTCTTTATTCCAAATGTTCTATCCCTCTCCTTTAATCAGAACTTTTGACCTTTTAAACCTGGAGTAGCTCGGCAGAGAAGGATCTGGGGGTCCTGGTGGATGAAAAACTTAACATGAGCCAGCAGTGTGCTCTTTCATCTCGGAAAGCAAATGGTATCCTGGGCTCCATCAGGAAAGGGGTGGCCAGTAGGGATAGGGAGGTGATTATCCCTCTCTACTCTGCTCTTGTAAGGCCCCATCTGGAATATTGTGTTCAGGTATGGAGCCCTCAGTACAAGAAAGACATAGAGCTGTTGGAAAGGGTCCAGAGGAGGGCCACGAAGATGATCAGGGGGCTGGAGCACCTCCCCTATAAAGACAGGCTGAGGGAGCTGGGCTTGTTCAGCCTGGAGAAAAGAAGGCTGCGGGGTGACCTCATTGCAGCCTTTCGGTACCTGAAAGGTACCTATAATCAGGAGGGCTGTAAACTCTTTGAAAGGGCCAGTAATAGTAAGACAAGGGAAAATGGATTTAAGTGGAAAGGAGGAAGATTTAGGTTGGATGTCAGGGGGAAGATCTTTACTAGGAGAGTGGTGAGATCCTGGAACAGGCTGCCCAGTGACGTTGTGGATGCCCCATCCCTGGAGGTGTTCAAGACCAGGTTGGATAGGGCCCTGAGCAGCCTGTTCAAGTAAACATGGAAGTTTGGTGGCCCTGCCAGGCAGGGGGGTTGGAGCTTCATGATCCTTGAGGTCCCTTCCAACCTGGGTCATTCTGTGATTCCGTGATTCTGTGAATGATTGTTCCTAACCTAGATCACTGTGAGGAGGATACCATGTTTCACTAGTAACTAGACACCTAAGTTAGCAGATGTAATGAACAAAACACTGCATGTTGCAAAATACCTTTGAGAAGAAAAGCAAATTAATACAATCTGAGTTCTAAAAGTGCAGATTTTTGCAAAGACTTGAGCTAGTTAGGTCATAGTTTTTTATTCACATTGCTCTTACTATAATACAGATGTATTCCGAAAATTCTACTGTTTTGCTCATGTTGCAGGTATCTTTCTATGATTTTCTGTTTTCCTTCTGCTGTAGAATTAGTTTCTGCTTTAATCTTGTCAGTTTCAGCAAGTATTTTTTCTTTCTTCAGACCATGTTCTGACATTCTGTAGTGCCATGGAAATGTATGGGAAGCGTTTACTAGGTTGCTGCTATGGTTTCTTGCTTGCAATGAGGTCAAGATGCCAGCCAGAATGTATAAAGTATGTTTCAGCTCACAGATTCAAACAAGACAGTTAGCTACTCCTGTACTTCCAGACTCCCAAGGTTGTCTTAGTCTTCTTACATACTTAATGTGACAAAGAAGGTCTCTGCACAAGAAAATTTCTTTTTAGAGTAGTTTTCAAGTTAAATGTAAAAAGAAATCACCTCCCAAACCAGGACAGGGAGAGAGCTGGGGCTCTTTAACTTGGAGAATAGAAGGCTCCCGGGGAGGAAGGGGAGAGGACCTTCAAGCAGCATTCCAGTTACTGAAGGGGGTCAACAGGAAATCTTTTTAGAAGGGTATGTAGAAACAGAATCAGAAGCAACATATTTAAACTGGAAGAGGGTAGATTTAGATATTAGGATGAACTTATTTACTGTGAAGGTGGTAAGAAACTGGAACAGGTTGCCCAAAGAGGTTGTGGACACCCCCTCCCTGGAAGCATTCAAGGCCAGGCTGGATCAATCTATCTTGTGAGAGGTATCCCTGTCTATGTCTGGGAAGCTGGAACTAGATGATTTTAAATGTCCCTTTCAACCCAAACCATTTTATGATTCTGTGATTTATCAGGCTAACAGCCATCTTCTACTGGTTAGAACAACGCTTCATTAATTACTTCAGTGCTCAGCACTTATTTCAGAGAAGCAGAATTACAGCACACTACTCTAATGAAGTTGAAGCTTTAACAGTGATTGTGCTGATGCATAACACCTTGATATTGCCCATCCAGCTCAGTGCTGTGGGTGACAGTACAGGAATTGAAGAGACAGAAGTAAATATTCAGGAGAAAACTTTTGAAATGTTGCAATAGATTGAATTTGTGCACCTCAGGCTCTCAAAATAATTTGTACTAATGAATTCAAACATATGATACATTACTATAGCCATCATTCTGTCTGTTTTTGCTTCCCCTGTGACCTGGCAAAAAAAGTCAGGCACATCTACTAGAAGAGAAATATTAGACTTTGATTCTGACCAAGTTGAAAGGACATGGATTGTGTGTTTCAGTCAGTTTCAGATCCATTTACAGACAGAGACAGATGAAGCAAGAGATACACATTTCTGAAATAAATATGACTCTATGAAGCAGCTACCACTTTAAGAACTGTTTATTTAAGAATTAAGATACAGACTTTGAAGGTATACAAGCAAAACAAGTGTAGCTAGCTGGTGATGGAAGGTAATTCTACTCCTCTGCTCTGCTCTTGTGAGACCTCACCTGTAGTTCTAGGGGCCTCAGAAAAAGGGAGAGATCTATAAGAGCAGGTCTAGTGCAGGGACATGAGGATAATCAGAAGGCTGGAACTGAAGACAGGCAGGGAAATCTGGGGTTGTGGAGAGAGGAAAAGAGAGAAGTTGAGTCTCCGGGATGACCTAGCTGCCTTCCACTACTTAAACGTAACTTACAGGAAAGTTGGGGAGAGTCTCTATCAGGGAGTGAGAGGACAAGGGGTGATGATGTTCAAGGACAGTCTGGATAGGGTTTTGGACAACATTATCTAGCAGCAAGTAGTCTTACTTATGACAGAACGATTGGAACTAGCTGGTCTTCAAGGCTACTTCCAACACAAACTATTCTGTGATCCTACAAATCATAAAAAATGTTCTAATTCTTAAAAGAACTCAATGGGATTTGTACATGAGGTGCTTTTGAAATCTCATGGAGTGAATAGATACATAAATACATTTTGAAATATGATGAGTTCCAAAGTAGTGAGTCCAAGATTACATGAGGCTAAAGCTAGAAAAAAAGTAGGCTGAAGTTCTAGGCTGCTGTTTTTTGTTTTTAGGATATATATACACACACACACATTCTTTTGGAACAGCTGATAATCAGCAAAATTCATTAGCTAAAAATAATGCAGTAATGCATTTTGATAGCTTGAAATTCTCTTCTTTTGCAATCAGGAAAATTATTAATATCCTTTTGAACAATTCCAGAGTAGCAGATTTCAAAGTTTGGAGCCGAGTGTTTAAATTAATAAATCATAGCCAAATTAATAAATCTTTGTACTTATCTTTGCTGATGACTTAACCCTCTTTCATGTAGGTTTCCTGGACAACTTGGCACAGACCTACTCTGCCCCACAGACTGGATCTTTGAAATGGCTTTATCTGACTTACTATATGCTTTAACACTCAGCAAATCAGCCAGCAAGTTGTGAACTAGTTACTGTCACCGTAACTGTCAGCCCGTAAATTAAGAAGAAAAAGAAATAAAGGAAATAGCTGTGCTTGAGCTAGGAGCTTTTCATGCCCCCCTCCTTTTTTTTTTTTTTTTTTTTTTTTTAATTCATGAAATACATTATTATCTTGTAAAGTACTGAGCTGTTTGTTGTTGGCAAGCCACAGTGCACAGTTCACTGTTTCAAAGTGTTAAACTTCAAATGTTTAACTGACTCAATTCAAAGACTGAATTTATATCTGAGGTGAAAATGACTTCTGTAATTTCCTAAGGCCAAAAGCACTGCATCCAGATGTCACTGCATGAATGTAGCACTTAATACTGCATGTAGTTGCTCTACGTTTCTTCGACAGATAAAAGAGTGAAATGCCTGGAAGGGTAATGGACATCATGGATTAGTTGTCTCAAGACTCCTATATAAAGATATGTATATGTATAAAGATTCTAAGGGGAGTGTATTCCTAAGATGCTTGCCTGTTATTATTTTTTACTGTTCCTTCCAAATCAGTTCTTTGAAAGTTTTTCACTGCAAATTTTAACAGTTCAAGCCGTTATTTGTACATTATGTTTCTTGGGATAATACTTTACAGTTGTATCAATTTTTTCCAAGATACAGAAATATCTGCTTCCTATACCCATTCTCTTTGATATATGAGCACATAGGATCAATGCTTAGGGTTTAGGTAGAGAATCTCAAGGATGATGTCCTCTGTCTCAGGATGATTCTGCCTTTCAGCAATGACATATGAAAAGACAAATTTTTATTCTGTGTGTATATAAATGTATACATGTATATACATGTACAAGTATATACACACACGTGTGCATATATACATATATACAATCAGAACAATTAAGTTTGACAACAAGGATATCTGCCAGAAGAAATGCTGTTTAAGACAGTTTTGCAATGATCATGATGAGAATTTGATCTTTTCCTTAATATCTGCACCACAGTCCCAGAGATGCTGGTCCTGTGTCACAGTAGCATCCTCTGTTCCCCATTTTCTCCACAGAGAGAAAATGCATCTAAGCTGAGGAATTGGGTTTCTCAACAGTTCCAGCCAGCAGAAGTGGACTCATACATTGCAAACAGAAAGGAGAACTGCCTGTCACTGCTCTCCAACTGTGTCATAAAACCATGACACAAACCCAAGTTACACATAGGTGACACATAAAGGGAAATTAGGATTAGGCAAACCAGACTCTCTGAGGCATTTTTATTGCACAATAAAGGACTTCAGTTATGATGCTTTAATGTAAGAGTCATTCTGCAATTAATCATCTGACCTAAACATTTACAGTGCAAACAGCAGCTGAGAGTAATCATTCCTTTCTCACCCTTGCTATAACTTTTGCATAGAACTGTAACACACATGAACAAGAGAGGAAAATATTATTCCAAACCTGTGTATTTTGTGTACACTGTATTGTTATAAGCTCATTTGTCAAGGTCCAATAACAGACTTGAAATCTTTGGCCTCTTTCTGGCATCTTTCCACTTCTCAGAGCTATGTCTTGGCCTCCTACAATGCTTGAATACAAAGCCAAATTACTCAGCATCCAAGGGTGCTTACCACCTGGCAAGAATACATCTAAATTTGCCACTAAAGTTGAGCTATTCTTAGTGAATTTAGTGAGCCCTATTAAACAAAAAAACACATCACCATATTTGGGATTCCAATTGATATAAATTTGAAGTTATGCTTGATGGTGAAACATTAAAATATAATGTGTCTTACAGCAACAGATGAGATTTTGTCTAAACAATGTGTGCTCCCAGGACAGCAGTGCTCACTGTTTATATTTCCTTTTTCATCATTCTGATTATCAATGCATGTGTTTGCAATTTTAAAATGTGGATCTATGTATGAGATTACAGAGGTCTTATTTGGGCAAAGCTTCACTTTTTCTCCTTCACTGAATTATTGGACCAAATATAAATTGCATGAGTTTGTACATATTTTTAATTACATATTTTGAGTTCATATTACATAAATTAGAAGAACTTGATATGACAACAGTTGAAAGAAAAGTCCCTGGTTGTTGTATGTTTTTACTTTAAAGATAGGTTGGAGTGTATCTGCAGCACAATAGACTTTTCAAACATTCATTTTATTTCAATTACATCAAATAAGAAACTGATATGACTTTAAGGCACTGTGAGATACTTCTACTAACTTACAGATGTTACTCTAGAAGGTTACGTATCTTCCATATCTCCTGTTTTATGCCTGTTTGCTCTGCACAAATAAATATCTCTGATATCTTGGAACTACTCACTATTGTTGGATGCCTATATTTAGCAACTGAACTTTGCACCACTGAAATTTAATCATTACTAGAATAGACTAATTAAGTCACATTGAGAACTTGGTCCTCAAATAGGGAAGACTTAAGGCACTCAGAAAGAGAAATTAGGGACACTGTCCATGATTTGAGAAGACATGAAGTGTTCTTCCAGTCAAAAAGGGCTTTGATTAAGTTTACCTAACTGTATCTATCTTCACACCTTTCCTGCCCAAGGAGTTTGGTTGGGGCTACAATGATCTTGTATGGAATCTTCAAGGAAATTTGGAATTCAAATAACTGGAAGATCGAGAGTGGGAGGTAATCATCTCAGAGTGAGAAAGTGAATATTTTTGCTTCTATCCTGCTCTGGTTCCCAACTATAAACAAAAACAATGTCTGTTAGGGTCACAAGAGGAGACTCCCTTGGATATGCCACAAAGAACTTCAAAAATACACAAGAAGATCTTTTCTTTTTTAACATTTAGCAAGAGAAATTTAGTTGTGTATTTGTTTGTTTGTTATCCCTAAGAAATCCACTGTAGCAAGTTCTGGAACTGCTTGACCGAGACAGAAAAGGTGTATGACGTTATCATTTGCTGTTCCCCCAGTCCTAGTTGTTTCCCTCTTCGGCCATAAGGAACTGGTTAAAATTATCGTGACAAAAATCTGGAAGTAACTTAGCATAACTTTTTAATAGAAAGCATACTCATTTTCTATTAGAGATCTGAAGACGACTAGTGTAATCAGGTTTTTTTGTTTTTTTTTTTTCCTTATTTTTTTTTTTTCTTTTTAAGATAAACTTCCACATGCTGACACCAAGGAGGTTTTTTGTATCTGACCTATCTAAGCATATTTTTCCTGTTGGGAGCAAAAAGGAAAATTTATTATTTGTATTTACAAATGACAGAAATGAAGACATTTGTTGTTAAATTGCATTTAATTTTCAAAGCCACTGAACTTCAGAGTGTAACAACAGTACCTTATTTTTCAAAAAGTTAAAACATGAATATGCATGCCTATTAACTCCCTTTGCATTCTCACAGTCAGTTGTTTAGTTAAAACAGAAATCAATGCAAATTTTAGTCTCTTTTCCTGAGTTTTAATATTATTATTCTTGAAAAATCTACTTAAATCTAGAAGAAAAATACTATCTCAGACTATTAATCAAAACTCTAGTACAAAATGGGGCAACAAAAAACTGAGTATGCTGCCCATAATTTAGAATTATTTGTTTAAAAGTGCATATGTGCATTAACACTAACAAAAATGTTTTTGGGAAGCTTTCCATTTTGTAAACAGGCCTTCTTTGGTCTAGTAATTAGTCAGCAAAAAGAATTTCAACAGACCTTTTCTGGGGAATAAACAGAAAACGAGCAGAAATTGAATTAACTGAATATGCCATATGCCACAAACAGATGAATGAAGAAGGTTCAAAGTTTGTTAGTGTTCCACTGGGAGTGCACAAAAAGGTATTTCCTCCAAACAACAGAACTGATATAATTAGCAAATATCAGATCAAAGTGCTCCAGCTTCCACAGGTTAAATCTTAAGTCACCCTATGCATGTATTGCTTAGCACATATCCTGAGATCCTGAACTCTGGGGATTTTCATTTCTAGCTAAAATCCCATCAGGATTCACAAGACAGACAGGAGAACACTTAGCTTGTTCTCTGGCTCCAGTGAGGCAAACTCAGCTTCTTTATTCTCTTTCTTCAGGATGACTAAGGTAAGGAAGAGGAACTCTGCTTTTCTTCAGGAGCCTTGCAATTGAAAAACTCCTCTGGGAGAGAGGAGACCTGACTTCAAAGTCTTTCATTGCCCAGTATTTACCACATTATAGGAAGGTGCCAGATTTTTCTAGGCTGGAAGCCTAAATCTTTCTCGTGCCATCTTTCACACTCTGCATAGAATGATTAAATATTCTTTGGAGCAGAGCCCAGAAAGAGATTTTGGGGCTTGTCTTACCTGGGGGCTACAGAGTCCTGGGCACATTTCTTTCTTTCTCTTGCTCTCTTTCTCTTTATACAAAATAAGGCTGTGCAAAGTGGGTGATCTTGCAGAGGAGAATCTTTAAAACATAATACCAAGAAACTTCATACTTCCTAGCTAGGATCCCATGTGGACTAAGGTCCCCACAAAGAGTTTTCAATAGCCAACGAAGGAATCAACTTCTTCTGTGTTAAAACAAACAACAAAACCGCTTTTTTATGGTGAGGGGCTACAACATGCAAATAATAAGCCTGGACAGCATCATTTTAAAGAAGATATCAGGCATAAAATCAGAACAAGGTGTAGCTGAACTGTCAGAAATTTGTTGCAGGCATCTTCATGGCTTGGGAACTGTCACCAGAATTCAGCTGAATTTATTTACAATCATATGAGAGATGCTCACAAAGCATCTGCACTGAAACTCATTGTGTTTTAGAAGGGTTAAGGTACTTCAACACATAACTGTGTTTCTTAAGCTCAGTGCAAATAATTTTTTGATTTCCACTTTTCACAGTGTGAGATCTGTTGATGATACTGCTTAAATTCTGTATGTAGCTTTTAACACTGCTTATTTGAGGTAGAATCCATCATGTTCAAAGCTAGACTCCCTGAAAGAGTGAAAATTGTGAAGATTTCACTTCAGGAGAGAAAACAGCAGAAATGAAGGAGTTGTTCTAGTTACCACTTTACTTTGGGAGTTACTGGGAGTAAAAGAAGTTCTAAGCACTGCTTAGTTTTTTGATTTCTGCCATCAAACAAAAAAGTGCAAACAAAAAAGTATTTTATTCTGAAACTTTTTATTTTTTAATTACAAATATTGTAAATACAATAATTGTTGATGTTACAACGGTGATGTTGCTGTGTAGCAGTAACTTTTGCAGTGCATCTTGAATTAAACACCCTAATTTCTCCTCAGTAGTGCCCAACTCAGGATATGTGTACTAGAATTCCCAGGTGTGAAGTTCATTTCTGGTTTCCTTAATAAAAATATGAACTGCTATTTATGAAGAGAAATTTCAGAGAACTCCCAGGTTGCAAGGCTGCAGGAACCAAGATCACATTAAAACAAAACAGACATTGGGTGCCAACATCCCTTACAGTCTTTTAATCCAAGTGATTTAGGCACCTGCATTCCAGTAATTCACTTCCCTTCCACCTCCTGGCAGTGTAGACCTTGTCTGAGCAGAATGTCGGTCACATATCCCTGCTTGAAAGGCCTGTTATTGCAGCCAGATAAGGAATATTCCTTTGGCTCTGATTCAGACAAATTTGAAAAGTATGATTTTTCTTGGAAGAAAACTGAATCCCTTAACTGTTTTCTCCTGCCACCACAGCACAACTACTGATTTACAGCAGCATGAGGTCTACTTTTCCATCTACATAATATTTGGAGAAAGCTTATAGAAACATAACTTGTAAATTAGTATAAGCAGAATGTGTTTGCTTTTCCTTCCTGCCTGTCTATACAAAGATGATCTTGACAGTATCTGTTTTGTGTTGAACTCTGCACGTCCAGGGCTCTTTACACTGATGTTTGTATGGCATGTGACAGCTCCTGCTTGCCTTTTGGGAATAAGCTTTACAGTCTGCACCAGCTGGAAGGAAGAAAACCTAAAAATTCACTACTGCCTGGATTTGATCAAAGTCCAGAATCAGTACCATCAATTCCCTGGCTATTTAACAGTGGAATGCAGCTTTAAAATCTTTTTGAGTCTCCTGAAAAATGATGCCAGAGAGATGCTGTGAACCTCTGTGTGAGTCTAACCTTGCCTTTTCCCTAGCTGGCACAGAGTTTTATTTTATTTTATTTTATTTTATTTTATTTTATTTTATTTTATTTTATTTTATTTTATTTTATTTTATATTTTATTTTATTTTATAAATTTTTCCCTTGGCTGCTCTGAGCATTTCTCTGCCTTCTGTCCAGATGAATGTCTGAGTTTCCCAGAACAAGATTTGAATCAATATGTATCTCTTATGTTTCATACTTTTTGTTTAGATTTTTCCCAATCTGCTGTTCATCTCCGTAATTACATATTTAGGTCCAGTGATGAAACAGATAAAGTAAATAGCAACAGCAACCACAGAAAACAAACAAATTAACAAACAAAAATGTTCGTGGACTTCAAGATTAATGACAGTTGAATTATTCTGTATTTTTTCAAAACCCTATTATTCATCTGGTACTTACCCATTTCTTTTCCTTTCCATGCCACTGGTCAGGGATTGATAGCATGCTCTAATGGTCAAAGCTAACAGCTTTTGAATTTTTATGTTTTCAATTTGAAACATTCCTATCTTTCACAAAGGGAGAATTACAAGGCTTCTTTTCAGATTCTTGTAATTTATTGCCTCTTTCATGAAAGAATTAAATGCATTTCCTACAAGACCAGTCTTGCATTCAGTATAACCTTCAAGCCTCTATTAATTCTAACATGAATTTTAGTGAACGTACTTTTCATGCAATGCAGTTTGATTAATTTTTAGAGCACTGATTCAAGTACTCCACTAATATTCAGCCTAACCATACAGTTAGTAAATAAAACTTGTCCATCATCATGAATGTTTTCATTTTCCACAGACACCTTGAAATCCAGTGCAGCATCCAATCGTCTCACACATTAGCCCTCCTGAACAGATAATAGCACACAGCTGCCTAATATTAGGCAGTTATATATCTATAATGTTAGCATTATAGATGTGTCAAAATCTCATCTCAGCAAACTCTATCATTAAAAACAAACAAACAAACAAAAAACACACTCTCAACTAAGCATACTTTACTGTTGTAGAAAATTATTATTGCTGGATAGATTACAGTCTAGAAGACCATATAGGTATTTAATTTCTCTTACACTTAGCAGCTTTGTACATGGTGCCTCCGTTCTGTCAATACCTAGGTCTTACAAATATAATTTGTTCTACTAGACCAAAAAACACTGACAAATAATCAAAATCTTCCATGGAATTGTTATCATTTCCTGTGCTCCATGTCAGTGTTTCAGACTACAGACAAATTCTCTTTTTTTCTTTTTTTCTCTTTCCCCAGACAAACTAAGTCCTTTTATTTGTCTGATCCTGTCTCAGGCATATTTTTTAAACTTCTAATCATATTTCTGACTCTTTTCTCAACTTATTCCACATGTTTCAGCCTGTTTCTTATAGCAGAGATACCCTCACAAGTGCCTCTCACAAGACCCAATATCGTAGCAAACACATCAAACACAGAGGTACTAGCCTTTGTACAAGCCCTGCACTCACTTCCCTTAATTGCCACTAGGTTCATTTTTTGACAGGCATTAATCAGACTGGGATTATTATCTGTTAAATATCCACAGTGACAGCCCTCAATTTTCATAAGTCACTGCATCCCAGGAAGCATTCACATAATCTAAATGCATTACCTGCATTTTTATTTTAAGATCTGTTTGCTTTGTCATTATTAAAGTACATCTAAACTAGTTCTCTTCATTACCTACATCTCACTCAAGACTCAACCTGCGAAGTTGTTTAGGAATCAGGTGTTTTCACTGCATTTGATAATAAATACTGGATGTAAATGAAGTCTGAACCAGCAAAAAAGCTCTCTTAAAATGTATCTACTTGATTATTCCCAGCCAATGAATATATCTTGAGATTAAACAGCAAGTAAGGTCCTAATTTACATAACATGTTATATATTGATTTTTACAATGGTCAGTTTTGTTTAAATATTGTGTGATAACAAATACCTTACAGCATGAATGTCTACCCTTTTGGCTTGCCTGAGCCGCATAGTGTGAATTAACTCCCTAAACTGTCTACTGTCTGAAGTCAATCTTAGAATGGAAAGCATAGTTTATACCATTGTTATATTATTTTTAAAATTTATTAATATGCTATTTATTAAATAATACACAATTAAATCTAAAAGTTCTCACTTCAACACAAAAAGTACATAATCATAGAAGAGTTACAGAATCATTTAAGATAGAAAGGATCTTTTTGACCAAGTCCAACCATCGACCTAACACTGCAAGTCCACTACTAACCTATGTCCCTAAGTCCACTTCCGTGTGTCTCTTAAATATCACCAGAACCATCAT
This sequence comes from Coturnix japonica, assembly GCF_054131305.1. Lineage (NCBI taxonomy): Eukaryota > Metazoa > Chordata > Aves > Galliformes > Phasianidae > Coturnix > Coturnix japonica. The sequence continues at coordinate 7,071,502 of NC_140663.1, forward strand.
ACAGAACAACCCATCCCAATGCCTAACCACCATTTCTGTGAAGAAATTCTTTGTTATATCCAGCTTCTCCTGGAGTTACTTCAAGCCATTTCATCATGTCCTAACACTTGTCATCTAAGGAAAGAGGCCTCGCAAGGAGCTCATGAAAGTGCTTGTGCCTAACAGAATTTCTCAAACTGGATGAGATGGAGGTGTCTCCTTCTGAGGCCTGAGAACCTTGTTTATAAGAGGAAAAGAGTGCAGTTCGAACAGTTTCTGAAACTCTTGTGTTTGGATTTTCTGTGAATATCTCCATTCTTCCTATTGAAATTTTGAATCACTTCCTGTTGCCTGTTCACATCTGCAGTATGGAGGAAACTTCAGGCTTTGGATTATAGGTTCATAGTTAGAAATATATTCAAAAATAAAGGAGAATCACTGTGTTAAGTGCTAGTAAATTACTACAGTCTTCATTAGATTTATCCCATGTTTGTTAGAAACAGAAGAGAAACGAACAGATATATTGAGTGAGTCCTCAGAATAAGATTCTTCTTTACAAGTGTTTTGATGCATATGAAGTCTTTTAAAGCACCTAATGAATTTGAGATGTTTTCATTTGCTTAAACAATACTGTGAAAATTTAATATTTTTCAAACACTTGCAACCTTCACGTTTCTTAAATGACGGCAATATTACTTTAGAAGAAAACAGATTGGAAATGACCTCAAGCACAACACTGAAACAATGATTAAACTTCTCAAGTTTCTTGTTCATTTAAAAATATTTGCACAATCCATACTCACAGGCATATTTTGTTATTTTTTACGTTATCTAGTTTAGTTATCTGATTGCTAGTATTCTTATTTATGTGACAGTCAAAATTCTACTCACACCTGTCTGCACAGGATTTTTCTTTATAGTTACTTCAGATCTTTCCCTGAAAAAAAAAAAAAAAAAAAAAAAAGTTAAAAAAAAAAAAAAAAGATTACTTGTCTGTCTTTTCTCATTGAAAGAACTTTTGTTAGTTAACTCTGCAGAGGAAGGAAGTATTTTCTAGTAATTAAGGAATTAAGGATCAGATCCAAATCTATCTAAAGTGAAGGGTACAGCTAGTTCAGGATTATTTTTTAATCTTTTTTTTTTTTTTTTTTCTTTTTTTTGCTGAAATGTTTTCATCAGGAAATTCCAATTCATTAATGCTTTTCAAATGAGCATGCTGGTTTTGATAAATCTTTCATTAGAAAAGTCTTCTTGGATGCAATCCACAAATTTTGGTCAAAACCGGGAACAGATATGCTTGTCTCCAACTCACCAGGATGTCAGTGGCTACAGCAAACACCCAGAAGAGAGAAATCGTTCCTCAGTGCCTGGTTCATACTTCAGTTTCAGTTTCTGTGGGCAGACCACGACCTACCAAACCCAGGCTCAGATTCTGTCTGCATCCAGAGTTGCTGTCATTACTTGGTGTATTTCTATGTCATTCTATTTTCCTCAGTTTAAATTTATAAAATCATAATAAATGAAATGACCTTCTGGTGCACTGTCTTCCGGTCTGTTTTTAAGCTGATAACTTATCATTTTTGCATCTTTGCAGGGAACTTTGAAGGGGGACAGTTTAGAAAAATACCAAAGAATTTCACTGAGAGTAGTTTGGCAATGGTGGATTAACAATTCATTGCAAGAAAATGCAAACCAAGCAACAGGGGTGGGAGGAATAGAGCATATATAATGAACTTGCAGATCAGACTGTGTGGTCAGAAGCATTCACTTGCTGTTATGGATACCATTCCTACCCTTCCTGTACTCTTCTCTCATCCCTTCTATAGGAGTCCTCAGATGGTAAACTCGCAGGCTCCGAGGGCACGTTGAAACAACTCCTCTGACACTTCAGATCTCTGCCTTTCAAGGGCTACCATTTTGCAGACAGTGTTTGCTAGAAGATTTAAGTGCACCTAAGACTGGTTTTGAAGAAACGCAAGCGAGGGGGATGTACTAACAAAGGTGCAACACAAACTTTATCATAACTTATTGCTTACTGGGAAAGTGGCTTTGATCAGAAGTTAAGCTCTGTGTGTTCAAAATGTCGTCCTTGCCTTTTCCTTTCCTAAAGAAACCTTTTCTGAAGTTCCTTCAAAACAACACAGATACAAGAATGCATATTTCTTTATTATATTTTCTTCAAAGAATCTCATTAAACTTATGAAGTTACAACATTAAGTCTAGAAAATGCTGACAAGAAGACATGTAATTCTGCCTTAAAATTAATTTCTCACTCAACAGATTTTTCCAACCCCCAAGGGGTAAGTAAATCTTAACCATCAAGAAAGTGAGACAAGACTGTGCAGCAAAACAGTGGAGTGAAATGAGATTAACATTAAGCCATTGTAAAGCAAAGTAGATATTTTTTTTCCTCTGCTGTCTACTGTGAGTGAGATGCATCAAGCCCATATATGGTGCTTAGGCCAGTGCTGGGAGTTATCACCAGGTAATTAAAGAACAACTTATTATCCGTTACAGTCTGCATGGGTTCATTAAGAGAAAGTCTTGCCTTAGTAATTTGATCTTCTGTGATAAAATCACACATTTGAAGGATGAAGAGAAGGTAGTGAACAAATATTTCTGGATTTCAGTAAGGTCTCTGATACTGTTCCTCATAGTATTCCTATGAGCGGCATTCCTACCACTGCACCACCGAGGCACACAATCTATCCTATCCTATCCTATCCTATCCTATCCTATCCTATCCTATCCTATCCTATCCTATCCTATCCTATCCTATCCTATCCTATCCTATCCTATCCCCAAGGGTTGGTACTGGGACCCACGTTGTGTGATATTTTCATTGATGACCTAGATGAGGGGATTGAGTGTACCCTCAGTAAGTCTGCAGATGATACCAAACTGGGAGGTGATATCGATCTGCCTGAGGGTAGGGAGGCCCTTCAGAGGTATCTGGATAGGCTGGATCACTGGGATGAGGTGAATGGGATGAGGTTCAACAAGGCCAAGTGCCGGGTCCTGAACTTTGGCCACAGTGACCCCATGCAGTGCTATGGACTTAGGGTTGAGTGGCTGGATGACTGTGAAGAGGAAAGGGACTTGAGGGTGTTAGTCAATGCTTGTCTGAACATGAGCTGACAGTGTGCCCAGGATGCCAAGAGGGCCAATGGCATCCTGGCCTGTATAAGAAATAGTGTGACCAGTAGGAGCAGAGAGGTAATCATCCCCCTGTACTCAGCACAGGTGAGGCTGCGTCTCAAGTATTGTGTTAAATTTTGGTCTCCTCACTACAAGAAAGACATTGAGGCCCTGGAATGAATGTGTCCAGAGAAGGGCAACAAAACCGATGAGGGGTCTGGAGGACAAGTCTTATGAGGAGCAGCTCAGGGAGCTGGGATTGTTTAGCCTGGAGAAGAGGAGGCTCAGGGGACACCTCATTACACTCTACAGCTTCCTTAAGGGAGGTTGTGATGAGGAGGGGCTTGGCCTTTTCTCCCAGCCGACAAACAGGACCTGAGGAAACGGCCACAAGTTTTACCAGAAGTTGTTTAGAGTAGACATAAGAAAGAACTTTTTCTCTCAGGGAGGTGGTGGATTCACCATCCCTGGCAGTGTTCAAGAGGCATCTTGATGAGGATCTATTAGATATAGTTTAGTGGTTTTCTGTAGCTACAGTAATGGGAGGACAGTTGGACTAGATGATCTTGTAGTTCCTTTCCAACCTTGTGATTCTATGATTCTGTCCTATCCTATCCTGTCCTATCCTGTCCTGTCCTATCCTACCCTGTCACAGGTTACCTAGATTTGTAGGAATATTGACAGCAACACCACAAAACCATGACATACCCTATCCTAACCTACCCTGCTTATTTTATCTTATTTTTAGATTCTGTGGACCTAAGCCACTTTGCACCAGCCCAGCACAATGGCCCTACTGATTTTTCAGGCAGTTAATCCAAAATTTATACAAAGTTTTGTGTTAAACTCATGAATACTTTTTCCTATTTTGATTTTTCTATTCATTTACTCAGCTTGAATTCCCTTAAATGAAGGACTGGATGTTTGGATTATTACAGCATCCATTTCCTTTGGCCTCCAGACTTCCAACTTGCTGTGCTGAGATCTGTTCGGAACACTGCACATCATTCCTATGCTTTTACTGTGAACATTTCCTTTTCATCCTGTCAGTGAGTTTTGCTTCTTTACCAAGTTTAACAGAAGCTGCTTGTATTCAACTTCAAGATTTTTTCCAGGTTTACAGACTTCTTTAGTCATTGCTTAAATGTTAACTCTGCAGTCATTCAGTGATTTTCTTCTCTACTTGTTTGCTTTCAACCAAGGGTCTTCATATTTTTCCATGAACTTCGCATTATTTTCAATTCTTTTTTAATAAACCATGCTCTATAACATCAGAACAGTTTTTGGTACAGCAACTTATCTGAGGTCCTTCACCTTTTGCATGACTGAAATACATTTCTCATCATGCAGCTATTTCCTAACTCACAGCAGGTTCTACTGTGTGGCATATTAAGTGCTTTTAATAGGCACAAATGCAGTAATGTAGTAGATGGGCATGTAGGGTGATTAAAATGTTGCATTTTCTTTCACTTCTCCCATTGGGATAAGCTAGTCTATGTTATAGTCTAATTATAGTCTATGACAGCAGTGGATTATTAAAAATAAATAAATAAATACACTGGTACTTCCTTTCAGTTTTTCACTAATATATTGCCTTTACAAAGAGCTTGTGTCAGAGTCCTTAAGAGGCAGTAGAAATACTGTTTATGCCTTTGTAGAAATAATTGCTTACTAAAGTGTCACAAAGCTCTACACAAAGCTACTAGGTAGTGCAAGACCAATTATATTAATTTTTGTTCTAATTAATTAAAAAAACACATACTTTTTGGTTTTACTGACTTCAAATTTAGGTGTGTTGTGCTGTTCATATACACTTTTCTTATAGTCAATAAAGAGGATTGATCATCTCTAAAAAGCAGTTGTTGACTTTATATGATCTGTGGGATAAATTCTTCTAAACATATTTCTCTAACAGTTTTTAGAAGATTTGGACAAGATGCTTAGAAGAAGTAAGGAGAAACAGCATACTCATGTAGGTTCACTAATGTAACTTAGTTTCCATATATGATTATATGATTATATCTATATATGCTTATATTACATGAGTAGAGTGTCAGGCTCATGTACAAGACTGTATGATTCCCTTACCTTTGCAAAAGATTCAGAGTGAAATCCTGGCTCTGCTAAAGTTAATATGCCGCCAGTCATTTAATTTAGTGAGACCAGAAAGGAAATCAACACAAGAATTAAATTTAATTAATTTTGTTTTCCAAAAAAGATATTCAGCATTGCAACAGGGCCAAACGAATCAGAGTTAATGATAGTTAGCAATGTTACAAATTGTATTACCTGAGTAAATCTTAGCTTCCTCATTTTATAATAAATTTGTCAGCATTAACTTTTACACTATCAGAGAAATGCATGTAGTAAAAAATAAAAGTGCAGGAGTATTTAATATTTTCACATGCTTTTCCAAGTGTAATATACAATACATAAATGTTTGAAAGAGGTTCAGAAGAGTCAAAATAGTAGCTCTGACTAGACCATGCAAAGTAAAAAGTCATGCCAAATCCAACAGAAAATCTAAACCTCAGATTCTCCCACAAAGGAAAAACCATTATTGTAAGAATAATCAGAGGCCCTTGGAAAGTCAATTTGATCTGCAAAGAGTATATGGAGATGAAATAACAGAATTTCCATTGACACATAATTAAAAACACTGATACAGACACCATATCCAATCTTTGGATAACATAAGAAGAGTTATCTGGCTAAACTATGACATTTTTCTACATCAATTAATTATTACACAGTTTTTGCAGCAGTGATGCATATCAGCTAGTGTTGGTTGAATATAATTCACTACAGAGCTTCTGTACCTGGAATAGGTAACAGGTGGCCTTTCCCAAAGACAAAATATCAGAACAAGTCTACCTCGTAATCTATCTAAAATGGAAATGTACAGTTAGTAGCACTTGGCCTTTCATGTACTAAACCCTTGGTATGATCCCTAACACAATAAAACTGTCACACTATTTTTTTCCTACCCACTTCTAAAAAGATATATGTTAATTAAAGCAAGCAATGTGTAATAGAATGCAGAACTTGCTCAAGTGTTCTATTCGCATTTCAGAGATGACAGTTCCTCCAGATTGTTGCTTTACTGTCACACATTGGATTTCTAAATTGTAGATTATAATGGGTAAATACAAGCTGCTGGCTTCTCCCTGCAGTTCAGAAAGGACTGACTGTACAACAAAGTTTGGCTCAAGTCTTCATTCCACTCTAATTTTTTCCAAATCTCCGAGCTGGATCTATGCCACTGAGTTTTGTCTGTCCTCCAGAAGTACCTCCTCCATGAACCATTTGATAAGAGAAAATCTCTGTTTTAGCAGAAAAGGTGACTTGCATCATATAAACACCTCTCACCAACTGATATATATATTTTTTACTTTGCTGGAATTAGGGAGGAATTTATAAATAAAATGTTGGTTCTAGATAATATATCAAATTCATTTTTTTTCATCATTTAAACAAAAGTGAGAAAAACCTCCAGCATAAAAGACTGAAAATTTCCAATCTCATCTCTTATCACTCTTCAGCTAAATAATCGGCTAGCTCATCCACACTCATGAATAACAGAAATTCTACCACAGATGTAAATTTTTTTCCCATTTGATTACACAAGACTGGAGGTTTGCAGGTTCAAGTGTTGGTTTTCTGAAGACATTTTATGCAATACTTAGTGGTTAGAAAGCAAAGCTGAAATTAAAAAAAAAAAAATAAATGTTGATATATTTTTCTTTTTTCTTTCTTTTGGTATTCCTCAGTGAAAGTGACAGGCCCAAATTTAAATCCACAACTCCTCTTTATTATACAGGCTGACTTTATGTGCTTAAAATTTGGCAGAATTTTTTCATGATACATTCAAGCTGTTTAGTATTTGATTTTCATTAAACATGACCAATATCTAATGGCAAAAGAACTTTTTCCTTCTATAAACCAATATGGAATTTATGTAGCGCTGGAACTGCTAAATCAACTAGAGTTTATTTCCATAATTACCACAGACTGATTTGCTTTGCTGATTGTATGTACCCTTTTTGTAAAATATGAACCATAATGTTTCACCATACAATAGTATTTAGACACATATAGATCACTGTATCAAAGACGGTGCTTATCCATTCCCAGAGGTCACCCAAGGAACAAGATTCTATTAAATCCTGGGGAAAAAAAGCAACAACAAAACCTCACTGGACTTAATAAGTTCACCACAGAAAACTGGAGTTTGAAATTTATTTTCTTTTTTAAATTAAACTTTAAAAGTGATCTCAGACGCTTTACTGTAGATTTACACAGAGGATATAATCTCACATGGTCATTTCCCACAACAGGAAGTGGAAAATAAACTCTTGTCTCTTCCTCATACAGAAGTCCAAAGTATTTCACCTTTTTTTACATTTATATTTATAATGTCATCTTAAACCAAAGACAAAATTAGCTGAAATTAAATCAACTATGGTGGCATCTCCACTGCGTCTTAAAATCTCTCCTTACCATTTTCATCCAGGCTAGGGGAAAATTGATAAATCTTTTTTTTTTTTTTTTTTTTTACTAATTCTTCAATAAGCATCATGTTTAGCTGAGATTTAGGATGGTTATTTTTGATGTTTCTCTTTTTTTGATCTTGAGCTTTTTTTTTGCGTTCTCAGCTTCCACTTGTTTGAGAAAGGTAACAGTGGAGGGATATAAAGTGAGAATTACACATTCTGCTCTCTAATCTGTTTGTATACTCTACTGTACAATGATATCCTGCCTATTTTTATTCCTCTTTGGCATTCGCTAAAACTAGAACCAAAAAGAGCTCAGATTTACTCTCAGAATAGAATCCATGTTACTTTTATAGAGTCCAAAGTTTTCTTTGAAACTGCAATAATAAAGAAAAAGATTATAATAAGCTTCAGAAAAGTAACTGAGTAAATGTGGTTGATGGGGAGATCTAGGCAGCAGGAAACATTAGAAATATAAGCTGTATGTTGTCTGTAATATTACCTCCCTCTGGAGCTTAAATGCATTACTCACAAATTTGTGGTTGCATATTTACTAGTAAGCAAAATAAGCCACAAACTATTCTGTGATCCTAATATGAACTGGTATATGACATTTCAGCTAAATTCTTTCGCCATCTGCAGTATGGTCACAACAGAATGGTGCATTTGCCTATGCAAACTCCTGAATCATACTTGGTACTGTCTGCAAGAGTGTTACTTGGTCCATCTGAAAAATTTCAACTATTCCTAAATCTGATTTAAATGTGGGATAACTGTTACTGTGGGATAGCACTTGGACTCATTCTTTGTCTTCTTATATACACTATCATAGACATACATTGTACCTACATCACCTCAGAATTAAGAAACCAAATTTATTTTCTGTTAAACAATTCCTCTACTTGTAGTGCTACTTTTCAGAATAGATGACCACAGCCCATCTCACATCCTCTTGTTTAGAAAGTCAAGTTAATGATCTCTCCTTTTCTGTGATAATGCCTTAGTAAATTTCAGCCTGCATTATCCGTATTTTGCCAGCCACCTACTGCAGTGTTCTCATCTGCATGGCTTCAAGTTGTTGGTCATATCTCTTCCCTTCTTACCCAACTTTGTTTGGACTCATCAAATACGGATCTTTTCCCTTTAGGCCTTTTGGCTGGTTTTTTTTGTTGTTTGTTTGTTTTGTTTGTTTGTTTTTGTTTGTTTGTTTTTGACATCGATTTACCATTTATATGTAGCATTTCATAAGAGAAAGGAAAAGCAGGATCTGCAGAATGAAATATGTGATTAGAGCAATCCTTCAGGAGGATGAAGGTCACAGCTCACTTGTTCCACCCCCATTGTCAACAACTCCTCTATCAAATATTTGGTTATTATGTTACAAGTAATTCGTGATTCCAGTTTACAAGAAGAGGAGGAAAGAGGATCCAAGTAATTACATATCTGTCATCTGACCTTGATAAAATGTATTGTCTTGAGTGCCGTCACAGGGTGCATACAGGACAACTAGTGGATTATACCCAGTCAACATGGGCTTATGAAAGACAGGTCCTACCTAACCTGGCCTCCTTCTATGAATCTTTATGAATGGCCGTGGATAAGTACTTTGACTTTGGCAAGGCATTTGATACTGTTTCCCACAGGCTTCTTCTGGAGGTACTGGCTGCTCATGTCTTGGTTGGTAATACTCTTCAGCGGCTAAATAAAATATCTGGATGCCCAGACCCAAAGGTTTGTTGTGAATGAAATTAAATATTTTTGGCAGGTGGTCACAAATACTGCTCTTCATGGCTTAGTCTTGGGGCCAGTTTTGTTTGATATTTTTATTAAAGATCTAGATTATTTTGAATGTACACACTGTAATTTTGCAGATGTGTAAGATTATTGATCTGCTTGAGGGTCGGAAGTCTCTAAACAGAGATCTAGATAAACCAAATGGTAGGTGCTGAACTTAGGTCCTAGCAGCCATGTGCAGAAGAACAGTCCTGGAGAACTGTGGCTGAAGAGTAGTCCAGCAAGATGAACAATGTGCCCTTGCTGCCAAGAAGGGTAGTGGTATTCTTGGCTGCACTGAGCAAAGTATCAATGTAAAGTCAAGAGGCAATCTTTCCTCCTTCTACTCAGTGCTTGTGAAGCCACCCTGTGAGTGCTGTGTCAAGATGATCTCAGTACAAAAGAGACACAAACATATCAGAAAGTGTCCAACATAGGGACTGGAAGACCTCTCCTGTGAGGAGAGACTGGGAGAGCTGGGACTGTTCAGTCTAGAGAAGAGGATACTCAGGGAGAAGTATATATTTGAATATATGACAAGAGAGAACAAAGAAGATGAAACCAGGTTTTTCTCCACAGTGACCATCAGCAGGACAAGAGGCCATGGGCAAAAGCAGGAACACAAGAGGCTCCATGTAAATAAACATCAGGAAGTATTTCTATGCTGTGTCAGTGACAGAGCACTGGCACAGGTTGCACAGAGAGGCTGTAAAGTCTCCTCCTTGTAGATCTTCTGTAGCCATCTGGACATGGTCCTGGGCACCCTGCTTGAGCAGAGGATGGGCCAGGTTGAACCAGATGTCCCTGCCAACCTCAACTGTTCTGTGATTCTTTGGCAAGCTATAGGATGTTTATAGGAAATGATGTTTTTGACCCAACAGTTTCCATCCAGCAGATGAGAGCGTTCAGAGCTGTTTGACTTTCAGAAGAACCTATTCCTCTGTACCACAGGAAATCCCTTGACAAGCTCTTCCAGCAAGGAGCTGGGAATGACAGCAGCAGGCTAAAGGGAGGAGAGCTATAGAAAGGTGAGGCAGAGAGCACGTTGCAAGAGCCCTGAAGGGTCACTGAACTTGAAGTGTGCTTTATGTCACCCTGTCAAAATTATCTCCCTGTGGGATGGCTGTCTACTGGTGTACAGACATAATTATTGCTACAGAGGGGACAGCCTACTTTAAATCCTCAAATGGGGGAGGTTAAAATAGAATAGATTATAATGTAATACTTCCTTTCCCAAACATATGTTAGCAAATATCTAGAAAAATAATATTAAAAAATCATTTATTGTCAAAGGTTTGTACTCATCTGTTCAGCATATTGTAGCTATTTGTTTGCCTTGAGCAACAGCTTCCTTGATTTTCATGTGGTTTGTGTTTATATGTATTTTTTTAACATAGCAAGTGTCATAAGGATGGAGGACCACTCTCACTAGACCAATGATCTGATAGGACAAAACTGTTAATTTGCAGTCTTCAAAGCTGACTCAACAGAGTAGGTGCATAAAGTAGCAGCATTAGGCTTCGGTATCATGTCATATAATCTTTCTGCTAACTTGGAAATCCATGAGAATTCTCCAGTCTTTTATGAGAGAAGTATAATGCAGAAAACAATAGTTGTATCTAAATGCATATATTTTTTACTCATGTCTTTTACTTCATCTCTAAACCAATACTGCAGTATATCGGTGAATCTCTGTTATACTGATGTTTTTATCTGGAACAAAACAAAATAAAATTTTTTTTTGGTCATTTCTCCTTTCACTACATGTATTGATGTAGTTGATTACCTTAAATAGCAGATGATCATTGAAGAATACTTGTCTGACGAGTAGTTTAAAAAAAATTCTACATAATCTACAGTGGGATTACAACTACTGAATTTCTTGTGAGACTGTAGAGTTAAGATAAAGTGAAAGTCTATATATAAACTTGATGATAATTGAAATCATTCTTACTGGCAGACAAACTTGAAGCCAACATTTGTATTTGATTAAGTGCGAATATCTTGAGAACGTTATAAATTCTTTTTAGGATGGTGAATAATGTACACAATAGGTGAGCACTTGTACTTGCATAAAAGTTACAAGGACATTTATAGTGGGTAAAGCCATTGTAGTTTGGGAGGTTTCTTTTTCTTTTTTCTTTATTTTTTTTTATTTTTTTATTATTATTATTATTTTTTTTGTTAAAGGTTGTAAAGCAAACCAAATGGAAGCAAAATAACTGTAGACTATGGTTAAAAAATCTAAAGGAACAAGTGACAATTAAGCAATTAGAGATCTATTATGCCCCAGCCACAAGTTGGAAAAAGAATCATTTCTAGAGTTTGTGTATGTCCAAGCTCTCAGTGTAAAAAATACACAGCATTTCGAGAGCTCTGTAGAGCTCTAGCTTTTCTGCCAGCGAATGATTTCAGTTAGCCTATCTGCAAAAGCCATCAGCAGCAGAACACCTTCAGGCAGCTGGGAGCAGATTTACTGTCCCTGCAGCACTTGCTAAGAAAGGCTACTGGTGCACACTGATGGGGCCTCTGAGAGCTGCAGCATTCTGCACCCAATAGGAGCCAAATCACAGCAGGTTTTGTATGTGAGCATACAGTGTTAAAGCTCAGGGAAAGATCATTCCCTGCTTCTTTTAAGCTCAAGCCCAATAGCCAGAGTTGTTATTACTCTGCAAGCAAGAATATATGGCTTTAGCATTTAGGTTATTATAGTCTGCCTGTGAATTTTGAAACAGTATGAACAGTGGCTTACACTGACAGTTAATTTTTGGCTGTATTAGCTCCTTAATATTACTAAGCAGAAAGTCATGTTGTGCTGCTGATTGTTTACACTGTATATCATTATAGCAGTTTGAGGCAGTATTTGTACTGTAAACTGGCTTGCCCCAACTGAGTTCATTTTCTGTAAGCTAAATAACTGAGATGTTATTTCATTGATTTTGCTTAAGAAAAATTTAAGTAAGTCTAAAGTGGCCCTAAAGTAATAGAGTCACAAAGATGTCCTTTAGATTTAGATTAAAATAGTGGGTTTTTTGAAAAAGAAAAAAAGTTGTTCCAGTTATTGCTTTCTTTCTATTTTGTATACATAGGCATCCCTCTGATGCTTAAATATGCTTTAATTTTATGCATTTGTCTGTAAAAACAGTCTCCTTCCAGACTTTTCATTAATGTTTCCACATCAACATCTCTTCATCAGTTTTATAATACTCATGACTCCCTTTCTGGTCCATAATCATATCTGTTCTTTGAGATTATCTTTTCATGTACTGTGCCTTTATGCCTGTTTTATGATCTGTATAAAAGTATCTCCTTAACTACACACATGCTGATGTAAGCTTTTGGATGACCTTTCAGACAGTCCTCTTGGGGCTAGAATTCACCACACCTTTTTGCTGAGTGGTATTCTCTTTTGCAAACATAGCCAATATATCATGTGTTTTAAACATGCCACGTGTCATGTCACCTCAGCTAAGAAGGCAGTTCCAGTAATGACTTCAGAATCATCATCTGTGAAGGAGCTTACTGCTGTTGTACATGCATAACAATAAATATCTTTACTGCTGAAAGACACATAACTAAGGCACCGCTCACCATTAAATTACTGAAAATAATCTAATAGAGATGTTAGGTCAGGTAGAGATTTTATGTTGTAATATTTCATAAGATGAAAGAGAACATTGGAAGTCACTTTGTTAAGCTGGAGACACCCAATATTCATTGCAGATGAAAGCATAGATTTTGCTTTGGCTGTGTTCCCGTGATGTGATTTGCACTGAATAGTAAATTGTCCCTACTCTGAGTAGGGACAGTGGGATGTGGAAGTGGAATGGGAATGTTCAGTAGGAAGTGGAAAGCAGGACGTCAGCATCTTATCACAGAAAAAACTGAAGGTATATACTGTAAAGTATATCTCTCTACTAGAGCAAGGTCTGATTCCAGAGAACATCGATACCAGTGAAGAAGTGCACTGAGATGGCCTTTAATACACCATTCATTTGGTTGTGCACCTAATGTCAATGATAAGCTCTAAGGCACCTGATTTCCAGATGCCTCTCCAGGATTATGAAAACTTGTGTCCATTCTTGTGGAGTCTCAAATTGCACAAGGTGCCTATGTATGAACAGCTGATGAGAGCCTCCAACTTATACAAGCAACGTGTTGTGATTTTCATTAGCATTTAGATTCAGAAATAAACAAAAGCATTACATTTTGGCCATAAATATTTTGGACACTCAGTAGCATCCTGGATTCAAGAGCAGACCATCCTGAAAAAAGGACTAAGGTGACCTGTCATTATCAAAAGTTATTCCGTTTGTTTTCTGGCTATATAGGTGTAAAATAGGATACTGAAGTTGAATGTTGAAATACTGACTGAACTTTTAGATTCATAACTTGACAGATCTCTTGTTTTTAAAGCCTGTTTGCAATATCCAAGAGTTCTTTAAAAAGTTTATTTTCCCCTCAAGGAGTCTAAGCAAACAGTGCCAATATGCCAACAGTTAAGTCCAAGTATTATATGTCTGCGTAGAGAAGAGATGGATTAATGGAAAAATTAATGCGAAAACAGTTTAGTGTTAAGATTTCCAAATGGTTTGTATTAATAATAAATGGACTGGGAGAAGTCATTTGAAATGACTGACATCTGGATCTGGCTTCTAAACTCTTTGCAACTGGTCTAATTTAAGGTGTGTCACACTGCTCTAGTTTTGTGCTGAAGGGGATTTTAAATGCTTATAGACTCCAGAATGGGTAATGAATTGACTGCATGCCACTATCAGTTGTAAAAAGTACCAAAATAACAATAAAATAATTTAAACATCCAGAGAAATACATAGCATCCAGTTATATGGATCTAATTTGCCCAACATTAAAAAGAGCATATAGAATTTCATATGTTAATGATGCACTGGAAAACAGAGAATTAAAATGAGATAGCTTTTCCTTTTAATCTATACAGGATATCTGCTAATTATTTTAAAATAAATTTATAACACATGCATGTGCAGTCAAATCTGCCAAATATCAGTAATTTATTAAGTAGAGTTAAAGATTTGAGATAACTGCATTACAATGAATGGATGGTTTTCCAGAAAGGCATTTGAGGGAAGGATCAGACAGCCTCCCCTATTAATCTAACATTACAGTTTTTCCCTCACTGGCATCTTAAAATTAGGTTGGTTTGTAATTGGATATTTAGTTGTCTAGTTATCATCATTTTTTCACTTTTTCTAAAATAAAATGGTTTCGGTATTCCCCCACAAAATAGTGGTCTACTTGATAATCTACTCTTGGAACCAGAACACTAACTGCTGCACCACCTTGTCTTCACCACCAAAGTGCTGTGACTTTTGATCAGCAACTTCTAAAGGACTGGCTGTCTGGCACCAATCCACCATGCAATTGCATCCATGGGGATGAATATTCCCAACCAACTGTAAAGCACCTTGGCAGAAAAGGATTAGTGTTCCTGGTGCATACCAAGTTAACTACAAGCCAGCAGTGTGCCTTTATATCAAATAAGACTAAGAACACCATGCTGGGCTGCATTAGGCAGATTACTGCCCGCAAGTCAATGGTGGTGATGCTTCCCTTCTACCCAGAATGGGTGAGACACTTGAAGAGTGCTGAAACCAGCTCTGAGCTCCTCAGTACAAAATACATATAGACATACTGTAGCCAGATCAGTGAAAGGCTACAGTGGTGATTAAGGGACTGGTGTAACTGCTGTACAAGAAGTCCAGAAAGAGTGGACTGTTCCGTCTGGAGTAGAGAGGGCTCGGAGATGTCTTATTACTGTGTACAGATATGTGAACAGGGAGGGGGGAGATGAAAATAAGGAGCCAGGCTATTACTAGTGGTGTCTATATAGCAGATGAAAGGCCATGAACAGAAATTAAAGTACAGGAAAGCCTATTTAAAAATATGAAATACATGCTTTTTGAAAATGATCATAGGATCATAGAATTGCTCATGTTGGAAAAGACCTTAAAGATCATCAAATCCAACCACAAGCTAACCAACTACCTTCGGCAAAGTTACGCAGAGACTGTAGAGGGTCCATCCTTATAGACATTCAGATCTCGAGCAGACAGTCAGAAACCTCCTTTGGGAAAGAGGTTGAGCAAGGCCATCTCCTGGGGTGCCTTCCAACCTCAGATATTCTGTGATTTTTTTCTTTCTCTAACAACAGAAACATGTGGTCCTTTAAATGCTGGAAGGGAAAAACATTCTTCTTTATGCTTCCAATATGACAGTAAAATGTTTTTCCAGTGAGAAATGTGATTCATCAGTTTGTACAAGTATGCCAGATTTAAAAAAAATAAAATAAAAATGCCTGCAGACATAGTTAGACAGCCAAGTACCAGTTACACTTTAAAAAATGTTGGGTTTGTGTCTCCGTAGTGCTTCAAAAATCAGATCTCTATTGCTTTTGTATCCATAAATCCTAGGTTTATCAGGTGTCTCCTTCACTGTTTAATTTTTGTGCATCATTATGGAAATTACTTCTACTGTCCTCTCAGTCAATTGTATTATCAGTCATTTTAATCACTGAAGACAGAAGGAAAAAGGGTAGGAATGAATCTAAATTTGAAGGAAGAAAGAAGGAAGAAAAAAAAAAGAGTGAATACTTATGGGGAAGGAATCAACACTCTGAAAGGGATTTCAGACTCTGAAAAACATAATTTTTCATAATTTTTTTCAACAATTTTTCATAATTTTTCTCAATAATTAGGGCCGGGTAACTCAAAATCCATATTGGGTCTTACTTCCCAGGGCATCTTTTTTTTTTTTTTTTTTTTTTTTTTTTAATTTTTTCCTGTTGCTATAACTTTTAAGTACATTCTCCAATTTTGTTTAGTTTTGTTTTGACAAGCTTGAGCAGAGATGTTCACTAATTGAGTTCCATAAAAATGGATGTTCTTTTCTATAAGTTTGTAAAGGATCCCAGCCAGATTCTGTTCTGGCCACCACTTTCTTTCCAGAAGTGACCATCAGAAGGATATCAACCGGTGTTTACACCATAGCCTAATGGTTAGAGCACTGTCTACAGAATTTGCACAGCCGTGTTTCATTTCCTGTTCAGTCTGAAAATTCCACATTTCGAATTCGCCATCTTAGGGAAGCTCCTTAACTCTAGGGTAGAGCTGAAAACAGACAGGAACTCCTGTATCCTTCTTTTTAGAACTATGCTGTTAAGTATAGGAAAGAAAGATTTATGAGAATAGCAAACAAATTACTGAGAGCTAACCAAGAAGTTTAGCCTTTCTGCTGAAAATGAAGAATTTTGTTTTGTTTCCTGCTTCAGTCTCTGCTTAAGCATTTTACTTAAGCAGTTGTTAAATGGAATGCACAAATCAGAGCCCAAAGCATTATGACATACTGCATTTAGCAGGGTTGCCTCCTTCTTTTACAGCATTGACTCCCGTGTAAGAGTTTGCTTTCTTCGCAGGTAGGAAACCTTGGTTATGTATCTACTTTAGAATTAGAGATTCTCCAACATAGAATTTGTCCACAAACACTGATTAGCTATTGCGGAAGAAATCTACCACTGTTTTCCAGCTGTTCCACATGCACTTTACAAGCCAAAGACACAAGTAAAATGGAGCATACTTAGCTTTACAGCAGTTTT
The DNA here is from genome assembly GCF_054131305.1 of Coturnix japonica. Classification (NCBI taxonomy): domain Eukaryota; kingdom Metazoa; phylum Chordata; class Aves; order Galliformes; family Phasianidae; genus Coturnix; species Coturnix japonica. The sequence goes on from NC_140663.1 coordinate 7,088,515, forward strand.
GGGAGTGATGAAGACCTAGTTTCTAAACTGTCTCTTTCCCTTTCCCTTTCCCTTTCCCTTTCCCTTTCCCTTTCCCTTTCCCTTTCCCTTTCCCTTTCCCTTATCCCTTTCCCTTATCCCTTCCCTTCCCTTCCCTTCCCTTCCCTTCCCTTCCCTTCCCTTCCCTTCCCTTCCCTTCCCTTCCCTTCCCTTCCCTTCCCTTCCCTTCCCTTCCCTTCCCTTCCCTTCCCTTCCCTTCCCTTCCCTTCCCTTCCCTTCCCTTCCCTTCCCTTCCCTTCCCTTCCCTTCCCTTCCCTTCCTTCCCTTCCCTTCCCTTCCCTTCCCTTCCCTTCCCTTCCCTTCCCTTCCCTTCCCTTCCCTTCCCTTCCCTTCCCTTCCCTTCCCTTCCCTTCCCTTCCCTTCCCTTCCCTTCCCTTCCCTTCCCTTCCCTTCCCTTCCCTTCCCTTCCCTTCCCTTCCCTTCCCTTCCCTTCCCTTCCCTTCCCTTCCCTTCCCTTCCCTTCCCTTCCCTTCCCTTCCCTTCCCTTCCCTTCCCTTCCCTTCCCTTCCCTTCCCTTCCCTTCCCTTCCCCTTCCCCTTCCCCTCCCCTTCCCCTTCCCCTTCCCCTTCCCCTTCCCCTTCCCCTTCCCCTTCCCCTTCCCCTTCCCCTTCCCCTTCCCCTTCCCCTTCCCCTTCCCCTTCCCCTTCCCCTTCCCCTTCCCCTTCCCCTTCCCCTTCCCCTTCCCCTTCCCCTTCCCCTTCCCCTTCCCCTTCCCCTTCCCCTTCCCCTTCCCTTCCCTTCCCCTTCCCTTCCCTTCCCTCCCCCTTCCCCTTCCCCTTCCCCTCCCCCTTCCCCTTCCCCTTTCCTCTTCCCCTTCCGCTTTCCAACTTAAATGCATAAATAGCCAATACAGCAGGAAATCGAACTCATATGTAAGTTAGAATTCTCTGAAGTGAAAGAAAGTGTGAAACCAAAAGGTCCTCCCTTTTTTGGAAAGGCGTCTTACTGCTCAGCTACTGTGAGAAAGCTGGCATAATGTTAGAGTGACCGAACATAAGGGATAGGCCTGATTTTTTTCTTTTTTTTCCAAATAACATTTTTATAGAGCTGGGATTGAATGTGGATATAACAATGTCCATCCCAGCCCTGATTGAGACCATAGACAGAATGATAGTTTTGGCTAGTACTGGGCAACAATGTTCTTATTGTTTAGGTATGAGATTGTGTTAACATGACACTTTTTTCTCCCATGCTTTTTACACACCAACTTGGTACGTAATTCAGGGCATTGTGATGTAGCTCCTGGGGCCATACACATAGAAATCAGTGCCTAACTTGGAGTTTTCTGATCTCTTCATGAGCCTGGTATGCATCTTCTGCATCTGTTTTCTTTTCTGAAGAGAGATATACTTGTCTGTGTATTTTGAATATATTTTGAACAGTTCTTTGCAGCATTCTTGATGTTGATTTACTTCAGAAACATTTTTAATCCCAATGCAAATCTCCTGGATCTCATTAAAATGAGTAATATTCATTTATATGGGTATAATTCATTTTGAGTTAAATAATACAGCTATAGCAAAAGGTGCAGCTGTAATACATCTTAGAAGGTAATATCAACAATAAAAAAAAATATATATATGTGTGTTTTATCATTATCAAATCACTGATTCTTTCTCCAGGTTGAGGCAGGCATCTCAAGAGGGGGAAAATATTTATAGAATGACAGTAAATTATTTCAACAGTAAACATGCAGTAATGAATTTCAGCATTAGAATAACTCTGTTGCAGATATTGGCCAAAGTAGTTTGGAGAACTATTTGGATTCAGTAAGAAAACATCCCAAATGGCACTATGATCTTTTAACTAGTGTGTGTGTGTGTGTGTATGAAGTGAAAACAGAATTAAAAGGAAATAAATGTGCAGCAGAAGAGAGGATGCCTTAAAACTACACCTCCCAAGACCCTAACTTTGTATTCTCGTCATGACCAGATGATGGTTATTTGCTCATTTAACTAAATACAGTAAATCCAAGACATATCAATGGATCATACATTGTGATTGAGCTGATCAAAACTCAATGGAGTTAAAGCAAAGATTCAGTCATATGCTCAGCTGGTTTAAATCAGTATAGAACACTGATGTCAACAGACTTTTGCCAACTTACACAAACGAAGAATTGAGTCTTGTGTGTTAGTATTTCATCCAAGCCCATCTTGGATTCATTGCATCTAAGGTATGGGATCAAGAAGATGATTCTAGAAAGCCATTCTATCCTCTTTATCCCAAATTATCGTGGTGCCAAAGTGGCTTCTTGCCTAATTTGGGAGCAGCCCTGGCTGGGGTACCTCCACTGTCTGCTTCAGTGCAGCAGCTTTCAGGTCTGCAGCACAGGAAGGGCCTCACAGGATAGAAGCAGTGTGAGGAGGTGGAAAAGCTGAAGGGACAAATAGCCATATCTTTACAGAATTAAAGCTAAATGCTATTGTAAGCTTTGCAACAGTTTTCCTATAAACACCAAAAAAATATTTGATTTCATACTAATTGCCTATATTTTTCTAAGTCTCAGTGTTTAACTTTCTGTCTGAGTCAACACAGGGATTATTTTTGAAGTCATGCATTCATTCATTCTCCTAGTTCATTGCCTCTGTAAAAGCATTAAAACAATTCTGCTGCTTTTTTCAATATCTCAGTTGGTCTCTAATCTCCACAATATTTTTTTTTTCTTTTTACTTTTTTGGGAAAAACAAAAAACTGACTGAAGTTTTCAAAGCCCTTTCCTCTTCATTGATGGTTCATGACTGAATTTGTGGAATCTTTTTTGTTAATGGTTATTATGTACTGATATCAGCCTGATTCTTGCTTTTGTTTTTGTTTGTCTGCTTGTTTTTCCCTGTGTATTCAAGAAGTATTTACAGGTCCATTTACTGTGTAACATTGTCTTTCAAATACAGTTCCCTTTTCTTGCATATCTCCTTCTATTTTTCCTTTTCATTGGTTCTATTATTTCCTTTCAGTTGCCAGTGTGATTTGTTTGGATCACTTTTCTTCTGTGTCACTTTCATTTTTGGTTTCCACAGCCAGTAAGTTTAACAAACATATCCATAATGGGAAAAAATTGTTTCTGCTTTTTAATTCGTGCTTTTTTTCTTTTCTTTCTTTTTTCTTTTCTTTCTTTTCTTTCTTTTTACTTTTCTTTTCTTTTCTTTTCTTTTCTTTTCTTTTCTTTTCTTTTCTTTTCTTTTCTTTTCTTTTCTTTTCTTTTCTTTTCTTTTCTTTTCTTTTCTTTTCTTTTCTTTTCTTTTCTTTTCTTTTCTTTTCTTTTCTTTTCTTTTCTTTTCTTTTCTTTTCTTTTTTTTTTTTTTTTTTTTTTTTTTCCCCCTGAACTGCATGACCAAAAGGAGCTTCATCTTAAAGCCATTCAAATTCATAGAATCCCAGAGTGTTTGAGGTTGAAAGGGACCTCTGTGTCAACCTGATCCAATCCCCTCTCAGAGACAACCAGAGTAAAGTGCCCAGGGCAACATGCTGGCAACTTTTTAAGATTTCCAAGGAGAGAGAATCTATAGACTCAATGGACAACCTCTGTCAGTGCTCAGTCAATTGCACAGCACAGAAATGCTCCCAGGTTCTCATGTGGAATATCTTGTGCTCCTGTTTGTGCCCATAGCCAGAAAGGGACTTGTCACCATGGAGAAGAGCCTGGCTCCATCCTCTTTGAACTCTCCCATTATATATTCGAAGATAAGATCCTCTCTGAGTCTCCTTTTCTCCAGGCTGAACAATTCTAGCTCTTTCAGTCTCTCATTATAGAAGAGGTGTTCCGGACTACTGATCAGTTTTGTGACTCTAAATTGGATTCTGTTCAGTATGCCAAGATCTCTCTTGTACAGGGAGTTCCAGAACCTGGCAGAACACTCCAGGTGTCTTCTCAGCAGTACTGAGAAAAGGGAGAAGGATCATCTCTCTTGATGTGCCATTGATACTTTTCTCAAATTAGACAAGAATACCATTGCTGAATCATGACTCACTTTCCAGCGTGAAGAGAAGAAATCCAACTTCCCCAGGAGAATTCTAAAAGAAAGATAACAAATTACTTATATTTTTTCCTCTATCAGAAATCAGTCTAGGTATGTTATTTCTTCTTGAAATTTTATTCAAAGAGTTGAATAGAATTTTTCTTGAAAGGGACTGTACAATTGTTCCCATATGCAAGTTTATGAGAATTTTTCATGTTCTAGAGGTACTTGTGTTTATTTTATCAAAGTTAATATTAATTTATCTTTATCTTTAATTCTGTCATTATTTTTTTTCATCAAACATTCTTCTTAGTGATGGTTTTGCATGACTAAAAACTTTCAGCTGTCAATTTTCCAAAATTAATTTGTAGTAAGAATATTATCTTCAACAGAAATGTAGAAAGAACACTGATAGATGAAAAACAACTGCAGGATTAATAACAAGAACTACTTCTGACCCTTTTTGTTATGTTTACTGGCAGCAGTGCAACATTCAGATCTAACACGCACAATTCACATTAAAATTAGTGGGAGCGATTTCGGTTGAGACAGCCGTGATAGCATGTACTAATCCAACATGTTTGACATATACACAGTTCATTGCACCATGTCAGAGCACACTACACGATCTCTCACAAGTATTCAGAGAACGGCCAACTATTCACTCCACGTGAATGAATACATCCCTATCAGCAGACGATATGCATGTTTTTTATCTTGGCTGAAGATTTGGTCCTCAGTTGCTGCAAAAAGCATACATCCTTTCAAAGCAGCTTCCATTTATTAAGTTCTCTGCTGGTTTTGAAAAATAAAAAAAAAAAGAGAGACAAAAGACAAAGTAAAGGCAAAGTAAATACAAGAATTTGTGCTTCTAGAGCATAAAATTTGTTTTGTGTGAAATCTTCAGCCCTGTTTTCAGTGGACCCAAGCTTTTGTATCCCACAAAATATGATGTCTTTCCAAAACAAATTTTAATACAAGAAGGAAAAATATTTTCTATCTAAGTGTGAATTTGCATATTGTATTTTGATATTTTATGCACTTAATCTTACTTTCCATTTGGTGTGTCGCCTTGAAGTCAGTGGTGTTTCACTGTTTAATTACAAACAGAATGTGGCCATAAATTATCTCTGTAATTATTTTCTAAAATCATGCATTTGGAGAAGAATGGGACACTGAAGATACAGAAGATGAAAATGCTTACACATCTACTTTTCTTCCAATAACTACATATTATATATTGAAATATGCTTGAACTGTTGTAATGTTTTGATCTGGAATGATATATACAGATAGTTTGCATGAAGAGAGAAGGTAGAAGGAAAGACGTGCCAAACATATGCAGAAATGAAAACATTTCCAGACTGGAGCTTCCTTATTTTTTTAGCATCAGTCCTAGAAAAATATATATTTTGGCTAGGTTTTGCTTAAACATACTTTCAGGTCAGCCTTCAGCACGATCACAAGCAGTCATATAAGATGTTATAATGCTACTGATTACACGGGTTTATATCTCTGTTGAATCTGGCCCATCACTGTGTAATTAACACAAGCATAAGTTTAGCAATAAATTCACCAAATTGAATCATAATTTAAGCCAAAGGAAGAAATGTAAAAAAGTCTAATGCTAAGTTGAAAGATTTAAATTAGCAACAGTTTCCTACATTTAACAACTGGAAACAATATGTAGTTTCCACTTCTTTGAAAGACTAAATTTTTTTTTCCTTTATCTTATATATCTCATTTATATAAGCCTTGCTAAGAATTTAATTCTGTAATCTATATAGTATCATGCAAGAGCAATATTCTTGTAAATCAAAAGATTGTTTTTAATTACCTAAACGTACTTACATGTTGATATATATTTTTATATAAGGCAACAATCAAGCGTATGATATTTTTAAAATGCTGTATTAGGTAGTTTGTTCTGTAACAGTTGTACATTTGCAAATAATTGTTCTCATATGTTACCTGTGTCAATTTCTCCTTTTAGGACTGTACACTCTCTGGAGGGGAAAATGGATTTTGCTACAAAAGGGACTGTGTACTTTTAGAGTACTTTTCTGAGAAATGTACTCTCTGGGAGAAATGCAGACATTTGGGGAAAGTGGATTTATGGATTTGCATGGCTGAAGACATATTACATTATCCAGGTATATTTTATTGTGTTGTGTTGAACAAGAGCTACTGTGCAGGTTAAAAAAATGGTTCATATTGGAGGTCAAACCTGGTCTCCAACTGTTATGTTTTCACTAACACTACATTGTCCTCTCTTTCTGTCTGAGTACCTTGAGTTTTAACTGTGATGTATTTTTCCTAAAGTACAGATGGAATTTATTATGATTTGGACTATTATAGCATTATGAAAGTATGACCTGTTTTTAAGTTTTCTGTTTCAAGATTATCTTGCTTTCTTAACTCTTTGCACAATGAATTCCATATATCTGATGACTATAAAGTTAAAGCTAGCATCTCAAAAGAAATCACAAATTGTTAATACATAATGATGCAGTAAAAGTTTGCAGAAGCCTGAAACCTCATTTTGGAACTGAATACATTGCCTCTAGAACTTTACTAATGTGGCTTTTTACTCATCTTTTTTTTTTTTTTTCTTTTTTTTTTTTTTTTTCTTTTTTTTTTCTTTTTTTTTCTTTTTTTTTCTTTTTTTTTCTTCTTTTTTTAGGATGTGAAGGTTAAAAAATAACCATGACACTGACTTGATATGTTTGTTGATAAGGTACAATGAAAATAAAATAAACACAAAAGCTTTCTTGGGACATCCGCTTAGAAGCTTCTGGAGACACAGAAATACCATCTAAGTAATTTATAAAGGTGGATGTGTTCTAAATACCTTTTCTTCTCTCATTAAGCAGATTCTTTCCAAGAGTTAACTAAAGAATTCAGTGAGTTAGCACTGGAACTATCAGCTGTATTTGGACAGGAATTAGGACAAATTATTGCAGTGATAAATTATCCCTTTGTGTTGTCCATAATCCCAAAGCGAACAGTGCATTCAACCAGTTGGCGTTCCACGCAGAAAAGAAACTACAGCTGTTCCAGAGAAATAAAATTGTGTCATACTTGCAGTTGCTCAGAAAACCTGGGTCGTGGAGGTATTAAACATAAGTGAAGGGGAATGAGTCAGATCTTTAGCTCCTGTAAATCAATATTACTGCACGAAGCTGGCCATATTAGCCAATTAATGACAAGAGGTATTATACTCAAAAGACTCATAATCAAAGGTGATTAAGGACCATAGGGCTTTACCATTTAGACCGAATTTCATTTCAAATAAATTTGTTGTAAAAGTCCATATGTGTGCAAGTTAGCTGAGGAGTAGCTCTTGTTGAATAAGGTAAGCAACTGTAACCACACCTGTATCATTCCTTCAGTTATCCAATGTATTTGTGAGCTTAAACATCACACATTTATTTTTTAAACCAGAGTAACAGAGGGGCATAAACTCTCTTTCCAAAGCTTTAAATGTTGGAGAGTCTTATTGTCACAGTTTTGTAATTTTTACTATTGGTATTCCACATCATAACATCATGTGGAGCACAGAGAAGAACTACATGTCCCAGAGGACCTCACGATCAGAGAGGGAAACACATCACAAAAGTGATGCTGGCTCTCTCTCTCCCTGCCTGGCAGTGAGTGTGGGTGTGCTTCCAAGCTGTGGCGCCTTCAATTTCAAAGTAGGCTTCTCGGTCTTTGGAAACCTCTCTCTCTCTCTCTCTCTTATTTTATTTGATTTATAAGCCTCAGTTTCAATTAGATTGTATGATATTGTGTTATCTTGTATTCCAGTATCATGGTAAAATAATTTTTCCTCCTTAGATCATTGCCGCTTCACTGTTAGCTTATTTGAGCCCAGCTCCCATCTCCCTACCCCTTTCCCGTTTTCCCTTCCCATTTGTCAGGGGCTGGGGGGCCTACAGGCCTACAGCCCACCCTGTCACGGACATAGATTGATCTAGATAACTCCGTGACATTATGAAATAGCTTGACGGTCTAAATTCACTGTCCATGAAAAGATGTCAAAATTACAACAGAAAGAGCCCTATGCAGAGTTTTTTGTTGCCTTTGTTGACAACCTGGACAGTGCGACAGAGTAAGTCTGCATATGACAGCAAGCTGAGTCATGCAGTTGACATGCTAGAGGGAAAAGATGCCACCCAGAAGGACCTGGACGGGCATAGGATGTGGGCCCTTTCCAACTTCATGAAGTTCAGCAAGGCCAAGTATAAAGTCCTGCAGCTGGATTGGGAAAATACCAAGTACATATACAGGCTGGAGAGAGAATGGCTTGAGAGTAACCCTGAGGAGAATAATTTGGAGATGTTGGGTGATAAAAGACAAAATATGAGCTGCCCCTCTGCACTGCTCTCATGAGAACGCACCTGGAGTACTGCATCCAGTTCTGGGGCTTCCAACACAAGAACAACAAGCTGTTGGAGAGGGTTCAGAGGTGGGCATGAAAAAGATCAGTGGGCTGGAGCACCTTCCCTATGAGGACAGGTTGAAAGACTTGGGGTGTTTCATCCTGGAGAAGGCTCTGGAAGGACCTTATAGTGGCCTTCCAGTAGCTGAACAGGGCCTACAGGAAAGCTGAGGAAGGAGTTTTTATAAGATCATGGATCAACAGGATCAGGAGAAAAGTCTTTGAACTAGAAGAGGATAGATTTAGACTAACTAGATCTTAGGAACAAATTCTTAACTGTGAGGGTGGTGAGACACTGGAACAGGTTGTCCAGAGACTTTGTGGATGCCTCATCCCTGATGATGTTCACGGGCAGGCTGGATGGGGCTTTGAGCAACCAGTTCTAGTGGGAGGTGTTCCTACCTATCCGAGGGGATTAGAACTAGATGATCTTAAATGTCCCTTTCAACCCAAACCACTGTATGATTCTATGATTCTATGATTTTATGATTCTATGATTCTATGAGTAGTCACCATCAAATGTAGTCACTTTTTACTAGGAAAGCAAAAACATTAAGGTGCATCACAAGGTATGAGAGATTCTTCTTCTGACTGTGTTTTTAAACTATGATTCCTTATTAATTTATCCTAAATGGACGTGGTTTTGAATAACAGATGTGTATTACTTGCTTGTAACAGGAAGTCAAAACAAGGAGGAAAAGGAAGAAAGCTAGTTAAGGTCTTCCAAAAAAATGGTGTCATTACACCTGAGGAATTTTCTGTTTTCAAACAAATATTTTGTTATCTTATTGTGACATTATTTTGATATTTCCAGAATAAACTTCCATCTTCTTTCCCACTTTCTCCCTCATCTATCCATTTTATATTAAGCATATAATTTTGAAATGCTCAGAAGGTTCACATTTGGGGTAATTTTGCTACCTGATTAAAAAAAAAAAAATTAAACGCAAATTTAAAAAAATCAGAGAAACTGTCAATAAACAAACACATAGACTCTACATTGTTGAGAATGCTCAATTTTTAGTCCTATTTTTAATAGGAAATGGAAGGCTTAAAAGACTTTCAGACAAACTGTTTTACATGAAAGAATTCTGATATGATTAGAGGATGGGATCTAAATAATCTGGAGCTTGTTCTGTGGTGTCTGTACTGATGCTTTCCATCAGGTAGGCCTGCTCTAGAGGATTTATATATTTATGTATGTGTTTTTCTATCACATGTCAAAAGGAAGTGATTTTTTTCTCTCATCCACTCCACAGATTAGTTGCATCAGTTTGCCAGTTAACGGAGACTTGGCAATTGACTGTATAAGGTGTATTTGCTTTTACTATCCAGCTCCTTCTAGAAAACAGATATTTAGACCATATTTGTCTGTGTCAATTATATCAGGCTTAAAACCTGTTTAAAACCTGATAACCAGGTCATCTGACAAGCTGGAACATTTCCAAGACAGCCATTTTAAGTCCCTTGGTAATCTGGGTTTATATTTTGTACATATTTGTGAAATGTAAATTATTTACTTTTTAAAGTTTTCTGATCTCCTGTAAATCTCTGCTCACAATGTACATTTGAATGTACTGTGCCTCACGTTTTAGGAGCTGAACTATTCATTTGTTTAATACCCACACAGGCGTCTACATGACGAAGGCTTGTGAGAGCTGTCTTTGAAGTGTAGCCAGTAGATGTCAGATGGACCTTCTTTTCTAAGTGAGAAATACAAAACATCACTGTTTATTTTCTCTGTGCAAGAGAGACAGTGTTTTGTTTAAAGCCTATCTTGATGTAAATACATGGCTTGACAGTCATTACCAAATGATACTTCTTTGATAACAAAAAAAAAAAAAAAAAAAAAAAGTGGAATCCTGCTGTTATGTGTGTGTTTTTTGTGGTTTTTTGTGTTTTTTTTTAATTACACTTCTTGTATGAAATGCTATAGTGAGAAATGATTCTGTTTTTATGTCACACTCGTTGCTCATTTATAGCCATATGTATGCCAGTAGTTGCAGACAAACCAAATTAGCTCTGTCTACTCTAAGCCTGGGGCAGAATAGGCTGACTACAAGCCAGTTTGTGTCTGAGAGAAGTCTACCACACGCATGAATAGTCTGAGCTATTAAGTCCCAATCAGAAGGATACACTTAATTCCTTCCTTGGTTTCCCAGAGTAGGCATCCTCATGATAGAGTTCTGATCTACAGTTTCTGCCAGCAAGGATTACTTTACGTTGGAAATGTCTATCCTCACCAGTTTTAAGAAGATATATAATAGAGTCATTCTTCTTCCATTCTTGAGACTAGACATCATGGTGCAGCTTGAAGAAGGAAATCTGTGCCAGAACCAGAAACTGAATCAATAATTCCCATTCAGCCCCTAAACCTCCCCTCAATATGAGTTTCAAAAGCTCACTGAAGTCAAATAAAGTGTTTTTCTTCAAAATTCAGGAAAATCGAACTGGTTAAAAAGGAGTTATAAGACCATAGGAATTGCTCCTGCTCAATAGTTATTTGACCACTTTGCAACACATTTGACTAAAAACATAGCATCCTTTAAACAGGGATTCCCTGTTCTAGAAAAGCAGCTCCACATTTTAAGCTTCTGATACAAAACTCTTCAAAATTGGCATGAATTCAAAATATATGCTTAGATCCAGATCCAGTTTTGTACTGTTCCTCAATGAGTTAAGCCAAGGGGACCCCTCTCCTAACATCTGTGGATATTGGGGTATTTGAAATCCAACTCCAAATTCCAACATAAGCCATGCTCTAATGTAAACAAAGTTAATGGCTTGTCAGCATGGGGCTATAAAGCAATGTGGGTACTGTCATAATATTGATGTAAGGAAACTTAAAATACATAGCCATTTTTCTGAATATAACAGTGGGTTTTGCTCTTAGGAAAAGTCATTAAATCAGAATGTTCAGGTTATGTAGCAGCCAGAAAAAATATACATTTGTGGCAGCCAAGAAATTACATGGAAAAGAAATTGAGCCTTGACCCATGGACTTTATGCAGTGCCAAATAGGGACTGCCATTTTTTGTTGTACCACTCAGGTTGTACAACTGTGTGCTACAGTTAATGCTCAAATATGGCTGTACAGAAACAAGGAGAAACATGTTGACTTGCAGTACACAAAGGACTACAGGAATAGGAGGCAGGCTGAGAGCTTTCTCTGCTTGAAAAGAGGGACTGAAGAAAACATTAAAACAGGTGCTGTACTGGGATATATCACCAGTACTGGTTCCTACCAGTGAGTTCTTCTCGGTAATATAGAATTCATTGTTGAATCAAGATAATTTCTTAGGTGATGTACTAAAAACTCATTGTAGAATTACTGTTATTCTTAGAAAATCTCTGCAAATTAATGAAGACATTCTTAAGGATTATCTTCAATTAGATCTGAGCAAAATAATTTCTTTTGTTCAGTCTTAATGATTTCCAACTGCTAGAAAAATAAGCTTAATTTTGTTCACAATGATCTTTACAAGCTTGGCAAATTTAAGTATTTTAGCCCATCACTGTGATTAATTATTTAGCTTCTGAGTTAGTTTATGTCATCTTTGATTTTATCCAAATTTATATATTTGCAAGCTACAGTGTCAAAAAATGTATTTTTAATAGTCCTTATGTATCATTATTTTGCATTTTTAACATATAGGAATTACTTCCGCATATTTTTAGTGAAAACCTGTAGTCAAATAACTTTTTCATGCAAGGCATCAACTATTTGGTCACTATAAAATATAATGCTTGGATGCATAATATTTTTGTTCTGCTTTTTTGGGGTATACTTTGAGACTTTGTTCAGTCTGTACAATTAGTCTGCTTTATACAGCAGATCATTTCTCTATGTGCTTCTGTGTTCCATTAAACTCAAAGATATGCATGATGGGGTGAGTTCAGATAAAGATTTGGACTCATTTTGGAAGTTAGAAGAGATAAAGCATTAATACTTTCCCAGACTTTTGTAATGGTTTGGTTTTGGGTAAGGGCCCATATCTGATTGCTTAAATATTTTGAAGTGAATGGGATTATATTATGTTAGATAGATCATAAGAAATGCTGGTCTACACTCTAGAAACAAATAACATGTTTCAACCATACTGAAGAAATTCATGATGAGATGTTCACAACGTGAATCATGTTAATGTATAGCACATGCATGGAAAGTTTTGGACAGTGGAATAGGAGATGTGGTTGATGTCCCGTGTAAGTCAGAGGCATTTGGATTATGCTATCAGTATCATGCTTTAACTTGGGTTAACTGTGAAGTTGTCACGCAGCTGAATTTTATGATCTTCACAGATATCTTCCGACTTTATCCTATCCTATCCTATCCTATCCTATCCTATCCTATCCTATCCTATCCTATCCTATCCTATCCTATCCTATCCTATCCTATCCTATCCTGCCCTGTCCTATATCATTCATCATGATTTTTGTCCTAACACTGATTCAGCAACAAACATTTCTATTTTCCATCTTTGATTTCAATTAGCTTTAAAGAAACTTTTGTGAAGGACAGAATTGTTTTTCTTTTTTTGTCTCAAAGCTTGCTTCATGAGGCCTTTCTGATGATAAGACTCTGACAGTCGACTGCTAACTATCTAGGAACGTGATTGTGCCACAGTACCTCTGCTTAAGATTGCAAAGATAAGCAGAAGCAGGACAAGCAGTCTTCTTCAGGGGTGCTGCTCTAAGGAGATGACCACTGCAGAAGGTGATAATGCTTGTGTCTGGCAACAGAGACGCCCCTCCTTGCTGGCTTATCTGTGGGCCAGGAATGTCACAAAAGCTGTTTTTAAACCATTTTACAAAGTGAGTTTGCCTGCTTGTTCAGTGTTTGCTTGAGATACATTCCCAAAAATGCTGAGCTGTAATCCTCAGACTTACAAGAAGAAGAAAAACCCCCACAGAAATGGGGGATAAAAGGCCCTTGCTAAACTGGGGACTTTGGAGACAAACTCCCAAAGACACCTTTGACGGAGAATTCCCTGAGGGGAAAACCTCGTCAGAAGAACCGTCAAGGCCGGCTTGCTGCAGAGATCCCTGGCTGTCTCCCATCCCCTGCAGTGATCAGACGAGTTCCTGAGATCAACAGACCTACTGTGTACCTCGCTGGACCCATGGTGGGGACTATCTCTTTTGCTCTCTGCAAAGACTCCTTGCTTATATTTCCTACTCTCCCTATCACCTACCTTCCCTTCCCCATCTCCCTTAAAAAAAAAAAAAAAAAAAAAAAACAAAACCAAAAAAACCAGCTAGGACTTTAATAAAGTGGTTGGACCAACATTTGAACCGTTGCTTCTTAATCTCACGCCGGGTATACACATATAAAAGAATCTTGCCTCCCTCCTGTAAATTGGAGCGAGACAACTTTGCAAATCCTTGAGTCTCTTGGTAAATTGTTCCTGACTGCCCCAAATCAAGCAAGCAGTAACTCTGACAGGTGAAGGAGGAAAAGGATTTACCTGGTATTACTGATTAATCTACATGCAAGAGGCTGCTGAAAACAAAATCTAACAGAGTACAAATTGATCACTTCCAACAGTTACCATTGCTTTTTCAAACACTTTGATATATTTTACAGCTATTAATATGTTTTTCTTTTCAAACAGATACTAGAGAATCTGGTGAAGAATCCACATCATCGTAAGTCTACATATCATAATTCTAGTAACAGATGATGCTTGTATCTCTTGCAGTTCACTTGAATTTTGACTAAAATACTCAGTTTTAAAATTTTATCCACCATCTGATCTATTTTCCCAAAGTAGGAGGAAGTGTGGTATTTCAAAGATTATTTCAGTTAATATCTGAATTTCAATGTGATATTTTTATTTTTTTATTTTTAAAAAAAAAACCTCGGTAACTGTTCTATACATTTTACATAATCCCAATCAGTGTTTCTTACTCTCCACCATCACCCTTCACCTGTAATTTCACATGTATTTAGTTGTATTAGAATGAGTGCTTAGTGAAAATACTGATTATTACACAATTTAAGTTACTCATCAACTCTTCCTGCTGATAGTGGCCAATATTGGGATACTTGAGAATTTGCAGTAAGCCAATCTAATGTGAGTTAATCTACCAGTCCTCTTTCTCACCCTGTCTCTGACTGTGTAGTTTATTATTATCCTAATCTCTAATGCTTAGAAACTGACAGATCTTTATTACAAGAAGGAGAGAGATAGTGGTTACCCTTGAATTTTTCTGCTTATATGTTGCACACCAAACACAGAGTTATGAGGCAAAAATCTAATGCTGGCAGCTAAATTTAATTCTGCTTACGCAAACCATTATCTTGTTTAAAGATGGTTAATTATCAGGTATTCTGAAGTGTCATTACAATTTATCACATGATACAAGAGCACAGATTCTTGTTTTCTATGCATCTTTAAAATTAATTAATTGTGAATAAACTCCCTAATTGCTCTGAGGTACAGATGGAAGCAATCTTCATGAAATTATAAATAATCACTAGGGTGCTGACTGCAACAAGTGGAATTTAAGCTTGCCATGCAGTCTTAGAAGTTTAATTAAATGTACTAAAAAAGCAATTTGATACTTTAAAAGCCAAACTGTTGCATGGCACTCAAGCAAATCAAAACCTCAGTTAGGTTTTCAAGCCAATCTTTGCTGATGATCTCAGAAATGCCAACATTCCCAATTTAGAAATGTTAAGCTCTGCAAAATCAGTGCCTTGAATAAATGTAAGAACCAACTTCTGGAAGTATTATTTAGGTGAAGACATATAGGCTTCGAAGACAAGCAAGAATGATTCTCAGGCATTACCGATTCACATGCTTAAACAGACTAGTAATTTTATATAGTATTGAGAGAACAGACCCTCTGTGTATTCGTAGGGACTAACATGTGCCAGATGTCATCAGACATATTTAGCATTTATGAAGCTATAGAAGAAAATAAAAGCAGTCTAAGGCTGTCCCTTCACCCTTTAAAACATTCTGGATTTGTGAAACTTAGCTCAGGGTAATGAGCAAGAATAGAATTTTTATCAAATCTTGGCTCCACCTCTCTTCTGTGAACTATCAGCCCTGAATAGATATGTGTAACCTGGTACTGTTCTTAACGCGTTCAAGAACAACTTTGCTTACAGCAATGTAAGGTGAATATAGTGCTTGCCTTGGTAAGAAAAGCTCAGATCCCAAAAAAGATTTATCTGATATCCATTCTAAGGTAGTTGGGTTAGGATTTAAATGAAAGTGAGGTATAAAAGCTGCAAACTGCAATGCAAGTACAATTCATGTAGTTGACATCAAATCCCACACTTCTGTGATGAATCCCTACTTCACTCTATTTGATCTCTGTTTAAGGTTTGTTTGGAATCTTCACTAATCTGAAAAACTCAGAGATTATTTTTCTTTCTAAAGATATCTATCCAAAGCACTTAGGGAAGTACTTCCTTTCATGAGGCATCAAACATCTGGCTATGGCACAGTATAATGCATCTAATGCATAGAAACATGGTGAATCTTCCAAAAATCCAGCTGAGACAAGCCCTAATATGTGGACACAGGATGAGTAAGTAATTGTAGAGAATTCTTCTAATATAATAATGCAGCACTTAGACCACTTATACAGGAAGTGAGGAAACTGGTTTCCCTCCCTTCCTCA
This sequence comes from Coturnix japonica, assembly GCF_054131305.1. NCBI lineage: Eukaryota > Metazoa > Chordata > Aves > Galliformes > Phasianidae > Coturnix > Coturnix japonica. Next base: position 7,104,592 of record NC_140663.1, read on the forward strand.
GTCAGAAGGGATCAAATGGACCTATATTTTCTCATTCCCTGGAGGGTCAATGAGAACCAGAATTTATGTCAGGAGGGCCAGTGGGGGCACAGACATCTCTTTTGCCTTACAAATGGGTAATGGATACATGATTTACTGCCTCTGAGAGTTCCCAAAGAAATAGGGTGTAACAGTGAAATTTAATAATTAGAGCTTTTTATGAAAAATAGAGTTACAGGCTTTGTTTCTTCAAACAATTATTTTCTGTTTTCCAGTAAATGGTAATTGTAGAAAATTACACTAGAAGTAAAAATTCCTAGTTTTCAATTGAGTGTCCTTATTCACAATGCCAGAGACCAGTTTTGAACTGATTCTGTATCAATGTCAGCATACTGTTCTTTAGTTTTGTTTTTACATAACATCAAGCACCCATTTTTAGAACAATGGTAAATTCACATAATATAGTGTGATACAAGCCACATACTGAAAATTTTATCAGGCATCATCCCCAGAGTGAACACTGATTATATCTAGTATGCACAACCCAGTTACTGCTATCTGATGACTTATGTTACATGCATGAAATACAAATTACAGATTTATCTAATGCTATAGGACCTTACATGCAGCTGTGATGGACTTACTTGCTGTTCACATACCCATCTTGTAGGGGTAAAAGCTAGAAAAAGTGAACTTATTCTGATAAGACTTCCTGAGGTCCACCTCCAGAACTACTAAGTAGAAGGTATAAAGAAGTCTTTAATTGCATCTGTAACTCTGTTAACTTGCACTAGCTTAATATCCTACATGAGCAATAATTTTTCCACAAGAAAAAAAATTAATGATTGAATGATTAGTTTATTTTTAAAAATTTATGATGAATACTCTTAGTGTCTTATTATAACAGAGCTGCTCTGAAAATAATGTCTCTCATTTTATTAGATTGGCCCACAACATCAGAGGTGAATGTTGCTGGTATGGGAGTAGAGGTTGAACCATCCCACCAATATTCTGTTAAGTTTTGTTGCTGTTTACAGATTGCAGCAGAGCAGCAGTATGACAGGATGGCATCTGACATGGAGTTTCATATGAAGCAGTAGTATGTCACAGAATTCTTCCATGCGGAAAAAATGGCGGGCATTGACATACATCATTGTTTGCTGTTTATGAAGACCAAACAGTGGACATGAGAACAGTGAGGCAGTGGGTGGTATATGTCCTCACTGACAACAATGATGGTTGCCTTTGCTAGTGCAGATTTTTTTGAGTGCTGCATGCAGGCTCTTGTGCATCATCAGAAAAAATGTATGGCTAATGGTGGTGAAAAATGTTGGATTTTTTTTTCTTTCTGAGATTTTTCTTTCACAATAATGCTGTTTTCTCTTTGTATCTGTTGTAGTTTCCATGAGAATGAATAGGAAGCATTATTTTCAGACCAACTGTCATATCTCGCCAGTTAATGCAAAAACCACAATCAGCAATTTCATAGACAACATCTGAAGTGCACCTTAGATTTCTGTGTTGTATTTGAGCTCTGTAGGTGGCTATAGTGTACTACAACAGTATTTGGATGCACTACAAAAAATAAATGGGAAAGCAGGGAAGCTGAACTTGCTCTGAAAGTTCATATTTTCAAATCTGCCTTGCAGGATATTTGGCAACTTCTCTATAGAAGTGGCTACATAATGAAAGTACAAAGTTCCTTTGATCTAAAAAATCTCAGTGGGATTTAATAATTTATATCAGAATTTAACAACTCAGTGGAAACCTCTTTTATATACTAGACTAATTTTGCTTTTCTTTGTCAGCTCAGTTCTACTTGAAACAGAGACATGCTATTAATGGAACTGAACTATATTTCAATGTCTCGGGCACTTTAGTGGCTTTCATTATACTATATTTCACTCTGGTCTCAGTCCAGCAAAGATCTTAAACACATTCTGTGTTCAGCAGAACCCTGTCACTTCAATGAGACAGAAGCCCTTGCTTTATTATTAATAATTATTATTATTATTATTATTATTATTATTATTATTATTATTATTATTATTATTATTATTTGTAGGGGGGTGGCTAGATTGTGCACTGTTTTTATTATGGCCTTGATATCTTTATATTATATTATATATATTAACTATATTGAAACAGATCCTATTCTTCCATTTTCATTAGTATCTAATTCAACTGGACTGAATGAGAAACATTTAATTCTCATCTAAGATTGTAGTAATAGGATTCAGACATACCTAACTTGCCCTCGAATAACAGCATCTGTACAAAGATTCTTTAGTGTTGGCACATAAAAATATGTATGTTTACAGCTCAATTCACTCTTTCAAATATAGATTTCTGAAATAATACAAACTGTACTCCAGAAGAGTTTGTTGCTGCTTTCTGTCTGTGAAAGTGGCCTTACATAGACATTTAATAGACGGAGACATTAATTTGTCCATTTTTCACTTTAATATCTGAGATTGATGGTAGCGTCCTATAGGACATGAAGAGAAGAGGGTACAAAATTCATCAGAACAAGGTCCTTTACATTTGCCCTATTCCCTCTGAGAGTGAGTAGTAGCACAGTGGCAAACAGAAAAGAAACAAAGGCACGTACAAAAGTGCACTGGTCTGGCAAGTTTTCCCATAATCCGTGGTTTCAGAGCTTCCTGAACAATAATTTTTTTTCTGGGTTATTGTGTTTAATAACACAAGTTGATTCACCCTCGATTATTTTGTGCCTTTTTACATCCCTATACATTTTTGATCTCCATGAAATCCTGTGGCCATGAGCTCTACAGTGTAATTATATGTTGTGTGGAAAAAGTACTCCCCTTTGGTCTATAACTTTCTCCTTAATGCTTTCATTACATGCCTGCTAGTTCTTGTGCTGCAAGATGGAGTGAATATTCAATATCAGTTCACGTTTCTGTGTTCATGTTCTGCATATATTTTATGACTTAAAGCCCTCTGTCATTTCCCCTTATCAGTCATCTTTTTCCCAGGCTTAAGAATCCTACTGCATTTGTTCTTTCCTCATATGGAATCCATTCAGATCTAGGCATTACTAATGTGAACTGGATTTGTAAAATCAGAATTTAAGTGGGTTTGGTGTAAAGAAAATGACGAAGGCAGAAGAATAAAGTTTTGTTGGAATAAATCCTCATACTAGCAGTGTGATATGCAGTAATACCCACAGAAATATTGAATGCTTGTTAATCATTTTGGAGTTCATCATATCCAGTTTATTTTGCTATCATACATACTTTTGACAAAAGTTAATTGAAACTGACTGTTGTTTTGTCTATTAAAGAAATAAATTCCTTCAGAAGAAAAAGCAATGAATACACTAGGTTACTTCTTTTATCTCTGGTTTCATATATGAGATCCACTGAGGTGGAACGAAGGGCATGCAGACTAGAAGGTCATGCTGACCCTTTCTCTTGGTATTAGCTGTTATGAATCATCAGCCAATATCTGATGGTCATTTGCTCTTCTCCATCATTGTGAGGAGATTGTATTGGTGGATTCAATCCAATTCCTAATTGAGAGAGTCATTTTTATTAACAAAATAACATGAGAAAGTAAAGAATTGAGTAAACATAAAGTACTTCATCTTGCTTAGCTATTTTTATGACTCTAATGTGAGAAAACCAGTGTTGTAGCTAATCTTGTGTCTTAGATTTACTACTCTTATTTATTACCAATATTAGTGCAGATCCTAGAAGTTCCTGTCAAAACCTGTCTCACTGCAGTATAACACATTGGTTTCCAACATAATTTTGCACACATCATTTCAGTAAGAAATATGTACTTCCAAAGCAGAACAAAACAATGTGTTTTTAGATGGTTCGCTATGATTTGTTGCAAGAAATTCAAAATAATTGAGCAAGACTGCAGAAGGAACGCAGTACTGCATTATAATCATTAGATGTATTCAGTAGAATGAAATGATCCTGGCTTACAAAATCTGAAATTATGACTTAGAAAAGTGAAATTACACATTGAAAGTTTTAGGTACAGGACATAATCCTGAAGGCAGACTTTTAAAATTAGCAAAACTCTTGAAAAGTTGTAAGAATCTAACAAAGAATCCACTTTTAGCTACAGTGTGTAATAGGTTTGAGTTATCACTGTCTTATTTACAAACTTTATGTTAGAGAATAAATAATCACAGGTTTTCTTTCAGATTCATCGTTTGAATTTGTTTGCTAATTAGAGTTCTGTTCTTGTTAGCTATATAAATAGGGGAAGGACATTATTCCTCTTCTCAAAGAATTTATGTTTCTAAGTATGGACAGCATGCAAACAGGTGTGGCATTTAGGTAAGCTGATGGCAGGCAGGCTGTTGTCCTGGTGCACCAGAAAACTATCACTGCCAAGGAATTCTTCAGCCACTGCAGCAGATCAGTGAATTGCTCTGCCTCACATGGGAGCAATCTTCACTAGTGACTCTGAAGTCAATATGAGAGCAATTACCAGTTCCACAGCCATATAAGGGACAGGCAAGTAATCTGTGACAGATTTGATGACAGCAGGGGAAATGCTCCTGAGAGCTGTAATTGTAAGGGTTAACTCAGATAGCTCTCAGCTGTTGGGCAGGATCAGCGCAAAAGTCAGTGGCTACTAAAGCTCCAAAGATAAGAATGTGCTCTGATTTAAGAGCCTTTTCTGTGGGTAAGGCTGTGAACTCTATTGCTGTTGATGATATCTATCAGCCCTTTACGATTAGCAGGAATGCTAATCTTAATTCCTGGACAGAAGAGCAGCAATCTAGCTCAATGACACTGATGCATTTCTGTTTGTGTATTGCCATTTTCTTTCAAGCATACATGTTAAAAAACAAACAAACAGATATGGGACTTGATTGTACTGAGCGGCCTAGAACAGCTCTGCTAATTGCAAACATCTGATTTTAAGCAAGAATTTATAAGAACTGAATATAATCCTGAGAATTTGCCTGTCTGGGATCATCACCTTATTTCAGCCAAAATATTTTTATATATCTTTGCTCTAATGTCATTGTCACCTGACTTTGTATGTGTGTATCCCTGTATTAAAAATGAAAGGACATAAAGGACAAGGGGACAAAGAAGAAATGAAAATAAGCTAACATCTTATAGAAAAGGTCACATTTAGGCATACTGCATGTTAGATATATCAAGCTCTTTCAGATCCATCATTCTCATCCTGCCTCAGGCTAATGGTATGCACAGAGCAGCACCATTTAAGTGCAGGAGCAGAATTCACAAAGTTTTTGGCAATGACTGTTCCTTTTTTCAGTTTAACTTCTTGTTGTGTTAATTAATTGCCTTCTAAATGCCTACTTAAGTTACTAAGATCATAAACCAGGTAAAAATGAATTCATTTTGAATAAAATGATGTGTATTTTTTGTTTGCTTGTTGTTTTTATTTTTTTTTTAATACAAAAATATAAATTATACCTACATTAAACTCTGCATACACTTTCCCATGTGACTGCAATGATGGTCCTCATGGATCACTGATTCTCTCATTTACTCATTAACATTTAGATGGCCTAGGAATTTCTGTCACCTCCAGCTGTGTCAGTGGATGTATCGAGCTATTCAGTGTAAATGGGAGGAGACATGAAGGGTTTGGTTTAGGGGCTCATATTCACATGTGCTTAGATGAGTCAGTGATTCTGCTGGCTTTGGGTGGGATTTAGCCTCCTAAACTTAGACCTATAGTGATATTTGAGACAGCCCCGGGTATCCAAGATATCTATATGGGGTGGAAGTTATGACACCTGGTTTATAAGGGTGTCTCTAGAGCAACAGCTGAAGATCGTGTGTATTATTACACAGTGCCTAAAATGGCACAAGCTTCAGAAAGCTTCTACTGCTTCAGAAAGTCTTCTGCAGCAACTTAACTTACATATAGACACCTGAATGTAGGTACCTCAGTCTGGAGTGGATTCTCATCATCTATGAATACTTATTTGGCTCACTTATGTGATAAAGTTGTTATTTTGGCAGGAACACCTTGCTGTATAGAGGGAGAAACAGCACATTGCTTCCTCCACACCATGGATTACAGGGCTTTGCAATGAGGTAATGAGGTCTGACCTGAAATCAGCAAGTTCCTGTTCCAAATTTCAAAGTGGACGTGCTGAAAGAAGCATACAATTTTTGCTTTTGACTGCTACGTCTAACAAATGTGCTTTTGACCCATTTGTTAGTGAATGAAATAAAGGCCTCTTGATCTTAAAATTCTAAGTTTCTGTGGTCTGGACTAAAACTTCATCACTGAGAACTATCATAGCTCATCTAGATTACAGAATGGGCCATAAGAGATCATAAGAGGGGGTTATTTGAATGTTGGGTTTGTGCATATTATGTGTGTGAAATACCAAAATGAGATTTGACTGTATTTGCATTTTAATATGCTGTACAATAAAGTCTGTATTACTCTATGGCATTGCATAAGTATGGTGTTATGAGATGAAGAAGAAAATCTCACAGGCCTGTTTCTTTAGTTACACTTATATTTTTGTTCAGTCCCCAAGGTTTAAGGCTTATCAGATGCAGACAAAGCGAAAAGAAGCAGTACAAACTAAAACTGTTATAGACCCATACGTAGCATGATGCAGTGTGGAATGAAACCAAAATGTATTCTTTAATAATGAATAGTAAAGTCAACATTTATAATAATAACAGGAGATACTGAGTTTTCTTTTCATTTGGAGGTCAAGAGTTAATGTCATATCTCAGCTAGGGAGCTTAGACATACAGTGCTCCATTTATTACTACTGGAGTGTGTCAGTCATACGCCAGCGGTCAGTGTTAGTATCTGGCACAGTTTCATTAGGAATTAATTATTTCAAAATAAATGGTCACTTCTGTGTTAAAGTTTGATAGTGTTGTTTTCTGAGGTGATCTACAAGATCTTTGACAGTAAATCTGTTCTGGTTAACCTTCAACCTTGGATGTGAATAATGACTTTTTTTTTTTTTTATAATTTATTTATTTTAGTTTTGTTCTTGTATTTTCATCCATTGCCCATTTTAATTATGAAAAGGAAAAGAGTTATAGAATTCTCTACCTTGCAGCATTAACTAAAGCAAAGCCCTTGTTTCCATCCTGGTCTGTCTTTAATCCAAAGCAAGAAGCCAATAAACCAAATTAATTTGTTCTCATATGGCTGGTGTCAAAGAGTCCGTAAAAGTTTGACATTTGACCATAAGTTTTTTTTTCCAAATACATACCTTTAGCATGAACAGAAGTTGAGAAGGCAGAGCAGTACGCAGAGTGCCACATGCATGCTACTTTGCGTGCTGCACCAATCATGCAAGTAAAAAATAATTAAAAAAAAATAATTCTCTACTCATTTTTGTTTTCAGCACAGCTTTAGCGTTTTCTCATGGTAATAATATGAAGTGGTTTTTTTTGTTGTTTTTTTTTCCCCATATTACTTCTGAGTATGCCAGTTAATCCTCAGTTTACATGTTCTGTGGTGAATTTTGACTGGTATCTTAAGTTTTTTAATAATCTCTGTCTCTTACTTTAAGATTTGGAATTCATGGATAGCTGCTAATTACATGGTTGTGCCTGTCTGCCTTTGGAGTGACAGTAAATCTTGAAAAGAAGAACTTCCAGGTGGTTTTCTAATAGCAAGGAAATGAGAACAAGTCAAATCTCCACTCATGCCCTCCTAGCCACCACTGCTATATATTCAAGGCATTCAGAAAGTCCACTGTGGATACTAAGGAAGATATGTGTTCCTAAAAATGCACACACAAGTTTATGCACATTCTGTCCAAAGCCTTCAGATATCAGTTTAATAAACAAAACTGTTTCAAATACTTCTGTGATTCAACAGTTATTTAAGATTTTTCTGAACTCTCCTCTGGCTGAAAAGGTGCTGATGTTTGTCAGTCAGCTCACTGAAAGATCCTAGTAGACACCTAAACCTTCTGATGTATTGCAAATAAAACGTGTTTCATTTGTTTTTCCATACAAAAGAGACATTTTTTAGAATATGCAGCCTCACTGTTCCTTTCATATAAGAACTACATGGGCAGCAGTTCAGAAATGATATCTGCTCCTGTTGCGTGACTTCTGGTGGGGAGGAGCTTCCCTATTTTTTACAGTGTCACAGAACACAGCTTGTTTTCTGTGAGCTGTGGCCAAAGTTTTCTGTCTTTTTTTTTCTTTCTTTCTTTCCCCACTCTTCCTCCTTCCCCCCCACATGGTATCTTCTTTCAACATTGCTTCAATAGCCAGCATTGTAACATACAGAAATGGAGTTCAACAAAATTAATTTCAGCACTCGAATAGAAATTGATTATCTTTCTTTGTAGTTCTACAGATGAAGTTATTAAATAAGAATTGAGAGTGGAATGCAGCCAAAGTTCTTAGTAAGAACACTGATTGGATAACACAGAGTATGAGAATAAGATAAATGACAGAACATAAGTATTTTAGGCCTTTCATTAGTTTCTCCAAGCAGTCAAAGAGCATGGCGGCTCATGTTAAAATAAACTGAGGCCTCTAAAGAAGGAAACAAAGCTATATATATTCTTCAGCTGGATTAGTAGTGACAGATATTTGGACATCTCTTAATTGTAAAAAATCTAGTTTAAACTCATTCATTCATCATGACTTGTTGAAAAAAGAAAAGTTCCTCAGGTATGTTATAGAATAAATAAGACTTTAATAACTGCTATAATGTATATAATCTATAATGTTACCTACTTAATTATACTATAAGATAGGCAGATAATTTTCCCTCATATTTTGTGAGAGAATAGTCTTGATTAAATTGATTATTTTCTAAGGCAGCAGTAATAAAGAAAGTGCTATGAGGGGAGACTTTATTGCTCTCTTCCAGTATCTGCAAAAGCAGGGTTGGTCTCTTCTCCCTGGTGACAGGACAAGGGTAAAAGACCTTAAGTTGCACCAGGGAAAGTTTAGGTTGGATATCAGGAAATACTTCTTTGCAGAAAGGGCTGTTAAGCACTGGAATAGGCTCCCCAGGAAGATGATTGAGTCACCATCTCTGGATGTGTTTAAAAAACATTTGGATATGGTGCTCAGAGACATGATTTAGCAGTGGGTTATTAGAGTTAGGGTAGCATGGTTAGGTTGTGCTTGGAATCAATGATCTTTGAGGTCTTTTTCAACCTGAGTGACTCTATGGTTCTATGTAGTTTCTCATGATGCTCAGTTAACAACATAATCCACAACATCTGCTACTCATTAACACCTTTTATTCTATCCCTGGTGTTACAATATTGTTGTAAAAATTATGAATGATTTTTAATTTGATATTCTATCTACAGCACTTTTGACTGAATGTAAAATAGAGGAAAGATTTGGACATATTCTGTATTAATTAATTAATCATTTTCTTATAATTCAGTAGTTCAGTGCATAAGACCACCACTCAACCTCCATGACTCAGTTTCCTGGTCTATGTGATTTGTGCTTCGGAATTTAAACTAATCCCATAGGATGATTCTAAGCATTATGAAATAGATTTGTGGAAAGACTAATCTGTATTTTCTACATCTTTTTGTGCATGCTACCTAGTTCAAACAAAAAAATGATCTGGTACAAATCTAAGATATGGTTCTCTTTTTGAACAGATAGCAAACCTTCAGTATCTAAAGGGGGTCTATAAGAAAGAAGGGGACAGAATCTTTAGCAAGGTCTTTTGTGACAGGACAGAAAGAATGGTTTCAAACTAAAAGAGAGGAGATGTAGACCAAATATATTGAAAAAGTCTTCTTATTATAATGGTAGTGAGGCACTGGAACAGATTGCTGGTGGATGCCCCATGCTTGAAGACATCCAAGATCAGGTTGGACACTGCTTTGAGCAATATGGTCTAGCTGTATGTGTCCCTGTTCATCACAAGGGAAGTGGACTAGATGACCCTTAAACATTCTTTCAAATTCAAACTATTCTGTGATTCTATGTGTAATCATCCAATGTACGTATATACACGATTTTGGATTTTTTTGGTGGTTCAGGGCTGCTTGGCATTCTGGTTTTGATTCAAGTTCCAACTCAAATAATTTTATCCAGAGTTGATTATATCTATCAATGCTACTGCCTCAGCAATAATACAGATTTATATAATGTAGATTACATGAGAATAAATATTTTTCATTTTCATTCTCACTTGCCAGTTGAATGTCCATATGTCCTATATTCTAGCTGAGTGACCTAAGCAGTTGGCTGTAGTTACACTCTTCTGGATAACTGTTATATATAAAGTGTAACTACTTCAGGAAAAAATCATTAGACACATGCTCTGAATTGTCCTTTCCATATGAATATCATAAATCACAGTGCCTGAGTTGAACTGAGTTAAAAGATTTGATGCCTCAAAGTAGAAAATGGTAGCAAGAAATATTTTTTTTAAAAAGGATCCATTTTGGTATCTCATCTCCAATATCTGTGCCTTCAGCAGAATAGGAAGAAACATTAAAAACAAACAAACAAACAAACAAACAAAACCCACATTATTTCTTATGAATTGTTTTCATTTCTATTGTGGGCTACATCTACACAATCTCTGAGTTATATTCAGAGAAATTAGTTTTCTCAAAATCAAATGAAGAAAATATAGCAGACATATACCAAAGCCATCAAACTTTGCTTTTGAAGAGAAGCAGATTTTCACTGACTTTCCAGAACTGGTTTACAGGCAAGTGCTAGTGTCTCTGCAACATAATCCATGTAAGAGTTTCACAGATGACCTCAGACATTTCAGATAGAAATACGTCTTGACATAGCACCAGAAGTGGTGTTATTTCATGTGGGTAACCATGGGACTGTAAGTTTTGAGTTTTTACATCTACATGAATCTATTTTTTATTAAGTGAAGAGAAATTTTAAGAGCATACTTTACATTGTTCTCCTGAATCAGTTCAGATACTTTTCAGTTACTGTAAAGACAGCATCTATTTTGCAGCATTTGTTTACACTGTACTTAGCTGAGAAGACTCACTCTGGTTGTCTAATGTTTAGTTCACAACAAGAACACATCTCTATCTTGATCTTGAGTGTCTGAAAATTCTGGACAGAACTCACTGACAAACTGCGAAGTGAATGGCACAGAGGAAAAGAATTATGAAAGAGTTAAAGTGACAGTATGAGTCTTATATTATGGGCTATTAATACAAGAAAGCAAAGAAATCACAGAAGATTTGAAGCAAGATAAAAGGTCCTTATGTGCTGACATGCCTGTCTTGGCATAGTTTAGCATAATCCACCCTACTTGCTTTTTTCACTCTATTTTTCAATCCTCCGTTTCAAAAACTGATTTAGGTATCTCTTTATCTATGCAAGACTGTACTTCAGTTACCTTCACTAGTAACTTATTCCATATGTCTTTTTCTTTGAGAGTGAAGCAATTCTACTTTGGTCCCGATTTGCTCATTGTTACCTAATATTTCAATGTACTCTCTCAGTTTTCCCCTTCAAGTAAAAATAACAAAATACCACCCTTTGAGTTTACTTTGTATTTTCACTTATATATATTTCTTAATACTGGAAATTTCAACTAAACCATCCCCTATATATGGGTTTTTGTTGTTGTTTTCTTTTTGTTTTTTCCCCATAGAGAATAAGACCATTTCCCACAGCTTTTCTTCAGATTATTTAAAATACTTTTTAAAAAGATATAATTCTGTGCTGAGAAATAAGATTGTTATTTTCTGATCTTGATCACAGAGGAAGAACTTGGTCCTGCAAAGCAGATGAGTAATCCAGTTAACAGTATAGTAGGCCAGAGGAAAGCATTTCTGGATGATAACTTGGAAAAGAGTGAACCAGAACATAGCATCATGTCAGGAAGTCATGACATCCAGGAGTTTCTCCAAGTCATGTCACTGGGAATAGGTAAAGCAACATAATATGAGCTGGACTGGTAGGGAAGGACTGAAAAGCTGACTTTTATTCTTGGAAGAAAGCTGTGTATAAAACATTTTTGCCCTTTTCTCTAGTCTTAATGGTAAGAAAATCAGATTTTCTTGTCTAAAGAATTAGACTAACAAAATAAAGGGCTGAGGTATCAAAATAAGTTATTTATTAACAGAAATTCTACTTAATATAACTGTTTTCATAGAAAGTCAGGTTGGATTAAAATTGAAGACTTAAAAATTAGAGAAGAGGTGGCAAATAAAGAACTTATTTTAATTTACAATAAGGAACAATTTGGTGACATCAGGATTGGAGACTGCCTAGGCTGTAGTGACCATGCTATGGTTGAGTTCATGGAGGAATGTGAGGCAGGAAAAAAAGTAAAATTAACATGCTAAATTTCAGGAAAGTTAAATTCAGCTTTTCAAAGAGTTAGAGAACAAAACTCCCTGGGAAAATGTTCTCATGAGTAAGAGTGTGGAGCATAGCTGGCAGATCTGGAGATATTCAAGACCCGCCTGGACGCCTACCTGTGTGATGTGGTGTAGGGAACCTGCTTTGGCAGGGGGGTTGGACTCGATGATCTCTAGAGGTCCCTTCCAACCCCTACAATTCTGTGATTCTGTGATCTTTAAGGGAGCTTTCCTCAGAACACAAGAGCTCTCAGTTCCCAGGTGTAGCAAGTCAGGAAAGGAAGGCAAGGAACAGCATGGCTGTACAGGGACCTGCTGGTTAAGGTGAAGAACAAAAAGAAAATGCACAGTCACTGGAAACAGGAACAGGTACTGTGGGAAAACTATTAGGAAGATGGTAGGCTGCATAGGGATGGGGATCCAGAGCTTGAACTAAGCTTGGAAAGGAGTGCCAGGAAGAACAAGAAAAGCTTCTACAGGAACCTCAACCAGGAAATAAAAGTCTAGGAGAACATACCTCCAGCTCCAGTGAATGACACAGGCAATTTGGTAACAACAGACAAGGAGAAAGCTGAGGTACTTAATAACTTTTTTGCTTCTGTCTTCTCACAGACAAACTCTCGGTGATATTTGAAAAGTTGTAGAAATCAGGTGAAGTGTCTGGTGACTGGAAAATAGGAAACATCACACCCATTTTAAGCAGAGTAAAATGGATGACCCCTGGGAACTATTGACCTGTCAGTCTCACCTCTGTGCCAAGAAAGATCATGGAGTAGATCTTCCTGGAAGCTATGATAAGGAATGTGGAAGACAGGGAGATGACATGGGCAAACCAGCATGGCTTCACCAAGGGCAAATCCTGTCTGACCAACCTACTAGCCTTTTATGATGGTGTAATTGAATCAATGGTAAGGCAAGAGCCACTGATGTCATCTATTTGGCTTTCATTAAGGCCTTTGACATGATACCCCACAATGTCCTTCTCTCCAAATTGGTAAGTTATGGATTTGATGGGTGGGCTGTTCAATGGACAAAGAACTGGCTGCAGGATTGAGTCCACAGAGTTGTGTTCAGTGGCTCAATAGATGGATGGAGATCAGTGATGAGTGGTGTACCCCAGGGGTCAGTGCTGAGATCAGTATCCTTTAATGCCTTCATCAGTGATACTGATGGGGGGATCGAGCGCAACCTCAGTTTGCTGGTGACACCAAGCTGTGGGGTACAGTTGACAGACCAGAGGGATGGGAAATCAGCCAGAGGGACCTAGATAGGCTTGAGCAGTAGGCCCAGGTGAACCTCATGAGGTTCAACAGAAATCCAAATGCAAAATCTTGCACCTGGGTTCAGGCAGGCCTCACTACCAATGCAATCTGAGCAATGAAAAGATTGAGTGCAGCCCTGCAGGAAAGGACTTGGAGGTACTGGTGGATTGGAAGCTGGACATGAGCCAGTAATGTGCCCCTGCAACCCAGAAAGCCAGCCTAGGCTGCAACATGGTCAGCAGGTTGGGGGAGGTGATCCTGCATCTCTACTCTGTGCTGGGGAGGACTCACCTGGAGTACTGTGTCCAGATGTGGAGTCCTCAGTACAGGAGAGACATGGAGTTGCTGGAGGGCATCCAGAAGAGGGCCACAAAAATGATCCTGTGGTAATAGAACATGGGGCAATGGTTTCAAACTACAAGAGGGTAGATCTATGATAGATATATGTAAAAAGTCTTTTACAGTGAGGATGCTGAGACACTGGAACAGGTTGCCCAGAGATGTGGTTAATGCCCTGCCCGTCAAGGCTCTATTGTCAAGGCTGGGTCAGGCCCTGAGCAACCTGATCTAGTTGTGCATGTCCCTGTTCATTGCAAGGGAGTTGAACTAGATGACCTTCCCACTCTAAAAATTCTATCATTCTACAACTTTTTACTGCCTGAATCTCTTCCATTTCATACTAATCTTTGGTTTACAGTGGCATTTCTCCAGTGAATTACTGATGATTTATATGTTCAGTTGTAAACTTTCAGCTCTGAGTAAGCAACTACTATTGTGGTTAATATACTAGACTCAAATTCATAAAATCTGACTCTAATTTCTGGTGTTGCCAGAAATGCCCTAAGAAAAAAAAATAACTGCTGAAAATGATGTTTCCAACAACAGACAAACAGTTTTTGAGCTTTCTGACCTTATTGTTAAATAGCTGAAATACTTATATATATATATTTAAACAGAAGTAAATTTCTTGTCTAGATTCACAAATAACTTTTATCTTTTGATTAAGAAGCCCAAACTGAAGTCTTCAAAGACAATGTTATTAGCTGCTTCTAAATCTTGAAGTACAGTAGGCCCCACTTCCTTCTTTTAGCAAAAATCATTATTATGCCTGTTTCATCTCTTCCCTCATTTCTTCTATGTATACATTAGCAGACCAAGACCCGCTTCTCAGTAGTGTTTAGCTAACTTAGTGTTTGTCAAGTATATTTGAAATATGAGATGCGGCTCAAAATATGGGTGAAGATATTGCATCTCCTTTGCTCTTAATGCTTGCTTAATGCTTGAGGACACTTACAAGAGAAATTGAAAGTCTGAATCTGGACTTACAGATTGGTTAATACAACACAGGGAATTGTCCACTAAAAAAGAAATAGAGCCCAGATATTTTTCCTTTTTTTCCTTCTTTTCCTTTCAGTGAGCTTGGTAGCTGCTTTTAAAAAAAAAAAAAAAAAAAAAAAAAAAAAAAAAGTATATATGATTATATATGTTTTCTCTTCTTATATAATATTTAATATTTAAGTATACGATGCAAAATGCAGCTGTTTCCACAGAAAATAAAGTGTCGGTCTTGTAGTATTTCAGTTATGACAAATACTCTCTTAGTGAGTAGGCACACTGGATTCAGATTCTTGTTGTCCAAGTGAAAGTGTAGACTAATAGACTCAATTCAGGCAAAATGAATCAACCTAAAGTAATAGAAAGTATGTGTCTGTGCAGAGTGAAGTGTTTACAATTTCACTTTTCTGTTAGCTATACTTTGAAAAAAGAAATCCTAAAAGGACCCAGATCAAATCACAAATGGAAGGAGCCCATACAGATTACGACAAGGCCACTTGAGTTAAAAGTTCTACTTTTACTTCCTAGAGGATATATTCAGTAGTCACAAGCTAGGGGAATATAGCACATATCAATAGTGCTTAGGTACTAGAGATGATATATATATATTTTCATAGATTCTCCCTATGGAGGACATGGTCTCTGCAATAGCCATATCAAGTTTCTGCATAATAAAAAGAAAAAGAATTTTTATTTAAAAAAGCATCTGAAAATGGAATTTACAAAAAGAAAAAAAAATCACCAGGACTTTGAATGCGGAGGTGCTCATAGCCAAAAAGAAATCCCTGCAGAGAACATAAGGATGACTACTTCCATTCATAGCAAGGAATCTTAAACAGTAAATCCTTCTGTGCAACATAAAAATAAACTACTTTCACTCCACATTAAAGAATACACAGTGCTTTCTGTCATTAGATTAGATAGCTCAAACTCAAATCTGACTTAAAGAATCTGAAACTATAAAACATGCCCTCACTGCCTAAATCTGCAAGCTATAAAACAAAGATGTAACTCTTGTCAAAACTTGTCTGATATGAAGTCTAAGTTAGTGACTAGGATGTTTTCTCAAGAGGCACACTTCAGTCTCTAATAAACACTTCAATATTTCTTCAGAAGTGGAGTAGCTTCAGCAAGAGGGAGATTCTGAACTCAGATTAGAGCTCTATAATACCAGATCTCTCAAAATCAGATATCCAAAATAACAGGTAGGACATATCTGAAAGAAAGTAGATAAGAATTCCTGCTCATGGCAGGATGTGATGTGAATGCATGACTCCACATTGCGGCCCCATCCAACCTGGCCTTGAACACCTTCAGGGATGGGGCATCCACAGCCTCCCTTGGCAGCCTGTTCCAGGACCTCACCACTCTCCAAGTAAAGAACTTCCCCCTGATATCCAACCTAAATCTTCCCTCTTTCAACTTAAACCATTTCTCCTTGTCCTGCTATTATTGGCCCTTTCAAAGAGTTTACTCCCCTCCTGATTATAGGTACCCTTCAGGTACTGAAAGGCTGCAATGAGGTCACCCCTCAACCTTTTCTCCAGGCTGAACCCAGCACCCTCAGCCTGTCTTCACAGGATGCTCCAGCCCGCTGATAATCTTTTTGGCCCTCCTCTGGACCCTTTTCAACAGCTCTCTGTCATTCTTGTACTCCATACCTGGACACAGTACTCCAGATGGGGCCTCACAAGAGCAGAGTAGAGTGGGATAATCATCTCCATATCCCTGCTGGCCACCCCTCTGCTGATGGAGCCCAGGATACCACTTTGCAGTCTGTCATGGGTTGTGTCTTGGACCAGATCCGAGTGTCTCCATACCTCCAGGGTATACATAGGAGTTTACCTTGAAAAGCTATTATAGAAAAAGAGAATAGCTTATAGAATTTATTTCTCTCTTCTTACACAGAACCATAGAATCATTTGAGATTCTATGATTTGAGAAGGAATCGTTAAAGGCTATCTAGTACAGCTCCCCTGACTGTATAGGCTGCCTATGAGGCCTAAATAGTTTAATTAACAATTTTTTAATCATAGCTTTTACCTTATTTGGGAATAGCTGCTAAATTATAATTACAAGCTGTGAGCTGGTGTTGCTTAAGATTACTTTATTATGTTTTTCTAGGAAAAAAATCTTTGTTTCCTCTTCTTGGTTTCACTGTACCATGATTTATATTTGACACCTTTCTTTTACACTGTCAACAAGACCCAGCACTTCCAAATGTTCATTTTACTGTTCAGAAGACTAAGAACAGTACAAAAAGCCCACAATAAGCTGTTATTCATTATGAGAAATGTAGGATTTTAAGATTAAATTTATAGTTTAATAACTCACTGATATTTTCACCAGGAATGTGTTCACTGCTGGATATATAGTTAATTTTTCAAATTTAATCCAAGCATTAGAAACTACTGTTTACTTTTCTGAGTTTAATCTGATTTATAAACTACAGTGGATATGCACACACATGTCCACATTCTCTATCATCTTACACAAAGTGCAGATGGTATGTGACATGACACTGAACAGCTTGTTACTTTAAATCAATATAGTCAGACCCCAAGAGTTCAAAGCAATGGCTTATAGGAATTCTAGTAATATTGTATTGTTTCTTTGACTTCTGTTTCTAAGCTTAATATTTCAAACATTTCTCAATGATGGTGAAAAATAAGGAGAATTTTCCCTATCATCTCACAAAGCAGCTGACAGCTAGGTCTTCAAATGGAAATAATAACCTTGGGCTTCATAATTCCTCATGCTGCAAGGTACACACTTTCATACATGCATGCATAAGCATATACATACACATACATGCCTACCTTTGAACTTTTGGGCTAACCAGACTGAATGGAGTACTCATATGAATAATGTCTTTTTATCCAGTATAAATACATATTGCTGTGCTGAATCCAACAGATTTCTATCAGGTGATGCTAAATAAAATTTGACCCAAAAATTCTGAGTTCAACTTTGAGAATGTAGCAGCTAAGTATTTTTATATCAGCTGTTAGGCTTCAACTTGTGTAAATAATTGATAGTTTTACAGATATTATAATAAAAAAATATTTAAGATTGAATGCTCTGTAATTCTTTTAAGCATGAGGCAACAAAGTGCAACATATGCTCATGTTTCCCATCAACTTAATGTCCTTAGTAAATGAATAACAGAACATGAATCAAATTAGTATCCAACTAATAGAAATGATCTGTATCAATCAAACAATCTGAGAATAGCTGCTCTAGAACTATTTGTAAACTTGGAAAGAGATTGATGCTCAAATGCTCAAAAAGAGGCAAAAAAATTGCTTTCAAAAGATACAAAAATTTTGTGTTGAAAGGGAAAAAAGTCTAACTTATTTAAAGACGTGTTTTGTACTTAGATTTTGAACTACATTTTAGCATCAAAAGATATCTTGAAAAGAAAAAAAAAATGTGTTGGGGAAAAAAAAAATGACACCACATTGAAACCAAAACAACTTACTGCCTTTTTTTTTTTTTTTTTTTTTCTTTTTTCTTTTCTTTCTCAGATATCCTCATTTTTTTCTAGCCGTGTTCTTTCCTCTTCAGACAACAGGTAGAAAATTTTCAAGAGATTCCATGTAAATACAATAAATGCAACATTTATCAAAAAGATGCCGATTTTTATTAAGTTTACATAAATACAGATCTGAGTTGAAATTGGTGAATTCTTTCAACTTGATAAAAATTCTGAAAAGACTGAGTGAACAATTCTGAGAGGATTAATTCTAGATTCAGTGAATAATTATTTTCTCATAGAACTGCATTACTACATTCCTAGTGACTTGGGCCAGGGTCAATTTTATTTGAAGGTTTAGTTTGAATTTACATAATCAGAGTCTACACCATTTCCACAAGTAAAGCTTCTGAGATATGAAGACAAGGCTCAGTAAGCATTACTAACATATCTGCAGAAGGTTTTAAATGCCATGAGGATCAGCCAGACAATTTAGGACACAGATGCTTTTATCATACCAAGAGTGCGCCTGATCAACAGTCTGCAGCTCACTGGATTTGATAGCAGTGATTTATTCCCACCATATACAGGTATAAATAACTCCAAGGAGAATCAGGAACTTTAAATTCAAGCTATATTTCTCTTCCTGACCACAAGACAAAATCTACAGACACATTTCCCAATTAGAATCATATTCTTTTAGAACTTGAGACTTGATGTGTTTCCACTAATTCTAGTCAATCTGTTTAAAACTTTTTCTTTATTTGTCTGGAAGGCATCCAATACAGTACATTTACTTTTCTCTCTCTCTCTTTTTTTCCCCCTCTGCATAGTTATTGTTAATGTAAACAGAGGTATGAAAAACAGAGAAGTTCCCAGTATCATTTAGTCCTTTGTACAGGCTTTTATGATAACAAGTAGCCTGCTGAACTCAAAATCCTTTGTACTTAGTTACATAGTTAGCTATATATGCTTCCTTTAATTTTAAACTGTAAAATAAAAATGCAAATCTTGAAAGGCATGATATTATGATATTGTACCTACTGAAGTCTTTCCAATGTGTAAAGATAGCTCAGCTATAGAAAAATGTCACCAAGGGAGTTCAGAAAGTGAGGGAGATGAAGTCATTCAACTGTAGGCTGGGTAAAGGTAGTTTTTAATGAGTAACTGTGATTGAATGTAGATGGCAATAGGGTACTTTTTCTTGCATTGATCCTTCTCAGGCAGTCAATCTCTATGAGATCAGAAACTTGACATTACCATTCTGTCCTTCTCTGTCAGAATTATGAACATCTAAATTATTTGTAAAGGTCTAGGAGATCAGCAATACAATCAAGTTTCACTCACTTGTTTCTTGTAAACCTGTACGTGATGCTTTCCCTTTGCCAAATGTCTTAGATCTGGCATAATGGAGCTCTATGTCATGTTCTTCAGGAAGAACAATACTTTTAGAATCAAATAGTAGTCTTTTCAGAATTGAAGTGTAACACTTCCCTGTACTTGTCTGATTGTTGTTTGTTTCTATAAATTAAGTCATTTCTTCTGAACCTTAAGATCCATCAAATATTTTTCTAGGTCACTATATGTACATCCAGATCTTAATTTTCCACAACTAAAAAGTTTCAAGTCACCAGTTAGATTGGACATTGCAGGCAAATATTTGGGTACCATTTTTTTTAATAGTTTTTCTTTTTTAAAATTTTGCTACATCTCTAGAAACTCTTTTTTTGTTGTTGGTTTTTGTTTTGTTTATTTTTGCTATTTTTTGTGTGTGGGTTTTTTGTTGTTGTTGTTGTTTGTTTGGTTTTTTTTGTTTTTCTCCATAGAATCATGGAATCACCAATGTTGGAAAAGTTCTCCAAGATTGTCCAGTACAACCATCCACCTACCACCAATATTTTCCCACTAAACTATGTCCCTCAGTACCACATCTTAACTTTTCTTGAACAGCTCCAGGGACAGAGATTCCACTACCTCCCTGGACAGCCCTTTCCAGCATCTCACCACTTTCTCAGGGAAGAAATATTTCCTAACTTTCAAACTGGATCTCTGCTGATGCAACTTGAGGCTATTCCCTCTTGTCCTATAACTTTTACCTGGGAGAAGAGGCTGACCCACCACTTCACCACAGCCTCCCTTCAGGCAGTTATAGAGAGAAATATGATCTCCCCTGATTCTCCTTCAAACTATACCATCCTAGTTCCCTTAGCTGCTCCAAGCTCCTCACCAGCTTCACTGCCCTTCTCTGAACACACTCTGGGGCCTCACTGTCCTTCATGTAGTGAGGGGCCCAAAACTGATCACGGTACTTGAAGTGCTGCTTCACCAGAGCTGAGTACAGGGCTCCTGCTAGCAACACTATTTCTGATACAAGCCAGGATGCCCTTGCTCTTCTTGGCCACCTGGGCATACTACTGGCTCATGTTCAGCTGAGCACCAGCCAACGCCCCCAGGTTCTGTTTCATCTACATAATCTCCCAGCCACTCTGCCCCAAATCTGTAGCATTGTCTGGAGTTGTGGCCAAAGTGCAGGACCCAGCACTTGGTCTTGTTGAACTTCATGCCATTGGCCTCAACCCAGCTTTCCAGTCTGTCCAGATCCCTCTGAAGGGCCTTCCTTCCTCCAGGCAGATCGACACTTCCTCCCAGCTTGGTGCAAACTTACTGAGGATACCCTCAGTCCCTTTGTCCACGTCATCAATAAAGGTATTAAACAGGACAGATCCCTGTACCGATCCCTGGGGAAATCTGTTTATGAGTGGCTGCCATCCAGATTTAACTCCAATCACTACTTTCTTTCTTCTTTCTTTTATTATTATTATTTTTTTAATTATTACAAAGGCAAGAGTGATAAACAAATATATCTATGTTATCATTCTTGTGAAGTAAATTGATTCTGAGACTAAAGCATTATAAGAAAATAACATGTAACAGAAGATTTTCAGAAACACACACATGATGGTTCAGCTTGAAAAATATAGGAATTGTTAATGATCCTTAGAGTATTTAATGTCACTTAACAAAGTTCTATGGTAATATTAATATTCCAGATATTTAACTTGCTTTTCATTCTTTGGCTCATGAAACATTTTCTCATATTTTCCAAGCTAAAATAATAACAGCCTAAAGAAAACTCTTGGCTGTATCATATAACTGATAATGCATATATATGTTTAACAAGAATTTTAAGCAACTCAAGGTATTCAAATACTTCTATCCTGTTCTTCAGCGAGCTTATATTCAAAATGCAAAGCAAGATTTTTAACCACTAATTCACAAGTGATGGATTTGCTTTCCACATTTTGCTATGTTATGGTAGATTTGGAAATAAATAGAAAACTTGCAAGCAAAATGATTTCTTATCACTACTAGTATTCCCATATACCTCTTTCCCACAGCTTTGACAGCAATGTTTTCAGTTAATGGTGTGCAAT
Organism: Coturnix japonica; assembly: GCF_054131305.1. Classification (NCBI taxonomy): domain Eukaryota; kingdom Metazoa; phylum Chordata; class Aves; order Galliformes; family Phasianidae; genus Coturnix; species Coturnix japonica. The sequence goes on from NC_140663.1 coordinate 7,126,378, forward strand.
AAATATTTTGTGAAATATAGAAGATTTCTGTGGTTTTATTAAGGAATACTTAAAAATATACAGCTCTACAGCATTTCCTGAAGGATTTAACCTTGATTCTCTTTAATGAACAAGTAATGTTGATCACAAATTCAAAATGTATTACTGTAAATTTCCACTGATTATACAACACCTCTTTTGCAGACACTTGCTTTAAATCACTGTTGCAAAGAAACATGTTCTGGATTCTGTATTTACTTATACTAAGATGGAAGCCAGAATATTACATTTTTGAGACCCTCAAAACTGGTTGCTAAAAGAGAAAAAAAAGAAGAAAAGAAAAAGAAAAAAATAAAAGTTTTCAAGAAGATGCAAAGTGGATCATTCATTTCCATATGGCCACTTAAGTTTAAAATAATAACAGCTCAAATTATAGCTTTTCAGTTGAAAGAAAGCACATAAATTCACACTCTTCCTACTGCAAATGTAATTAATTTTAGAACTCATAGATCTAAATCATGCAGTCATTTTAGTGCAGAAAAAGCCTCCAGAGGTCATCTACACTAGCAAGTCTAGTTAAAGTGAGCATTCAGAACCTTACCCAATTGTTTGCTGAATATCGTGAATGGCAAAGCCTCCTTCCTGGGTGAGTTTTCCTCTGTGTGACTATCTTCCTGGTTAAATTATAAGGATGAAAAATCTTGTTTTGCAATTTGTATACACGGTCTCCTGTCCTTCCTCTCTGCAACTCTAGTAGTCTATCCACCCTTCCATTAAGTATTTTTATCTCCTTATATTTATATCTCCTTATATTTATATTTATATCTCCTTTTCTTGAGATTAAATAATCCCATTCCCTCCTTAGATGTCACATGCTCCAGTCTCTTCACCTTGCACCAGCTTTCCCCAGCATGTCAATGACCAGGGAACTAACTCTCCACAGAGTTCTCCAGATAATGCTCTTACAATAACTGAACAGTGGAGAATCATCATTAATGTCCAGCATATCCTTGACTCAGAACAGAGTTAGTCTTCCAATGCACAAAGGCACAGTTCTGACTTCTGTTCAGTCTCCGGGTTATTTTCACCAAAGCTACCCTCTAGACAGGCATCCTGTGACTTATTATTTCAGGTTAGCCGACTCACATATAACACTTGGCATTCATATTTTTTTTACCTTCCTAAGTTCCTAGTCAGTCCACTTTTCCAGCCTGTGAATTCCCTGCTCAGAGACTCTTCCAGTGTTATGAAACCAGTGAGAGAAAAGCTTAGCATCTTCTCAATCTATCAGTCCTAAGCCTACCTCTTGCAGCTACTTTTTCGGAGAGAGCTAAGTTAGCACTCTGGTGAAGATATTCAAAGGTTAAACGAATGAGGGAGGGTGATAGGTAGCAATGTGATTCTTGAAAACTACATGCCTGAAGCATGCTTAATTTGATTTTGGGATGGATTTCTGTTCTGTGTCTTAATAAAGGAATTTCCTGTATATTGTAAGGAAAGCAGTAATGCAGGTCTGAAATAACATAGATATAGTGGAGATGCAATCTTATCATGGAATCATAAAATCATTGAATCATAGAATGATTTGGGTTGGCAGGGACCTTCAAGATCATCTAGTTCCAACTCCTCACTATAGGCAGGGACACCTCCCTCTAGACCAGGGAGGAAGCGTTCACAACCTCACTGGGCAATTTGTTCCACTGTCTCACCATCTTCACAGCGAATAATTTCTCCCTAATATCTAGTCCAAATCTATCCTCTTCCAGTTTAAAACTGTTTCCCCTCATTCTGTCATAAACATCTCATTTTTAACAATGAGAAGTATGAGAGCTGCTTATATAAGGTTTAGTGCAGGAAAGAAGCAAATGGGAACTTTCACCATCTATAATTGGCACCTAGTTAAGTTATTCTCTTTCCTTGGATTATGAAATCAGCCAAAGACTGTCTGTAGTTTAGAAGACCCTAGGATGATGAAAAATTCATTCATGATGTTCTACAAACACAAGAAGACTTCAACTCCAGTGTGGTTTCTTTTTGAAAAATAAAACAAAACAATGACAAAAGAGTATTAATTTATCACTTAGAACTGAAACATGAAAATATGAAAAATAACTTATGACAACTTGTAAAGTAAAAATACAAATACATTGTGAATTAAACTGAAATCACCATGGTAGTTCAAAACCTGATAATAAAAACATGTTCCACATATTAAAAATTTGAATTTCAGTTTACAAAAATGTATAATTTTTTCATCATAATAACAGAGAATGGCTTGGTTGGAAGGGATCTTAAAGATTATCATGTTCTATCCTCTCTGCCATGGGTAGGGATGACTTCCACTAGATCCATTTGCCCAGAGCCCCATGCAGTGTGGACTTGAAAAATTCCTGGGATAGGCTCTCCACAACTTCTCTGGGAAGTCTGTGGTAGTGCCTCACCAATCTGTGGATAAAGAGTTTTCTCCAAACATTTCACCCAAGTTTTCTCTTTGTTACTTTAATACTGCTAGTATTTGTCACATGTGGGAGATGAACAAATACCAACAATTCAGGCTGCCCTGATGTCAGGGTTGTAGTGATGCATTTCTATACATGTTTTTCCATAGAAATTTCCAATGAATCCTGATGTCTTCTGCTCTGCTGTGCATATAACATTTTTATGGAAGATAATGTCTATGACTTGCAGATATCCTCCTTCATTTCACATTATTTCTTGCCAAAATGATACAGTGATACAGTGAGCGTCAAGACAAATGTAATCTGAGTGATTGCTTGTTGGCTATTTTGTGCTCTTTTACAAACTGAAAAAGTAACATCCAAGAAAAAGATTATTCAGAACACAACTTTTTTTTTTTTTTAATTTTTAATTTTATTTTTATTTTTTAATGAATATAGTTACAGAGAACAGTGTTGTCTTAACAAGAAGCCTTTGTCTGATTCTTTTCCTAGAACCATAATAATAGGAATAAATAGATGGTAAATATTCAGGCAATCTTTTTAGTTACAGTTTTCCTTTAAAAAATACTTTGGAGATTTCACAGAAATTTGCTTCCTGGTCTGAACTGTACTTCTTTAACAAGAAATACAGTCTTTCTGGAATGTGCTCTCAAGTTCATGGACTCATGAATCTATGAAGAAAAGGCAAATTCTGTGCAAATGAAAGAAGGTGAAAAGAGATCTGGGAAAATACTGGTACAAACAGGTAAAATGTCAGCAACATCAATGCAAATAAGTTAATTTATATCAGCAGAAGATCTGGTCAGAACTATTTCTATTATTTTCTACAGAATTCCAGTAATTCTTTAAAGATCAAATTACATTTGATCTCAAACTGTATAGAAAATGTTGTGACATTAAATAAACTTGGAGACATTTTCAGTGTTTTCTGGTTTTGGATAGGTAGTGAAGCTTATAAAAATACTCCCTTCAAGCCAAATGTAGTAAATGTGGAAGTATAAGCACATAGCTGATATTTATCTTCTTCAGTCTCAGTGAATAAGGTTCAGTTCAGTTGTGAGCTCTGATTCATGTCTTTTTACTGAAAATGTTATACATATATTCTTGAAATGCACAATATAGATGGTGTGTTTGAAGAAGACAATGAAGTTCATGTTCAGTAAATAATCACTCAAAAAAAAGAGAGGCCTGTTGTCATGTGTGCTATCTTTTCTTCCTAAGTTGGCCCCTAGATTAAAAAAGTTGTGCTGAAATTTTTGGTTCACTGAAGCCAATGGGATTGTTTTCCATAGCTCTGGGAGTTAAAAGCTTTCTTTGACTAAATCTTGTCAAATACTCCATTAGAAACTGTTTCTTTCAGACAGAATTTCTACCCTTTTTATCAGCACGTATTCATTACTATCATTTATTTGAGCTTCAGACTGTGTTTGGGAAAAAAATAAATAAATTGCCTCCTTAGTCCTTATTAGATGGCATGACAAAAACTGATTTTTCTCACAGGCTGTTCTCCATACACAAAATAAACCATGTTGCAACATAACAATTTGAAAAACAGCCCAACATTTTCCAAGTATTCAGCTTTCTCTCAGAATTCAATAGCAATTGCACACCTAACTGCTTTAGGTTGTTTTGATTATTTCAACCTCCAGTTGCTATGAAAGTAAAGCTATTGGCTTCCTTTACAAGAAAATATTCTGTAAATCCAAGTATAGTTTCCTTTGCAAAGGAGTTCTTCCCTTCTCATTTCCTAAGTTCCCTAATTCCATCCATATGTCTTTCACTGGGTTTGTGTTGTTAGTCTGAGGATTGCAATGTGTATCCAAATGTTGAATTTCTAGGAAAGGCTTGCAGAGCCCATCTGGCTTTAAAACTTGATTGGCCATCAGCTGTCCTCTGCAGTCGTTTGCCTATTTTTGTTTTCCGTAGAGCACTGTATTGAGACTTGCATCTGTGTCAGTGACAGTAAGTTTGTGGATGACACTAAAATGAGTGATGCAGTTGACATGCTGGAGGGAAAGGATGTCCTCCAGTATGATAACTTCAAGAGGCGAGTCCACACAAAAAACATATGGTTCGACAAAACCAAGTGCATGGTCCTGCACAGAAATACTTAGAAGTATTAATGGTTACTGTGATTGTCAACAAAGCAGTTGAGGGGACATGGAGTCAGCTCTGTAGTTTCGATGCTTGCCCAGTAAATAGTAAGTGTAATTTTATGTAACTTCAGGTAAATTTCCAGTCTTCTTATTCTTTGTGTTGTGCTCTTTAAAGTGTTTCAATCATCTTTTATCATGAGGAGTGCATGAGCTCAGCTATCAGGTATTTGATATAGCTGTTCATGTAACTGAAGCAACGCTTGCCATCACCCTCAGAGAAATAGATAAGTGGCAAAATATTTTGCAAACTGACAAATTCATGTATGTACTATAAATGTGTGGTATACACATTTATACATGTGTAGACCTAGACCACATGGAGAAGTGGGAGATAGCCATCCTCTCAGCTAAATATGATTTGCTTCAGATCAGACTTTTTAAAAAAGAAGTAATTTTATCTCTCATCTAGGATGTCATATGTTTTACACTGCAACCATGAATCCATGGCTCTCATGCATTTTAACATAATTAAAATTTTTAGTGTTTTTGTTGTTGTTGTTGTTGTTTTTGTTTTATTTCAAATAATTGGAACACTCTTGTTCATTGAGAACAAAATAATCTGATTAAAACAAACATCTGGGATATTTACCCAGTGATCACTAAACAGAAAGATAATGCATCTTCAGTTCTAAATTCCTAACAATGTGTGTTTAACAGAACTGTAAAGAAAATGTCCTTCATTTTACTGATTCATGGCCCACAGTCAAATTGCTGGTTGTCTCAGGGAAATGTTGTCCTGTGCAAATGTGGCATATCAAAATTTCATTTATAGTAACTTGAAATTGAATAATGCATGTCAAAGGGACCTTTGCAAATGGATGCTTCATTTCCCAAGTGTAAGAGAGAAACATATATATATATCTTTTCAAGATCAATTAATAAAGTTTTTCACTAAATGCCTCTGGCCATTGAAAACTTAGTCCAACAAACATACACTTAAAAAGAAACTAAATAAGAACAGATACTGGCAGCATGGAGGACAGAAGCATAGAGATGTATGAAATGGATCACAGAGAATCCAGAGCAGTTAAAAATCAACAAGTTTCTAATATTCACACAGATCAGCTATGTACTGATCCCCTGCTGAGAACACTCAGTTTTCTGAGCACCTTTGAAAAAATACACATACACCTTTTACTTTGAAAATCAGTCTGCCACAATTGATAGAGTGTTTTGGAGAATTTTACTCAAAGTTTATGAAATTCCAGTAAAATCTTTACAAAAACAGCTTTGCTAACAAAGCTACATTTTTATTTTTTAAAAAACATGTAAATTTGCCAGAAACATTTATTTTTTGTCATACACTTTCCAGATGAACTTTTAAAATCCAGAATGTGTCCTGATATTCCTCCCAGAGTAAATCAAAATGGCATTCAGTGTTTTCTTCTTTAATCTGTTGATTTTGGAATTAAAAAAAAAAAAAGACAAAGAGAAAGAGAAAGAGAAAGAGAAAGAGAAAGAGAAAGAGAAAGAGAAAGAGAAAGAGAAAGAGAAAGAGAAAGAGAAAGAGAAAGAGAAAGAGAAAGAGAAAGAGAAAGAGAAAGAGAAAGAGAAAGAAAAAAAGAGAAAGAGAAAGAGAAAGAGAAAGAGAAAGAGAAAGAGAAAGAGAAAGAGAAAGAGAAAGAGAAAGAGAAAGAGAAAGAGAAAGAGAAAGAGGAAAAAAAAGGAAAAAAAAAAGGAAAAGAATAAAAAAAAGAGAAAGAGATAAAGAAAGAGAAATGGGAAAAAAGAGTAAAAAAGAAAAAGGAAAAAAGGAAAGAAAAAGAAAAGGGCAAAAGAGAAAAAGAAAAAGAAAAATGAAAAAGAAAATAAGAAATGCAAAACAAAGAAAAAAATATATATTTTTTACAATAATATTATTTTTAGTGACCAGTTATTTCAGAAAACCCTTTGTACTGTCTTAAATTTTCAATAAACTTTCCAAAATAATCTGTGAATGATGTTTTTTTTAGATTGTCTCTACTGGGTACAAATATTTTAGATGGAATCTGAATTGAGTAATACATGCTCATCTGTAATTCAAATTCCACCCATATGTGGTCTGTGCTTGTGGATCTGTATAATAAAGGCAGTAATTTTTTTATTTTTTTTTTTATGTGTGAGGAAAAAGGTTCTTTACCTATACTTTATAACTTATCTGCCACAAGGTATAATGATAATGAATGATAATGTTCACAGACAAATTCTTATCTAGATGAATATATTTCAAATTAATTCTCAGTACACAGGACTCTTTCTCTCTCTTTATTACTTTGTTGCTAGCTAGCTTGTCCTCCATTTGCTTCTTGTCTATTTGTTTCCAGGCAAATCAGCAATGACAGAGACAATCACTCATAACGATGAACAGGGAGATATGCTGAATAAGCTGTTTTGTTGAGTTTAATAAAAACTCCTACTAAAGGTGCATTAGCCGAGAGATGAAAGCTGCCCCTTTGAGCAAATGTCTTTCAATAACACACATCACGTGGTATTTCCAAAATGATTCATCGCTGATAATTATTCACGATACTCATGATTTATTCAACTATTCTATCTTCAGGATCTCTATTTGCTACTCCACCTTCTTCATAAACATTTCCCTATGTCAGTGGCTTGACATTATAACTCCACAGCCAATATCTCCAAGACACATTACTATCTCCATGAATCTGCGCAACTTTTCAAAAAATAAAACTTTAAACCGCAAAAATTAAAGACAACTCTAAAAAGAGTGATTAATGGATCTTCTAGATGCCTGACCACAATGATTAATTCTGTTTCCATGCATTCTCTAAACTCAGTGCAAGGGTTCAGGAAGCTTTTCTTGAGCACCTATGTACCTGGAAGTCTTTTTTTCTTTTTTTCTTAAATTTAGATTCTGCTTAGGTCCTGCTTGATTGCTTTCTTTTTTTTTTTACTTTTTCAAGTAGTTATTTGTCATGCTATGACAGTTTTTTAATCTATGGTTCAATGTTTTATAATTTTGTGTTTCGTTATTTGAAATACCTGCTATGTTTTAATAAAGGGGCTTTTGTATTAGGCAGGAATATAGAAATTTCAGCACCTAATAATCATAATTTCACTTTTTTTTTTTTTTAATATTGCTTTCAGTATTCGCAGAACTTTTCATTGAAGTTTATGTTAGTCTATAAACAAACACATGCAACCAGAACACCTTACAATTGGCAATTTTACTTTTATCCAGGTAGCCTGAAGCTTTGCAGCCTTAATTTCACAAGTTCTTTGACCCAATACTGGGGCTTAGCTTGTCTGGAAAAAATCCAACATCTTTACAGGTGCTGCAGAAAGCAATGCTGGCATTTCAGTGGGTGGCATTTTTCTCTCTGCATATTGCTCAGCACCCTCCCTAGCACTGTGCTAAAACTAGGAGATTTCCTTTGGGAGTTTCTCAGACAAAGTAGAAAATCAATCCTGAAAGTCCAATTCACTTCAATTTCTGAAAGATCAAAAACTGATATAAATAACCTGCCCAAAATACAGTGAGATTTTCAGTATTTCAGACAGTCTTTTCTATTTTTTTCATAAAATCCAGTATTACTCTGGAAAATGTCCAGCAAGCTGAGTTCTTGTGCAGTGCACAAGTATGTCAAGCACTGAAATCAACACTTCTCTCCAAGGATTAAATCTAAGTAAAATTCTCAGTCTTAGTTTTAAAAGGTACAAGTTAAATTACTATCTGCTAACACTTCTATACACTGCTTATTAAGCATCTCATGTCTTCTGTGATCAGCAATATTAGTTTACAGTTTGTAAGTTATTCAAAAGGTTGTTTGATGCCTTGACACTGGTTTATACATTTCTGAAGAGAAACACACATGCTGTCATTACATCAGTAGTACAAAGGGTACAATATTTTGCTCTTTAATGCTGATTTACTTCACAGCTCTATTCTGTGGGTACATTTCTGCCATCTAGTTTCATATTTTATTATATTTTCCACTCCTTTAAATTGCCCCTTTCTTGATAAATACATTTTATAAATTAAATCAGCATGGCCCGACCGAGCTCATATTAAAATTCCACTTGAATCAGTTCCAAATTCAGGTGCTTATAAAAACAAATTTGAGGAGCAACTGTAATTCCAATCTCTCCTACGTTATGTGGGCAATTTAAAATTATGGAAATACTTCCAACTTTATAGGCAATTTGAAATGAATAGTAACCAGAATTCTGGGCATGTGCTCAGCATATAGCGATCTTGCAAATAGAAGGTCTTTTAGATGAAAATTCCATGTACACCCATTTATCTAATTCTGTATATGTTTCAGATGAAAATTGTACATTTGTACTTTAAAATTCAAAATACTGCCTTTATAGGACTTCTAGCCAATAAAGAGAACATCTGTATTATATTTATAATCTATCTGTTCAATTTGTACTAACTTCATGGATTATATAATGAGCCTATAAGTTTCTTATTCTTTCTGTATAATAGAGTACATTTTGGGGTAGCAGAGAGTAGAAAATGGGAGGCTAAACAATTGTTGCCTCTGTAAGCAATAAAATAATGAAATAATCTTCTACTTATGCCAATACATTTCTATATGTATATACAATCTTGGCATGTAGATGGATGTGATTCAGTGCTCTTCTACATATCATGCTTAGCTTTACATTGCACCTATGCATGTAATCTCAATTGATCAGACCATTTTCCTGCCACAGCACATCAGGCCTTTACAGCTGATTGACATGGTTGAAGAATTAGGTTAAATTGGCTATGAATTTCAGAAGTAGAATTTCACTTTAACAATATCACTACTTATTCCTACGCTATTCTTGTCCTAGTTAACACAATAAACATCCCTATAAAGAGTGAAAGACTGTAAATAGATTAAGAAATATTTTCCTCTTTACTAGTAATAAATCTTTAGCAAACTAAGTATTCTTCATTATTTTAATTCATATAGATCTACAGTCTGTCGTAAAGATAGATGTCACTGAAGGTAAATTTCCCATTTAGTCAACAGGCAAAGTGAAAACTTTTTAGAACACATCAATATGGATTTATCAGCCTAAGCTTACCCTTACATTTTCATAAAGGTAAATCTTCTTATATTTGATTTTCTTTCACAGTTAAACAAAAATTAATAACTTATCCCCTTCCTTCCAATGAAGAAGTTGCCATTGTACTTGTGTACGAAAAAAACTTGAAAAGAATGTTGTTAAAAACAAGTGCTGGGTAGGCTATTATCTGGTACAGAATACTAGACCTCTACTGATGATACTAATGTGACAAGCATCAACAGTAGAGCATGTCACCACTCACTAGCAGTTAAGGAAAGACTGAGGCTGCTGGAAGGAGAGACACCAGCACATTCATGGCAGTGGAGGACTATGAAGTACGTGACCAGGAGTAAACATGGAAATTAATCACTAGAATAGCATACTCAAGGGCAAGCTGAACTCCTCATGAAAAAATTAGAAAGAGGAAATAATAAGAGTATTAAGTGAAATTACAAGCCATATGAAATATAAAAAAGAATAGAAAGATTGTTCATGGTCTCTTGTAAAAGGTAAACTAAGGAAGTATCTAATGACAACTTTGCATCTAGCAGGTATAGCAAACAAGAAAAAAAGAAAAGGAAAAGAAAAATCAAAACCAGATAACTTTTGGTGTTTTGTCTTCACAGTATGTTAATAAAGCAGAGGAAATTTTCATTCTTGAAGCAAATAATGATGAATAAGCAATGAGAAAATTAATAAAGAGAAATCCATCAAAGGCTTGTAAATTAAGACACTTCCTCCTGCACAAGAAATCTGTAGGCAAGAAAGACCGAAGGTTAAAGAATAGCATTCCATTTTCATCATCTTTATATTCTTCCTGAGGCATCCAGGAGAAACTGGTGACAGAATATGCAAATGGAAATGCTATTGGCCTAAGCAAGTATAGCTTTGGTAAAATTTTTAGGATCTTCATTTTCAGTCCTGGTAAATGCAGAATAAAAGGAAGCTCAGTATCAGGCAAGCATACTAAAAAGCAGAATTTAAATCATTGTTAATGCATAAAATTCTGCAATCTCATAGGTAAGAAATATTCTTCTAAAATATAACAGTTTTGTCCTAGTAATCTTGACTGTGAAATGCCTCATTTAAGGCCACATAGGTTGTTAGCGAGGTGGACAGAAGCTTTCGCCACTCTTTTTCCCCAGATAGGGGGTTGTGTTACAACAGCTTTAGCACAGCCATTCTTTTGGCATTTCCAGTGGGTCACATATTATTAATGCATACTCTCATGTCACATAGTATTAATTCACATGCAAAGTACAGAGCATAGAGGCTATATGAGAAGGAGCCCTGGTTCTTATTAGTCAGAGAGGTTTCAGATCTAACATTCAAACATGGTATAAGGATTCCTGTTACTATCTTAACCATTTTCAGCATTTCATTATGTGTGTGGGGCTCAGCTTCTTTCATATGTTTTATTATTTTCATATGATTTTGTCCACCTCTTTCTCAAGCCCTATTTCCAGTCTGTTTATTTATTTATTTATTTATTTAAATTCTCTTTAAAGCTCAATTCTCAAACATCAATTAAGAAACAAATTAGTCAGAAAAACATCTCCACCATTCTGGTAGTGGCATTCCACATTCTTCAAAAGTAAATTCCGGACTGTACTGAGCATCAGTGATTTTCTTCCTTTGATAGGCTGCATGTAAGCAGCATAAAAAGATAATTTACTTCAATGAGGAGAGTCTAGTGATTTACACTGGGCTTATTTTCTAATAAGCTGTCTTTATATCCTTACCTAGAGGAATCTGTCATGTTGAGAACCGCAAAACACTCCCAACATAATTACAAGACACATTTAAACTATATGAAAGAAACAAAAGGCCAATGTGCATGCTAAAGCATGTTTTTATTACCTTTGACTTCAGCAGATTCAAATACTTTTAGGCCTTAGCTCATTCAACTGATTCAATCTGATTACATTCTATGTCATTATAAATGTCATTAAAATGTTTCAGATGAAATGTAATTTAAATTGTCCTTTCAGTAATATTTTTATCAGTATGTGTCAATATGCCCTGAATGCCTGAGTTTCCAGGAATTTTTTCAGTGCTTTTGCAATTCATCCTAAAGTGTAGATAACCTATAGTCTTGGATACAGTTAAATAGAAAGAGTGGAATAAGAAGTGACGAGTGACTCAAGAAGTAGATTTTAAAAGCAGACATAGAGCATAACAGTTTTGGACATCTTTAAGGGCAGTGAATCCACTGAAGCTGTCACTGTGCTGACTCTACAGGAAGACCAAATGATGAGTTAAGGCAAAATGACTAACATCTGAATGGCTAAAATTAGGCTGAGTTAAAAGTCACTCACACACTTACAAAGGAAACGTGAGGCATGCTTAGGAACTGTTAAAACCACACTAAGACTAAAGATGGTAAAGTCTTGATGAAGGAAGGGGAAAACAAGAAGGAACACTTTAACAATTTACTCAACCATCCTGTCCCAGACAGCCCTGCTGTGCTTGATGGGGATGATTCATTCATTCTCAGTGCCAAAGAAAACAGCTCTATGCAATCTGAAATGAAAATGGGACATCATGAAGAGTAATACGTTTCCAGGGTGAATTATATCCATGCAGTACTACACATGCAGAAAAGAGATTGTAAGACATTTGGTATATTATTCACTATTGTTTATTTCAGAAGTGAGCTGGACTTCTGCCTTTCAAATTTTGAAGCAAGAACAGCTATGTAGTGTGGATATTTAAAAAGAAAAATATCAGTGATTTGAACATATGGTCACAGTGGATTTGGCTGGGATCTGAGTGCAGTCTATTTAATAATACCAGCAAAGGAAAACCAAGTAATGTGGCAAAAGAACATTTTTGACATAATAGCCAAGAAAGGACTGACACTAAGGGAAGAAAGCTGGTTGAACAGCATAGGAGAGAATACACTCGCTATTGCCTATAAAGAGCTGAAAAGAGACCAATGGTATGGGGGGAAGATTGTTAGGAAATTTCAGAACAGCATAGATAAAGAATACCAGTGACTATTTATACCAGTATAACAACTTTCTTCTATTATTAGTTTATCAAATATAAGGATTCCTATGAATACCGTACTATACATGTCCCCAGCAGCCCAGAGAACCTCACTTCAGCTCAGTGATTAAGGTAATAAAGTTGAGTGACTGATGCATTACTCTTTGTACGCGTAGGGGAGGAAATGAAAATTTGTCAGCCGTAGAGAAGGCATATTGAAAACAGACAGCTCAAAGAGACTTAAAGCTAGATCTATGTTTATGTACAAAACAGTCACTTGTTTATGCAAGAGCCTGAACTTTACTGTAGAAACTGTTGCAGTAAATTGAGATTAACTCAATTAATGGCTGCACAAAGTTTGCTACAAGCTATGTTGAGGTAATGCACATATGTCTGCATGACCCTGGGTCCAAGCACCTGCAAATCTATTTTATTTCATGTACTTATTATGCTTTTATTCTGTTTATTTTGATTGGATGGCATTTGTTTTCTCACAGGCCCCCAGGTATTGTTGAAATAGGATAATATATTCATAAATGTTTAATTATTATTACTATTATTATTACCAAAGTCTGTGTAGGTTCAGGAAGTGACCTGGAGAACTTTCCCAGATGTTAAGTACAGTTTATACCAGCAAGGAATGAGCAGGAGAAAAGGCATACAACAAAAAATGACATAAAAGGAACAGCTGCAGAAATGAAGAGAAAAATAACAGAACTAACCAAGGAATAGACTTGACACCTCCTGAATCTGCAACACAGCAGCTCTACCATGTGGGAGAGCAGCATGATGAAGGAGTATGTGATTTAGCTGCTGATTGTGATCTTAAATTTTTCATTGTCACCAGCCAATCTAAACCTCATTAGCATTATTAGGCAGAAGGAGGAAATAAGGGACACATATGTCAACTTCAGAGGCAGTTCCTAAAGCTTCCACACATGATTTCTATTCTGCTGAAATATCTTTTCCTCTAAACACGTTCAAGCCAGCTGCTTCTCTTGGAGTTCATGTCTAAGTTAGAGTCTTTTTGTAGCAGTGGAAAAAAAAGAAACTGAATTAACATGAAAGGATGACTGTCACTTAATAACACAGACAAGCCTTCATAGAAAAATCGGTTTATATGACTACAGCATGGTGAAATGAGAAACGTGTGACCAGATACGTGGGAAAAGGAAAGTAATATCTGGAGCCATGACTACAAAGCTGAGTCTACTAATGAGCTTTTGGGTCCTGAACTGTAGTTGATTATAGAGATAAAATCTGCAACGTGGTTCCAAGGTTATCATCAACACTGTGTTCATCATTACAGTCAGAAATTCAAGCACTTTATTTGATTCTTAGTAGGCAATTCAGAAGTTTTGTAAAATTAGTATTTTTCTGCAATTTTATTTTTCTGCAATATTTTTTTTTTTTTTTTTAATTCAAATAGAATCATAGAATTATTAAGGTTGGAAAAGACCACTAAGATCATCTAGTTCCACCATTATTAGTTTCCCTATGTACAATGTCTTTTGCAAATTTTTTATGACTGTGCAAACTACCTTCACAGACACTGGTCCATGGCCAGGAAGGGATTTAAAAATATTCCTAATTTTGCCTATCTATCTTCTTAGTTTTAACAGGATATCCCATATTCTCATCATTACTTTTAGATCCTTTGTTGGATCGTCACCAGTGGTTGTTAAGATTTTGAGCTTTGTATCAGTAAGATGATATTTGAACTACATTATTCTTTGACCTAATCATACAGTGATGCTTTTTCATTCTGACTTCAAAACATTCTAGGTTTCCAGATTTATGAAAACGATTCATTTTCTGTATGAATTTGCCTTTGAGATTAAATAAATCCCTAGTAATATCCTGTGATTTGGCTTATTCAAAAATCCACTTAAAGTCTCACAAACTGTGACAAGAAAGGAACAAAAACTATAACTACTTCCTTCTTATACTGTTTCCTTCACTTCTTACCAAAGAAGCTCTAAAACGTGAAACTCCTACAAGAACTGAAAATCGAATGTTCTTTTTAAGCAGAAAAATTTGGTAATGTAATAAATGGAGAAAAATAAGATGAACTTAGTTGGATTTTCCATATCTTTTTAATCAGCACTTATTCATACTTGTAAAACCACTTCCCTTTTGAATGTTTCCCCAACATTAGGCCCAGAAACTTTCATCAACATTTTACAAGCATGACTGAAGCTAAACAGCATACTTTTACTGGATGGATTGGACCTGGTTACAGCTTCAAGGAAATAAATTTATTAAAGCTGAATATGTTGATGTAAAATTGTGATGAAAGAAGATTTGTATATTCTACTCAGAGATGCATCAAAATGGTGAGCTGGTAAATGATTGGATGCGAAGGTGAGTATTTCCAAAGCATTTTGAACATCTGCCATACTGAAATTTATGCAATTGTAATTTTACCATTGATTCACATAAGCTTTTGTTCAAAGTTATTTTTCTGCAAACTTTTTCATTTGGGTTGTGATTGTTGTATAAGAACAAACATATGAGGTCAGATTAAATGTTGTTCTAGTTCAGTCTCCTGCTTCTGACATGTTAGCCAACAGTTATAGATGAGACACTGAACAGGAAAGGACACTGACTCTCAGCAGTTATGATCCCAAAGCTTCCAGGAATAACTGCTGTCTTCCATGACTTTCCATGCCAGACATGTTATCTTTTTCTATCCTTACATGATTTGCAAATCATTACAGAAAATAATAATAGTAATAATAATAATAACAATAATAATAAATCTGTTTAATAATAATTAAACACAGACATTAGCTTATTATTTTTTTTTTTCTTTTTGGGGGGGGTGGGGGGGGGGGGAGGGCGGGGGTAACACTTTGCATAATTTCCAAACTATTGGAAACATGAACGTATTTTTTTTTAATACTGGTCATGGAAAACACAGCTATTTCTCTCCTGTGTCTTATCATATATCACAGGAATGTACTTCCTTGCAAGTTTCTGTATTTTCAGGTTTCTAGCAGAAGCTGAAGTAATTCTAATATATATAAAAAATGAAAGTGTTTTTTGGAACACTGTCTACGTTACTGCAAGAAAGAATTATCAGAAATCTTACAGGAAAATTTGTTCTTGTGAGATTTTCCTTCCATTGGTAATTATATTTGATACTTTGTGCTTTTCTTAGATACTTTATACCTAGAGAGCAAAGATTACTAGTGTTCTATGGAGAATTTCAGATTTGATTTAATTAAGATAAAAAATAAAAAATACAGTACTATTCTAAGATTATTTATGAAATGTAGTAAATCACATATAAATATATACAGGAACACTATGGTCAGAATTCTATGAAAAAAAATAAAAATAAAAAAAGGCTTAAGTTATATAGATGAGACAGATGTCAGACATAGATTAGGGTTTTTCCCCATGGTGTTATGGAATATGGCCTGCCTTTGCAAGCAGATGGGAGGCTAATTCCCATTAGGCCCTAAACACTAATCATCTGGAGGCCAAATCTCTTGAGTCCTGCAACCTGTATCCAGATGCAACATGTATTAGCCAGTCATTTACTTAAACATGAATTGCTAGAAGATTTTGTTTTAATGGTTCTTTTGTTCTTGTCTAGGGGGTTTACACACATAAAATTACATATATATATATTACATATAATTAATATATAAATATATAGGAAGAACAAAAATCTTCATGCATGTCTCATCTATCGGATCCATCTCTCTTGCTGAAAGAAATGAACCAGGAGCTCTTCTCTGGTCAGGAAACCACTCAGCTCACATCTCACTCAGCTCACACCCATACTCTTTACCCTGGGAAAAAGTGGCCTCTGAGGAGTGACTGATCATTGTCTAGGTGAGGACTTTGTAGCACAGATCAAAACCATGCCAGAATGTGGGCTAGCGCACCACAAAGTTGACTGGGTACAGGTCCCTGAACCGTGATCCCGTAGAACTGTGGTACTTCCAGACTTTTCTAACAAGCATTAGCTTCTCAGATAAGCAATTATGGATGATGTTATTAAAAAGAGCTGTAGGTGAAGATCAGGAATAATTCACCAATTTTTATTGGAACCAGCCCTACTGGAAGGCTTGAACATACAAGGGCAACAAGGTCATTATCTTAATCTGTGTGGTTTAAGAAAGTCATTTCACAGCTAACCTTGGAAAACAGTGTAAAACTTGTCATCGCATTGTTTTCTTTGAATATAGGAGTGGGTGGCTATGTTTGTTGTGGAAAGCTTGTAAAATTAAACAGTGCAATTATTTTAATCTCTTAATATGTTTGGAATTACACTTATGACTGTTCAAAACACTCTAGTGACTGGGGTTTGCATAACACATATGCCATAGAGTCAGCAAATGTCTACCATATGAGCAACAAATGTTGAATGATAAAATAAATTCAAAAGAAGACCTTCCAACCCTAGGTACCCAGGAGATAAGGAAAGCAAAACTGACAGCTGTCTTCAGCAAGAGAAAATCTATTCAAATATTGTTTTTCAAAGGATTCCTCTAAGCAAAGAAGATTTATTTTATCACAAGCATACCAGAAATACCATGATGTTTGAAAAAATACTAGAAGAGATATCTGAGATCCAGACCTCCACTGTACCATGAGTTAGTTATTAAAATACAAACAAATGGATATTCCAATGCTCAGACACACACACACACAAAAGGACAAAACAGTTTTTACAGCATTTTCTCCTTTAATTTCTATATTAATCTCCAAATTAAATGGAGCCAGAACGTGACATCTGTATTCACACAGAATTACAATTTGTGCCTCTCATGCAAGTTAAAAGAACTATCTACGATTTAAATAAAAAATTGCATTCAGAGGTAGACATGTAATTGCAATTTTGCTGTTGACAATTAGAAAATAACAGTATCGTAGGAATAAATGCCACTGATACTTTTTATTAAAATTGGATTTATCCTACATGGCACTTTGTTTCTCATAGTATGGTATATGTTTATTATTGGTTATGTTTATTATATAATAGAAGGCAATGATTCAGAAGAATGTGAACCTTTCACCTCTATGCTCTGTCTTAGAACTAGGATTTCTACTGAGTTTATGTTCACTAGGCAGTAATTATTAACACATTAATTAGCACATAGTATATGACTAAAAGGATAAATAGATCAAAAGGAACACAATGTACCTACGAACCACAGATGTGGGAGTGGATCTGCTAAGCAATCTCATATCAGCAGGTATGGACTTGAGCTAAGAATCACACTCTAGTCCGACTGGTCATCTGCCACACATAGATACCAGCTGTCTTGTGGTCTTTTTCAGTGTAAAGTCACTTCTTTATTCCACCCACTGAAACTTTTTTTCTCTTTTACAGAAAATAGTTTTGTGGCACAATAGAACAACAGCCAGTTTTTTCGTTGTTTGTTTGTTTGTTTGTTTCTGTTTTTTGTTTTCCATTACAGTTTTCTGAGCTTCGGTACAATTCCTGCAAAAAATGACAAAAGTAAAAAAAAGGAAAAGGGGCACTCAGCATATTTTTAAAAAATAATAAATGATTTCCTAGTCAGTTTCACAAGACTCTTCTAAAAATCGGAAAGTCTATTTCTTCTGTTGATCGCATTTGCTGTATTTAGGAAGCAAGAAAGAATATACTGAATATCACACCAGGCATTAAGCAAGTAGCCCCTGAGGAAAGCTGAAGATAGATCAATGTCTGTAAATTTGCAACAGAGCAAGAGAGTACAAATTCCAGAACAGAGCTATTGAAATACAGCACTAAACACCTTTATAAATCACTTTTAGTAGGGTTCTAGCAGGTAATTAAGCAGAGGCTAAAGCCATAACAATTGGAATTAGAATTGAGTCTATATTTTATAATCAATTGTGTAGTTTCTTAGTCTTCAGGAAAAAAGAAAAAATCTGAAATTTATATTCCAAGTGAGGATAACATAGTCTGTAAAGTGAAGATAACAGGAATAATTCAGTGAAGTAAAGATATGATTACTCTCCTTGAAGTCTAGGATAAAGTTTAAAAGAACAAATAAGGAAATGTCCTTTTTAAAAAGCTAAAACCTAATACACTAAGAAACTTAAATTGTTAATCTCTGGGGAAAAAAAAAAAAAAAGTTTCATTTGACACTTGCTTAAAATACTACTTGTTTAATTCAATAGTTTTAAGATTTAGGCCTTTTAAGTAGTCTTAGTAAATCATTCCCAAAGACAGAGGCTGCAAGCTGAACTCAGAGAAAGCAGGGACTGAGCAAAGGAATGCACACAACTGCAAGAAAGCTTTCTAAGAATTGTTGTTTGATTTGTTTAAATTTGAGCCAATTATTAGAGATGTTTTTTTACTTGAGCAAATGATTAGAGATTCCTGTGGTTTAACTCTCCAGCTTACCCTTTTACGAACTGAATGGCTGTTAGAACTTAGCTAGTCAACGTTATGGGGCTTTGTTTGGGAAGAGAAAAAATAAAAAAGAGAATGAAAGTTCTTTAAAGTAATCAATTAGGATATGTCCTTGGTCTGTTTTAAAAGATTTAAATATAATGTGACAAGATATAATTAAAAAAAAAAATCTTATTATCACTCTATGTTTTAACAATTAATCAAAAACGAAATGGTCACACAACTGGGGAGAAAGTAATAAAAATAATATAAATAATAAAGCTATTAAGAGATTACAAAGTCTGCTTCTGGAGATGTTACAGGTATCCTGAATTTCATTTTACAGGGTTATTCCAAATTTGCCTCACTTCAGACTAGTACTTTTAAATGGAATTTAGAATAATGTTTTGCATCAGTGACATCTATAGGAAACCAAAAAAACAACATTGGTATTACCATCTGCAATGCCCTTTGTGAAAAAGCCATTGGAAATGTGATCCAAACACAGTCTGTCTGGGCTGAGATTTGTCTGTATGGGGACAAAGATTTTTGCACATGAAGGGTTTCAGAAGCTGATTGTTGAGATACACCCAACAAATCAACAAATACTTTTTCAGCCTAACCAGATGGAAATGTAAGTCCTTAGAAATTCATCCAATAAAAGAAAAGATCACAGATCAGTTGTATAATGGAGGCTGGTTTTGTGGTGGTGTTTCTCAGAAGACAAGGGTTGTACGGGGACAAAAGGGAAAGAAGGATCCCAGACACATTAGGGATTTGATGGAAGTTCTGAGGCCAGTTCAAAGGACAGTGGAAGTCAACAGGAAACCTTCATATGGTTTCAGTGGCCCACTTCTCCAAGCTTACTGGAATGAAGTGAAAACTCTTGAGATTCAGTTATTCATTCTAGCGAAAGCTGCTATAAAAGCCATTAAGCAACTAAAATGAGGCATTGCTAACTATCAGCAACTGTGTGTCATACAGATCACAACTTAATATTCAATAAGAGATGGAAAAAGGCATAGTGTGTCTGGTGGTGAATATCTGACAAGTCAATTTTAGTCTTGAAAATGAGTTAATTTTAATAGTTCAGACTTCTAAAATGTATACAAAATATAGTATGTATAGATATACATATAAATATATATATAGTGTAGATGCACACGTATATGTATCCATGTCTACTAAGAGCATTTTTCCCAAATTGTAACATTTCTTTTCTCTGAAAACAAAACATTAAATACTCAGCAAGTGTGCCAATTGCAGTTTTAAATAAAAAATGAACCACTGACATTGCTTCCAGCCTGCCAAAATAAATGCACCCTGACTGTTGAGATGTAGACCTATGGGACAAATGTGTGTGATAACCCCACTCCAGAGTAAATTCAACCACAGTATTAAGGAGTAATTTGAGTTACAAAAAGTTTCATTAAGTGTAAATCAAAAGACATATTATGCTTGGAAGGTAATTTTGAGCTTTCTGCTTCCTACACCCTTCCTGTACCCTTCGTTAGAGTATAATTGATTAGGAACCAAGACCAGGATGCAGAGCAGCCCCAAACACCAAAGAATATTTGAAATTGCTTGTATCCAGTCACGGGATGGTTGCACATAGAATCATAGAATGATCTGAGTTGGAAGGGATCATTAAAGATTATCTAGTCCAACTCTTCTGCAGTGAACAGGACACCTACAACTAGATTAGGTTGCTCAGAGCCCAGTCCAGATGGATATTGAATGTCTCCAGGGATGGGGTATCTACCACCTCTTTGTGCAATCTGTACCAGCTCTTCAGTACTCTTATCATAGAGTATCATTTTGCTTACATCCAATCTAATTCTACCTTCTTGTAGTTTGAAATGATTTTCCCATGTCCTGTCACAGCAGACTTTGTCAAAGAATCTATCACATTCTTTCTTGTAGCCTCTCTTTAGGTACTGAAAGGCTGTTATCAGATCTTCCCAGAGCCTTCTGATCTCCAGCCCCAATTCTCAGCCAGTCCTTGGGGGGGAAGAGGGAGGGGGGGTGTGTCCCATCTCTCAAATAATTTTGTGTCCCTCCTCTGAACATGCTTTAACAGATCCACATGTATTCTCTACTGAGGACTCCACATCTGGATGCAGTACTCCAGGTGAGGTCTCAGCAGTGCAGACCAGAGGGGCAGAATCACATCCCTTGCCCTGCTGGCTGCACTGTTTTTCATACAGCTCAGGATACAGTTGATTTTCTGGGCCAGAAGGGCACACTGATGGCTCATTCCAGCTTAGCAGCCATCAGTCTGTCCAAGTCCTTTCCAGCAGGGCTGCACTCAATTCTTACATCCCCCAGCTTGTACCAATTGTAGGAATTGCCATGACCCAGGTGCAAGACCGTGCACTTGGATTTGTTGGACTTCATAAAGCTCACCTGGGCCTTCCTTTTGAGCCTGTCTAGTTCTTTCTGGCATCAAGACCCTTGGGTGTGTCACCCAGCACATAGCTTTGTATCATCCACAAACTTACTGAACATATCTGGCAGATTTTTACTAAACCTGATTAAAGTGTTTTGGTTTTTTTTTCAAGAGGTAAATTCCAGATGATTGGAAAGGGTAGTTTACTTCTCTTGACTCAAATGATTAGTTTTAGCTTGCTATGTGATCTCCCATTCTTTTCCACATGCAAAATAATGTACTACGGCTTAAATCTCCTGTATTATGATTTATACAATGTCTAATTTATATTTACAGTTAGCTGGAATGCCACAGTCAGCAATCACTGTTCAGTTGGAAAGCAACAATGCATTAAGCTGTGATAAATTAGCCACTTGGAAACTTGTGAACAAGTCCTAAGGAACTTATGGTTGCCCCTTAGCAAAGTATTTTTTCCACTCGGTCATTTTAATGGATTTAGCCTATCAACACTTCTGTGACAAAAACAAAAACTCTCTATTTTCCTTCTTTCTTTTTTTCTTTTCTCTCTTCATCCCTTTCTCCCTTCTTCTCTTCCCTCCTCCCTTACATCTTTCTTTCTTTGAAAGCTGAGGGACGGAGAGGAATGAAGTCACCCAAGGTTACAAAAGGCATCAATGTTAGAAAAGAAAATTAAGGTTGAGTCCTCTGAATCTTAGTCTGCTTCATTACTAATTAGACAATTCTTCCTCTCAGGTTGTTTTCAGCTACTAGTTTTCGGCTTTTCAGAGAGGAAGGATGGAGAAGGATCATATTACTATTAAGAATAAAGAAGACCAAATTCAGATAAAATAAGAATTGGCTGAGATCCTTGCTCAAACCTAAAAGTCATTCAGAGTTTTGAAAATGTTTAATATACTTCTTTTCTTCTCTTTGTCTGCCTCACTGGAACTTCCTGATACTAGTTGGGACAGAATAGTGAAAATGTGAAGAGCTGTGGTTTGAAAAATGCCAAGACCACAAACTTTTTTTTTTTTTTTTTTTTTTTTTTTTTTTTCCCCTTCAAAGATTATTAGGTTTCCATAAACAGAAAAGGCAATACAGATAGAGTATGGTCAGATATAACAGATAATTCAACATCAGACCTAAAGAATTCTGTGGTATGTGGACAAGACAGAGCTCTCTGTGCTCCTGATTTGTAGTCAAGCACTTTGTGTGGATTCTGGTATTGCACAGTGTCTTCTCTATGGCTCTGGAGAGCCCAGGTTTGAAGTGGCACTGAGTACTTAAAACCTTGTTAGTTTTCAAACATACACAAACAAAATATAGAAGGTAAAAAAATTCAGTCCCAACAAAGTCTTTTCATTTTCCTGATATGTTTTCAAACAGTAATTTTTACATTCATGGAAGCAGCAAAATCCCTGTCTGTGTATCTGAGCCAATTATATGTTGATTATATATTTGTCCTTTTATTAGCAGTAAGAGTGCATACCTAGTGCATGCTTGATGATGTGAATACTAATCCCTCAGAAATTCAGACATGAAATGTGTACCTCCTTCTACTGTTCAATTGAAAGTGTACTTTAAGATCATAATATTTAATATCCATGAGAACCCTTTAAGTGGTATGTTAATTACATTCAGTTCTTCTTCTTCTTTTTTTTAATAATAAATTGTTTTATTTCTTATTAATTTGAGGCTTTAGAAGTTATTTGTTTACAAGACCTTTAGGAATCAAATTATGATTTAGGGCGTATTCAAAACCTACTTTATTTTTACTTAAGTAGGTCTACCTTTTAGTATCTATACATGTTAATCTCAAATTAGAGTTTGTGACTGAAAGAGCGTGGCAATTTTTCAGTCTAGATGAAATGAATTACTGCTATCGGCCCACCATCTAGAAACCTCAGCAATTCAATTAGCAGTAATTGAAACGGTAATTGATAATGTCAGCTCAAAGGCTGCAAAACAAATGAGCCTTAAATCTGAGCTGTTCCTTTATCTCCAGTATTTTGATTTAAATCCTGGAAATGTTTATTGACAAAGGAATGCATTTGTTGGCAAATTTATTGAAAAGAAAATACTGGACACTGATCAATTAAAACTGGAAAAAGTAGTGAATGTACTATAAGGTATAACTCTGTCTTAGTAGGAAAGCAAGCAAAATGTCCAGATGCTGTCTGTTATTTCCATACAGGACTTATTTTCTCTACATTTAGAGATTTGTAACTTAAATGCCTATTTCTAACTTATGGTTCAATTCAGATATATAATAATCATCTCAGTGACATTTTTGATGACCTGGGAAATTCTGTTAGTTGTTCTGCTGCTATAGAATGTCACAGATTTTCTGTGAATCCTGAGTCACTACAACCTGCTACACACATGTTTGCAATGTGCTGTAGCATCTCCTATGGCAAGAGGTACCAGAGTGGAAGGAAATGAATAATGCTCGTGATATCTAGAATTCTTTCAGGGAAGCAGGGATCTACTTAATACAGTATTGTCAACAGAACCTAGACAGAGGTTGTTCTCATAATACAAACCACAGGTGATTCTATCCAATTAACTGGCTTCTCAATTTCTGTCCGTAGTAGTGAGGAGTTCAGCTTGGTTGCCTAAGGTAGGTCAGCAGGGCCATCTGATATGCCTCAGGATACCCAGACTGGCATCCAGGTGCCCTAGGAAGCCATGGGTCTCTCATTTTCAGGCAATATAAAATACTACTCAGGGCACCTCAAATAGCACTCACTCTATGTGTGGACATGTGAAAAGAACTCACATATCTCTGATTTTTGAGATGGATCTTGCCTTTAACATTAGGTGAAGTGAATACTGTCCTTTATAACCTTCTTTAGGAGTTGGTTTCTCTTGCCAACTGTGGCTGCAACTTGCTAGTCAATATCAGGAATTCATGCAACAGAGAAGACATCCGTTTTCTGGACTGTGGATAAAAGACATCCACTCAGGTTTGAAACTGACTATGTAGAAATGAGAACAATATGAATACATGTGGATCTCAGCAGATGAAGGTACCTTATCTGCTTTGGAGGGTTATTTAAACAGTTGGCTTGGTAGATAATTGGCATCAGTTTGTCTTGATTACCCATCCTGACCTATTCTAGCAAACTTAGATACGTAATCAAAGCAAATATATAAGGACATGGAGAATTGATATAAAATCTTCAACTAAAGGAAATTCTGCAGAGCCACAGAGACATGTATCTGACTAAGAGTCAGTCCTTTTCATGGAAAACAGTATAATAGAAAATCTGTTTGCACAATTACTGATGGGTTGTATACACCCATGACATCTGGTGCACTTCAGTAAGAAGCCATAGGATAAATTATTTTCCTAAGCTTATAATTTATTGAGGCTCTGGTCCAGGAAGACACTTAAGTGTTTGAGTATCTTTCATCATTGCTGTCAAAGGGAACAGTCCTGCAACCTTGCAAGTGCTTAAATTACTTATTCTAGTTTGCCAGAAAAATAGTTTGTCTGGCTGATCTATTAAGCTGCTTCAACCAGCTGGAAAGTGCTCTGCACTTTCATGTCCCTTGTCATTCCCCCATTCTATTTATTTTGTTTATCAATGAGAATGCTTTCAGAGAGGCTTAGATATAATCAAAATATTATGATCTCCCCACCTTCAAGGTCTGGCAGAGCATAAAGCATAGGCCAGTTTAACTGACCTGCCAAATAATAGATTATCTGTAGCAGATATATAGTATCTTGTTTCTATTGCAAAACAGATCTTTGCATGTGAGTTGTAGGAGGAAAAAAGCTAGGAAAAAGCTGTAGGAAAAGCTTTGCAGATATAAACTTGCAGAATAATTTGATATATTTGTAAACACAGAATGCTCATCTAGTTGTTACACAACCCAAACATTTCCTTAGGATTGTCACTCAAAAACCTACTGGTATACACAAACTAAACTTTTAATGAGGATTTAATGGTAAAATGACAACACATTTCCTGAGCACAGCTTCTGAGAATATTGAAAGTCACCAAAAATGACAATCTGTTATTTTTTTCAAGATGGCAGCAGCTTTGGACTTATAGAATCTATCTTTATTCATTACTCACATAAGCACTGATCAGTTCTATGTTTCCTACATAACAATGAATAGGATTTTTTCAGCTGTATATTAATTACAATTATACCAAGTGCTAAATTGGTATTACAGATCATAATAAAATACACACTAAAAGAGTCTAAATGTGATAAATACCATAAAAATAAATGAAAGCATGCTGCGTATTTATATAGCTCCTCCTCTGGAGACAAGGAGGAGATGAACAAAATTAATGAACGACAACAAAGACATAGCACTGTAATAAATCCTGTCTTTCTGTAAATACATGCAGCCTCATTGATGACCAAATATGTTTTGTTCAGAGCCCTATTTAGTTTGTGAGGTTTCCATCTTCACACTGCATTCATTACTTCTGTTTTGCACTAAAGAAGCTCCATTGCTTTCACTAAATGGAGCATGTTATTTCCTTAAAGTAGTGCCTGACCACAAAAAAACAAACACAGAACATGGCATACGGAACACAGCTTCCTATTCTAATTCATGCCTTTGATTGCACAACCCCTATTTCTGTCTATAAACAGATTTAGATCACTCCCTCTTTATTACCCAAAACAGAGCCTTTACATGAGTGACCAGACTCTTATTACCAAAACAGGGTCTTGACTTAGGTCCTTGATTAGGCTGACTGAGCACATTTGACTATGGCTGTTGAGAAAGTACACCAGGTGGACTGTGCTGTGGCTGAGAATCCAGGATTCATCACTACATGATTTAGACTCAGACAGCAAAACTGTCAATGTGAATATATTTTGCTGTCAAACCAAGTTCTTTGGGACTTGTGTATAAATGAGATTTCTATCCTGTAGCTCTAATCCAGAAGTTAGGAAAGGGATACAGAGAAATAAATAAGATATGTTAACATGTAAATTTAAATACAGTAAAAAGTTAAAAAAAGACAGTGTGATATTTCTGTCTTTTCAGTTTAGAGTAAGTAAAACAACTCTACATCTCTTACAAATAAATGAATCAAACTGCACTGCAAGTACAAAAACACCCTATTGTGCCTTATAACTTTCAGCAAAGAATGTGAAGTTATGTGTGTTTTGCTTGGCCTAGCTGATTCTTCTTCTCACATTCCACAAACCAGGTCCCAAACCTTATCTTTCTCTGTCAAAATCCCTTGCAAATCATTATTTTTCAGTTGAAAGCTTTCCTGCACTTTTAATTCTAAGTATTTGAAAGAATGTTGTACATTTTTGGAGTACAAGGAAAGTGCTGTTTTCTGCTCCCTTGCTGTCTACACTCAGAGCCACTATCATGTTTAAAGGAAAGTTGGAATATTTCCCTGTAAATCCTTCTCCTTCTGAGTTCAAAACAAGTATAAAGATCCATGAGAAGATCTCAATTGAGATATACAACTATTATTATTCACAGAATTTTGTACCTTGCAGCAATACAGCCTTTATTTTTTTTATCTCCTCCCACTGTGGCTTTTTGTTAGGGAACAACAGGAGTGGATTATTTGCAAGAGGAGAGACATGACTTGTAGGCTGGGGCCACAATCTCACCAACAACAGGTATAGTGTTTTTGTGAAACTAGCACTTCAGTCTGGTTCAATGGAAGTAGCTGCGATTCCAAGCAAGTTCTTGAGGAGTTCATCAGAGATATTTGATGAAATTTTACTCTTCCTGTTCTTCATCCTTTAGAACAGTTGTTCACAAATGTATATACTGTCAAAGAGCAATGACGTGACCAAGGCATTTCTGAGAAGGCAGGGATACTTTGGTAGAGAGGTCTTGTAGAAGACTGATAAAGAGAGATGATCAGATTTTTCTTTGAGTTGAATAGTAGTTTGCCCTTTTCTAAAGTTTTTGTGTGTTTTTTTTTTCCCCCCGCTTTAATACTAAATATGTGCTTAAACCATCAATAGTGCTTTCATGCTTTTATATTTTTATACTATTAATGTTTTATTTTATATTTTACATGCTACAGTACTGTTGGTCATACTTCTGATTTCTCTACTTTGCTTCAGCTGTGTTTAGAAACAAACTGTATAGAAAGAGATCTGATAATGTAACTGGTCTCCCACTGATGAGTGTTACGATAAAATCTTACTAAAGATTAAGTACAAGGGTTTGTTTACAATAAGAGCGACTAAGCATTAAATGTCTTGAGTATAGTTTTTGAAATAGTAAATTCTGGAAGAGAAATTCATGGGATTTTGGGTGGTGTTGTGTCTTTTTGTTTGTTTTTTTTTTTTTGTTTTGTTTTGTTTTGTTTTGTTTTGTTTTTCTTTCTTTCAAAAAGAAGATAACTTCAGTGGTTCCAATTGCTTCAGTTGAGTGATTCTCCTTGTGCCTTATAACAATATTGGGTGTCACAATATATTTATTTCAATTACATTAATCGCACAGAAATATTAATGTTTGGTCACACTGGAAAAAAATAAGATTTCTTGGAGTCCTGTATATGCTCATTTCTTTTTTCGTTTTCTCATTTGCTTGAGGGAAATGATTTTCCAAGAACCTTGTCAATGATTAAACATATAATAATTCTTCCCAGAAAAAGCTATAATACCAGCCAACTGTATCACGTTGCCACCGCTTAATTAACATTCTGTTCTTTTGTTACTCATTCACAGTAACCAATATTTGATTATATTTCTGTGTAATTATACCATGAGTTTGTTTAGGGCATATATAAATATATGTGTTGGCCATTTGAAACTCACATCTTCCCAAGCCTGACAAATCATTACAGTGAAATGAAATTAGTCTTAATGTTTGAAACACAGTAACTGGTGGGTAAAGGCAGTTGAATATTTTAGGGAAATTAGACTTTATAGAGACCATCATCATTTCACACTAATTACAAAACATAAATATTCATGAAATAAATTTGGGAAACATACAATAACAACTGGTATAGAAATTCTTATAGAGACAACTGTGAAATTCTGATCCTTAGCAAGATGAATATCGTTTCTGTTGCTGTTGTTTTAAAAAGAAAAATTTTAAATGCAATAATATGAATAAAGTAATAGTATCTGTGCTTGACACACACACTGAATGCCTCCTTCAGAAATGTAATAGTTTAGTAATTCATGAGAAGAGGAAAGATCAGCAACTTTCAGCAGTACCGCAGTATCATGTGAGACCATGTTGCCAGATTACAGGGAAAAAAAAAAGGCTTCATTTTATGAAGGAGGGTTGTTTCAATCAGAAAAGAACCTTGATATAAAAAAAAAGTTAGAATCTTTGAAAAACAGGAACAGAATAGGTTTTCCTTCAACAGCTTTCTAAGATATGCTAACTGCTATTTGCTGTCCCACCTAACATCTAAGCAAAGTATTAAGCATGACCTTAAAAATGAATTAAATGATTTTATTTTATTTTATTTTATTTTATTTTATTTTATTTTATTTTATTTTATTTTATTTTATTTTATTTTTTAGGAGGATGGAGGGTTTTGTGCATTGTTGTTCTGATACTGAAATCAGATTTCTTAGATAAACATATGTTTTTAATTTCAAAACATTTTGATAAATTTGATTCTGAGTAATGTCGCACCTCCTAGGAAATCTTTGTCCATTAAGGCAATGATCTTTGAATGCAGGAAATTGAAACCCTCACAACATATTCAGAACACTTTCACACAGGACTTCTAAGAAGTATCTTGGCTGAAATACATAAATTATTGTGAGTACTGAATCTCATGGATCTAAAGAGAAGTCTCTTTGGAAGTTGCTAATATTAGCCATAAAAACACTGGCATTCTTATATTTGAGACATGAATGTCCCCAGATAGTACAGACAATTTGCTTAGAAAACTAACAAGATCTCCACTAAATGTGGGGCAGCTTTTGTAAAATGAAAGTTGACATAAAATAAAACTAAGTATTCCACTTTCACAGCTTTATGTGAAAAGCACAAGAGTTGAGCTATAAATCTGTCAATTATTTCCAGTTGCTTAGCATTTATTTTTTGTTCCATAATCAAGAATGATAGTAAAAATAATGAAAGCACATTTTACTCTCTCTTGTTTATTCCATGGCATCCGAATGATGTGGAACACAAGAAAGCATAAAAGATTTTACTGTCTGATACTTGAATTTCAATATTTTTTAAAGTATTCCCTTGTGTATAATCGTTTTTCAGTAAAATAAACCCATCTTGTAACTCAGCTTCTGTAATAATGCTAAGGTGTAAAACTTGTCAGAAATTACATTTCAGTTGGAGTAAAATACAATTTATGTCTGATTATGTTATCATTCCAAAATAACGTTGCAATAATATTGTCTAAAGAATCTCTGCAAGCATATTCTATGTGAATATAAGCTATAGATATTAGAATAATAAGCAGCTGATTAACTGATCCTTCAGAATGTGAACAAGTGGATACCGAAGCAATATAGAATTCTCATGTGCCATATTATCAGCTTCACTGATATTTTATTTTTTTTAAAAAAAGAGAAAAAGAAGGTGAAAGATATGAAAATAAATTCAGTAATTTAGAAGCACTGATATTTCAGAATTGCCCAGCTACTGGAGATTTTTCAGATTAATAAGAAATCACTAAATGTCAGAAGAGTGTTCATAGTAGCACTATGTAGAAGGCTGTCATATAAAGTTTTAATCAGGACAGTTTTGAATATAAAGAATTTGTCGGGAAGAGTCTGACAAAATGATGTTGACATGGAAGTGCAGATGAAGCAAAGATGTGTCGGTGAATTCCTCTCTGCAGAAAAAATGGCAACCACTGACATTCCTTGACACTTGCCGAACATTTCTGGAGACCAAATAGTGGATGTGAGCACAGTGAGGTGGTGGGTACTGCATTTCAGCAGTGAAGGCAACAGTGAGTCACTTCAACTGGTGCAGATTTTTATAAGCATAGCATTCTGGCTCTTGTTCACTCATGGCAAAGATGCGTCGTTAATGGCGGAGACTATGTTGAATGATATTGTTTTGTAGATGACCATTTGTGTTATCACGCAGTTATTGTGCTCTTTGTATTTGTTGTGCTTTCCACAGAAATAAATAGATGCATAAGTTTTAATGTAATGTATGCAGAAAATGAATTATGTCATACTGCTTGGTAGAGAAAATGATTAATAAAGCTGTCATTAGGCAATGGTGCTGAGATACGGCAGAATATTAGCTAGCTATCCTTCTGAGAGGTGTATTTCATAAGATTGAATGACTTTATTAAGAGCACAAGTTGACATTTTATTTTTCTCTTTAACTTTATAACTCTTCATTTTAAAGTCTTTCAAATTCTATTCTCCTAAATCTCATTGCTTATGTTGTACCATATATACTGTGTTAACAAGCCATCCGATTTCTAAAATAAGTGCCTATGTAGTCTAATAATGTTAAATAAAGTGGTTCAAATACAAATAATAGACTATTTTATGTCCATGCAGAGAGAGAATCCAATCATTAGGAATGTATGATATGGACAAAAACACAGGGCTGTCTAGCTCTGGATTGGAAAACAGCTTCCAATTGTTTCTGTGTTTGGTGCTATGGAATTTATTAACTTTGTTTTTGCAAAGTCTAAAGAGAACTGGTAGGGAAGAAATGTGAAATTGAACTCCCAGAAATACCAAGTTCTCAGAATTAAATAAAAGTATTTAAAAGTCTATATCAAGAAGACCTTAGGATACTACTGCATATAATTCTTCTCTGTCCTTCCCTGGGTAAAACTTAGTAAAATCAAGGGAGGGAAAAAAAAATAGATTAGATAGTATGTAAGTACAGAGAGTTTGCAATTTTCCTTTCTGTATTTGACATTTAAACTGGACATACGTGGGGCAAAAACTCGAAGAGTAGAAGTAACATGGGGTAATTCAATATTCATTGGCACAGAGCTTTTTGTTCAGTCTTTCTTTCTTAGCTCCTTGTGTTGTTATAGAAAGCTCTGGATAACCTGTTATAATGCTTGTCTTTTGTCAATCTGTACAATGGGAAAACAAAATAATAACTTTCTTCTAGTAATGGTGTTTCTAACTAACATTTTCTTTCTACGAGCAAAGTTAACTGAAGGTTCTTGTTTGTGCTGCAACTTAAAGCCATAGGAATATGTGAAAATTATCTATCTATCTATCTATCTATCTATCTATCTATCTATCTATCTATCTATCTATACATACATACATACATACATACATACATATATATGCATTTTTTTTGCCTCCTTTTCTGTCCTACTACAGTATTTTAACCCCATATCACCACGATTCCAACTGTCTGATTAGAAGAGTATTCCGTATTTTATATCAATTACTGAATTCTTTTTTTCTGACGATAAGCTAAATTCTGGCTTGCTATCAGAAAGGTTAGTTAATACTTTTCTATTATAAGAGTGAAAATTTCTTCATCTTAAAGAATGACAATAACTTTGATCAGACCCTTTTATCTATTTTCATTTCTTGTCTTCTTAGATACATAATTTCCTGATCTAGTATCACCAGGTTGTTCTGCAGTTTGCTTCTGATCACGTGACTGAGAGCATGTATGTATATACATAACAATCCTTCTGATTTTAATAACTGAAATATTTTAACCATAGTTAGATTTATATGGAGGAAATACCTAGCTACTAGAGAATGTTAACTTGCTTTTTTGTATTCTGCAGAAACTGAATGAGTAGGAAGAATTTCCTCCCCTCCCCTCCTCTCCCCTCCCCTCCCCTCCTCTCCCCTCCCCTCCCCTCCTCTCCCCTCCCTTCCCCTCCCTTCCCCTCCCTTCCCCTTCCCTTCCCTCTTCTTCCCTTTCGTCTCCTCTCCTTTTTGTTTTTTCTCCCACTTTCCTTTCCTGTGGAAATTAAAAAGAAAATCCCTATTTGGTGACTGACTGCATGGGGTGGGATTCAGTGACAAATTCAAACACCTAACTGAAGGGTCGCAGCTAGACATCTGTATGTGAGTGAGGTAACTAAGGCATTGTTGGAGTCCATGAAGACCTAGTGAATAGTCAAGAGATCTTGATACAGAAGGATGCCATCCTAGAGTCAACATATCTCTGATCAACTCCACAGCTCTCTGATTTCAGTTGAATTCACTGACTACAATTGGGTATTGCTCACTTAAAAATCTGTATTCACAGTTTTTGTTAGGTTAATTTTCTGATGTTCTTCATGCATCTTTCCCCCTTTTCTTTGCTACCTTCTTCTCAGACATCTTGCCAGTGGTGATACAAAGCAGAGAAAGTTATGTAGCTACTTAGATGCATCAGTACATGAAAATAGCAACACTGCATTAGTTAATACTTAACTCTTTTTTCCACCTTTGTTACACATATGTTAGCTCTCTTCTGCCACTCTTTCCCATAGTTGCCTCCATCCATTACAATGCTGAGTCAGACCTGCAAAGTGCAAACTGATGAACTGAGGGTTCAGATCTGTGAAATCAGAACATCAGGGTCCCACTATGCTGGCCTACCTCATCCATGAATGTTATCTGGAGAGATGCTGTCAGATTACGAACCATGATGCAGCAGGCATCATACAAACAGGTACAGCTCACCACTCTCACAGAATAATTTTACTTTACTTATGCTATTAGGAGCAGTTCCGGCTTGTTATACTTGAATCATTGTCAAGATGTTTCTGGGAGACTACAAACTTACATAAACCAAATATCTATCAAGTAGTATGTAAAAAATGGAACAATATGTGTAGCTATGAGACAGTCCTTGGACCTACTCAATTTGCTCCTACAGATGCACCTCCACAGACCAAGGAAGTAATGTACTCATTTTAGTCACATGATGAAAAATAAAAACTTTAACATGTGCATAGGCTGGCCTTTCAAATCACTGTTGTTTGATTGGGGAAAATTGGTTCAATCAAAAATATGGTGAAGCTAGTTTTATCTGGGTTTCTTTCTTGTCCACCGTCAACTTGGGAGGATAGGGAAAACAGAAAAGCAAACTGCTTTCTCAGAGAAGAAAGAAATCTTAAAAAAACTTTGGGAAAAAGTAGAACAGGATAAAAGAAGGGCTTAAGCTTCAGAAAGGATCAAATGAAAAAGGATCAAATAAAATATTTCTTTCATCCTTTCTTGTGACTGAAATTAATTGCTGCAGCAGTATTCACTGATTTAATTACTCATAAATTACATTCGTGGCAATTACTCTATTGGTCTAAAAGAGGCAGCAGGAATTAGAACAGTTTTAATAATTATGGATTTCCACTGACTTGTCTTCTGGGAAATTATTCTCTTGAGGTCCCCTGGTTGTATTTTGTAATGTTGCAAACTCTCGGGTGCATACAGAAATCCAGGTATTAAGCCACCAGTGATGTAAAAAAATCTAAATAAAATGAATTATTTCACAATAATTCCCCATAGGTGCATTTTCATATTAGTGATATTTATTTTTATTTTTTATTAGCTTTTGTTTACAGAGTATATTCCACGAAAATGGGCAGAAGAAGCTATTCCAAGTGACATTTTAGTCTGATATTATTCAGAAATATGAAGCTTTCCTCTGAACTGCATCTCTGGATCTTCTGTAGATCATATTCCCTGAGACAATTTTGTCTGGGAATTGTGGTTTGGGATACATTAATTTAGGTTCTTGCCAGCACTCTTTGGGGCTGTCACTGTCATATCTGTTAAGTTTCCATTGTACAAAATATTACTTAATGTAAGTGAAATATTTATTTATTGCCCTTTCTGAAATATTCTAGGTGCTTGAAGCTAGAGTCTTGTAAAAACAAAAAACAGGAACTGAAAATCTGAATCCAGTGTGTGTCTGTGCGGTAAAAATAGATGAGACAAATAGAGGAAAAAACTCAATTTTGTTTTGTTTTCTTTGCTTATTTGTTACTATACTTTTTTTTTTTTTTTTCCCCCCTTCAGTTCCATAGTATTCTGTTTATTTTTGAAAGACTCCTAACTCAATACACTGAATTTGCAATAGGATTAGTGATCCACAAGTTTACACACTTTACTTAAAATTTCATTTTAAACAGTCTAGAAGAATATATTAGCAATTAAAATTCTAATTAAAAGAAATTTTGACAAATAAAATCACAGAATCAGAATCACAGAATTACCAAGGTTGGAAAAGACCTACAAGCTCATCGAGTCCAACCACCCACCCATCACCAGCAGTTCTCACTAAACCATGTCCCTCAACACAATGTCCAAACACTCCTTGAACACCTCCAGGGTAGGTGACTCCACCACCTCCATGGGCAGCCCATTGCACTCCCTGACCACTCTTTCAGAGAATTAGTATATCCAAATGTCCAGCCTGAACCTCCCCTGGTGCAGCTTGCAGCCATTCCCTCTAGTCCTATCACCAGTTACACAAAAGAAGAGGCCAACCGACCACAACCTCCCTTCAGGTAGTTATAAGAGAGCAATGAGGTCTCCACTAAGTCTCCTTCTCTCCAGACTGAACAAACCCAGCTCCTTCAGCCGCTCCCCAGAAGGCCTGTGCTCCAGACCCCTCACCAGCTTTGTTGCCCCTCTTCAAACATGCTCCAGGACCTCACTGTCTTTCTTGCAGTGAGGGGCCCAAAACTGCACACAGTACTACAGGTGTGGCCTCATCAGAGCTGATTATGGGATAAAAATCACTTCCCTGTTCCTGCTGGCAGCACTGTTTCTGATGCAAGCCAGGATGCCATTGGCCTTCTTGGCCACCTGGGCATACTGCTGTCCAATCAAAAACTTTCTGCTCTCTCTGATATTTTGTTATTTTATCTTATGTCTTAGTATATGCTCCCCTGCACCCAGCTGAGCAATATGGAAGTCCAGAAGTCATCTTGCTTTCCTAAGAAATAAGCAGCCACTATGCTGAAGTTACTCCTAGTTAAACTGAGGACTGCTTTCCTGTCCTCTTGATGACATTTAGCTTGCGTGAAGATGCTAAACAGTTTGATGGGGAAAAAAAAAACCAAAAAAAATACCAACTTAATTTGATTTTTTTAATGATATTTATATCAAGAATGTAAAACCTTTATCTAGGACTCCAAAAGATAATAGAAATAGCACTTAATATTTTCAGATATCAAAGGATATGCTCAGATCTAAAGTTCACAGGAAATTCCCAAAGCATTTCAAAAGAGCCTCTGGCATGCTCATTGTGGTGGTGGTGCTCTCATTCTTGTTATGATTGTTGTGTGATCACAACGCTGTTAGGTTAGGTTTCTGGAAACCTGCTTAAAGCAATCACAAGAACTCCAAGCATCCTCTGTGCCCATTTTGTTAGTTATATGTGAGAAAAGTGAAACTACAAGGAGGATACATTATCTCAGTGCATTTAATAGCAAAGAAGGGAAAATTCCAGAAATTGATCAGATTTAGTACTGTCACAGTCTATCCGGCATCATATTGGTGTCACAGCCTGCCATATATTCCATATATATTTGCTTGTTCCATTTTCTTTTCTTTGGCACTGTTCAAAAATTAGTGGTTACATTAGGGATTCAGAACACAAACCGAAGATGGGGAAAGAAAAGGAAAAAATAGCTAAATCCTACATTTAATTTACCTCCTTCAGAAAAGCAGAAAAACAATACTCTTGAGCTCAAACCTCTTGTACGGACTTCTTAAGTTTCCTGCTTTACATGTGAGATCCTTTTAATTTATTTGTCATAACCTCACATGAAAAGGAAAATCTTATGCATTTATGCAGAGCTTACAAATAGTAATCTGCCTCTGTAAGCCCATATATTAGATATAGTTGAGGTTTTTTGGTGATTTTCATTCCTTAAACTGCTGCACATTTTCTGTTGTGCATGATGGAGGAGGAGAGAAGAATATGCTTCTAAATCATATTCCTTTCTGCATCTGTGGACTGTATTCTCTACCAGGGCATTGTATAACTACATATAAAAGCAAGAAACTTCAAAGGTCACTTTCTCCAAACTTATGACCAAATGATAGTCATTCCAGAGATTTGCAGTGGCTTTGAACTCAGTTGTGTACATCTATTCTCATAGTCCTTCAGTATAATAAGACTGAAACCATACTGCCTGTCAAAAGCCATGCAAAAGCAACCAATAGCAATGATAGTACAAGAAACATCTGATTCTCTCTTGACAAAACATAAGACTTTTTAGCACGTTCCACATTCCTCACTGAGTTGGGGGAGTGCAAGGGAGTCCCTTACATGAGCAGGCTGAAAAATTACATCTGATCCAGGTAGAATATGTGCAGTATGGACCCTGGCATAGACTGATCATCCTTTAATCCTTTAGGTTTCCTCACTAAGAAAACCTGACTCACTCATGAGAATTTGCACGTTTAGATAGGGTGTTTGGATGTTAGCATTGCAAGATTCTTGAGTGAAAAGAGAAAAATAATCAGAGTAGATGTAGCTTCAGTCACCTCTTTTACAGAATCATAAAAATGAGGGAAAAAAGTACCTGATACATTACAAATGCTTTGCTTTAGAATAGTTGAAATAACACAAATAAATGTGAACATGGCTTTCAGATTCTGCAGTGCTTTTGTACATGACCAAAGTGGTTGTTCAGAGTGTGGGTTTTTCATGAACATGCAAAGACTGCAGCTCTCAACAGACAATGATTTTGCACAGTATATATGTCAGTCACTCCAAAAGTAGTGTCTCTTATTTTTTTCTATGTTAAGTAAAACAAAAAGTGCAATATCACCATTTGATAGATCAGATTCTCAGATACGAAACACTATTTTTTCAACATAATAATCTCTATTAGTGAAACATTTTTGCCAGCTATGGTCAAGAGCTTGTATGCCATGCTTTTAAAAATCTTCATAGCCTTCCAGAACGTGGCTTGTCTTTCATCACTGAAATGTATAATCCATGGCCTCACTGTGCTCACATCCACTGTTTGGTCTCCATAAGCATTCATTCATCAAGCATCAATGAATGTCAATGGATGCAATTCTTTTCTGCACCAAGAAATTTGATGGCACACTTTTCCTTCATATGTGTCTCTGCTGTCACCTGCCACATAGCAACAAAATATAATGAATATTGGTAGGAAGGTTCAGCCTCTACTGCCATACTACTAAGATCAAGCACTGACATTGCAGGCCAACATCATAAAATTGGAGACATTACTTTTGAAGCAGCCTTCAGAGTTAGCATACATCATGAGTCTTCTGTGACCTCATCTAGAATTCCACTCTAGCTTTTATCTTGTTGTTTTAGCCATTACATTTTAGAATCTCAGGTTTTAATACAAGAGGGGAATGTTTTGTTTTATATTTTATTGATTGCTTGGCTGATTTTTGTGTTTAGTTGTTGTGGGGTTTTTTGTTGTTTTGGTTGTTGTTGGTTTGTTTTTTAAACTCTATGTCCACTAAATATTAAACAAGAATAATTTAAGTTAGACCTATATTTTAAAATAGATCATTGAAGAAAAGAGCTCAGCAGTAGAACAAAATCAGATCACACTTTCAGTTTATACAATATTTCTATCTCTTTTATATATTGCCATTCTGTTTCAAGACTTACTGGCAGAATACTGGTAATTCTGTTTTTGCAAGTAGGTCTGGAAGGCTAAAGATATGTGAGTGATCCAAGCGTTTCTTGATGTACATCAGATAACAATGTATTTTTGTGGGAAGAATATATATATATATATATATATAAAGAAATTGCACATTTGTTGGGAAAAGGCCACAGTATATCAAGATGTAGATGTATATGCAGAAATTTGTTGCCACTGCTTGTGTAAGCTGTAGGAGGGAGAAGACATCAATAAAGCAATCTCAGCCTTGTCTGTGGTCTTTTGTAGGGCCAGGAAAGCTAGCCAGATGCATCTGTAATGCAACCCAGGTATCTCCTAGTGTTTGTGTTTGAATTCAAGTCAGACTGTGGTTAAAAAGCAAAATAAAGGATTCCTCCCCTAGCAGACATATAACCACTATATAATAATTTTATCCCTGAGGGCAGCTTGGCAAAATGCTATTAATAAAGGAGCGTAGCAAAGTAGAGAATTTCCTGGCACAGCTTCTGAATACTGGCTGGCATTATGCAGTGGTAACTGGAGCTGTTCGGAAATGTTGTGGTCTGATTCTGTTCCTATAGAAAGCTAAATGTGAAATCTTCTGGTCACAACATTTGGTGAGCATCTTCCATCAGATGCAGTGTCTCGAATCCTGGCCATCTACTCCAACCAAGAGCTGAAAGTGCTCCAGGCATGGAAGACTGTCAGGGGATCATCTAGGAACTGTGTCACTGGGAGCACTGCATATCTGGGTCTGCAGCAATATGCCGCAGGAAACACCAGGAACAAGGGAAGCTTCAGGGCCTCCAGTGACAGGGACACACCAAAAGGGGATGTTTAGGCACAAGCAAATTCAGGCAGTTGGCAAAGGCCAGAATAAGGAGATATCACCAGCTTCCAAGGGGAAACCACGAGTCCAGTGTGTGATATGTTTCTGTTCCTCTGTCCTGCTGAGAGTGGATGTAAGTCTATAGCTAGACAAAAGCTTTTGCAGCTTATGTTTTGAGAGGAACCTGTACGCTGTACATAGAAAGTGTATAAATATTTATAATTTTAGAAAGGTTGTGCTCAGAATAAAGAGTTTATCTGTCACTCAGTCATCACTACACAGCTTATATCCCATTTTTCAATTGTCTCTTGATCAAAGTTCAGCACTAGTTTGTACTGCAGCCGTCACTACAGTCATCCTCATCGAAAGATCCTCCAGATCCTTCAATATGCTCAGATTTGTTGGGGGCTGGTAAAGGGAGTAAAGGGCAGAAAATTAATTGGCTCCATGTGCGTGTAACTTGAGCAACATATTTGTCGTTGCCACAATTATATTATTATTACTATTATTATTATTATTGTTATTGTTATTGTTATTGTTATTATTTTTATTATTATTATTTGTTATTTGTTATTTACTTTTTTTTTTTTCAGTTAAAATGAGGACACAATTGTAAAAGAGCATATAAAAAATAAGGTATGCAGTGCCACCAATACCCAACTTGATAGAAAAGTTATACCAAACCCTTCTCTCCTCTAAAAGTCTTGGATTCCTAATTTGGTGAAGTTTGAAGCTTGCTCACACTCTGACTGCTATGGTTGGAGTCCGTATGCCTTAGGAATTTTACAAGATAAGTTTAGAAAGGATGTCTGTTTTTTCCAATTGAGTTTTATCTGAACTGTGCAGAGCAATGAACCTCCCTCAGTCACTCCTCCACTGTAATTCCTATATCAGCTACAAAATACATATTTCTTAGACATTATTCATATGCTAAAGATTTCACAGGTTACATAAATTGGCACATCTTTCAGTGAGCTGCTGTACTGGTTAATTCCTTACGCTACTACAAATGCATGCCCATGTGAATTTCTAGCTTGAATTTACCTTAAGATTTGCTTCTGTATTTTTGATCTTAAACGTTCGTTTTCTGAGCTGTTAAGTGCATCATGTCTGAAATCCCCCTCTTCAGGGTACCTTGTAAATCTGGTTCTCAAGGCAAGAATGTATCAGAATAAAAGGACTCTTAAAATGTTTGCGGCACAGACAACTTCTTCAAGTTCTTGTCTTGCCTTCATTCAGAAGCATGGAAGCTGTGTAACCAAAGCAGACCATGAACAACAGCTTTTCCACTTCCACTACAAAATAAGAGGGAGGGGGGCGAGGGGATAAGAAGAAAATAATAATAATAATAATTAAAAATAAATAAAAATGGAAGGTTAATTCTATGGGTATATTTTTCTTCCTTATCTGCAGAGGGATCCAAAGGAACTAGGAAGATTAGACAGTCCTTAAGAAGATGAAGTTAAGTGAGATAGATCCCTCTTTACGTGACACAGACTGTTCAGAAGGACAACTAGTACTTAGATACCACAGTGATTGGCACTCTCATCTGAAAACATAGGGAATAGGTCCAGCATGCCTCAAAACCTTGTTTTCTGGCTGTGGGCTGTGATATTTTTAAGTGCCAGCAATGTACGTGCAGCAGGGAGGCCTGTGGGAGCTCAGAAATTTCTTACTGCAGCATAACTAAGTGATTTGTGAATAAGTTGCCACTGCTAAAGATCATTTAACTCTCCACCCTGGATCTGTTCATGCCCATAGAGCAGTCAGAGGAATTTGATAGCACTTGTGGAGAAAACCCATGGTATTGTGGCCACAACCATGGAGGGATGTGTGCCCACTCACAGATGGCTAAATGAATGGGGGACATGAGCACTGGCAGGCTGTAGGCCCAGATGTGTGCCTGCATGCCCTAAGGAGTCTAATATGGGAACGGAAGGAAGGGATCTCACATAAACCACAAAACTAGGCAGTGACCTCATCATGTTTATAGTGGAAAGTGAATAATTTAGGAGGAAAACAAGGCAGCAGCCTTACTATCTGCACAGTTTGCAGTACTGTACTTGTTGAGCACTAGTTGAGAAAAGTGTGGTGAGGGACTCTCTTGGCATTTTCTAGCATCTTGCTATTTCTTTATGTATTGCTTAGAACTAAATGCTCTGATCCTGACCCCAGTCTAAAGGATATCTCCAAGAACTGTCTTCAGTGAAGCACTGTCAGTTTGAGAATGGCCAGGGATGTGCAGAGCATTGTGGAGTTCAGAGAAGACTGGCTAGTTGAAAGGAAGTGACTGATTCCAAAGCCTTGTAGAAGCAAGCCAAAAGCTCAACAGAGCCAGGCCATAGCTAGAGTGAATCTGCCCATTGTCAGCACCTGCAACTAATTTAAATCTTGAAGGCCTGCTGGGACCTCAAGGCAGTTGATCAGCCGTTGCTCTGCTTGACCGTTTTAGGCATAGAAAAGCTGTCCCTCTGGTCAAGGTGCTTTGCATTCTTTAATCTGAAAACCTCAAAATAGTGGTTCTCTGAGAGGGAGCTGTGTAAATCAGTAGACTACAAAGAATTTGGTCCAAATACCTCTCTGAAGTCCCTGCTGATGCAGATGAATTCTTTGTAGAGAATTCCATACTCACTGGACAAAAGCCTGAAGGTACCTGTAAAATTATGATTAAGTATCTACAAAGTAGCCAGACATCTGGGTTTTGTTCTCATCCAAGATAAAATGTCCTGCTTTTTAGCTACGTGTCTTGATCACTGGACTATTGAATCCACCCATGAAAAGATAAAATCTTTGCTCCTTCTTTGACTTTCTGAAATTATGTTTTGCTTCTAGCACCAAAGTATTCTTTTTCAGCATCTCCATATGTATTACTATTTTCTGACTGAAGAAAGTCCAATTTGCAAAGAGTATTGGTTCCCCAAACCCACAAACTGAGTGAATAAATAATTTTTAGAGGGCAAGAGAGGAGAGTTGCTTTGTTTCCAAACAAACTGTGGTGATGCAGTCAGGCAATTCCCCTCAAAGCAACCTATTTCAGTAGTACTGTGGGTACACTGCTTGTCAGATAAATGCCTTCTACAGTAGCTGTGAGAG
Organism: Coturnix japonica; assembly: GCF_054131305.1. Classification (NCBI taxonomy): domain Eukaryota; kingdom Metazoa; phylum Chordata; class Aves; order Galliformes; family Phasianidae; genus Coturnix; species Coturnix japonica. The sequence goes on from NC_140663.1 coordinate 7,168,135, forward strand.
TCTTGTGACTGCTGCTTTACTGTTTTCATGCTGCTAGTTTGTTGATTTGCTATTCTTTCCTCTTTCACCAGTTGTCTTCTCATAGGTAGCCAGTCTGAATTTTTACTGTCTCTTTATTGCATTCTTGGCATAATGGGTTCTTATTCGCAATATACAGGCATTAGCCAATATAACAAGATCATCAGCATAGCTAACAAAAACTGTTTTTATACAAGTAGCAACCAAAAGCATTCAAATAGCTGTAAAAATAAAACAGTCCAGACTTTCCCAAATAAAAATACAATAAGTTTTCTTCACTGATTAAAGTCTGCTTAAAGAGAAACTAGGGTCACTGGCAAAGCCCAGTGGCAGAACAGCTCTGCAATTCCAGTTTACTGCACAGTACTTTAAGGCTGTGGTGTTGGCTACTGTAGGAAAATATTTATAGCTGAGAGATGGATAAAATGATCAGTGTAAGTTGTTTTTATTATTCACCACATACTCTCATACTTTGAAACACAGCACCATGCTATTAGGAGGCCTGCTTGGCCCAGTGCTGGATGGCATTTTTTTGTTTATGATCTGTTCTCTGAGCACTACTGCCTACTTGGCAGACTGTAAACACCAGCATTCAGGATGCAAAGGAACCTTTCCCTCTGCCTGAGTCACGGTGCAGGGTGGGTGACCACAAAGCTGGGCATCTGCCCTGCTGTGCTGCTGAGTCAGGAGATGCATCCAGCAGCACTCATGGGCTGCTGTGTCTCACAGCAAGGGCTTGCATCTCGGAATAATGCTGAGTGTCAGCAAAACACTGGAAGAAGGGGACCCAACCAAAACCACAGAGACTTCTCTGCTCAGCACAAACATATGCAAGGCTTTACCAGGATGACTGAAAAAAAAATGGTAGGAATATAGATGCATTAGTTTGCTTCAGGCATTTACTGTGGGGAAAAATGCCTGCCAAGGGAGTAGTAAACACAAACACAAAAAGCATTCATTGGTTTTGCTTTGTAAAATTAATCCCCAAACACAAACATACCAGACCTATTACAAATTATAAGTACTGGAGCAGGCAGGGCTTTTTCAGCCTGTTTACAGCAAGTGCAGAGAGGTATAAAAGTCTTGCCTTCAAATAATAAAATGAAACATACAAACAGATCAACAAAAAGGCACTGGCTGTTGTCAGTTTTGGCTCAGGTCCCAAGAGCAGGACATCAGTTGTTACAGATCTGACAGAAGAGTTCTGCTTTTTCCCCCTTTAATCCTCCTCAGTCCACGATTTTCCTCTTGTTAATACTTTATCTGTCACTGGTGAAAACTAACTAAGTAAATAGATCTATAAATGATTTAGCAAATATATAAATATAATCTTTTTAACCTATGTTCACAGTGGTTACTAGGAAAAGTTTCTTCTCTGAAAGTGGTTGAGACATTGAAACAGGTTACAGTGGTGGAAGTGTTCAAGAAATCTGTAGATGTGGCACTGAAGGACATGGTTAGTGGGCATGGTGGTGATGAACTGACAGTTGGACTTGGATATCTTAGAGGATTTTTTCCAACCTTAATGATTCTGTGATTCTGTGATTGTATGATCTCTGATTCACAATCCATACAATCAAACAGGTGCCTGAGAAAATGAGAGGTAGAAGAAAGCAGCCCCAGAAAATTGGAAAAAATTGGAAGGAAATAAAGTCATGATAGTAGCCAAAGAAAACTTATATAGAACATCTGTTCAGGTAGACCAGGATATTTGTTGCAAATAAAATTCCATGCACTGCATTGATGAGAGACACTAGGAGTTCCTGTGGGGGACAAGTACGCTTTTGTATTGTCTGTTGTACAATAAAGAAGATGGTTCATGCCCTGGTCTGGTTAGAACTACAAACTATAATCAGTCTTGCTTTTTTAGATGTTGCAGCTGTAGTTTAAGATACCACTGCCTCCTTTTGTATTTTACAACTCTTTCATCAAGTTGGCTATCCTTCCCACATCAGTAAATGCCACACAAGAATCCCTGCTGCATCTTATTACAACTTTCAAAATCAGTCAGCTTATTTTGACCCTACCTGATCCTTTACAGTGTCTTAGTTATATAAACTATGTACTCTAGACTGTGTATGGTCACTAACATCTCTAGGTACTGTCTCCTTCAGCATATTTGCTAGGTATGACATCTGAATATGCTCCAAATGTAGGACAAAAAGGAAATCTGACTTGGTAAGAACAATATAAATGAGTACTCTAAGCACTGGAGTTGACAGACATCAACATATACTAAAATCTAATACAATATCTCAAAAACTATTTTAGTCTTCCCTTTGAAAGAGATAGTCAACACTTGGAATTCATGAAGTGTGTATGTAGTTGGTGCTATACTGCAATTGCTGTAAAGTGCATAATGTTTATCTAACGTAAGAGTAGAGTATAAAACTTCAGAAAACAGATTCAGTTCACAGATCAAGATTTTGAATATAGATGCCTGAAAGTAGGTGTCTGATATTTGCCTCTCACCACTCATGTCATCCAAAGAGCTATTTATTACTCCCTAAAGCACACATTTTCTTTGTTCAGATGATGAATTCTACCAAGTGATTGGGAGTCTGACTTGGTTCAGTTAGATAGTTAGATAGGCAGACAGTGTCATATGTGATGCTTCAAGGTGTCCTGCCTGTCTTTTGTTGCCCCTGTGTCTGTTTATTTCATGTCCTTTGGTACCAAGTAGTAGCATCTCCAGTGGGTAAAATTAATCACACATATGAAGCTGAATCCCTTCCCAAATAACTGTTTTATTCTTAAAGGTAAAACAGTGTGTGACAATTAAATAAGTAGAGTATAATGAACCTGTGGAAAACGTGGATAATGTCTGTGAGGTGCATACATGTATTCATTGGTAGAGTCTGTTTTAGGTGTGGGGAACAAACATCAGTGCACACTTAGGAGTTCACAAAACCAATATCACCTGCCAGCACTGACATGAATATATTCAATGAATGGTACTGCCCATATGAGTGGTTGCAAGACAAGGATGAACTATGAAGAATGAAGCAAGGAGCAGTCTGTGGTTAACAAAATTCTTACAGTAACTCTGGGAAGCTTATGTTGGAGCATGGATTGATATCTAGCTGAAAGTTTCCAAATAAGAACCAAAAGGAGATACCTCTTTGCTGCCAACACCGGGATCAAGTACACATTAATTTTTATGTATTTGGTGTGTATATTGGCTCAGGATGCTGTTATACCTGAGGCAGAGATAAAAATCAGCAGCTATATCTGCTCTGGAGGTGCAAAGGTCTTCAGAGCTAGCTGAATATTCAGCTAACATGATGTGGAATTAATGGTGATCCTGCTGGCATACAACACAGGAAGGCAGCATACATTATGAGGTGTGATGCATGTGCTGTGTAAATACATGGTAAAGGTGGTCCCTGTGTGTGCAAACATACTTGTTCAGAAAAAAAGTTGGGAGATAACGGCTACATAAGCAGAACTGAGGGCTGGATGACCAGAGTAAACCCAAAGCAGTCAGGCAGCTTTGTAGATACATCAATTCTTTAGGGGTACACCACTGAAAATATGTACCACACTTCTCAGTAATTGTATGAACTTGGAGTAAGTAGTACAGTGTTGAAAAATTTAATTCTTCTTATTTTTTTTTTAAATTGTTTTTACTGAGAAAGTGCAGTACAAGCATATAACTGAAAAGACAAAGCTGATTACTGAAACTGAGACTCTGAATACACGCTAGTATTAGAAAGTTCAAACACAGTTTAGCTTGAATTTATCAGATAACCTCCTAAATAAAGCAAGCACCTTGGGCAAGCTTCATTTCTACATGCATCTATTGAAACAAACCAATGGCTGACTCTCTTATCTACGAAACTGTCAATAGACTAGTTAGGATATGACGGGGACACCTAAAAAGGACAAAAGTGAGTGGTGAGTGCTAAAATCTGAAATTCTGATTCTGAAATACTTCACACGAAACAGCAGCTCTCCTTCCACTTGAAAGTTTTATAAACACCTGCAGATTTATTTACACGTGTGTTTTTAGGGGTGGTTACTTTTCTTGTAAAATATGTGTTTGATTATCTACTCTTGCTGGTAGTGTTCACAACCTAATCATACATCTGGCCTCAATTTTGTGATCTGTTGCAAAGGTTTCAGAGTTATATCTGCTACTTTGGTAATGCATCGTGAATAGATGACAAAGCAAGAATATTCTCTATCCTATTTGAAGAGCCTGTGACACTTCAAAAAGAAATGCAAATTATGTATGATAAGAAAAGAACTTGTGTTGCTACACTGGTTTGGATTCTTTGTTGTGAAGGGAAAATTCTATGCAAGAATTCCCATCAATATGAAACATTTTAAATCCTTGAGTAATTAAACCCACTCAGAAATGCTTAATTTATATAATATTTCAGAGAATTTGAAGGCATCACTAAAGCAGAGATGAGGGTCTCTTCCATATGATTTATTTCTCTTTAGTAGCTCTGGGGATTCTCTTATCCCTAGGTGAGAGTATGATCATATACAGACCAGCTCCCTGTCTCCTCTTGCTGGTCTTTACATTTCCCAAAACTTAAGGGAGGAGCAATGACATCTAGGAAGAAAATAGCAGATAAAATCAATCTTAAATTCCTAAGCAGTTATGGAGGCTGTATTGCCCATGAGGTAGCACACCTTGATTCTGAAGTTCCCAAGCCATTCCAAACCCCAGTGAGAGATCAGCAGAGCCCAGGCAGAAGACTTTAACAAGCTGAGGAACAAGATTCAGCCCATTTTCATGCTCAATAAACAGTGTAAACAAAGACATAGAGCTCTAAAACAGGTCTGTTTTGAGCTGCCCTCTTTTATGCACTTTGTACAATATGGCTTTATATTAAAGAACGTTTTTTTTCCATGTGCTCTACATTTTCCCTATGGAGTAAATATGTCATCTATCAGTTTAATGGGGGAAGTTGTGTAAACATGAAAACAATGTATGAGAAAGGTATGCGATGATATTGTTCTGTCTATAGATCCTATTAAAATAGATTAATAATCATTCAGTCAGTATTCATTTGTTTGTTTGTTTGTTCATTTATTCAGACTGCTTGGGAATTGGTTATTTGGAAACTAAATTCTTAGAGTTGCTAAACTTCATGACTTTACAGTCTTTTCCTATAAAGAAGCACAAGGGGAAAAAAAAAAAAAAAAAAAAAAAAAGTTACTTTTTATTTCCTCTGAAAATTGCGATGAAAACCAACAGAATATGTACTATTACAACAATGAAATATTTTATTCCAGAAATAACCATAATGACTGTGTCCTTTTAGTATCCCAGAACAGAATTGCAGCAGAAACTCAGTGCAGTGCAAAGAAGCCAGCTCTGTTGTTCCAGCTCATTTCAGTATTTCAACACAACAACTTCTAAAACAGTGGGGGGAAATTATGTTTTTTAGGGCACCTACTGAGATTCTGTGTAAGTCACTAGTACTTTTTGGAAGCTAGCTATCAAATGGCAATATTAACAAAACATCTCATTAGTATCACCTCCCATAAAGAACACGAATAATATGGAAAGAGATACAAAAGGCAATCAAAATATACTTCTCTTCATTTACAGTAAAAGTAAATTGCCATTTCAAACTGAAGAAACCAAAATATCCATGCGTAATTACATACCTGGTGTAAGGCACTCTGTGTAACATGCATCAAGAATTGGAATTTATTTACCTTATAAAAGTTACCTCTGTACTATAGAAGCATCATTCATGCTGCTATGGTTAAGGTTATGACAGTGTTTCCAGTAAAAACTTTGATTTTCAAATGTACAGGATTCAGCTGCGCAAATCTTCTAGGAGTTGAAATGAAAGTAGGCATATGGAATCACTGCTGCTGTGGGATCTCAGATACAAAAACCTGGACATGGTAATTTTTATGTGAAAGGAATGATTTACAAAAAAGAGGGTGAGAGATGTTACTCTTCTAGCACTACCCAGAATAGAAAGTGCCCTGGATCACAGGTTATGGGAGACAGCACTGTTCTCCTTCCCTCTGTTCCCTCAATCCTTCAGGGCCCAACAAATCTCTTATCTCTTACCATCCCACGCTGGTTGATCATTTCAGCGGGAACATGTGGACAGAGTATTTTTGCCTTTGGGTTCTGATTCATGGATGACCACAAAATCCTTATCTAAAGCCCAGCCACCCTGCCCCTGAGCATCAGGCACAGAAGCAGAGGGGCTGCTCAAGAAACAGTTCTTCAGCTGTCACAATTTACAGAGCAGCAGACTGAGGCAAACCAAAACTGCTGACATTTTGTTTTAGAATGCTACACATCAGACAGTGTTGTCACTTTTATATCAGTAACTGATTTGGATCTATGCCAATGAGGTTTCTGTGTGCAGCCTCATGACCCCTCTCAGTACGTCTTTTAATTCAGATCAGGAGTATGATTTTGAAGCCAGTTGCTTACTGTCCCTAAATACTGTGCTTTGGTTTGCCCAGAGGAGAAGTTAGGGGCACACGGCATGTTTCCTTTCACTAAGCCACAACTGTTTTGCTAAACCAAAAGATACTGACTGGGAATGCACTAATGACAAGGGACTTCCTGGCGGATTACAAACAGTTTGAAGTTTTATCCTGCTGATCCACCCATACTGGGATGGATTTCAGGTAAGGAACACTGTGCTGATACGTGTAGGCTACATTTCTGATTTCCTCAGGGACATGATTTGCTATTTTTATTAAAACAAACAAAACAAAAAAAAAAAGCAATAAAAAAACATTGGTTAAAGAAAAAAAAAGATAATCTTGCAGAAATTTAAACTTTGCAGTTGACAACAGAAAGGATGACATCAAAGTGTTATATTTTGTTTTTTGTGGCTGAAAAAATGGCATGTGGAACAGAATGACAATAGAAGCATTTCAGACTCTAACTTTTTATATTCAGTCCCCTCTCAAAGGGCTATTTTTGTTTGTTCCAAAACACGATAAATGTTTTACATATCAGGTGAAAAATAAATTTGGTCTTTTCTTTGTTCCTTCTATAATATTTCTCTTGATTAAGGGAAAGTTCTTCTGATTTTAGGTTGCCAGAACATTAATGCTATCTCTTGATAAAGATGTTTTAGTGTATGTTCCTGTTAAATTCAATCCACAGTCCAACAGTTTCACAATAGGGTCAGCAGATGGAGAAGGATAAACCTTTCAGAGCATTGCAGGTGGCCCAAGAGGCATGCCATGGTACTCTTATGGAAGTCAGCAGCCTTTTGAGAATTGCCTGTTGGTGTAAATATGGAACTCATCAGAAAGTTAGGGATACATCAAAGGTCTGACAAAACTTTACTTGACAAAAGAGAAGTATAATCAAAGCCTGACAAACTGCACTTATGTGGTTGTTGTTGGCCATTTAATGACATGTTAACTAAGTGCAGAGGACTAAAGCATCACTAATTGGTCAAACATATATAGCCTGTTTTTCAGTACAGTATAATATAACATTTACGGGTACATATGTTTTTTATCTATCTTCAGAAGTGATGTGTGAAGGCTGAACACAGAACACAACACTGTTTAGCTCTACCGTTTGCAGAGGCATCATGCATGTGAACGAAGTATGACCTAGGCCCCATTATGTGAATTTTTCCACTGAAATTTTTCAAATGCAAATAACTCATTTAACTCTCTGTCCTTCATATGTACTCATAACAAATTAAAACATTTTCAGCTTTGATCCCTGGCACATGGATGTATAGTGACAAGCAAAGCTAGCATGATTTTTCATGCTAGCTGTCTCTACAAGTAATTCAAAATGATGTATAAAGTATTTTATCAAAGTAATCAGGAAAATGAAACAATGATCATCACTCAAAAAAAATAGAAAAAAAAAATTCTTTTTTCTTTTTTTTCTTAGGACTGAAAGATAAATCTGAGCTGTAGTCATTTCTCTTGCATGAACTGTTGCTCTATTACATTTCTCTTTGTACTTCCTACTCCGTGACTCAAATTCAGGACTAGATCTGAGACAGATATTTTACTCCTACTGTGTATGATGTCAAGTGCACTGGTTCTTTCTGTGTACTTAGCCCCGAGTATGTGATTTGTACCATTAACAGCAGGAGCAGAATCATAAAATCACAGAATCGTAGAATGGCTTGGGTTGGAAGAGACCTTTAAAATGTCTAGTTCCAAGACCTCTGCCACAGACAGTGATGATGATCATTAAATCAAGCACTTGATCAGAATGCCCAGAGTCCCATCCAACCGGGATTTGAATACCTCCAGACTTCTCTGGACAGACTGTGCCAGTGTCTCACCACCCTCTCACTGAAAAATATCTCCCGGACATCTAATCTAAATCTCCTCTTTTAGTTTAAAACCATTTCCCCTTGTTCTATCACTATCTGCCTATACAGATAGTTGATTTCCTCCTGCTTATAAACTCAACTCCCTTTAAGTACTGGAGGCTGCTATCAGGTCCTTCAACAAATTTAATGCTATATTCCTCATGAAACTGCACCACTGAAGAAAAAATCAATATGAATGCAGTAACTGCTGTAAGCACTAATTCCTCTTAAAAGCTGCTGCCTTTGAACCACCTGAAACAAATGAAAAATAGTTCACCTCTAAGAGTGAACACATGCTTAAATCAGTACACCATAGCTCTGACAGCAGTACCAAAGCCAACCAAGATAAATCGAATGTGATCAGATCAATCCTAACAAGTGCAGTAAGACTCCAGTATCCTACTTTCATGTTTGCCCCTCAGTGAAACGAAAAAGTAGCTCTTCCTTTGGAAGGTGTTTGTTACCCTGAGAATGAAAAGCAGTGGGGAAGCTCTAGAAAAGAGCTATTTGTCCATTCAATGTAGTTACTAAAACAAATCTCTCACTTGCATGACATATGCTGCACAGCTTTCACACTGCACTCTGCTTCTGTTCTGTAAAGATGGGCGGACTGTTTAGGAGTGAGTGCATGACGACTTCTATCAGTGTGATGTTATGGTGGAATTACCCTCTAGTAATTAGTGGAGAAAGCATGTTTTTCAGAGTTAACTCACTCACTGTTGCCATATGGAGAAGGGAAATGATGGGGTGCTGACTAACACTGTGGGGAAGCTTGGAAAATCCTCTGAAAACTGAAATAAGAGACTATCTTAGGCATTTCCTTCACCTCTGTCTTTTAGGCACTTTCCCATCTGTTCAGTCTACAATTGCTTCTGTGTTCTGCCCAGCTACAATGCTTATTTTGGGCTTCTCCTGGAAACAGGTTTGGAAGTAGAAATATATTTATTTTTTTAAACTAGACAAAACATTGGAAATTCTGAACTTTAGAGCCACAGGGGAAGAAATAAGTATTTGAAGTTGGACTTTTCCTATATGCAGCTTTCACCCATTTTCAGATGTTAAAATAAATGAAGAAACATTCAGGGACAATACCAAAAAAAAGTAAAATTTTACACTTTCATTGTAATAGAAGAATAAATACCACTACTGGCATTAATGGTACAAAAGTAGAAATGTAATTAATTTAAGCAAAAGGATTCTATATTTCTGTTTTCTGGAGCAATTATAAGTACAAAATGGAAATGCTCACTATGTTGTCGATAAAAAAATCATAGCTGTAAGGTAGAAAATCTAATTACTATGCAACCTTCTCCATTCTGTCCTTCTGACTACTTCATAGATAACCTGCCACGGTGTTAAGAGAAGGAAACCTGGGGATTTTCTGCAAAAGTAATGAAATGGAAGGGTTACTGCCTACAGAAAGGGAGGAATGGCAAAAGACAGAAGGCTTTCATAGCAAATCACAATACAATGGATGTTAGTATTCCCCCTGGCTAGTTCTATTTCCCTTAACCTTATTTTTCCACATCATGCCTTCTTTCCCTCCTCCCATGCCTATACTATCACAGAAGACAACAACTCCTTTCTTCTCCAAGGTTTAAAACTCATTAAGTGTTGGGAGGAAACTGCTTCTCCTCAGCTGAAATTTCAGTGACATTTCTAATTTGTAAAGTATTGGCACATAATATTTACAGCTATGAGGTGCCATGACTAATTTGACAACTTACTACACTTCCAAGCTAAATGTGAGAAGCTTTAAGACATGTAATGGAATAGTGCATCAGGGCTCAAAAACTGACAATTTGTTTCAAATAATTTTGTTTTCCTTAATTACATGCTCATGTACAAAGACCAGTTTAGCACTACTCCACATAATATTTGTCAGAAATTTTCATTATCCAGCAGCTTGGACCACGCAGAATCTTTTTGAGTTCATGTATAACAACTTAGAATTGTCTGCGAGGACCCCAGCACTCGTATTCAATGAATATCTGTTTCCCTCTTTCTGAAGCCATTTTGCTTAGTCTGGATTGATAGAAAGTGCTCAATTTTGAAACACAGTATGATGCCAAAGTCCCCTAGCTAGATCCAGAAATGGATGAAACAGATCTGTGTTAGATTAGTGTTACTGACCCAAGTCATGCTGAGCACTTCAGTATGATTAGGTAGTGATGCTGTCCTTTCATCCAAGCTTATATATAAAGTGCTCTCTATATATTCTGTGGGTGAACAGGTTTTCTTAGAAAAGATATCTAGCACGCTGCTTTTGGAGGGAGATTTTCTATGTGGATTATATCAGCTTTATGCAGGTCTAAAAATAAGGAATCAAATGGAAAATATGAAGAGTTCTTATGGCTTGTCTTTTGGTCTTCCGTTTTGAGCATAGGGTTGGGAAATAATACTATTTATCTGGTCACATGGAAACAAATGCTTGGATTCTGTTCCTGGCTTTTTCTGTGTTAGATTTTCTGAAGGAGATATGTTTGTAGCTGTTTGCCAGCTAAGATAGCTGGAACTCTGCTTTCTTGTTTGTACAGCTTCTAGCTCAACAGTGAGATCATAATATGGACTGTAAATCTAACAAAAGACAAAAGCTATAAATCCTTGATAGTACAGAGATATTAAATAATGTATTATTTTTAGGTAAAAATATTCACTTTGGTAAAGTGAATTATTTCCCCTTTTGCTTTTCACCTTTTGGAAAACTGTTTTGACTATGAACAGTTTGAATCTTTCTCAAACATCTGGTGAGTATTGTTTAGAAATAGAATAAAATTGTAGAAGGGAGAAATGCATAGTATAATTATGGCTTTATTTTGGTCCACTCATGAAATTGAAGGATTAGCTGTACAGGACAGCTGCTAGTCAGGGAGGTGGCCTGAGGTCAGAAGGTTATTCTCTTGACTACAAAGGAGATCTCTGGACTGGAGAAAAGAAAGCTTCAGCTCATTACAAACTGATATTTTAGCTTAGTCTTTGAAGAAAAGGGAGCTTTTATGATCAGTTATATATATAGATATACTTTTTTTTTTTTTTTTCTTATTCCCTAGCATTTACAAGTTTTTGAATCCATTTGTCAAGTACAGTGTAATTTGACAGATGTGGAGTTCTCAGAGATATTTTGTTTCTTGCACTGAGGCAATAAGCAGCTGTATGTAGGGGAAGATGATATTTGTTTTCCACTGTGTATATCAGAGGCTTCAATCTTACTACACACCAGAAAAGCCACCAGAAAGTGTGACACTACGAAGATGACAATTATGGAGAGAAATTCTACTAGAATTTACCCTGGAGTATCCATCTGTGAAGAAAACTGATTAACTTAGTAATTAAATTTTACAGTGTTTTAGATGAAGAGTACAGACAGGAGATTTATATGAAATAAGCAGTAGTGTGCTTGCAGAAATGAATGTAGTTTGCTGTGATATGGCTTTACCTATTCTTTGAGCTGACAGAGGCATCTCCAGAGCAAAAGACAGCTAAATGTATTAATGCAGAGATTTGTTTGTGCTGATGTCTGCCTTGCATCAGGGTTTTTATTTGCTCAAACACAAAATTACATCCTTATCTTTGAACTGCATGAGTAAAGAGAGTGAATGCTCAGAAAACTATTCTAATAGATAAAAACTTTATTTGTTTGCTAGTGCTCTTTAACCACTACCTTTCTATGTTCTAGTGAGCAGGGCTTTTTTCCTACCTTCTACTGCAGATGATGCTTTAATGAGGTATTATGTTAGCAACAGAAGTAATGAAAGCTGGCTGATTTCTTGCTGTTGACCTTTCAAGTGTCTAACAAGGGGAAAATTGACTGAAATATTCATTGTTGGACAGGCAAATAGCCCCTCTTCTTTCCCTGCAAAAACTTTCTTGTATAATTTAGCTTATTCACTGCACTCATATTTTCATCTCTTTCCAAATATCTTGTTCTTCAAGGAAACAATGTTCCCCATAGGAAGCAGCCATTTACAGACTACCCCATGTTTATTTAATGTTTCTAGTTTCTCCTGAAGTCAGTGCTATTAACCATGATCTTCAACTTCCTATGGAGATGTCTCCTGGAATGTGGTGATCACACAAGTCCAATACAAACATCTATTTCATCTGTATACCCTATTTCTGTAGTGATGACATGTAGACCTACAAGAACAGATATACAGTGATAGAATCTAAACTATTAACTTCACCTCTACGTGACATCATGTTTGTGACCTCACAAAATTGTGGTGATAGACATACTGGGACAAGGAAGAGAGATCAAGAACAGTAAGGAACTTAGACTCCCGGGTGCCTTCCTGATAACACAGTATCCAAAACTTTACTCTGCTGAATCATTTTCATAACATAGGTTTGATTTGTACTGCACACAGTCAGTTAAAAGATAAGAAAGGAAAAGGAGAAGGAAAAAAAAAAAAAAAAAGGAAAGGGAAAGGGAAAAGATAAGAAATGGAAGAAGAGGAGAGGAGAGGAGAGGAGAGGAGAGGAGAGGAGAGGAGAGGAGAGGAGAGGAGAGGAGAGGAGAGGAGAGGAGAGGAGAGGAGAGGAGAGGAGAGGAGAGGAGAGGAGAGGAGAGGAGAGGAGAGGAGAGGAGAGGAGAGGAGAGGAGAGGAGAGGAGAGGAGAGGAGAGGAGAGGAGAGGAGAGGAGAGGAGAGGAGAGGAGAGGAGAGGAGAGGAGAGGAGAGAAGAGGAAAACCAAGAGATCTGAACTAGATCTGTCAAGTGGAGTGACTTTTAACAGGGTATTCAAAGGCAAATGCAAGAAATGAAGCATCTAATATAAATATGTGGTCAGTTGAGTAAAAGCACACAGAACCTTTTAGCACAGGACATAAAAGTACTGAAACAGTCGACTCTGGAGGAATACCATATACATTCACAGAAAAATGGAATTGATTTACACCTGCTGAGGATCTCATTCATACTGTTGAAATCCATGACAGATTTTAAAATTTGCCTTGCTTACCAAGCATGCAAAAACATCCAGGTGTTTATAGAAGAAAATGTGGAAGCTTTTGAATTCTTTCTTCTTCTCTCCAGACCCTCAAGGCAGTTTGTACTAAAAAAAAAGCTCAAATTTCCCTTTAGCTGAAGAAAGGGGAGTTGCTTGAGACCGCCCCGGAGGGAGTAGTGCCATGCATAGTTGAATGGCAGATAGCTGGGCAACGGGATATGTGAACACCCTACACCTCCTTTATCAAAAGAAACAGAAAAGTATGAGAACTGGCAGAATACAGCAGGACCTTTCTCACACAGTTACCTCAAGATACACTGTTAATTTAAAATGATATCCTTTTCATTTGAGGGGCTTATTGGATGTTTTGTAATTGCAGTTTTTCACTATGTTTTAGGGATAATAAGATCTGCTATCAGTGACAGAAATGAGTAGCTTTGTGGAGATTCTAAAACTTACCATGCCTGAAGATGCCACTTATGAGAGTCAGAGATTCCTCATTCATGTGTTGGATCAGAACTGTCTAACTGAAGTGAATAACATTCCTCCAGGTGGTTATCCCTGTATTTCTGAAGGGCACTCAAAGGAAAAAAATAAATAAGAATAATGATAAGAGATTGAACATACAGAAACAGAAGATCAAGTCCTGTGCACAGAGGGGAGATGTACCTCATCTTATTTTAGCTATCTAAGAGCTGGCATTTAGTGTAAGCCAGTCAGATCAGTACTGTCTGTAGTTTACAATACGGCAAGAACCTACAAAGGACAATCCATCTTCTGTGAGAACAGATGCATATGAGGCATGAGAAGGAAATCTGTCTTTCATCATGGACTACTGGGGAGCCTAGTTGATGAGCTGAGGCAGATGCCTAACCTTTAGACAGCTGATGCTAAAGGAGATGAATCTGTGACTTTATCAGATGAGATGTGCTTGTACTTTTGTGTGACCTGTTACAAGCAACTGGTTTCTGAAAAGTATGTACCATGGATTTCTTTAAAATCAAACTATTTTCCTTTCTTCTGCCAAGAAAAACATAACCCATGCACTTGTTTCTCTACTAGTTTTGGACAATACCCTTTTTCAAAGCAGAACTGAAACATGTCTAGCATGAATTCTTTTAAACTGAGTGAGAAACAGGAAGACCTTGGAAACAGGCAAGCTCACAATTTAAGTTAATTACACTAAATAACTACTGCTTTAAGGAACAGTGTTATGCTGTTCCTTTACTGCCAACCTTTTGAGATACCTTATGAAATAGAAATAAACATAACAGAGATTCACCAATACTTCATGCAATCACAGCAATGGATAATTGGGATCAGGCTGAACAGTGAGGTTGAGGATGACCCTCCCTGGAAGCGTTCCAGCAATAGAGTCTTGATAATGACAACACTGATGGATAATATGAAAATATTGAAGCAAATGAACTATATATTGTTGTTCAGGTCATTCTCATTAGATCATCCTTGGTAGCCTTCAGCTTAGCACACACTAGGGTGGTGGGACCTTTGGGATTTTTTTCTCTGAATGATTTGCTCCCCATCCACTTTTTGAGACTGACCTTTAACTTTCACTCTCAAAGGTAAGGGCTTTGCTGGACAGGAAAGATTAGATATATGCTCAGTTTTTCAAGCTGACGTGGTAGACACTTACACTTAGTTCTAAGCTTTGGACCGACAAGAAGTATTATTGCTTACAACCCCCAGTCAAATATCAGACTTCTCTGGGTACTACCCTGTGCTCCTCTTTCTATAAGACAGTAGTAAATTACCCATGTGGCATACTGACTATTTTTAAAAATACTTAATTTGCCCTGAACTTTCTACCAGAAAGCTTAATTTCTGCTGTACTAATACACAGTTATTATTTCCACTATAGACGCTCATTATGTCTAAAAGCTAAGTGTTCTGGCATTTAACTTGCAGACAATGAAGCCATTTATTGGGCCAATCCCTTTTCCTGTAAATCTTGTTAATCAAGGAGGTGAAGTCACATGTCACTATCTGAACTATCATCTACAGGAACGTACAGACAAAAGTGGAGCAGGTGTTGATTTCCTCCTGTAGGCCTGCAGCCATGTGATTCTTTGCAGAAAACAGACAGGAAATTTATAGCCATGCAATTACTGAATAAGTTGTGATAAGTCCTTAGGAAATATCTACATATAGGAACCTCAAACCACACTAAGTCCATTGATTCTTTTCCATATGCCTGACACAATAAGTTCAGTTTCTACATATTTCCCCCCCACACCAAATATGTAAAGTTCAGTTTTAGCTGAAATAACTACAACCAGATAACATAATATACAAATTTAATTCAATTTATGTTCATTCTCAGTGGATGAATCAAATAATTTGGCTTTCAATCCAAGCCAAGTGCTATGTAGAGACCCATAGATCGTAGAAAACTGCATAAGCAGTCAGAGGTCTTTGGTGATTGTGACTTCATAAGACAGTAAATCTATTTATATCATTATCAATGCATTCTTATTTCAAAAATGCTGCAACTATATGATGCAAAATTCTTATATAATCTACGCTTCTGGTTTACTCATTGAACCAGTGATTTTTCTAGCTTAAATTTGTAAAAACAAAAACAAAAACAAAAACAAAAACAACCAAAAACCCCCAAAAAACCAAACCAAAACAAAAAAAAAACAAAACCAGTGACTGGCTAACTTTGTTCCATCAGGTTAACAATCACCTTAGCTCCAATTTCTGCATCAAAACAGAATTAGTTACCATACAGTTGTGTGCCTATATCTGACCTTTTGTGTCCAGCAGATATGTTCATACTAGGGGAGAAAGGCAGAACCTCAGGATGTTTCCTGGCAACTCAGCTCTCTGCACAGAGAAGCAGTGAGCCTGGTCAGGGATTCGTAAGAGACAGTTTTGATATATACATATTTTTTTCTTAGAAATACAGAATGCATAAAGGAAAGACATAATTTTCAATAAATGTCTTCAAATGCATATTTGGGGAAATATATTTCAGAACATTTTCTTTTAATATTATGCAAATGAGAAAATAAAGAAAGAAAAGAAAGGAAGGAAAGAAATAAAATAAAATAGAACAGAAAGTGAAAAGTTAGCACTGAAATAAGAATACTTTATTCTGATAGTTTCAGAACATTTTCACTGTCCCAACTTGTACGTATTTACTGGTATCAGAAAGGCTGGAGATTTCCATTTTTTTTCAACCTGATCTGTGTAAAGGGTTCTTAGATTTGTTTGTTTATCTCTTTTTTGGAAACTCCAGATCTTACCGTTTGGGCAAAACAACTCCGTCAGCGTAATGCTCCCCCTCCACTTTAAAAGCCTGTCAAGCATCTCTCTGTAGTTCTGATTTATGGTAGCCATGCCAAAGGTGGTCAGCAGAACCCTGTGCTTACTTGACCAATTCAAAGGGGGTGTTTATGGGCAGACACTGTGTCCTAGAGGATGTTATCGCTTTCCCACCCCCTGCCAGGATGGAATCTGACACTTCTCACTTTGCTAATGTTTTCTTCTCCCTTGCCCCTGGCTGTGGCTAAGTGATTGTTTATGGCAGATACTTTAAATCATTATCACCTCCTGGGCCTTTGAGCACAGCTACATAATCTGCTTTTGCATCAGGGAAACTCTTCTATCAGTACAAAGCAAGGCCAAATGTTTATCTGGTGAGATGATAGTCAAAGTGTCTCCTCTAATATTTAAAAACAAACAGCAGTACCTTTGCTCTGTTGCAATGAACACTGGCTAGCTAAAGCAAAACAGTATTTTTGACACTCCCCACCGAGCAGTGCGGGACTATTTGGATTACTATTCACTATTTATTTTCAAAGCAACAGAAATACCCAAGGAACTCGGAGGATGACAGAATACATGAATAAGCTTCACGAAATACGCCTGTGTTTATGGCGTTGCCTTAGCGCTTAAACTCGGGCTCTCAGTGTGGTGATGCCATCGCAAGAACGGGGCTTTGCTGCTGCGGCTGTGGAGCAACGACGCCAGGCACACCCAAAGGCAGCTGTGCACTGCAGATTGCTGGAGGCACCAGGGAGGCTGTGACCTCTTTGCCCATCTCGGGAAAGCAAAGTTCGTTGCTGTTCCCAGGAGAAAGACAAGGGTACCAGGATGGTGATTACCCATTAGCAAGGAAAACAGCCTCTCCCTGAACCACCGATGACTTCAACCATTGCCCACCCAAACCCCTGGGAGAAACAAGCCTGATTCTTCAGGACTGTGCTCCAAGAACACCTCCTGATTCTTGCCTCCATGACTGTGCCTCTCTTACTCCTATCTCACCATCAACATTCAGCCTTTTTTTAAACAACTGGCAGACTCCATCGACTGCCACAGAAAGCCTTGCAGCTCATCAAGGGTTTCTAGTATGGTTGGCAGAGGGAAGTTCAAAGGAAGCAACTGGAGAATACCAGTCAGTGGAATGGTAATAATTACAGAGCTTCCTTTTCTCACTGAGGCCAGAGGTATGTTCTGGAAAGCTTATATTTAAAGAGGAGTTTGGAAACAAAAGTCACACCTACTGAAAGTGCTCTAGTGGGTGTTGAATAGGTGCTGAATGGAAATTGGCCCAAAGTTCCAAGTCTTACAGGTTTTAGATGACCTGTTACTAAGTAAATGAAAAAAAAACCACTGTCAAATATTACTGGATAAAATTCTAAAATGAGTTTGCTTTACACTCTGAATAGAATTTAAGATTTGGAATGAAAGTTTAATGCTTTCCTTGATAAGAATTTAGTGTTAATGTAAGAGTTGATGTGTAGGCTTATATCCTAGTCCAAAAGAAGTTTCTCAGGGCTCTGGCAATAACTGAAGATATCTGGAGCCTTCTGATGTGGATGCAGAAAGGAGGGAGTAAGGAACCACGTTAAGAAAAGAAAGAAGCAGATGTCATGGGTATTCCTATTCTTCAAAGAAATGTTTTCTGTCCAAAAATATTAACATTAACAGAAGTGAAATGACTTTACATTTCTGGTTAACCACATAACACAGCTTTTACCTCATTTTTCTATTCAATATGTTGCAGGTTTAGTGAACAAAAGTACTCTGACATTCCAAGCAATCCAAAACATGGCATCAGGAGCAAACACAACTAAATAAAGAAATTCTGATTGTGGCTTAGAATATCTCCTGCTGGTACACTGCACTGAAAATGTCCAGAGTTGTCAGTACAGCCAGCTGAAGTCTGAAACGCAGCACAAGTGTATAGGAAATGTTTCAAAAAACTGTTAAAGGAACAGAAGTCAGAGTTTTCCTCAGTGAGAAATAGTAGGTTTTTGTTTGTTTGTTTGTTTGTTTTTGTCCTTTTTATTATATTACCACTTTCCTGGTAACTGTGTAACAGAGAAAGTTGTGGGAACAGGAGAATTTTTGTTGACTTTGTCCCTAGCAGTATGCAATAAAGGAAAAAAACCTGTGCATAGAGGAGCAGTTAAAAGGGAGCATTGTTTTCAGGTCTGGGGTAGCATGTACCAAGTACCAAGCATGGATGGTACTGAAATAATGAGTTTTACTTTCTGAGCATTTGAAGAGAGTGTGAATTTGGCCCTCCTCCCATTCTCTTGGCTTTGCTATATTGTCCAGATCTGTGCATGTATGTTACCTCTGCACTCATGCCTTCCTTTCATAGTGTTTCTGCTGTCACGCATCACCAACATTTAACCCAGCAATGTATGTCTGAAGGAACTTTCAGTCACCCAGCTCCACTACTTTGTGAATCTGAACTCAGCAATCATGATGTCTCTTTCATCTGACTCCAATTTATTCTCCGTTACATTTCAATTCCCCTGTTTTGTTCAAACTGTCTAAGCAATAGTCCACATGTTTATTTTATGTTGATTATAAATAAATTGTTTCCTACCTCTCTGCTGTCTCTGACACAACTACAATGCAGCTTTCCTCTTGTCCCATTCTTGTTTATATTTTTTTCTCTCTATCTAATCTGATCATTGTTTATCCAACCTTGCCTTTTCTTTCTACTGACAGATGTTTCAAAATCCTATACAGTCCACTCCTTTTTATTCTGCTTTGTTTATCACCTCACTCAATGACCTTAGAATACAAATGACTCCTTTAAAACAAATTACTCATGTTTACCCTTTTACCACTAAGCAATTCCAGATAAGATCATCAACTGTGAAGCTGTTTTTTTGATATGTCTTTGACACATCAAAATTCAGATTTCAATGCTTTTAAAGAAATAAATATCTACTCTTCTTGATTTTTCATCTGCTAATTTTTATCCCCAACTCTCAGTAGCTTTGCATCTCCATGCTCTCATTCATAAAGTAATTTGAGCTGGACCTCTTCAGTTTTGCTGTTATGCTGTTAATAACTTTCTAATCTGTGTCATCTCTTACCTTAATTAATCTAGTCTTCAGCTGCTTTATTTTTTCACTTGATTTGTAGATGTTACATTCCTTCCTTCCTTCCTTCCTTCCTTCCTTCCTTCCTTCCTTCCTTCCTTCCTTCCTTCCTTCCTTCCTTCCTTCCTTCCTTCCTTCCTTCCTTCCTTCCTTCCTTCCTTCCTTCCTTCCTTCCTTCCTTCCTTCCTTCCTTCCTTCCTTCCTTCCTTCCTTCCTTCCTTCCTTCCTTCCTTCCTTCCTTCCTTCCTTCCTTCCTTCCTTCCTTCCTTCCTTCCTTCCTTCCTTCCTTCCTTCCTTCCTTCCTTCCTTCCTTCCTTCCTTCCTTCCTTCCTTCCTTCCTTCCTTCCTTCCTTCCTTCCTTCCTTCCTTCCTTCCTTCCTTCCTTCCTTCCTTCCTTCCTTCCTTCCTTCCTTCCTTCCTTCTTACTTTCTCTTTATATTTTCCACCTTAAAAGTATAAGAAGAAGCCTGATTCTATATGGAGAAGAGTTGTTGCTCCATGTTTGCTGAACAGCTCAGAAACATTAAGGATCTGAAACATTCAGATTCATCTACTACATGCTTGAAACAGAACAAGAGATTTCAAAAATCATTTCTCATCAGTTGCTCTATTTTGAGAAGTTTCTACGTTAACTCTTCAGTCTAGGAGACCTTAACATTAGTGTCTACCATGGAACTTGGTCTATGCTACAAAATACTTGAATAATCAGTCTCCCTCATTCAAACACACAGAATGTTTAACCTAAAGTATATTTCAGGTTATTCCAACTATTGAGTCATATGGAACCATTTTCTCCAGAGATGTCAGAATTCATAGTTAACGTATAGAGACCATGATCTTAGTAACTTTTTGCTAAATTAGGCCATATATCCGTAGTGACCAAAACTGGTTATATGTAGTGATCTATATTTTGAAACTCACACAGGTAATCCTGTCCAACATGACTGCTGTACGATTGGTGAGATGCAGTAAAGAAATTCACATTTGTGGCTTCTAAAGAGCACAAAGAAACTGGCCAAAAGTAGGAAATTCAGTTCTGCTTCCAGTGCAACAAAAAAGCTATATACAAAGCCTGAAGTCCTTTTATTAAAAATAGGCATTTGTGAAAATGACATTTCACATGTTCTTGTGTCCTCATAGGAACTTGGTCTCTTATATGGCCAATACTGGTGAGCTTTGTCATAAAGAGGAAATTCTGATGTACTTAAAATTTTATTTGAAATATTAGTTATGAGGAGGAAATGGCAATCCATTCAGTTCTACCTTCTAGCCTGATGAGTACTTATTTTCCACTAACCATAGTCACAACTACTCATTAAAAGACTTTAATACACACTGTGATGGAAACCTATTAATCTCTGGAGAACACTGTTCATACTGTCTTAGATCATAACCCCAAATGAGCTGTTGATCTCATCAGTTCTCATTTATTAACAGTACAAAACCACCACATAATTCATCACAGTACGCATTTTCTTTCCAGGGAAAGCTATAGCTTTTGAAGGATGTAGCATGTTTACATGTATAGCTAAACAGAAGGAAATCACTAACAATGTTTAAGCACCAAACTAAATATTGCATGAAAAGGATACTATTTTGTTTGGTTTTTTTGTTTTTTTTTTTTGTTTCCTACCATCAGCTACATTCATGTTTAGGGTTATTCTCTCTCTTCTCATTATGTGATCCTTTCTTAAGAAGGGTTTCCAATCAGTATTGTGGAAATAGTCTATTTAAACTATCTGTGTTCTAGATGTATGCATTATTTATTAATAAACACAGCTGACACTATTCTAGACGATTAGCTCAAATTAAACCTTCAGTTCCCAGCAAACAAACCTGACCTTAAAGATAATATCACCTTGGTCTGTTGCAGGGTCTCTCATTATTTCCTGAAATTAATGTTAAATGAATAGGATGTTGAAAAAGACTTTTTTTTTTTTTTTTTTTTTTTTTTTTTTCAGATCTGTGAGCATGAAACTTGATCCTGACCTTAACAATTACATGCTAATTAACACTTTACTATTACCAGTCAACATGCAATTACATTCTATGTCAGTGTTCAACTTTTGAGGAGGAAGTGTTTCATTAACATTGTCAAATGAAAATGTAGACATCCACTATACAGAAGGAACCTTTTGTTAACTTAGAGTTGAGCAGTGTCAAATGCACAGCAGGAAATTGCCATTAGCCAATCTGGACATTCTCAGCATCCAGATCTACATCCCATAATCGTCAGCTTCTGAAGGAGAGCAATTTAGGTAGCAAGTCGATCACATTTGTAACTTTGGTCGACCCATCTATGGCATTGACAAACAGATGGGATAAAGACTGGTTACACATTCCAGCTCCTGGACTTAGAGCTTGATTCTTTTCTGTGCCAGATGTGCTAAACATCATTTGGAGACTTATTTTTAATTTGGGGCAAGTTACTAATGAGTTGTCTTTAATGTTACAACATCTTGTTTCATTTTAAAAAGATTTATTTGCAAATATTCATAGTTACATTACTAACTGATATTTATTTTCCTGCTTGGGAGATGAAATGGTTAGAAATCGGGATTAATATTTGAATAGAAGACTTATTCATATGGAATATTTTAAGCAACCTCAGAAAGTTGCTCTGAGTATGAGCCACACTTCATTTCCAAAAAAGGCAGTATTGCAGCCATGTGTCATGTTCATTCCATGTGTCATGTTCATTCCATGTGTAATGTTCCTTCCATGTGTCATTTCTTCACCCTACAAAGTGATGGGCTGTGCTGTGGCTGCATGTAACAATTACGAAGTTGTAAGCTCTGGATGACATTAAGCAGCAGCTGTGTTATAGTCTTGGAATGGGCTACCAAGTGTTCCCCTTGCTCATTTGCAAGAAAATTTAGTTCAAATCTCCTCTGCAGAAAAATCTTGCAGAACTTCATTGATCACAAAATATCCTAGATGATAACGCTGGGAGAGGACTGTGTACCTGTTAAACTGTCTATGCAGCTATTTTTCATTAGGATTCATCAATTTCTCATGTAGGTTCATGTTTACTACAAACTCTAGAGTTAGAATTAAATTAATTAAATTTAATTTTAATTAAATTAAAAGCCAAATATGATGAGATAATGTATCTTCAGATTCCTTTTCTTTTTGTCATTTTACTTTCTGTATGTGCGTAATGATTCAGGAGGGATATAATTTATCTAGCTTTTAAATTGATTTGAAAAACTGGAGAAAGTAATGCAAATAGTAAATCATTTCTTTCAAAACTTGTCTGAAGCATGAACTTCGCTGTAGGTGTGTAGATAAGTATGGCTAGGAGGAAAATGTTAACTTAAGACATCTCCTTGTGCATATTTTGTGCCTCAAGAAGGCACATCAAAAGATAAATCTAAATTCTCCTTTAGGCTAGAGATATAGAGTATCATAAAGGATTGACTATGCTACTTGCCTTAGTGAGGTTTAGCTAGGTTGCCAAATTGCTTCACTTTATCTTAACCTGAACTGCCATTTCTCACATTAATTTGTCTTTACATGGGTTTGAATAATTGCTTAATTAAAACAAAGAGCAAAACAAAACAGAACAAAACAAAAAGAACAACAACAAAAAACAGGCAAATCCTGATAAGGTAGTTCTACAATATAATGCTGAAGGGACGAACATACTCAGGAAGATTCTGATATTACTGATGTAAATTAGCACTATCAGTGCACTATATTCTACTGTTATTTTCTTTTATGTTGTTTCCTTTATTCTTCCTGTTCAAAAGAGAATTGAAGTTAAAAATTCTTGTGTTCACCATGTTAATGAAAATAAACAAATTTTGTGGACTTAGTGTCAGGTGGTACATATATGAAGACAGTCAGGATAAAGAGTAAAAGATAAAGGATAAGGACAAGGAAAAAGACAATATCTTGCTTGCTTGAGTGTTAGTAAGCATGGATTGAGAACAGTAATGCCACTAAAATCCAGAAATACTTTCAGTAGAATTCACTTTCAAAATCTTGATAACCTCTTCTTCCTCCCAGACTGATTCTTCCTACTTCCTCTTCAAACCAATTGATTTGTAGTTGTGATATAAGTGAGAATTCGTAAAGTTTCCAAACCAATAAGATTCCAAGTTGTACCATATTCCCGTAATGAAATTAAAAAAAAAAAAAAAAAAAAAAAAAAAGTTCAGTAAGTTTCATTTTTTCACAAATGAAAATGTGTTAAATCTATTGTGGGCCTTGTTTCTGTTTAATATCAGGGTTGTAAACACCTGACAAACAGGTTTGTAAATGAAAGGTTTGCAGACATTACTTTATAGGAATGACAAAAGGCACCACAGTGTTGGAATTATGATAATAGCCCAGATAAGACATTTTTAATGATGGTGTCACACGAAATTTAAAACCAGCTACTGAATTTACTTCCTGTGTTGGATCCACAGCACCAAAAAAATCAGTCTTGAGAATTTTTCCTTGTGTGGAGCTGTAAACAGAGTGTTTTGTGATTCTTTTCTGATGAATTTCTACGTATTTGTTAGCCACTGTTGTTTATAAATAGACTCATAAACTATCTATAAGACTGACTATGTCATCTCAGCTGAACAGAGTGATGTTCACAAGCATGGCTTGTGATTTCTATATACAAACTTTTCTGGGTAACTGACACAGTTTATTTATTACAGTAGTCCTGGAAGCAAATAAATACAAAAATCATCCTAACAACTCTCATTAGTTCTTCAGTAGATATTGTCATGTTCTTTTAACTCTTTTAACTCAGGAGGGCTCAAAGTGATTTCTGAGGGCTACCTTGAACTTCATAGAATTTGCATTTCAGTTACACTTCAACCCTTTCATTCTATAGAAGAAAAAAGATGGGAGAAAAGTAACCCATTTAAATCACTATGCAGCTTCTTGTTCAAACAATTTCTGAAGTCTGGGGTCCTAAATTCTGTCTTCATTAATGATAAATACAAACATCTACAAAACTGCACTGAAGCCATTTAAGGTCCTTTTGAGTGTGCACCATAATGTATTATGAAGCCATGAAAGCAAAAATAAAATGCTTGCAAATCTAGCATACTAAGTAAATAAAAGAAAGAAAAATGAATGATTTAAGAGTCAATAGAAATTAAACCAAATATTAAGTTTGTTTCATAATTCTCAAGACATGTAGGGAAATTTTGCTCAACAAGTGGTAAGAAGGTGTAAATTTGAGTGTGTGAAGGGATAGGAAAAGATAACAGGAATGGTATGAGTTTGCTGGACTGAGATCCTGAGATGTGCTGAGTGATGAGAAAGGGGAAATTAAAATGAGAAACTCCATTTAGTCAGTAAAATGTTAATGGAAAACACTGAACGGCTCATTCTTTTAGTAGCTTGATTCCTCTCTACTGAAAATAAGGTCTATATATATATATACATATAAAAACAATAATATTTTATACTGCATGCTAACAACTAGTAATGCAGGAAGATAAAAGTATTAATAAAATATTTGTTTTTCCAATGTAATAACTTCAGTGACAAGGTTAAAAAGAATTGAAGCATGAGATGTTTTGAACTTACTACATGTGCATGCTTCTTGATTGTCCAAGACTGGTCTCCATTCTCACATAATTCTCACATAATTCCTGTTTTTGCAATATAATGATAACAAGAACAAATTTTTCAAGATCTAAAATAGACTTTTCTAACATACACTTTTCTAACCTTGGATAGTTGCAGGGCTTCATTTGTTGTTGTTGTTTTTGTTTGTTAGTTTGTTTTTTGGGAGGTAAGTGTCAGAAAACAGAAGTCTGCTGTATTCTTTATACTCTGTTCAACTAAATCAACCATTTGATCTTGACTTCTTCCATCATTCTTAGTTTGATGAAATGTGCAAAGCCTGGCATGAAGAAGGACAAGTGGCAGATGAAATAGAGAAGTACTGGGCTATTCTTTCTCTCCCTTGCAAAGATGTGGCTTCATAGTATTTGAAGGCCTCTTATTGTTGAGATCTTCAGTAAGAGCATCCTGCCATTAGGCCACTAGTATTTATGAAGGATGGGTATTCACTTTTTTGCACCATCCTTTTCTCAGTGATTCTTTCTCTGGAGGAAAATGACAGGACTTTCCAAGGTAGCCTGAATATTTTTGTATTTGTTTACAACCATGAAACACAACTACAATGAAGGAAATGCAGCCTTTATCCCTCTGCCCTGTATGAAACTTGACCTGCGATTCATAAGAGGTGATCCACAGTGTCTCACTTTCTGATCTTCCTTTCCTGAAGGATTCCTACTAGGATTTATTTGAGAAGTGAATGAATTTTTCAGACATGCTTTTTTTTTTTTTTTTTTTTTTTTTCCCTTCCTTGTCCTCTCTTTTGTGAAATGAAGCAATGAGGGGGAAGAAATGGACTGTATAAGAAGCTCAAAAGCAGAGAACTGCTGAATGATATAAGAAGACTCAAGGGGCCTGTGGGTAAAAAATGGGGTAATTGTACACATGACTTCAAGACATGATGAGACTAGCATCCATATAGCATTCAATTATACATGTCTGTCCTCCATCACCCTTCTTTTAGGGCCTCTCTGTATCATTTAGCTCACAGTGAAGGATGCTTTCTTCCTCTAGGCATAGAGGGTAATTTGGCAGATATCCTTCAGCTTGTGTTTAGGAGGAGGGGAGGAGGATGTATGTGTGCAGCCTGTCTCAGCAGCACTGCCTGTTGTGGCAGGTATGGTAGGTCAGTGACAGGGACTGCCCACACAGCTGTTCAGTTTCCTCTTCTTCCGCTGTGAATTTGATATAATGTTTGCATCCTGTCCTACTTTCCTCAGCCCATCAATCCTCCTGGACATGTCCCTTGGCTGCGTTCAGTGCATTCCAGTGATTGGTTTTTGGCTTTATGGTTGATCACAATGCATATTTCTCTTTCTGAAGAAATGTTAAGCTACCATAGTACTTCTCTGAAAGATTCACAAGTGAAGGTGTTGGGAATAAAGCCTAAAGAATGCAAGATCAAGACTATGTCTGAAAACTTACATGTACTGTGTTTATTTCTTACCAAGGAAACATGGATTTTAAATTTATTTATTTATATTTTTTTTTTCACTGTGAATCTTCCATTTACAATCTCTCTTTACTACAGGGTTGTATACAGCGTGAGAGTATTAAACTACTATGACTACAGAAGAGGCAAGGGCTGGAAAGTTGTTTTTAATCACAATTTAAGATCCACAGCAGCATTAAAAAAAAACAAAAAACAAACAAACAAAAAAACCAAAACGAAACATTATTTGAATCACACTGATCAGTGTTGCTATATGGTTCAGGAAAAAAAAGAGAGAGAGAGAAATAGTATCTAAAATGTCTTGAAATATGCTTTTATTTCAAACTGTTAGGAATACTTGAAGTACGTTTTGTATATATACAACTACATATAACACTGAAGTTGTATACGAGAAATAAATTGCATAGGTGACTTTACATTGGGTTGGACAGTCACATGGGACATTCAATTTTTAGAATTGTTTTGAAGAGACTTTCCTTTGTACTAAAGATAATGTTATTTCTCCCTCTATACAGTCTGTAAATATTAGGGATGTTAATTATTTTAAAAACTAAATTCATAGAAATCTCCTGACACATATCACATAAATCACCTTTGAACATATTTCAGACAGGTTTTATTCGGAAATAGCTTATGTGAATTAATCCTCCACAAATAAAAAAAAAATAAAATAAAAAATCATCTGTTTACAGAAAAACATGAGATTTTTCTTCCTATTTTTAGACAATGCTTATGACCAGTAACCTTTAAATGCCCACTGGAAATAGATGTCTCAGAGGGATATGGTACTTTGTTCCTGGCCTTTCCCTGAGCATTCAGTCATCTGTTTTCCTTTGTAGGTACAACATTAAACACTTGAAATCAATGAAACTTGCAGCCACTTGAGCAAGCTACTTATTCTCCAGTTTCTTCTCAAAGAAAGAAAAGAGATGAACACTGCTTTGAACATTACTCTGAAGAGAGAAAAATGAGTGGAGAGGATCTATGAAAAGCCAATAGCAACTGTTCTGCTATTGTGACTGAACATTTTTCAAAGAGGTTTATCTGTATCTAGAGAAACACACAGAATCTCAGTCCTGCAGAAAAACAGTCAAAGCAGTCCTCTGGACAAAACAAACCCCTTCCACTTATAGATATTTCTGATATTTTTCAAACATTTTAGAGCTCTGTGACTTGTACAAGAAAGCTTCTCTCTTGTCTAGAAGACACAATGTAAATGTTCCAGTGCATACAGAAAACATCTTTTCCACCTATGAATTCTCCCCAGAAATCTTTATTATCTCCTTCTATTGCAAAATTCTAGTAATGATGGTGTGTGCTGTATGGAATTCAGTCTGCCTTGCTTGCCAGCCATTGTACTTGGCTTTTTAATCATTTATTTATTTGTTTGCATACTCTTCTTTCTGTGGTTTTAACACAGAAATAAATGTTTATAGACTTCGAGTTTTCTTTTTCTATAAGCATTATTTTTAACCAATATAAGCTCCTGGGAAGTCATCCAGGCACAGACCAAAATTTACATTTTCCCAGATGTAAGAATAGGAAAAGAAAAACACAGGAATCTTTTCTCATTGCTAGGCTAAGATAAATGAACTTTTACTGCTTGGATTAATGCATCACAGGTATCATGACCCAGGTGCAAGACCTTGCACTTGGATTTGTTGAACCTCATGAGGTTCACCTGGGACTGCTGCTCAAGTCTCTCTGGATGGCATCCCATCCCTCTAGTGCATTGATTGCACCCCACAGCTTGGCATCATCAGCAAGCTTGATAGGCATATTGTTAATGGTTCTTGCTTAGGGAAAAGAGGTGATGATATGTGAATAGAAAGACAGAAGTTATACACCTGCAACTGAGAGCTTGAAACAGGGCCTATACACTGTGTAGCTTTCCTGAAAGCAGAGAAAGCCACACTCTGACATCAGAAGTAGCACAGAAAATAAAATTGGTTTTCCCTTCCCTACATCTTTCATTTATCTGATTCATACCTTTCTGAGAGAAGCTGCAAGAATCATAGAATGGCTTGATTGGAAAGAACCTTAAAGATCATCTAGTTCCAATCCCCCTGCTGTGGACTGATTGCTGCCCTCCAGGCCAGAATAACAAGTGGCCTATCCAACCTGACCTTGAACATCTCAAGGGATGGGGCATTCACAACTTCTCTGGGTAATCTGTTCCAGTGCCTCAGCATCTTCCAAGTAAAAAATTTTCTCCACATATTTAACCTTAATCTCCCCTCTAATGGTTTAACACCATCCTTCCTTGTCCTATAAATATCAGACCATGTAAAAAGTCACACTTCCTTCTGTTTATAAGAAGACCTTGCATTTGGCCTTACTGGATCTCATTTCTTCATGTGGACCCACTTTTCAAGCCTTTCCAGGTCCCTCTGGATGACATCACTTCCTCCTATTATGTCAACTGCACTACTCAACTTTGTGTCATCAGAATACTTACTGAAGGTATCCTTTATTCTACTGTCTGTGTCTGTGATAAAGATGTTGAAGAGCACCAGATTCAAGAAACCACTGGTGATCTCCAAAATAACGCTTCTATCATGAGGATTTTCAGGGCATTTGTACTGATCCATGAAAATGAAGACTTTCATAATGCTGTCCTTTATGAAGATTCTGATTTTCCAGTGGTAATCTCACACTTTGGGTGTCCAATAGACACACTTAAAGTATCAGAGATCTGTTCTGAAAGAAAGAACTGTATTGTTGTTTTTTCTTTCCACAGACAAGAACATCTAGACAGTAGTCTTAAACTTACTAACTCAACTGTTTGGGTATTTGGAGTGTTTTTGTGTCAGGATTACATACTTCACGTTATATATAGTGCTGTATTGCACGTGGATAAGTAAGTCTTTGGATTCACCCTTCACTGATGTCTCTTGCTGCAGATCAATGAATCATACAGTTCCAAAGATCATTTAATTTCTTAATTTATAAAGCAAATATTTTAATGTTTCAAAGCTATTATTTTTAATACTAGTTTTTTCTTGTTTTTTTCCTCATTTGTTTAGTTCATATCTAAGCAATCTTCTTGTTCAAGATAGCATGCAAGGTAAAGTAAGTGTTAATCTGTTAAAGCATGTATTTCCACTTGGACTCGATCACTAGAATCCTTCTTATGTATGTGCAGCTGTTTCTCATGTTAATAAAGAAAGCATGTTCATTGAAGAGGAAATATACACATCATGCTTCACATCCTAAAGCACTTAAGAGGTTTTCTGGACATGCCAGAGATAAGGAACATGATGCAAAAATTCACATAACAGTTGATGAGGTACAATAATATTTGATGAGATACCATAATATACAAAACTATTCTCACTCAGATATCTTCTACCATACATGCTGAGGCTATCAGTAATCACACTTGGCTTTCATTTCAGTATTTTGGTTTTAGACATCTTGAACTGAATTCAAATGCAAGTATAACCTGGCACTAAGCCTTTTTCCTGCATTACTGGAAAAGCAGAAGATAGTTCAAAAATGTTGTATTCACTGAGAATTTTGAAGCATATGTCTGCAACTATTTAGCATAACTGGCTGACCTTCATTTTTGAAATGTTATTTTTTTAAATATGCATTTGTTTCCTCATCTTCTTTCTTCTCCATTTTTCTACCTTTGAACTGAAAAGTACAGAAGATAACTATGCTTGGTTTTTTGGTTTTTTTTTTTTGTTTGTTTGTTTGTTTAATATATGTGAGAATATTGTAAGCTAAATATAAATTGAGCCTTGAAAGTCATGACCAATAGAAAATTATGATTAAGAAATAAAAATAAACATGGTAAACTAAAAATATTGAGTTTTGATGGAGTCGTGCAAATGAGAAAACCTCAATATTAACTGGAAATCTGAACATAGGAAAACTGGCCATTTGCAGAGAGACAAAGAAGCAAATACAGAATATTTTGCCCTTTGCTGTTTGCTTACATTTTTGTACATCTTTGAAAGCTTTAAAAGATAATTATTTCTATGAATAAACCAACCTCACTCAAATCTTCAGGAAAACATAGCCAAGATTTGTCTTTCCTTCATCCTGGCATCTTTTTATTTTTCAGGCATTTTTCTGTTTTCAGAAACTACACAAAGTGACTTGCTCCTTACACTGATCAAATTTTACTCTTTCAACTTATAGGACCTGGTGCCAACCCTGAAAATTTGTACTGTGATCCTTATGTCCTTGCAATTTCCTGTCAGCCTGAACAAGTGACCCCAACAGTGAATAATTAGGATGAAACTGTAATTAAGGTTTTCTTTTCTCAAGATATTTATCAATTGAGAGCGAATTGGAAGAGCCAGCAGCAGGAAACATAGGAATCTGAGTATTCTTCATGCAGAATAATTTCACATAAGTCTGGACTTTGCATCTTTGATATAAGATATCCTTTATCTCAGACAGACCTAAAATCATTGTGAAAACTGGCATTTTTTCCTTTCTACCCACAGTTCATCCACTGCATTTCATTGCTTCATAGGTGTTAAGTTTTCACTCGTTTTTAGGTTTTGGTGTTAGCTGAAACACAGTATCTCCAATTGAATATCTTCCATGACTCAGAAAGATACATAAAAAGTTGCTGCTGAGGAAAGGAATCCAAAACACTTAAAAATCCAGATCATTGCATGTTTCCTTGCACAAGCATATTGCAACCCAATTTTATTGTGTGAGACTTGATTTTCTGCAGTACAACTGTATCCTTCAGAGCACAAAATGAGAGTACTTTAGGAGTGAGGTTGCTCTGAAATATTTTTTTCCATTTGTTACTCTCCATTGTAATGTTATGCCTTGTTTACTTAATGTTACCTGAAGTCTGAACAGATAAATCTTGATTGCTGCCCCTCTGATTCTTGCTGCAATGGTACTTGAGGGTATCTTCAACAAGAACTAACTCCTCTGCAACTCCCAGTTTGAGGCAGGCAAGTATTACCCACATTTGACAGAGACAAGTGAAGAAATTAAACCACACTTTCTGTACAGTACAGGGAGCAAGTGCCAAGAACGCAAAAAGTATCTGGCTCATTCAGAGTACTCTAAAGTTCCCTAATCATTACAACTAGTATCTTGCATGGTGTCATAAATGACTATGCATACTGCTTTCTCTGCAATAACTGCTCCCCTTGCTCCATTTCCAATAGAACTTTTATTTGTAGGGAAGACAGAGGAAATACTTGTGAAATTTCTATGAGAAGATTTTTTTTCCTTTCCTCTGGCTATATTATGAGGAAGCTGTGAAGAAAGGTCTAAAATTCCCCAGTATGACTGGTTGCTCTCATCTAAAAGCTACTCTACAAAATCTGTTACACTAGTAGAAAATGTGATATAAACATCCTAAAGCTTTGTCATGATTCAGTTTTCACTTGTTTACCAAAGACATATCTCTGACCTTCCTATCACATTTCTGCTATCAACCAACTCCTGTAGTACAGAATTACATGAAATACACGGTAAGCTTTCCTAATTGTGCATAATATGTACTTTTTCATCCATCTCTTATTTTTTAACTGCTAGACTTGCTAGGGAAAATCGTTTGAGACTGCTACCTGGTTTGAGAAGAAATGAGCTATTCCAGATGGAAAAAGTAAAAGGGAGAGGTAAAGGGTACTGAAAGGAGTCTCACAGAGATCTTTGTGTAGCTTTAGTGACAGGCATTGCTTTACATTCTGCCTGTAACAAACACACATTTCATTGCAGCTTTAACCCCAGCTGGGAGCCTGGCTATATACGTTGTAAACTAACACGGAGTGAAAGCACAGTTGTATAGTGAAAACAAAGTATTGGGTGTCAGGAAGTTATGGGCTCCAGACCTGTATTTGCCCTTGACTATGCACTGAAATAAACCATTGGTTCTGTTTCTCTTTCCATCTGAATAACCACTTGTAAAAGCATAGTACTCAAGCTTCCTTTGGAGGTGCTAGACTGCTAAATTGGTTTAATGTGTTTTT
Organism: Coturnix japonica; assembly: GCF_054131305.1. Classification (NCBI taxonomy): domain Eukaryota; kingdom Metazoa; phylum Chordata; class Aves; order Galliformes; family Phasianidae; genus Coturnix; species Coturnix japonica. The sequence continues at coordinate 7,200,748 of NC_140663.1, forward strand.
TTGTTTCTTTGTTTTTTGTTTTTTGATGAAGGATGCAAGTTGCTGAAATGTCATTGCAGACACTGCTCTCAGCATGATACTGTATCATTTACCCATAAATAAAAAAATAAATAAAATCAGATAATTCAACACCAACACCAATCAGTCAGTGGAACTGATATTTACAATGATACTGATATTCTTTTTAAGGACTATGAGTGTGGTTTTATAACTTTGCAAAAGTCTTACTGGGATCTCCTTATTAGCCACAAAGACTATCATAGAATCATAGAATGATTGATTGGGGTTGAAAGGGACCTTTAATATCATCTAGTTCCAATCCTATTTCTCTAGGCTGGGACACATCCCTCTAGACCAGGTTGCTTACAGCCTCATCCTGCCTGGCCTTAAATGCTTCCATGGAGAGGATGTCCATAACCTCCCTGGGCAACATGTTCCAGAGTCTCACCATCCACACAACAAAGAATTTTTTCCTAATATCTAACCTAAACCTACCCTCCTCCAGTTTAAAACTATTTCCTCTTTTCCTGTTGCTTCATGCTCTTCTAAACAGTCCCTGTTCAGCTTTCCTGTAGGCCTCCTTCAGGTACCAGAAGGCCTCTCTATGGTCCCCCCATAGCCATCTTTTCTCCAGGCTGAATAAGCCCAGCTCTTTCAGTCTTTCCCCATAGGGGAGCTGCTCCAGCCCTCTGATAATCTTCCTGAGCCTTCTCTGTACCTGCTCCAACAAGTCCATGTCCTTCTTGTTCTGGGATCTCCAGAAATGGATGCAGTCCTCCAGATGGGGTCTCATGAGAGCAGAGTAGAGGGGCAAAATCACTTCCATGAACCTGCTGATCATACTTCTCTTGATGCAACCCAGGATATGGTTGACCTTCTGAGCTGCAAATGAATATTGTTGGCTTGTATTAAATCTTTCATCAACCAATATCCCCAAATCCTTCTCCTTAGGGCTGCTCTCAAGCCATTCTCCTCCCAGCATGTATTTGTGCTTGACCAAATGGCCATTCTGAGTATTGAAACTAGGTGTTTTTTGTTTTTTTTTAAATCACCTTCCAAAGGAGTCATCACCAATTATGCAGGGAGTGAAAGGAAATTAAGGATGGGATGCACTTGCTGGAGTTTCAGTGCTTCTTAAGTGAATGCTTCCAAATGAACCAGCCATTTAGACTCAGTGGGGAGAAATAAACACTTCAGAATGCAAAATGCACATTTATCACAAAAGATTCCAGCAGCCATAAAGAGAATTTTTACAGCTGATATTAAGCAAACTTCTCCATTGAGGAAGTCTCTGGCTAGATTTGTAACCTCTGAATATTTCTCTTCATTGTCCTCTATCTTTCTCTCATATTAAATGGATGTATATATTATCTTTAGCATTTAAAGGGTAACACCTTGATTTTAAACACTACTTGAAACAAAAAAAATATTCCCAAAACAGAAATTCTGGCAACAAATAATTTTAGTCTGTTACTTACTCTCAAGTGACAAAACTTTTTTGACTGAACTTCTTGAGTTCAGGATTTAATTTTAAGGTAGCAGTGCCAAAGCTAAATAAGCCAGAACACAGGGCGGTCTGCCCAGTTCAGAACAGGAACATGACGCTTGGTTCTTCTCAGGCCAGAAGAGAACCCTAGCCTCCAAGTTATTGTCAGTTCTTCTCTGGACCTCTCTTTTTCTTCTGCCACCCTGCCTCCTTGACTCCCTTCTCCCAAGAATCTTTACCAGTTTTGTCTTAGTTTCTTTCTTGATTAGAACAAAAAATGAAATAAAATAAAATAAATTGCAATATAAAATCAAACAAAACAAAGCAAAACCAAACAAAACAAAGAAAAAAAAAAACAACCAGAGGATTTGTTTTCAGGCCAGCCTGCCTAGAAGAATTCTTAACATCAACAGGTTAGTATAATCAGTGTTATTTAAGTGGTCAAAATCCTTTGAAATTTTCAAGAGAAAAACATGCATCGTGGCAAGCATTAAATAAAAAGGTTTCAGGAAATGGAAATTAATGCAAAATAAGCTATTCAAAACAGCTTTTAAAATTTTTTTCCTTTCATTTCCTGGCCTCACTCAGTTTGCTTTTTCTGTGTGCTACAATTACATTTTAAAGAAGAAATATATTATTGCATTCTTTTCGCTGTAAATATTGCTTGTGGTAAAGAAAATCGGATCCCTCTTTTTCCAGTATTTCTGTCAAGCTAAATAAAATTATTCCAAAGTTTCCTGAGTTTAACAAGTATAGAATTATAGAATCACAGAACTGTTTCAGCTGGAGGTGACTCTTAAAGGTCATGTAGTCTAACTCCTCTGCAGTGAACAGGGACACCTACACCTAGATCAGGTGCTCAGAGCCTCATCCAGTCTGACTTTGAATGTCTGCAGGGATGGGATAGTCACTACCTGTTTGAACAACCTGTTCCAGTGCCTCATCACCATTATTGTAAAGAAATGTCTTCCTTATATTCAATATAAATCATCCCTTTTAATTTGAAACCATTTCCCCTTGTCCTATCACAACACTGTTAAAGAGTCTGTCCCCTTCTTAGAGTACACTAATATCTCCTGATTTCTTTTATTCCAAGACATTAAAGAATGAAAAAGCTCACTGAATTCTGTTTTCTTATTACTAGGCAATGAGAAGGAAAGTTTAGCAGACCAAGTATTATGAAATATTTTCCTTCTTGTAATTAGTTAGTTTTTAATGAAACTCCAGACGATAACTGAAAAAGGACACAAGATCCATCCTGTTTGGAAGATCCTTCATTGGCAAAGGCTATCTATCTTTACCATGCAGTTTTTATACTTGAGCTTGGCCATTCTTCATCCGTAGTTCTTCTTACTATCTATTCCACAACCTTCTTTTTCTCCTTCATCTTTCTGAGTGTTCAGGGGGAAAAAAAAAATTAAAAATAAAAAAAAAAAATAAAGGTGCTTATATAGCCCAGAAGCAAATGTTATACATGGTGTCATGGTGGTCAGTAATAAATAAATAAATAAATAAACAAACAAATAAATAAATAAGGTTTTAGAAAAGTAAGGGGTAAATGTCACTAGCCTCAGACTTAATGGATATAAAGAATAATGTCTGTATAAATCGGAATTATATCTGTGTAATAATTACGTTGATACCTCATGCTTTGTAATCAATTTCTCAGTTCTGTATTATACTTAATTGTCAACTACATTGCAGGAATGGATTAAATGATTAATGCACAAAACACTTTGAGTGCATGAAGGGTATGACAGGTTTCATAAGAAGGTGAAAATCTTCTCCAGATTATTCTGGAAGGCATGTTTAATCTGTACACATTCTCACTTTAGGAGATGGGTATCATATACTAAGATCTGAAACTCTTCAGAGTCTTCCCTCTAGTTATAACATCCAATGTTTGTAAAGTTTCTCCTTAAACAATTAGTAGAATAAGACATTTTTCTGTCATTATAACTGAAAAGAAAAAAGCTGGTTCATTATTTTTTTTTTCCATATCCTGAGGAAAGAGATAGTATTTCACTATCCACACTAGTTTACACAGTGTGTCACATTTTACAGTCACATTTTAACTATTGTTTGGGACAACAGTTCAATCAACATCTCCAGAAACACAAAATCACCTAAAAAAAAAAGTTTTCTGCTTTTGAAGTGTCAAAGCGTACAAAAGAGTTTGGAATGATCTGCCAAAGCTGAAAGGTAGGCTCCACCTTCAGACTTAATTATTTATTGCAGTTTTTCAACGCTAACACCTAGGTATGAAATCTTGTTTTCCTCATGTATGGCAAAAAATTTACCCACTTTGAAATTAGCTTCTTGCAATGGGCATTCCTGACAAAGTGATTCTATTACTTGAGCTATGTAAATCTTCTATCAGTAGATGACAGTAGGAATACTTTTGTCTTTTAAAAAATCCTCATTAGAAGCTGTTGCAATAATAAAAATATAAGCAATTCCGCATTTGACATTGATCTTGCTGAATGGGGAATGTAGGCCTTATCTAAGATGTTTTCAGATATACAAAAGTCTATAAAAGACCCTGATTGCAGCAGCACAAGAAAGACAAGGACCTCATGAGGATGGACCAACTACCCCATGAAGACAGGCTGAGGGAGCTGAGTGGCATTCTAGTATTTAAAGGGGTCCTAAAGAAAAGCTGAGGGACTCTTCATCAAGAAACTTCTGTGAAGTTTTTAAGAAGGGCAGAGAGTAAAAATTTTCAACTAAAAAAAGGGTAGGTTTACATGACATGTATGAAAAAGTTCTTCGAGGTAAGTGAGATGAGGAGCTGAAACAGGTCACCCAGAACACATCGCCCAGAGATGTTGTGGATTCCTCATCCCTGGAAATGTACAAGGCCAGGTTGGATGGGACCCTGCACAACATGATCTAGTATGAAGAGTCCCAACCAACATCAGGAATGTTGTAACTAGATGACTTTTAAGGTCTCTTTCAGTCCCTACACACAAGGTTGCATAGAATGGTTGAGGTTAGAAGGGACCTCTGGAGATCAGCTAGTCCAACCTCCTGTTCAAGCAGAGTCACCTACAGAACATTGCACAAGACATGGGACCTGTATCCAGGCAAGTTTTTAGTATATACAGAGTAAGAGACTCTACAGCCTCTCTGCAACCTGCATTTTGCTTTGTCACTCTCACGGTAAGATCTTTTTCCTGTACACCCTGTATTTCAGTTTATGCCTGTTTCCTCTTGTACTGTCACTGGGCATGACTGAAAAGAACCTGGCCCCATCTTCTTGACACTCTCAAAATATTTATACACACTGATAAAAGCCTCTCTCAGTCTTCTCCAGTTTATACTGGCCAGAACTTTTAGCCTTTCCTTGTAAGAGAGTTGCACTAGTCTTCTAATCATCTTTGCAACCTTCTGCCAGACTCTTTTCAGCCCAAAATATTCTTTGATAACAGTCGTCTCACTTCATTATCAATAGACAGCAATCATCACTATAAGACCATAATTTGGCTAGCTGAATATCGGTAGGTATATAGAATAAGATAATGGTTCCTTAGGAGTATCTGTTTTCTCCACCACCTTTCAAATGATATTTTTCATGGTCTTCCTATCCTGTATCTGGCTTATTGAAGTGTTTTCTCATTATCCAACTGCATTTTCATGAACAGACTATGTTTTCCAATTGAAACTATGCTCCTATTCCATCACTGTAATCCAGTTTCGAAGCTTCTCTGACAAAAAAATCCCAGAGCGGTTTAGTGTCTGTGGACATGTGACATACTGCAGGCACAGTATGCTGAAAGATATTGCAAAAATTCAGGTTTTATGTGGCACATTGAGACACTAGAATGAAAGCACAAACTGTACAGTCCAAGACCAGATGTTCATTAATCAGCCTTCCATCGTAAGAGTTCTTTATCCTTTATTGTCCCATTTAAGAACTTATTTCCAGACTAGTTCAGTCCTTTCCAAGACAGCCTGAGTCCGCTATTGTCTCATCAGTCCACGAGTACAGTCAAATTCTTACCTTTTGGAGAAGATTTTTTGTCTGAGCAATTCCATGTGTGCTAAAGCTCATCCATCTGGCATCCTTGAAGGGAACTCAGTGTGATAAATATTACTACAAATTAGCATAGTTTAAAATTTTGGCAGAAGAAAAAGCTTTTAATTGACTGTATTTATTGAGTGGTCTTTGGATATGTTTTAAGACTACTCCCTGAAGAGAAACTGGGGTAAGCACAGAAACTTTGACAGTGCACGCATGCATTTGCATGTGCACACATGCCTCCTCTGATCCATTTTCTTGTTCAAAATGCAGGTCTTGTATTCTTATTCCAAATGGAATATTCATCAACCTACTCATTGCCAGTTGGTGACTTTACTCTTCAAAATAAAACGTCAGTTGATGTTTTCTTTAACACATGACTCAAGATAAAAGTGCTATTGCCAAGGTTTATCAGCCATTAAACTTTCACTCAGTATAGATATGATCTTTTCCTGAGAGTTTAAACAAGAAAGAACATGTATTCTGTAGCATAAACAAAGATCTCTTTTGACTATATTGCTAACTTATCTTTGGTTAGTATATTTCATAGACCAGCTATGGCATGTACTAATAGACAAGTATTCAGCAGGTAAGTTGATGGAGGTGTCCTTTTGGCAACAGCCAGTGTAAGATGTAGGATGAACAGTAGTGGAGAAATGGCCAGATTACTGTGAAAGGTTAAAAGTAGCAGCAGAAGATAACAAAGGGCAGCTGGATTGTCTCCTGTGTGACTAGACGGTAATAGATTGAGACAGTTTCAAAGCTAAAGTCAATTACAACACTCAAGTGTATGTAAAAATTAAGAAACTGAGTAAAAAAGATGAGAAACCATAATGTTTTATCTGAAACAAAACTTCAGATGTATTAACAAAAAAATATGTAAATACTGTAAGGATACTTCAGGTTTGGTCTTATGGACAATGTAATATAATTAGCACCGTACACTAAAAGAATAATCCACCTGCAAAATTTCACACATTTATAGTAATGTTTTCTGAAAAAGAGGAAAAATATTACTTCACAGAAAGGCACTGGGTCAGGTCTTCAGCTGTTGCGAATTGGCTGAGCTGTCTTGGTGGAATTATGCCACTTAACTCTGGACTAAATCCTGAACTGAAGTTTTTACTTGTAAAGGATTCAAATGTTTCATTAAATATCTTCTGTGTTGGAACAGTTCTCCTTTCTATCCTTCCTCCATGTCTCTGATCTGGTCCTGTAATTTCCCCTATTTCTTTTTTCAGCCTTTTCATGGATTAGCTAAATTAGAATAAATATTTTCCAGGAAGACATAATAGAAATAAAGAATATATCACTTGAGTTTGTGTTTAAGGCAGCACTAGTTCAGTAAGAATGGTATTTCAGCTACTAATTTTGAGAATGTATAGTAAACTGGCCCTGACCTTTTTTATAATTTTGTGGTTTTGTTTTGTTTTGATTCTTTTTTGAAAGGCCCTTCACGTGAGTCAGTATTGGACAGTGTGCGATTTAGTATCAACATAATATGTCATGATATATATAATCAACTTCATTTTAAAGTTTATCTAACAAAATGTATATATATATATATAATATAAATAGAAAATACGTAATATAAAACATAACTGTAAAAATTTAAAAGAGGAAAGATTAAGAGTGAAAGGGCAAAACTTAATATATAATTAATGGTCTTGAATGTCTAGTTCCAAAATTCTTCAGTTATTCTACAAGATTCATGCAAGCTGCTTACTCTCTTTGCCTCTGTTTCCTCTTAATTCAATTTAATGAGTCATATTTTCCATATTTATTAATACACAAAGTGGATGAAATTTTAATTACCTGGAGTGTTAACCTGGCATTTACAGGGGAAACATGACTAATCTCATTGCCTTCTACTCTGGGTCCTTTGGTGTTGTAATCTTTACTCAGTTCTGTAGATAACAGAGGAAAACTGCTTCAAGAATATATTTCTTCCTACCCAACACATATTCCTCTCCTAGGACAAAATGAGTCTATGGGATGTAAATTTTTATTCTATTTTTTATTTTATTAATTTATTAATTTATTTATTTTCCTGCTTGAACTGGAAAGAGTCTAGATTTATAACTAGCCTGGACTTTCAAATAGCTGAAGTTGTATGATGCAATCACACACATGGTCTGTATGTTAGCTATATGAACAGCCACATAAGCAATTTTGAGTTGTTAAGTGTTTATAAGACATAGGTAAAACAACTCATATAATCACTAATGACAGTTGCCACCTGGGAATTTCCAAACAAATCATGGAATAACTGTCTGAAGGAGGAACTTGAGGGGAAACAGATTATTACAATATGCTATTGTTCAGGTTAAGGAGTATTTTGCAGAAGATCAGTCATCAGATATCTCTTCATTATAATTTGTTATAATCCTCCAGTTTTTAGACATGTTGTATGTGAGCCCTTCTGATTTGAAAGGATCTAAAATTTTCAGGGATGGGAGAAAAGTCTTTGTTAGACATCAGGAAGACACAGAACAATATTCAGTCTAGAAAACTATTTATAGACCTTCTCAGAAGACTTAAATGATGTGTCATCCTTCAGCTCTATAAACTTGATTTTTCATAGGCTACCCAGGAAACTGAAGCCTAGAGGGGTTCAGCTGTCACACTCAGGATTTTTTAACTTTTTCAATAGTTAGACTGTTGTGCAACCCATAAAATTAAGGCCTCTGCCTGCAAGAAAGAAACTCTCTGTTTGACCTCTGATTACTCTGTTTTTGCCAAAGTAGTTTGCAGGAGGAACACAAAAATAAGTTCAGCCTCTGCAAGTAGGACAGATTTGTTTGACCTCAGTGTGCTTTGCTACTGCTGCAACATATGGCTGGAAACAAATTTCTTTTTAATAGTTTTGTTGTTTTTCATTACAGAATATTTGAGGTTGGTAAGAGGAAGTTCAGCTCATTCTTCAAATCCAAACTTAATGAAAGCATTCTTGGACAGATCTTGGAAGACATACAGGTGCACATAAAACAAATATGTATTATTTTTCATCAGGATTGAGTTCTAACACTTTTATAATATTCATTGGAAATTCCATTTTTAATTACTTTAATATTCAGGTGTTTTTTTTGGTTTGTTTTTTGTTTGTTTGTTTGTTTGTTTTTTTCCCCTCTGAAAGTCAGATCTATATCCACCCTTTTCTTCAACACCTCCAGTGACAGTGACTCAACCACCTCCCTGGGCAACCTATTCTTGTACCTCACCACTCTTTCTGAGAGGAAATATTCCCTAATATTCAACCTGAACTTTCTCTTGTACAACTTGAGTCCATTCCCTCTTGTCCTATCACAGCTACCTAAGAGGGGTTCCCCCACCTCACTGCAACCTCCTTTCAGGTAATTGTAGAAAGAGATGAGGTCTCCTAAGAGCATCCTCTTCTCCAGACTGAACAGTCTCAGATCCCTCAGTCACTCCTCTGTGACTTATTCCCCTAACTTCAGAGATGATATGCTGGCTCCCTGTCATAGTACTTCATGCAGGCCAACCGTCACTAACACTGTCTCAAAATTGGAGAGGAATTAATATTAAGAAATCTGAAAATGTGAGTAGAAAACAAATTATGAAAAATATAATTAATACTCTAACTTATCTTCTTCATTCATTCTCACAAACCTCAGCTAATATCTTTATAGCTATTCTTATATTTCCGTTGAATCCCTCAGCTATCACTCCTACAATTCTGATACAAATATTTAAAAAAAAAAATATTTTAAATGAGATTTACTGCAACATTCTTCCTATGCACATGCGTGCACACATACGCACACATGCACACACGCACATTACATTAATACAACTATGTTACTTCCTTTTGCCTGAAAATGAGAGTGCAAGATACAAATCCCCTGGATTGATTTTATTATTACTCACAACTATTTTGTCTTGATTCTAGCTCAGTATTGACTAATCAGATCTCTGGCTTGCTCTAGGGTATAAAAAGCATCAAAGAAACTTAGCCATCTTTCTTCTCCACTCACTTCCATGAGGAGCTTCAGAATACACAAGCTAAATCATTGTGCCTTATATCACTTCATTTTCAGCACTCGTCCAGTTTTCCTCTCACTAATGACAATGAAGGCATCCTGCCTAACATGGGAAAACTATGGAGTTGAGTGCTGATGACTTCCTGAACATGATTCAGATGACACATACATTCAACTTTTGTGTTTCCTGGGAGATCGGCCTGACTCCTAGAAAACGTACAAAAAGTTCATTCACATTTATTTATTTATTTTTTCACCAGCAGCAGAAAGGGATATTATTTAACTTTGGAAATTTGATAAATAGAAACTTCTTTTAGGGATTGGATAGTTAATGAAAGCATTCTGGTTTCATCAAAAGAGTCTGTTTGCAACTATCATGGTTGAAGTGTCCTCAGGGCATGGAGCTCTCTTCTGCACTGCTGAAAGGATAATATTTAGAACAGAGACAATCAGTCATTCATCCCTCACCCTGATCTAAGTTACATGCAGTGGATAACACTCATCCAGTAATGGCACTTCTCAAAGTTTTGTCTGTCTTTTAGACCCCATAGAGTTAAAAAGGAAAGGGAATGAGAAGATTAAATGGATCAGGGAATGTGAAAGAATGCCACTGTGCAAAGTAGTTTAGAGACATAAGTAAGATTCTCTGGAATTGTTTTGACCTCAAGGTGTTCAGAACCTCAAAATAATACTACTTTTACTCTGAGTAAGTACTACTTGGTTACTGAATCTGATCTCTGCGACAGAGGACATGACAACAGCATTTTACAGCATTTTTAGTGCTTGGGAACTATCCAGGGGTGGTGAATAATTGCACTGTGTACCACCTGTTTTGTATATTCTATCAATCTATCATCATCGTCATTATTATTATTACTATTATGCCTTTCTTTTCTGTCTATTGAAGTTTACCTTGAGTTTTACCTTTTTCTGATTTTCTTCACCGTCCTCCTGGTGGAGGTGAACAAATAGCTGTGTGGTGGTTAGCTGTCCATTGGTTAAATCACAACTCCATTCTAAAGTGGTAGGTCTTATATTGGGTTGTTACTAGTTTTGTTCATTAGTAATGTTGATACCCATCTATTCTTGGTAAATACGAATGCTTTGATCTCTTCTGAATATGGCTTTGAATGATATGATGGCATCCTTATATTCTTTGAGTTTAACTATTCAAATTATTGAGACAGATTGGAAGTGTAAAATACATCTGACAAATTAGACATCAGAAATCTATGGCTTATCCAAGAAGAATTTCTTTGCATACAGAGAAATATATTGAACATTATATTGAACATATTCATTCCATCTGAAAAGAGATGTCAAAAAAAGGTCAAGTGTATCATAGCCTGGAAATGCTTATTTCTCTAAATTGACATTATTGCAAACTCAGCTGTCAGTGTCTATTGCAGAAATCCAAGCAGAAATGTTTATACTTTCACTGTCAGATATGATAAAGAATTTACACATAAAGCAACTGATGAAACACTTATGAGGCCTCCACTACAAATTTGTCCAGCCTTTGAAGAGCTTCATTTATTCAACAATAGGAATTTAAAAGGAGTCAGTTTAGGGCTAATTTCATTTTTCCTGACCAGAGATTCTAGTTGCGTATGCAACTCCGTATGCTGCTGCTAATTTAATGACAGGCAACGAAGCCTGGAATAAGGGCTAATGAGAAATGATTTTACATTTTTCTGTAGTACAGGTTCAAGTCAGGAATATTTAGTGGTGGTAAGTGTTCTGCCTGATGTAGTCATGAAAAAATGTCAAAGTACAGTTCAGAGAACACTGAATTCTTTGAATTACTAAAAGAAGAAAATGATAGCTTGGAAAATTAAAGAGAGAGTATATTCCTTCTTTCAATGGAGAACACAATGTGATGAATGAAATCACAATTGAAAGAGAACCAAATAGCTCTTTCTAAGTCTCAAAGATATCAGCTATTGAAACTTTTGGAGGTACTGATAATTAACAGTTCCTGGATTCAGACCAAAAAAGCCTTGCTATATATGGCTGGCTCAATAACTTGGATGACATTTAATGAATATACCTGGGAACATGTATCTCACCTCATACACATTATGTATCTTTAAGTGGCAACAAGTTCATCTCTGCAGAACGGGGGAGAACTAAAGTGTGGAAAAATTTCCAAATACAATGAGAAAAGAAGGTTTTGTTTGGTTTGGAAAGTGAGCCTAGCTTTAATTTATGCTTCCAAAAGCATTAAAACAAAACAAAACAAAACAAAAAAAAAACAAAACCAAAAAAACCAAAACCAAAACCAAAACCAAAAACAAAAACAAAAACAAAAACAAAACCAAAACCAAAACAAACAAAACAGAGGCAAAGGAAAATAAGAAGGAAATAATAAAAAGGAAGAGGAAAAAAAGAATGAAACATTAACAAAAATGGAATAAAAAATAGTTACAATTTTCATAAGTTAAAATTTAACTCCATCAAGAATGCAACATGTTTTTTTCTAGTGAAGACTACAGATATGAGGATACTAGATTCCTTAGCAATTCAACCACTGTTACTGAAAACTGTTACTACACATTTTTGAGTCTTTAATATAGATAAGTAAAGAATAAAGTTAATCGTTATTCAACTGCATGAGAAAGAGCAAAAATGGAAATGTATATGTTATTAATCCAGTATCGAACACAACTGTATCATGACAAGCAATACATGATTAAATTAGTTTAAATAGTTTAGTTAATTATTGTATGCTATCTTTCAGAAATTGTCTGGAAAATGGTGGCTATTATTAGTTACTAAATTAATAAATTATTTCTGAAAGTCTCTATACTGGTTTGCGTTTTCTCACAGCTAAACCAGGGCAAACATGGACATCATTGTGGATGTGCAGTAACTTTACTTATCTAAATCCTAATTAGAATGTGCACTTAAGTTCTTGAGACATGGAATCTCTGCGTATAAAGAAGAATTCAGGAGTGTACGTCTTTCAAAAGTATGGAAAAGTTTATCTTTATTGCAGCAACAACTCTGTGAACTACTTAAAAGAAGTTTCCTATTTCACGCTGTAGAATTTCAAGGACAGGAACAAACAGATTTAGCATCAAGTAAGGGCAGATTACTCTGTTTCCAGGAAGTAAGATTTTACTGTAAGAAGTGATTTATTCTAACAAGAATTTAATAATATTTTTACAAAGTATTCAATGGATTTAAAATTTTGTTTTTGTTTCTGTTTTTCTTCCTTTTTTTTTTATTATTTACAGAAAAGTATGAAATTAGAAGTTTCATCAAAATTCACAGAGGTGAAATTTGACAAAGCTGAACACTTAAGTGTTGTATCTATCTCCCTTCAGAGAATTTTGTCACTAAAGACAGTGAAACAGCTTAAAACCATGAAAGACTGAGTAACTGCATACTCTCTTTCTGAAGGAATCTCTGGGGATACCAGACTTCTTACTCAAAGTCCAAGAGTTTAATCCATCTGCAAATTCATTACAGGCTTCAAGCTCAATCTCCTTTTAAAGGGAGAGTAGGGTATCTATGACCTCACTTCCTTGAACATGAAGGGGAATCCTAGAACTAAAGGCCCCTAGGGAAAAATCCACTTAACCCTTTCTTGATGTTAGCAAAATGTTCCTTGAACTGGAAATGTTTCAAAAGAGCCTGAGTTCAATGAATTTCTCCCCATTTAATGCAGTTAATTGAATATCTCAGTAAATTCTGAATTAAAAGAAAATAATAATTACAGAAGTATTTAAGTTTCTGGGCCTTTCAAATTATAGTAAGTGAAAGGGATATTCATTTACAAATTTATTTCTGATATCATATAATCATAGAATGGTTTGTGTTGGAAGGCACCATCAAGATTATCTAGTTTTAACGCCCCTGCTATAGGCAGGGATACCTCCCAGCAGAACAGGGTGTTCAAAGGCCCCATCCAGCCTGGCCTTGAATGCTTCCAGGGAGGGGGCATCCACAACCTCTCTGGGCAACCTGTTCCAGTGTCTCACCATCCTCACTGTTAAGAATTTCGTCCTAATGTCTTGTCTAAATATGCACTCTTCCATCTTAAAACCATTTGCCCTCATCCTGTAGCTACCTGCCCTTATAAAAAGTCCCTCCCCAGTTTCCTTTTAGGTCCCTTTCAGGTATTAGAAGGTTGCTGTAAGTTCTCCTTGGAGCCTTCTCTTCTAGAGGCTGAAGAGCCCCCATCTCCATCAGCTTTTCCTCATAAGTCCTCCAAATATCTGATCAAAAAACAAACTAACTACTTTTAATATGCACACAACAGTCCATCTAGAAATGGAAGGCTTTTTGATTTTCTAACAGCCAATGGTCTTCTTTGTTCCTAGCAAAGACTCTGGTGAAAACTGATCTGTTTCAAGAAAATTCATTTTTTTGTTTGCTTGTTTGGCTGGTTTGTTGTTGCTTTTTGTTTTGTTTTGTTTTGTTTTTTAACTTTTCATAAATGGGGTGTTATTAAGGAAGTACATTACCTTCTTGCATGCAATAACCAGTACACTGTTCTTTTTCCTTTAAGTGCATGGTAAGTAGTTAAAGATGGGCCTTCTTAGCAACCTGTAGAAGAATCTTGATGAATAGACATAAACAGGTACAGTTGCAGTAATCTGCAGAGAGAACTTCTTAATCCAGAACTGTGGAAGTGTTGAATCCATATTCAAACCATTAACAAAGCATATTAACAACTTCAGTGTCAAGAAATTTCTTTTCCCACAGAAATCCATTATTGTAATAAAATTCCAAACTGAGGCTGCACAGTAGGGATGTTAACAAATAAATTGGATTAAATTATACTCTAAACAAAGTTCAATCTACTAGATTGACTTGTCAGAGTTAATTTAATTATATAATGAAGTGGCATTATATCTCAATGAAGTACAGTGAATGAATTTAATGAAACTTCATTGTTTTAAACATAGATGTGAGTAGACAAAAAATATTCAAATAAAATATATTATATGATGCAAATATATTTTATGTAGCTGCAACTAACACTTTAAGACACAGTATTTTTAAAAGCCAGACTACTTGTACTTATGGAGTATTTCTGGCATCGTCAGAGAAAGCCTGTTACACTGAACTAGTTATTTTTCTGTGAATTATCTGATAACTGGCCCATGTTCCTTCATAGCTCTCATGTAAATCTTAGAAAAATGTAAGAAAATCTCATTATCATCTCAATATGGTCCTGTATGTTTTGCAAAGCTAACAATTCTTCAAGCTAACTTAATTCTCCTGCTCTGGGAAGGGCTCCTCCCTTTGTTTTGGGAGTCCTACGAGCTGTTTCTGAAATTCCAATGTAATCACCAGTTTTATAACAGAAATCCCATGGAAGAAGACTGACAGGAATGTGTACAGTTTGGAAAAATCTGTGATTTTTTAAAGACTTCTCATAGCTCTGTTTAGTGGACCAGAATAAAACCTCAGTCTTACAATATGGAAATGTTTTCCTTCCCAATTTGTCAAAATATTGTCACTTTTTATAATTCAGAATGAGAGTATTCATATTCTCCACGCTAATCCTCATGACACATCCACAAAACAAACTCTAATTTTCAAATCTTTTTTTTTTTTTTTTTTTTTTTTTTTTAATTCTCCCCTGAGTTGCTTACAAATAAGCAAGCTAGCAATCAAACCAAAACCATTGGCCATCATAGTGATCACCAAGTTGACCAGTGTTATCTCATTTTCTTAAATACTTTTGTCTGCTTACACATATCTATTTCACCTTCTAATATATTCTTCAACCTTTGGTGGCATTATTTCTAAATGAATAGTACTTCAAGCTGCTACAGTCAAGATCTCTGACTTTCCAGAGCTATACTTTAGGCCATCTGAAATTATATTGGAGATCTTAGTTTAACCCTTAGTCTGAAGCTGAATTCCACTTTTACCACTTAAATTGTAATCTAGATTACATGGATTACAGTAGCTCTAACAAATGATTTTGAAAGTTTGTATGAGTGATATCACCTACCTTTAGCTCACGAAAAATTGGCTCTTTTCAAATGTGTATTTAAATTTCTTCTTTTCTATAGACTCTTTTACTCTGGCTACCTTTCAATTACTAAAAACACTCAATTTCAGGGATTAATCCCTGATCCAAAGGCCAAGTGGAAAGGCAAGGCAAATACCTACGTTACTCAAATACCTACATTACTCAAATACCTACATTACTCAACACTTCTCTCTAAAACACTGTCAGAGCTCCATCTATATTTGACTCTTTATTTTCCCTGTTCCCTTACACCCAGTGTTTTAGAAGCTGAGATCAGGCTATGATTTCATAATAAAGACTGTGCAGAATTAGGATCTTTGAGTTCCCAAAACTGACACTAATCACACAGTATCACAGTATCACAGTCTTGTGTGGGTTGGAAGGGACCTTAGAGATCATCGAGTACAACCCCCGGGATTTGAGCCCCTGCGTAGCAGAGCGGCACTTCTACCACTTGCACCACAGGGGGGATTAGAACCTGGGCCACCGGTGTTGCAAAGCGGCATTCCTACCACTGCACCACCGGAGGCACAATAATAGGTTAGAGCAGGTAGTCCTGTGAATACTCTTGCTGTTCCCCTATCTATCCTAGTTAAACTGCTGGCCCTATATGCTCCAGGATTCATAAAAGACACCAGCTGGATAGTTGCCTGTATCCTTCTTTCCAGAAGGGAGCACTTTCTGAAAGACTATTAAAGAAGAGTTGCTCTGATCCAGCTGGTGGTTAAAGTGGTGCTGATCTAGTAATTACTCTTTTAAAACACTCTTGCTGTAGGACTGTATTCTAAATTTAGCATAGTGAATGTTTTGTTCAAAGGCCATGCTAGTCAACAATTTCCAGAGCTGGAAAATATTATAAAGATAGTTGGGAACAGCAGGCTGCCTGTTTTTTTCCAAGAGCATTAGGAATTACCAGCACTGAAATGAAACACAGACTCCTGGTTAGACTGGAAATGAAATAAGAACCACCTAGTCTCCAAGACAGATCTTGAATTAATTCTGGCTTTTGGTTGGAAACATATTTCATTTCCCTTTAATTCTGATGTTCTTGAAAGGTTTGTTGATTACAACTGGGAGCTATATGACAGAAGAATACCAACTTTGTGTTGCTTGTTTCCTGAGGACAAGAAAACTAATTCCCTGATGGACGGCTCATCTGTAAATTTGGTTAGAGAGAGAGGTAGAAGAATAGAGGTAGAGGTAAGAAGAGAAGGAGAAAGAGGGAGGTTATTAGAAAGTGAAAACTGAAAACAGAGAGCTATAGGTGGACTAGGTACTTGCTGGTTTGTAGCTGTTGTTGAGCTTGTGTCCTGCAGTCCTGACTACATTCCACAGAAAGGGGTGTGTCTGAGAAGTCAGTTTTACAGTAGAGATAGGACAAGCTTAGAGATGGGCTTGAGCATAGCTTCTGGAGTTTTAGCAGTTTCAGTGTCAGAGGGGAATACCCCAATAGGTTATTCCCAATAACCACATAATGTAATCCACCCTGTATTTACAGTCATTCAAGTTTCTCAGTATTTAGAAGGAATTGTAAAGATCATGTGCAGCCTTGCTATGTGAATTAGAAGTCAAAGGGCTCTTGGGCTGCTCACTGTTTATGGGGTAAAATAATTGGCTCAAAGTCATAATATTTAATAGGACAGTGTTATCAGCATCAGTCCTGAGCAAAGCCTTGGATATAATGGCTAGGCTGAAGAAGGAGTTTGGGGGCAGGAGGGAGCACACCGTCATATTATGATACCACTGTAATAGTTGCTTAATTTCCTTTGTCATCTGAGGGACCTCAGCAAGTGATTCATATTATATAGATGCTTACGTACTTCTCTGAGTAGGATTTTGACACAGTGACCCAGCTCCAAAATTGTATTAATGTATTATAAGTAGCCTGTATAATATGTCAGTAAACCAGAAATAAAATGGATGCTTGTGCCAAAAACATTTCATGATATGTAACTCGCTGAATAGTACATTGTAGGTTTACTACTGTAATTCATTTTTATCACAGCAGTTCAACTGATTTCCTGAGAGAAAAGGTAAACAGGGTAGAAGAATCAACACACCATGTACCTAAAGAGATTTATTATCAAATAAATGTAATAGCTATCCTTTAGCAATTTGATAGACACCAAGCAGTGAAAACAAAGGGCATGTTATTCCCTGGGCTCTCAAACAGTAGATAAATAAAAGGATTCCAAGGTTATGGTCTGAAACTTTGTCAACATTCAACAGGAATTTCTCAGTGTTAGTGAAAGGCAGTAATACTCTACTGCAGAAGAATAAATTAGTTTAGCAGCTCCTCAGTTCACTAGTTGAGATGTACATTCCCACGTGATATAAATTGTTTTCTTATTTTATGAATTTATTTCAAAGCTGCTTGGAATTTAATAATTAAGAACCTTACTATTTTGCCTAGCTGAAATACAACTTGTTTTCGTATTACGTCCAGAATTCAAACTGATCAGATTAATACAGGGATATATGGCAAATTTTCAAGCAAAAACTCCAAAGAAATCATTGTTGCAAGTAAATCCATTGCAGAGACTATAATTTGTGAGGAATTAAAGGATCAAAAGAGATGAGATGCTTCTGCGTAAATTCCAGGGCTTAGTTTAGGCTCTGAGAGCATCAGAAATTGCTTCTAGATGGTACTAGGAAAGTCACGACTTCCAACTATGTTGCATCAGGTATATAACACTTGAACCCTTTGTATTGAACAGGGATGAAGCAAAAAGGTTGGAATGGAAATAAAGTCAGATATTTGGAGCTGGTGAAATGATGATAGGTTTGTTAACATGTGCAAGTATGTGAAAGGATGGGACATGGAGCAGATATCACCCAGTAAAATATGTCTGATTGTCTGCTCCAAGACTATGGGAATAACACTTCAAAAAGTAGTTCACAAATGTTTCCAGAGATGGTGTGTAGGTGGGTGTCAGAATTGGTCATGGAGAAAGGAACTGAGATCAGCCCCAGCCCTAGGATAACTAGGCGAGGCAGTGGAAATGGGGCATTTCTGTTTTTGATGCCTAGTTCCCAAGAAGATATATGAATGCTGCAATGTACAGCTATGGTAACAAATACACTCAAAAACAAAGAAACATCCCAACTGAGAGTTTCTAATTGAAGTTGAAGACGATTTAAACAACAGATTTGTTTCCATGGATTGTGCACTGAATCTCAGTTTTGGTGCAATGACTGAATTATAATATAACCAATGAAAGAGGCACGTGAATATTTCCTATACTGCTGCCAAACAGTGGTCAGATAGCTTTACCTGCTGCTACATTTTCTAGAGGTCATACCATACATTTGATTTAATTTGTTGGATATTTGAAATAATTAATTTTATTAGTGAAAATGAATGAAAAAGTAAGAGTTTTGTACATTTTATGTTTTCAAATGGGCCTGAAGGTAAACTTTCTAAGCTGTCTTATCCTTATTGAAGTTATTCCAAATAATCACAAATTAGAGAGGTGAGCTTGATCCCCACTTTATTTAGTCTAGTCCCCAAGCCTTGACTTCTTCGTCATTTCCTTCCCTTAGAGGATTTACTCAGGAGAAGACTGCTTCAAATTCCTGGGTTGGTACAGATAAGAGATCACCACCCACACTTCTTTTCGCCCTCTCTTCTTTTTAAAACCCACAAAAGAATAAACAAAATTCCACTCGTTCATTTAATTGAGTCTAAAGTACAATGTATTAAAATATTCCCCACAAAAGCCTCATTGAGTAGAACTTTTCATTTCATCCAAGCATGTTCAAATCCATAGTTCACATATTCTGTTTTTTCACAAAGTTCCCAATGGAAAATATTTAAAAAGAATGCAAGAGTCCTCTAAAAACCACTCAAGAGCTCCCTGGTTTTATTGCATTTATAATATATATGGGTGTCCAACACATCACTTATGTACTGTGCAATGAAAAAAAAAAAAAAAATCAAAACATTTTTAATTCTACAGGTTCTTTCAGCCACTAGCAGGATATCTAATCTCTATGAATAGTTTGTTTGTTTTTTTTACCTTGCTGTAAATTGTATTGATTATTATGTTTACTTTGGTGTGACATGAACCAAAATTCAGAGCACTTCAAGAGAAACAGGATTTGAATGTCTGTGTTGTCTAATATTCAATGCAACAATTGAAAGGTTGCCTAGAACAGTATATGAATGAAAATGCTTTTCACAAGTAAAAAGGAACATAACATCTGCTTTTTTCAGTGTATTTCCTTGCAAATACAGATCTGCTCTGCAAGGTGACCCCTCAGTCAGGTTATCCATGTTTGAAAGCAGGAAAAAATGAGGGAAAGTTTCTTTCTCAATTACTTTGGATATATTTTGTCTCCTTTCATAAGGCAGACTGAATACGAACTGTAAAATAAACAGCTGGATGTCCAAAGTGTACGGGGTAAGAACAGAATGCATTACTTGACTAGGATATTTCTAGTTTCTTTTAGAATATGGTACTTTGCATGTGATGTCAGTGTTCAGACAAGGACCGTAAGCCAGGTGGTAAGAGACGCCCTCCAAACCAACTCAGACTTTTCCAGTCTGTCAGATAAAGCTTGTTCATTTCACTGCATCACTGGGAGCCTGAAGCACACAGCACAATGTTCATATAATTATGTATGGAAAAGGTAAAAAGAGGCCTAATGTGCTCAAAGTGCTTTCAAACCTCAAAGGAAAGGTTCAGTGATAGAACAATATCTTCTTACAGACTAACCTCCTTTATCCTCTTTTCTTCTCCTTAATTTGTATAACTAGATGTACTTCAACTGTAATGAGCAGAAGCGATCATTAAGATCATTGCTAATAATTTGCATTTATAGGACCATTTAGAAAGATCCCTGTATTTTCACAGCATCTGTATTGAGGAGAATTAAAGTCCTATTATTTCATTAGATTTATAAAAGCAGTGCTTTTTTTATTCAACAATGATTTCAGAACATAAGTAGAACTTGGAGCAATAATGAAGAACTTTTATTTATCTAGGTTGTTTTAGCTTCTTCAGAATTTATAAACCTTTATATCTTTGCTAATAAAAGACTTTATAAAGGTTTTTGTGCTTCTAAATTAGAAACAAGCAAACAAAGAAATAAATGTAATGGATTTAGATGAAAGAGATGGAGCAGATTCA
Organism: Coturnix japonica; assembly: GCF_054131305.1. Lineage (NCBI taxonomy): Eukaryota > Metazoa > Chordata > Aves > Galliformes > Phasianidae > Coturnix > Coturnix japonica. Next base: position 7,221,383 of record NC_140663.1, read on the forward strand.
ATAAATTTATCATATTTTATCTAATTGTGAAAACTGTGACCTACATAAGTGAGATTTCAGGCTCTGTAGTCACTGACATCTCACACTGTTTCAGTTCTGCTTAGAAATCATTAAAAAGTAATAGGCTAATACAATGGTAACTGACAATATACTGAGCCATGGAACAATTATGTTAGAACTGCCAATTTGGATGCAACACGGCATACTCTAAGTTAGCTTGGTTCCACTATGAATATCACCGTAGTCAGCATGGCTTAAAACTTTTATAGGATAGCCTAGCACACTCAGTAAATCCTCAAGGGACTGTTTTTAAAATGCCACAGCTGCTCCACAACTGACATCAGAACTACATCCATAAAGTAATCATACATCTCCATTTTTGCATAAGTATAGAAGGCAGCCGGGTTCCAGACTGGACTGGGAAGCCAGCTTATGGAATTTCTTATGTGTTGTGGATAAACAGAGTATTTTAGGCTCTGACATGTCCATTTGGAACTTCTTCAAGAATGCAAAAAAACAAGCTTAAAAGAAAAATTAAATATCCTTAAACCACTGAATCTATCTTAACATAAAAAGCAATAAGAGACAAAACACTTTCCTCCCTTACTAAAAACTAGACTCTTTGTCCATCAGAGTAATTCTAAAGAAACAAAATATCTTTTATTTTATTATTTTTCCATGTAATCTGATGTATTATATTAGTCATGGGTAGTTTGGAAAGTGCATGTCTCTGACACTATGTTCATCATAAAATTTGTACCTAGTAAAGGCCCAGTAAAACCTTGGAAAGCGGATTCTTGCTCAAAACTGGAGCACAGAATGTACTGATATCTGAGCAATGAGCTAACAAGTGATCCATTACAGAGGTTACACTTAACTATTTGGAATAAAATATGGTAATGTATCTCCAGGTACTGCCAGTTGTAGTAGCTCAAATATTCTGTTTCAAGTTCAGAATGCGATACAAGTTAGTGGGAAAAGTTGAAACTATTAGCTGCTATGAAGAATACATTATCTGAAATCCATATGTAAGCCATTTAACCATTACATTGCCATTGCTTTACTTGAAGAGTGAGAAAATAACCTGATTTTAGCATGTTCTGATGGCCAAGATTTGTCAATAAGTTTCTATAGTTACAGGTTTTTATCCAGACTGGCATTTAAAAATATTAAGTATTGGTAACTTGGTCACGCACAGCAGACTACTGCTTCCAGCCATTGTCTCAAAGGTAGGGATTTTTAACAAAAAGCTGATCCAGAGCAAAATCAGTATTTAATATTCTGCACTATGAACAACGAATTAGTGTACTGCAAGAAAATCAAACATGAAGGATGTTTTTCAGATCTGCAGTTCTGCTCTGGATGTAGTGGTGCCAATACACTGTCTTGCTCTCCCTCCTCAATAGCACAGGAAGAAAATAATATGGAAAATTCCGTAGGTTGAGATATTGTGAGTGAGACAACTCATTAATTACTGTTCCGTCCAAAAGGCACTCAACTTGGAGAAGAGTAATTTAGTAGTTTAACAATTGGCATAAGTGTAGGATAGCGTGAAACAAAACTAAACATATACTGTTCCTTCTACCCAGGCTCAACTTCTTAATTCTGTCTTTATTTATTCAACCTCACCCCATTCTTCTATCTTCTCTCCTTCCCCATGAGTGAGCTAGGGTGGGATGAAGAATGTGGTTTGGGACTTACTTGTTCATAACAAGTTCATAACAACTTGTTCTCTCTCCTCTCTATAACAGTTGTTATACAGTACTTTTTACCCTTTCTTAAATGTATAATCACAGAGGCACCACGTTTCACTCACTGGCTCATCTTTGGCAAAGAATTGGTCTGTTATGAAGCAGCTTGGAACTGGTTCAGTCCAACATGAGGGAAGCTCCTGATCTCCTCTCTCTAAGGCCAGTCCTGCAGTTCTCCCTCTACCAAGTCGTTTCCATGTAAATGCATTACAGAGGTAAAAATATAAATATTTCCCCTGATCATCTGGGGAGAAATGACTGCAAACACCTTGATCAGTGATTAAAGATTTTGTGACCTCCTGACACTGTAGAATTCTACAGACGCCACTCTAGACTCTCTTATGCAACGATATTTCCAGAAAAAATTTGAGTTCCCCAGGATACTGTTAACCTTCTTGTACAGTCTCTAAAATCTAGTCAGGGAAGCAAATTTAATAGCTTAATGTTTCATTTTCCACAGTGGTTTCTGAAAGAGCCAGCTTTTATTTTAACTTTGAAAATTTTTGTTACTAGTGATGGCCATGCTTTGGATAACTGCTCAGTAAACTTAAATTTTGTTATTTAATACCTGGTCAAAACTATGTATGATCCAATCAAATATTAAAAAAAAAAACACACACACACACACACAAAACCACCACCAACAACAACAAAAAAACCCTCTCTATGCTCAACTAAAGTGGGAACAAACATGGGAACTGGAGATACTTTTCATGGTATAGCGCTATCATTTCATTTCAGTTAAAATTACCATTTCAGTTAAAGAGCTAAAAGCTGAGAGTTTTTGCCAATTGTTTTTTCTTTTTTTCATCTAAAATTTCGTGTTTTTTTTTTTTTGTGTGTGTGTATGTGTGTGTTTTTGTTGTTGTTGCTGTTTTTGTTTTGTTTTTTGTATTATGGATATAAAAAAAGCTGCTGTAAAAATAAGCACAAAGAGATTACAATACAGATGAATTTGTAGCAACAAATGACACAGTCTCTTTTACTTTATGCAAATAGAAAACACTCACAACATTTGTATAGTGTGATAACCAGATGTACTTCTTTACCAGTTAAGTTTGCTTTGTAACGAGACTGTAGCATAGAAAAGGGCATATACAATAGGGCTTCAGCAAAGTACAGATTATTCATGGGAAACATCTGGCTGAACAGTAGGCTTATGGCTGATATTAGAACAATTAAAACTGAAGTCATATTCTCTCTTCTAATTAGAGACAGTGATTTTGAATGATGTTGACTCGTAGCTTTTGGACTACTAAATTCTAAGAAAAAAAATTATGCTTTATATCTGTCATTCTGTTCGTGATGACCCATTCAGAGAAACTGTTATATGTTATCCTTCATGTCTCTCTATGTCTTACTCTTTCATTCCTCTGAAGGCTTAATTCATATTTCTGTGTATAAGGTCCATAGCCAGTCTATGATCATGACTGTGTCTGCATTCTTTTTGATGTGTAATTTGTCATTTGTCATCTACAAAGTTTCACCGTCATTCATTTTATAATAATAATGTAGAATATTCTTGTCTTTCTCTCTCTCTCTCTCTCTTTTTTTTTTTTTTTGTATCATAAATCATTGTACCTTATGTTCTATGCACTTAGAGGTTCACTACTTTTTATTAATTCTAGCCTTCTAGCGTCTGATTTAACAAATGTAATTCCATGGTTAGTGGATTGTTTTGCTATTTTTTCTTTATTACTTGTACCAAACTTACAAATAGGAAAGAGAATATATACTAGGGTAAACAGAAATTCAACTTGTAATGGACTAATGCATAGCTTTCCTGAATAGTTATTAGATAAGTTTCCCTTCTACTGTATTAAATTCCATGACTTAAATCAATACAGTGCTGTACAAACTCACATAAAAAGTCAAAATTTGACTTCAGATTTAAAAGGTAACATGAAAGAAAAGTGCTATCAAAGCCTAAAAGATTGTTTGTAGGACTAAAGTCTGGCTTTGGACATCTACATTTCTCATTTTAGTATAACTTTTATTTTACTGTGAAAACAGTCAATCGCTGTAACGACTTCCCCAGGGATGATATGGAGATCCTGTCACTGGTTGTTCTTAAGATGTAACTGGACAGTGTAATAGATAATCTCATTTGGGAAGCCATTTCCATGAGAAATTTAACCAGATGACCGTCTGGGGTCCCTTCCAACTTGCACTATAAAATTCTAGGTGTCCATGTAATAGTTTTCTCCAGGTGAGTAACAGACATTGTTTAAAGCTTTTGTGGTAGTTAATAGAGACACAGGGCATGATATTGTCACACTTGATTTTAGGTGATATTTAAGTTTATGTTGACTCACTTGCCTCCATCTACCAACATACAAAGACATGACTGCTGTAGATACTTTGTTGAGCATTCTCAGATTTCCTAGGGCATCTCAACTGCATCAGAAATCTAAATTTAGATAAATTAATTGAATCTTGTAGATGCTAGAGATCACAGCTAATCGAATACCAGTTGTGATTCATCTCCTTATAATAGGAAGGCAATGGCATTTGAAATATTCTGCAGTATGGCCTGGGCTCCAGCTATCACTCAGTACTGGTATGCATCTACCCTTTTTTCTGCATCACCATAAGCTAATACCATGCAGTTATCTCTGATATTCCAGACTATTTTAGATGGGATTAAATGCCTATAATCACATAAAAGAGTCATGTCACTGATCTGAAATCTGTTGATAATTATCATAGAATCACAGAATGACCCGGGTTGGAAGGGACCTCAAGGATAATGAATCTCCAACCAACCCACCACAGGCAGGGCCACCAACCTCCACATTCAATACTAGACCAGGCTGTTCAGGGTCTCATCCAGCCCGGCCTTTAACACTTCCAGAAACAGGGATCCATAACCTCTCTGGGCAGCCTGTTCCAGCACCTCACCAATCTCATAGTAAAGAACCTCCCCATGACATCCAACCTAACGCTTTCCTCCTTCAACTTAAAACCATTTCCCCTTGTCCTGCTGTTATCCACCCTTTCAAAGAGTTGACTCCCCTCCTGTTTATAGGCTCCCTTTAGGTACTGAAAAGCTACAATTATGTCACCCTGCAGCCTTTTCTCCAAGCTGAACAAGCCCAGCTCCCTCAACCTGTCTTTGTAGGGAAGGTGCTCCTGCCTTCTGATCATCTTCGTGGCCCTCCTCCGGACCCTCTCCAACAACCCTCTGTCTTTCTTGTACTGGAGGCTACAGGCCTGGACACAGTACTCCAGATGGGGCCTCACATGGGCAGAGTAGAGAGGGACAGTCACCTCCACATCCCTGCTAGCCACCCCTCTTCTAATGGAGCCTAGGATACCATTTGCTTTCTGAGCTGCAAGAGCACACTGCTGGTTCATGTTAAGTTTTTCACCCATCAGGACCCGCAGGTTCTTCTCTGCAGGGCTACTCTCAAGGACTTCTCCTTCTAGTCTGTATATATGTCCAAGATTCCTCTGGGACCAAGTGCAAAGCCCTGCACTTTGCTGTGCTGAACCTCATTAGATTCACACAGGTCCACCTTTCAAGTCTGTTGAGGTCCCTCTGAATGGCATCCCCTCTGACCACTGTATCAAACACACCACTCAGTCTGGTGTAATCAGCAAACTTGCTGAGGGTGCATTCAATTTCATCATCTATGTCTCTGATAAAAATGTTAAAGAGGATTGTTCCCAAGACAGGTCCCTGAGGGACACAGCTCATTACTGACCTCCACCTGGACACAGAACCACTAAACACCACCCTCCATCTGTGGCCTTTCAACCAATTCCTTATCAGGTGGTCCACCCATCAAATCCACAACCCTCCAATTTGGAGATAAGGATGTGGAGGGAGACCATGTTAAAGGCCTTCCTCAAGTCCAGGCAAATGACATTGATTGCCTTCCCTTTGTCCACCTATGCTGTCATTTCATCACAGAAGGCAACCAGATTGGTTAGGCATTACCTTCCCCTGGTGAAGCCATGCTGGCTGTCTTGCATCACATGCTCATTCCTCTTGTGATCAAGTGTGTGAACAAGGAGGATTTGTTCCATAATTATGACATACCACAATTAGACACTGATTAAATATTTAAATGTCTGCTTACATACTCCTAAATTTAGGCACATTTTAGACAATGTAAATCTACACTGTCAAGAACTTTTATTCTTAATTGTTATTAAGCTGGTCTTTTGATTGTTCTAAATAACCCTGCTATTTAGACAGTCCTTCCATCTGCTCACCATCCACTGAAACAGAATCATAGAAGGTTGGAAAAGACCTACAAGATCATCCAGTCCAAGTTATCACCAATAGTTCTCTCTAAACCATGTCCCTCAACAAAACATCTAAATTTTCCTTGAACAACTCCAGGATCTGGGACACCACCACCTCCCTGGGATAAACAGATTGATGAAAACAGAGATGAAACTGTACTGATATATGTTAGCAGCAGACAGTGGTAGCTGGTACACTTAATTTTAACAGCTGTGAGACAGTAGACCTCCGGTTTTGGCTTTGTCCTTGACATTCAGAAGTTTTCCTGAGTATGCATAGTCCAAAATTATTATATTTTGCTGCTTAATGATTCATGCCACTTTGTTTGACAGTGGCTCCAAATGAAAATCTGTCTAGCCCACCTGATGCGAAGCTGGTCTTAGTTTTGATGGAAGTAATAGCAGGTGTGGAGAGACCCCTTGGCAACAAAATGAGCCAGCACAATTTTTGCATTAATACAACATGTGTTCTTAGTTTCATTTGCATGAAACTTTTCCATTCATGTGCATTTATCCAATTTAACAAAAATGTTAACATTATATAAAATCGCACAATGCAGCTTTTGGAAAATGAAAGGGGCATTTGGGAAACAACTGCTCACATCATGGCTGAGGTTGTATTGTTTTGTTTTTTTAATACCAAGGCAACTTAGTAAAGCAAATGAAAAATCTAGTTCTTTTAACAAAGCAAGATTTATTCCTCACTGTTTGATTTTTACAGATACTTAAAGTGCTTGTAAGGGTGAAGATACTTTCCCTAAGCCACTCCAACTGCCCTTAGCTCAGCTTTTACTCAGCAAGGTCACAGAAGGCCTTGGGAAAAAAAAAAAAAAAAAAAAAGAAAAAGAAAAAAAAAAAAGGCAGAATTTGGACAAGATTTTTTTCTAGTTCCTCTGTTTTGTTTAGGAAATAAAAGCTCATCTTTAGGCACGGCACATTTACTTTCTGCCTAACATTGGGCTTTCTGGGAATCTTTGATGTGATCTGAGTTTACTGTATACCTCTTTCCATCCGCATTGTAGTAGGGCTTGATATTTATGGATGTACATATCCTTCTTGAAATATGAAAAGTAAATACATATATATATCCAAATTCTTCATAGTAAAATAAACCCAAGCATGGAGGAACTGTGTGTTAGAATTTAATGGCAAAAATGGAAGCCAAATGAATGGGACCGTGCAGTAGGCCTGAATCATGTTTATTTAAACTTTTCTGTGCTAAGGTGTTTGGGAAAATTTCTGTTTAAGTAAGCTTGTTGTAACCTGGAAGAAATTATAGCTATAACAGTCTGTGAAAGTCTGAACAAGCTAATTATGTTTAGGTATGCCTAGGCTGAGGTGTTAGCCTAATTTAAGACAACATCTTGTGGCTTAGAGGTGCAATAGTCACAAACCATAAGGAAACATCGGAGCAACTATTAAGCCTTATAGCAGGAAAAACTGTGTGTGGTCCTTCATTCTATATGGGTTCTCAGTAAAATGCAGAAATCAAAGGAAAATAGGGATGATTAGTGGAGTAATCACAGCTCAGCACAGTGAATGACAGCTCACATTTCTGGGTCAGCTGTAACGTCTATATGCCCACAGTGCAGTTCAGGACTGGTGTCAAAGCCCTGGAAATTGCAGATTTTGAATGGATCATTTATATGGTGTCTGGGAAGCATCTGGTTTCCCAAACAGTTGTCTTCCTAAGAAATTAAAGGAGAAGACTTGAAATGTTTTGGGAACAACTTTTTGGAGAATAACAGCTTCTTATTGTATTAACATTTCTATTTTAATGTCACCCACTTCTAAGTTCTCCTTTGACACATGGTGTGTTTGACTCCTTCATGATCTCACTGCAGGTCTGACGTTCACTCACTGAACATCTAGAGAGTTTGCTATAATTTTACCCAAATCTTTCTAGTGGATATAGTTATTTTCTATCAATAACCCCTAGAAACTTAGCCAGACCTATATCACTGACTGGCAGAAAGATTATCCTTTTAAATCTACAGTCTAACTGCCCACTGTATTTCAGTGGAAAGTACTTGCACCACCAGTGACTAAAGAGGTCTCAATCATCAGTTGCTTTAAAATCATCAATCTTTAGTGAGCTACAATCATTAATCCCTGATCAGTACGTGACTAATTGTCTCGGCAAAATCACTACTGTGTTTTTGGAAGCTAGGTTCACAGTGTTACAGATCTGAGATGGGAAACTGAGGTTCACATTTCTGTTTAGAGTGGCACATTCTTGTTTTCAGTTAACATGTGTTCTGCATACTTTAAAATCAACAACTATCTTACCTAACCTAGCAGGATTAAAATAAAACAAAGTGATAAAACCCCCAAATGCTCTTGTGAAATGCAGAAAGATTAGAAACAAGCCAGTACGCTCTTTGAATCTGTCATATCTTGCTGACTATTCTGCATTCCTTTGCTATTTCAGCAATTTCTGAGTATGATGTTATTTTCTTCAGTGCTGTGTGGTGGGGATGTTACAAATTAGATCTATAGAGAAATGCATGGAAATATGTGGGCAGTATGATAATGCAGATGGGAAATTTTCTTTATTCAGAGCAAAAGGAGGAGCTGCCTTCATTACAGTTGTCAGTGACTCCACTATCCCACCCAAAATTCTAGATCATGGTCTGTAGTAAAGCATGCTGTGCTGACAACCAGCAGGAGTGATGTGAGTAGGGTTCTCCTACGTTTAATTTGTTTTATTTTTTCAGCCAAACATGGTCTGGTCTCTGTATGTGATTCAGCTAAAACATAATTATACTCACGCTTACATATAAGCATTAGATTTTTCCCATTTTAAGAACAAGAAAAGTATAAAGAAGAGAAGTTTATATCTAAGGAGTTAATCCTCTAAGCACATTCTTTGTTCCTACCCTCTCTGACACTCAGATTTGCCTTTCGGTTTGCTTTCTCATTTGAACATTCTCTTGCAAGTGTGGGGAGATGCTGCTTGGATGATTAAATGCAGATTTTAGTGGTTTACTCTATTAACAGTGTTTCTGTTTCTGCCAAATGTTGGTGCTTTGGGATGCTGCGTACTAAGAGCTGGCACATCTTCCTGCATTTGTTCTGGCACTATCCCGTCTCCACGCTGCAGAAGCAGACACCAGAGGAGTAACCCAGTAAATCACCCGAGGGACTGAAATGCCAACGAACTGAAGCCTGACTTCAGTAACACAACCAGGATACTTAATCTGCCCTGGAAAATGGGTTTTGGAGGAATAGAATGTAATTTTACAACAACAACAAAAAAATTCTATTAAAGCATTGCTTCTCCCAGGGCAGGGAAAGAATCATGCTTTAATCCCCATTTTGTTTAAGAACATGAACACAACTAACAGCAGTTCTTATATTGGCATTCACTATTTTCTCGTTAGTGACAGCTACAAGAGCACTCTTCATCCATTCCCACCCATCTTAGTGAGGTAAACTGTGACCTTCCGTCAACAAAAAAACTGAACTGCTTCTACAAACACAAATAGCCCATAAGAAATACATCCTTGTGTCCTACTCAGGACACATCAAATATGAAACTACTTTACCCATCAAATAAATGAAATAAGAGCACAGAGAGGCCCGAAGGCAAAAGCTCAAGAGTAAAGCTGAAAATGTAACTACTTCATGACCAAGAACAATAGTTTATGCAAAATATTATAATGGAGAAACTGCTGGAAGTCTAATGCAGCACTAGGGAGTGAACTGAAGTTAGATTCAAATATGAGAACAAAGTTCAGACATCTGCACTGTGATTGGCAGTGTGTCACAAGGAGACCTCCAAATTGCAAGTGGTTTTATCATGGTTGGTTAATACAACCTACAGAGAGATCCCTGTCATAGAAAACAGACAGCTCAATGACTGAAAGTAGTTTCTCTGAGCCAGTTCAGCCTCAGTCTCCAGCAGAGCCCAAACACGTTCCAGCTCTGTTCCCACACTGAGCATGGACACAAAGAAAAATTGCCATTAAGTCAATTTACTGCCTTACCTGTAATATGAGAAATATGGTTCCTGCTTAAAACAAGACCTGTAATTATGAGTAACTAATTTATTTCTTTGCTGTTAAAAATAACTCTTCAATTAATAAAAATAATTTTATTTTATTTTATTTTTTTAATTTATTTATTTTCAGTTCACTCTCATGCTTTGGCTTCATCTCAAATGAAATTATTTTGGGGGATAACTGTTTATTCACCTATGCAAAGATATGAAACATCTTATTAAATCTTCTTATCTATCTAAAACAAATATCAACATTAAACATATCTTTAATAATTCATGTAACAGCCTAATTTCAACATATGTATATATATTTATGTATCTTTTTTATAGAAAGTGATTTAATTTTTCAGGCAGGTGATATTTTCTTCTTTGGTTCTCACTGGCATTTTGACACTCTTCCCTGCACTCCTGAATAACAGTGAATATTGCTTCAGGAATTACAGTGGTTTTGTTCACACTGAGTAATACATTCACCAGCAAGGAAGCAATAGTGACTCTGGTACTAATGGCCAACACAAGGGCTTAAGCAAATTCCCAAACAAACAGCTGTGGTGCCTACTGTGTTCAGCTGTGCTTCCCACGAATATTTTAAAGATCATTTACAAATTTAATGTAACAGCAAAGTGTTACAATCTGAATGCAATCTAAAGGTGCCATGACTAAAGTAATGATTTTCCACAGTTTGGAAGTGCTATTAATGACAAGAATTTGCAGACCTAAAAATCTTATGCTATGTCTAACCTGTCTTTCAAATGACTCCAAATATACAGTGCATCAATAATAACCCTTTTAGCTGTTTTCTGCTATCTTGTTGAATTAATTCTAGTAGCTTCATCAGCATAAAAAATCATGGATTAATTAGTTGGAGTCTTAAAACTATGTTTAGGTGTCATGGCTGCACCTAAATAATTTTTACTGCCACCTCAACACCCTTTCAGAAAAGCAGCCCCCTAACTTCCTGCGGAAACTATCTACCAAAGTAAAGGCAGTAGCCACAGTCTGAAGCCTACTTTTATTCTTTACTTACTTTTTAGCAAGGAAGAAACACAACTGTTTTTATGTTATTGATTCTTCCTTGATTGTAATCTCAATGAATATATTGCACATGAGTGCTCTGGAGGATCTCTCTGTTCCTGATACTCATTGTTTCTAATTCTGTTAAAAAAGTTAAAATCCGTGTTTCAACTGTGAGGTTTAATTTAAAACTGAAATTGTCTCTCAGAGATGTGAAACTTTTTTGTTACTACTCCAGGGACTGTAGAAATTGTCATACAAGTTTTTTTTGTTGTTGTTATTTATTTATTTATTCATCTTTTTAAAAACTATTTATCTTAGCTTTTTCATTTCTGTGCATTCTCTTAGAACACCTATTTAAATTCCTCCTTCCAAATCCAGTATTATTCTCTTTCACTCCATTGGGATATGTCAGAATCAATGTAACTGAAGCCAAAGGAGTCTTCTCTCCTGCTTAATTATATTTTTTGCTACTAATACTGAAAACTGTCATTTCTCTGACCTTTTCTTTTTCCCACTTTTTTGATCAAACAATGAAAACAGGAGAGTAAGATGCATCGCAATGTTACAGATATTAAACCATTTTAACAATGCCTTCTTTTTCCTGTTCCTGAGTACCATGATTCCCAGTCTTGATCACCAGGCTACACTACTGTGTCTGTATACTGGCTTGTCTGTAGATGTGCTAAATAATTTATAAAAAATGAAATTAACACAGATTTTTATTTTATTTTATTTTTTAAGCAAAGAAAATTGGAAACACTCTTAATCTACTTTTAAAAAATACTTCATTTGATAGATCTCTTACTCACAAGAACTATTTCTACCTTTGCTGCAGAAAATATTTTAAGGGAGTAGCAAATGGGTTTAACTTCTGTTTCACTAAAAAACAGGCACCAGTTTCCTTTTCTTCAGGTCAGTGATCCTGTATGCTTTCCACTTCAAAACTTGCCTAGTGAATTACTTTAAAAGAACATAATCCTACATTAATGGATATTCTGTGTATGGCAGTGTAAAATCTAAGACTTTAAATTTAAATTTTGGCACTTCAGCTTTTTTGTTTGTTTTGCACTCTCAGATGAATGACACAAAAGCCATTTTATTTCTGAGGTAGGAAACAATAATTCCTTTTATAAGATGGGAGCATAATTCCATGTACAGTGAATCAAAGAGAATTTTTGATAAATGTGTGCAATTTATGCATGTCTCTCATGGTTTCTTGGAGTCTTCTGTAATAGTTACATTTTTAACAGGTTTTTTTTTGTTGTTTTTTTTTTTTTTCTCCCCCTTTTCTTGTTGTGAATCCATCGTGATGCTGTGTACACTACCCAGTGTTCTATCAATTTGACATTCTCTGCTGACGTGCAAACAGGTTGAATAAACTATAGCAGTGGTATGCAGACTAATGTGTTCCTTTTGTTTACAGCAATCACATAAATCTGTGTGTATTGATATTGGTGTAGAGGCCTGTAATGATTCTGAAAGGGAGAATTTGAGCAGGATATCAATCTCTTATGATCCTGAAATAATGCCATGGGATCTTTAACTTCCACTTGAACAAGCACTAAAGGCTGAGAGATGGAAACTTGGATTAACTTCTTATCCTAGTGACACCTCTTGCAATGTTTTTGACCCTTACTTTAAAGCTGTCACCGGTTGCCTTGATTTATGGAAACACTATCCTTTTAAATCCTCCTCACTCTTATCTCTGCAGGCAGTTTCCTGATTTGCTTTTCTTTCTCTTAGATCATCCATATTTTTCCTTGACAGGGGCTGTGAGGACAGCCACGCTTTTGGTGGTACTCAGAAAGAAAAATGACTCTATTTCCCAGTAGAGCAGAAAATATTGTAGACATTTTTTAGTAGCCTTGCTCAGAAGACTCTGATTTTTTCTGTTTCAGGTTGCAGAGAGCAAAATAACAATAAAACTAGAATGACCACTACCAGCAAAAACAACAGCAGAAAAAAAAATAATAAAAAAGCACTATAAACTCCATTTCATCTTACTCTTGTTTCACAAGTTACGTTCCCAGAGAAATCAGAATTCTACTGTAATAATAGGATACTATTCCCATCATTCCAAAGAGATTTCATTAGCAATGTAGAACCTGTTGTGCTAGCACTGTTTCACCATCAAAAATAAAAGCTTGTTCCCACCATAGATTATGTCTATACCAGTAAATTGTATGAAAACCCAAGACCAGGAAGCAAGTTGGAGCACTATCCTACCAATATACATGGTCTTTAGCTGTTAGCGTGCTCCCTGCCTTGTGCCATTAAGCACTTTTCAGACAATACCTGGGCACAGTTCAGGAGACAATGCTTGTCTGGGTCTGTTTCCCATGATCAGTTTGGTTATTTTCATCCCAGTTTCCTTTGGAGAGAAGCACGATTAAGTGTGTGGAGGCAGGCCATGCCATGTCATTCGAGGTCAGGAGCACAGAACACTCTTTGTCCATTGTTCCTAACACAGATTCAGCCAGACTGTCTGCAGCTGAAGCACAGGAAAACTGGCAACAGAGAAATGCAGTGGAGAATCAGCCCACTGATAAAACAGAAAAATTTAGGAGGCAGTGCATCACCTGGAGAAATGTTGATCAGGTTGATGTAGCCCGGACAGTGCTTCAAAAGTGTTTTTCAACAGTGTGATAATCAGGATGAAAGAAATAATGAAGGCTGGATTGAAGTATTGAGAAAAGGCAAAGTTGTGGTAATGTCAGTTCTTGTTTTTTAGATACAAGTTCACATTAGTTTAAAATTCTTCACATAGTGAAGAAACTATTATTGTTCATACATTTTTTTTATACCCATACTGATGGTTTTCACAGCTTCTGTTGGAGAGTAATCACTCAAAAGGATTTCATTTGGTTCTGTTACGACAAAAGAGTGATGAGGCAGGACTAGATCAGTGTATATTTCTCCCACTCTAATGAGGCCTGATCTGCTTTATTCAAGCTTGATCTTTCCCAGACACTCATTCACAGTCTGTAAGTTGTTTAATACAGTCTATTATGCTAAATATCGTTGCATATAGAGTTGGAGAAATCTTAAGACAGTGCTAGAAAGATAATTTTGCAAGGATGTCTACTGGAAAATTGTTTACCAGGTACACTAATACAGTAGAGACTAGCCTCTTATTTAAGATATGAGAAAGTTTAGAAGTATAGAAATAAGAATTTGGAAATACTGGCAAACAGGTTATACTTAGTGAACTTGTGACCAAAATAAATGGTCTACCAAAGGAATAAAAACAGAGAAAAGTCTACAAATTACTAAATCATGTCACTTGAATTTGGACGAGTGGTTTCTACAGAGCAATAATCTGAATGACAAAGACATTGAGGACATCCCTAAGATATGCAAATGAAAAGTAAATATAACTCCATCAGTCATTTCATTTCCAGTTTTACTATTGTAACATACTTCTTTGGAAATCAAAATAGGATGACCCTATATATTCTATATATAAAACACTTGACTCAAAAAATATGAGGAATTTCATATGGAATTTTGTTGTTTGTTTACTTTAAAACATTAACTTAGAATAAGATTATGTTCCTTTTTCTTAATTCACTCTTTAGTGCAGAAATTATTTTAAATATGGAGACCAGATCTCTCTGCAGATATTATCTCCCACTGCTCAGACAATCTGTGTAATATCACAGTCAAACAATATCGTTCAAGTAGGATCTGAGCATCCCAAACTGCCATTCACCAAAGACGGGCTTTAATACAATATATTATGGTCTAACTTAGAGATATTTTCCAAGAATAAAAGAATAATAGACTGATTTTTATTTTATTTTAATTCTGTCATGAGATTTTTGTGGTGAATTTAGGAGAGTGAAATTGGATTTTAACATCTATTGAGTGTATACTGTAGGAACTTTACCCATTAAAAATGTGAATGCTTTTCAGATTCTGCAAAGCTTCTGCACATGACCTGCATAGTAGCTCAGATGTTGCATTTTTTAAGAACACACAAAACATTGCAGGTTTCAAAGTCGATGATTTTACTTTATATTTTTACTTTAGTTTGCTCCAAAACTAATGCCTCCTATTTATTTCCATGTGAACTACAACAGTCGCAAAGAGTAAAAAACACTGTTTGATAGAGCAAATGCTCAGCTACAAAACACTGTTTTTCAATACAGACACCAGTATTATCTGTGCACTTTCACCAGCAATGAACAAGAGCTGATGCTGCACTCATAACGGTCTGTGCCCATGGAGGTGACTCACTGTAGCTGTCACCACTGTTAAAATGCATTACCCATAACCTCACTGTACTCACATCCACTGTTTGATCTTCATTTTGCAAGCAACATTTTACAAGCAACGATGAATGTCAATGGGTGTCATTTTTTTTCAGCATGGAGGAATTCAGTGACATGGCTTTGCTACCTCCACACCTTTATCAGACATTACTTTGTCAGACTGCCCCTCTGCTGCACACAGCAACAAAAATATAATGGAATCCTGGTGGGAAGGTTCAATCTCTACTGCCATTCAGCAACTCTGTCACTGACATTGTGGGTCAATATAATAAAATAAGAGGCAATACTTTCAGCTCAACCTTTGTATTTATTGTTGATATCTTAAATGATATAACATAAGCAAACCTGAATTCTCAGTTTTCCCAAGGTTAGTTACTGAAAAGCTTTGGAAGAAAAGTATCTTTTTTTCCCAACGAAACTCAAGTTCTTAAGTTCTGTTCACACAGTTGGACATGCAGAAACAGCAAAGCTTTTAAAAATTCCCCTGAGCTGGCTTAGACTTTTGTGGCAGTATAACAATGGGAAAATGCTTGCCACCATCATCCTAGAAACTTCCAAGTAAAATAAAATAAATTAAAATCTATTACAACAAAACATCTTCTCAGTATTCTTTGCTATAGATAGAAATTACAATGTTATTAACTGACAAATTTTTTTCAGATTGAGACTGTGATCCTTTCTTTGTTAAGAGAACCCTGCTAAAGTCACTGCAAGTGTAGCATGTGAAAATTCTTTATTGATTCTACAGTACTTTGTTCTGCTACTGTAGCTGAGGTAATTTAAAGGCCAGCTCATAGAAACTGCCAGGGCAAAAATGTGTAATATGAGCATTATATTAATGTTATGTCATTTCAATTTAGCACTTCTACAATTTCTGATGGCATAGCAATATATGATGTTCCTTTGGAAGTGAAAATACGTGAGATGACAATTTTCAACTGAATGTTGGTAGATATTTTGGCTCAATATCTTACAGATTTCTTATGATTCTTACAGTCCTGATTCTTTTTTTAATAGAGAAAAACTCTCTTGTCTTCTGATGAGAATTATTCTGCTGTTGGGAAAGGAAAAATAGTCAGTAAATGTTACAGATGTAACCAAATGCATCCAAGCCAGTAAAACATCAGATATTATTCTTGATCAGTGACATCTCTTCAGAGGTACTAGACTATGTGAAGTCCTGATTTGTATGTGTTCGATAGAAAGAATACATTCCTTTATCTTGAATCTACCAGGCCATTGTCATCCTTTGAAGTCCTTTGTCTCACCAAGAATGTGCATGGACAGTTCAGCCTGTGCCCATTCTGTCTTCCATGCAGTCAAAGCATCAGATCTATGTCTGCTATGTCTGACTCAAGTCCCCATTAACCTAATCTTAGGCAATGTTATGAGCCACCCTTTTGCGCTGATGGACACAGATGTAAATAACACACAGTCTTTTTCCTTTTCTTCTTCTAGTGTTTCCTGCAGACACATCAACAGTGAGGCCCACAAAACACTCAAAAACAATTAGACAGCTGGTATAGATTGTGAGGGGGATATGAATGTAATGAGTTGCAATTTATTTATTTTAGTTCCACAATTGAATCTAAAGGAATGTGAGGTGAAAAGAAGAGATATGGTATGTAACTAGGTACAGGAGGAAGATGAGCTCAACTCTGAAAATGCAAACAACTGAAAAACTGTTCTTTAATTCAACAGTCTTTTCTAGAAGAGCTAGATTTAGTGTCTTTCTGAGAAAAAGGTGCTATTGGAGAGTTTGTCCATCTTTCTGATTCAGTAGCTTGTCAGTTTAAGCCATCAAACCCTTGAGCAAGATTCAAAGGCTTTTTAGGGTCAGGGTCAGGTTCAGGATCAATGCAATGCTCTGCCTGAAGACATTCAAGCCTACTCTTTTTTCCTTAGAAGAATGTAATAAGTAAAGCTCCATGGAAGCATCCTTCTCCTTTCTATAAATAAACATTCACAAGAGCAGAAGTTAGAGCATGTTTCTCATCTCCTAGCTCAAAAAAGGTGCCTAGAAAGATTACTGATAATATTTTTGTGTAAGAAAATTTCTGTTTAACTTAGTGTCTTCAAAGGAGGAGACCTTTATGATTTCTAAGATTCTAGAATCACTAGAATTCTCTTTAAAAATAACTAATTTAATTCATTAAATTCACTTGATAAATTTTGGGAAGTTTGCTTCGGGGAGTGACAAATTTGAATTTTTATTATTTATTATTATTATTTGTGTTTTCTCATTTATGGACAAATTCTGTGATTAATGAGTAAAAGAAGATTCTCTTTCAGAAATGTTTAAGAAAATAATCAGTTTCTTTCCAAACCCATAATTTTTTTCTGGATGCACATGAGAATTGCCAAGCTTTAAATTTAAATCATGTTTCTAGATTGAATATAATCTAATCCAAATTTTTCAGTCCTATCAGATACATTACACACTACAGGGGCTGAACTGCATCCACATATCAATATTTTTCCATTTATTAAAAAAAAAAAAAAAAATGAAAATCATCACTATCTCCTTATTTGTATTGTAGACATGTTTTTGATGCATAGACTTTCTGATATAATGACAGTAATTCTTGACTGATGTCACAAAAAGATTTTCTGGGAGTACAAGAAGGGAGAACTGCTAAGACAAACCATAAAATTATGAAATATATGCTGGGCAGATATCTTATTTTTACTTTGTGATGATATCACACTTGCATTACGATCTGCACTGCATTTACTGTGATATATTTAATTTGAAGAAACAAAACTTCCATGACACTATGTTTGTTAGGCAAAATTGATTATACATATTGAACTCTTCTAGAGAGAACCTCAACTCCAGATGAGCAGGAACATTGAATTACAGTAGAAAGAATTTCCTAGGTTAAATACTTGAGCTATTTATTTTGGAGTTCACATCCCAAGGAAACATAGCAGCAGATCATATTATCTGTCTTGGTTGGGTCATAAAATTGTTGTGGGAGATTCCTTTAAAGCATAATTTTTAAGTGATTGTGTTCCGGGTTAGAACATTACACTCAGAGATTAAGCTTCTCCTTCTGCAATTGGCAAAGAGTTGTGTTCATCAT
Source organism: Coturnix japonica (assembly GCF_054131305.1). Taxonomy (NCBI): domain Eukaryota; kingdom Metazoa; phylum Chordata; class Aves; order Galliformes; family Phasianidae; genus Coturnix; species Coturnix japonica. Next base: position 7,239,768 of record NC_140663.1, read on the forward strand.
AAAGATCTAGCTCCAAAAATGCTCAAGGACAGCTTTTGGCCATGGCTTAAGAATGTCTTTTCCAACCCTTTTTCTTAGGAGACTGGAAGAATGAATGGCACTGAAAAGATGGAAGGAAGCTTGCTTCAGTAGAGGGAAGACAGCTGATCTAAATTATGACTTATGAATCATCATTTATTTTGCTGTCATGAGTTTTTACTACATTTGGCGATGAATGGCAGTGTTGTTATATTAATTTACACTCATGTCTCATTTAAATGAAAAAGAAAAAAAACAAAAAAAAGAAAAAAGAAAAGAAAAAGAAAAAGAAAAAGAAAAAGAAAAAGGGGAAGAAAAAGGGAAGAAAAGGGGAAAGAAAAAGGAAAAGAAAAAGAAAACACAAATCATTGGTTCATTTTTAAAATAAAAAGAACATGCAGGAGCATACATAAAGTAAATGACCTCTTTCAGTTGATCTAGCTTTAAGAATATTTAAGAGTAGGAGTCTACAGTTACTCTGCTCAAATTCAGTTGTCTGTGGGTTTTATGGTTAGCTAAGAAGTAGAAGAAACTTACTATCCATAATTCTACACTGGACAGCAGTGGTTTTAGAAAACTCAGGAACACCTCAAAAGACTTTTTCACACAGGTTTATGGTGCTTCTAACAGAACTGACTACAAGAGTTATCCATCTCTATCAGAGTAAACTCCCTGAGAAATGCACACTGGGCAGACTATTTTTGGAAGTGCTAGGTACACAGATTCTAAGAGTTAGTAGACTGGAACTAGTGCCTGTAGAGCCTGGTGTGAGAAAACAAGGTATTTCACTTCTGCCTAAACTGGATGTTGCATTTGCTTATTTTCTGTCTCCTTTCAGATTTAGATCTATCCAGTGTCTATACATACTTCCCTTAAAGTTCCTAGGTTACTTTAAAGCTGAACAAGAACAATACTTTCATGAAAAAGAGGTAAAGATTTGCTGAATCAAATTTCATTGTATAAGGGAATCAAAGTTTAGTGTATATGGACATTCTAGTTAGGTACTTGTGCACTTGTGTGCCCATAGCAATTGACATGTCATGATGTCCACTTTGTTGTGTTGTTCTTGGATGACTGAAATAGAGAACACTTTTACTGCTATTTGCTTCACTTGACTGAAGATGGAATGATTCCAGTTGTGTAAATAACTCCTGGTGCTCTTCCAGCTTTTCTCTGCACTGCACCATGGAGATACATTTGCTTAGGCAGGGCATGGTATCGGAAAGAGCACAGCTGGATTCCTTTCTCCAAACCTTCCAACACATCTCAGACCTGAATGAGAGTATCCCTAAAATGCCAGATCTTGACCTCTCCTTGAACAGAAAGAACCAGCTGTGCAACTTAAAATCAAGGTATTGCCTAATGGTCTAGTAAGAGGGACAACTAAACACATATAACTACTGGTAGGACTTGAAGTTAGGCCTCCAAAGAAAATCAGTTAATATTACAATGAACTCCACATTTTTCTAGTCCTGTACTAGTCCCTTGATATAGTAGTAGTACAAAAAGCAATATTATCTAGTTGACACATGGAGCTGAATTCCAAACTTTCTTTTTTTCTTTGGAATGCCTCAATTGAAACAGAACTCACATCACTATAGGATTTATGAGGATTACATAAAGAGCTTTTTCCCATACCCACAGTGAGTATGAGTTTCATCCATCAATGCAAGCTTGCATAAGCCCCCTGAATGAAAGGTTATGCATAACTTTGAAATCCAATATCAAGTGGCAAAATGGAAAGTGTATAGAATGCAATATATAATGTGTAGATATGCATTCTTCTCACGTACACTTGCAATCTGTAGTTTAAGAAAATTACATTATGGCTGGAAGGTATCACTTATTTACTATAACAGTAAAAGGAAATAAAGCTTTCCTTTGTATGTTTGAAAAAAACAAAAAATGTGGGAATTACAAACCGTGTTTTGATATTCTACGTCTCTACAGCATCTGAATTTTACCACTGGCTTTGTAGGCTTATTTCCCTTTAAATGCCCAGAGTTGCAGTGGAAAAGAGCAAGAATTAGTAGTTACAAACACTGGGTTCCTACTTATTAACTGATGATATTGCCTGGAAAAAAAGTAATAGAGAAGGAAAGATTCCTGTGTCTTTGGCTGATATAAACTGGTGGAGTTACAATTGGTTTTGGAGCTATGTTGTAGATGTCTGGAAGGTATATAGCACACTGTTACAGATGTATTTAACAATAAAAAGCATTAACTTCTCTCCATATGGCATGAACAGCCCTCCTACCCTGCAGAAATAGTAAAACACAGTTCACTGAAAATGATAAACTAGTGTGAAGTTGCCATTTCAGATTAGATAAAAGATTCATTTAGCTTCTCATCCAGGGACTAGTTCTTGATGCAGATGAAGAAAGGAATAAAAACAAAGCAACAGAGAAAAGATACAAATATGTAGAGATCTTTGCCTCTTTATATCTTTTCAGCTTTGTCAAGATAAGTGGATGAAACCCTCTAAAGAAGCCCAAGACAGTTGAGACTTCAGAGTACAGACTGTTTTCCCTTTTTTTCTCCTTTTGCATTTTAAACTTTTTTGTGTGTGTGTGTTTTTTTTATTTTTATTTTTACTTTATTTATTTATTTATTTGTTTTTGTTTGGTAGATACACAACTTTTCAGGAAAATATATATATTATATATATATATATATATGTATATATATGTACTCTGAAGACCAGAGAGACAAGTTAGGTACTCATTTACTCATATAGATGTATGTGTTGCCAATGTATGGCATCATTTAGTGTTCTGTAGTTGTTTTTGTTTTCAGAGAGACAAAAATCTTACTAGTTCTTGGGATCCTTACAAATTTTAGAGTATAAAATAAGCCCAGGAGCAATTTTACTGTCTTTAGAGCTGCCTTAGGACAGAGCTGCTAATCATAAATTCAAAATCACAAAAGAAGTAGGTTTAAATCCAGCAGGTGTAGTATTAATGGAGTTCTAATTTGAAAGGATGCTGAGCTATGTCATGGAAACTCCAATGCCAACACGCAAAATTTCCAGGTAGTTTTAACTGCTGACCCCACAGAATGGAAATTACATTGCCCAGAGAATTTTTAACATCTGGGAAAAAAGAAAAAGAAGAAAGAAAAAAAAAAAGAAAAAAAAAAAAAAAGAAAGTAAGAAAGAAATCCTGTCTGCTATCCTAGATACCAGTTGTAATGTATTTCTTTAATCATTTCTGAAAAATAAGGCTCTATAAAGCATAATATATTTTGTGGTAAAAAGATACTTCTGTACTTGTACCTTATTGACTCCATCTGGATTAAGTTCTTGCTGAGCACATCAAACAGTTTTTATTTGTTTCTTGTCATGCTAAATAAAAAGACATTTATTATTACAAAACAGCCTGAAAAATATATAAATCTGTGCAGCTGAAAACGGCCCTTCTTTCACTGTAAATCCTAGCTTTTTAAAACAAACTCACTCTCTTAAAGAGCTTTAAATCCAAATGCCCAAAGTGATGTTTAACCCTTATTCTCTTTTCTCCCTCTTTCACACATATTCTTATTCAGTTGTCACAGTATTCTTGATGTAAAGGCCAACTCTTTTCTTGTTTCTCAGCAGATGAGTTTTAAGTACAGTAAAATCCTATTAAATAAAATAAATAAAATCCAAACTACTTTCCAGATTTGAAGGTCTGAATGGAAAGGGAATTCTTACATGTCTTTCACTGTGGAGTGCTATATAACAAAAATGTCTTGAAAACTAAACTGGCACTCCTGGATCAAATACCTACTCTGAAATGCCATCATTCTGCAAATGTGAGAAAATCAGTAGGAAACATTACATGTAAAAGATTAATCATTCAAATGCAACTGGGAGCATAGCCTAGACTTAGACAAGGCAAGGCTTTAGAAATTTAAGAACATACCACATTCTTTATAACAAATACATCAGACATATAAACTTCAATCTCTGTGTATTTGTCATATACAGATGTAGATTTTGTTCTTTTGAATTATTTCCATAATTCAGTTTTCATAATGAATATGTTCTTGGATCATATTATCACATGGTTCAAACATCATACAGCCACTAAAGAAATGTAACTCCTTATTTCAGAAAACACTGAACTTTTGTGTGTGTAAAAAGTGCATTAGTCTTACCAAAAAATTTGGACTATCTACAAATTGAATTATAGACTATATTTCACAGCAGTGCTAATGAATCATCAGGGAGAAGGATTGATTTAGCCAACAGTTCAGTCAGAAGTACTAAATGAAGATAGAGAAGGCAATGTTGCATCTGGAAACCATGTGTTTTAGAAAAGGATGCTCATTCCAAGACTGACCTTGGCTTAGGTTTCTCTGTTTAGTTCTGCTCATCTTTGAGGTGAAAAAGTCATGAGCTACACTATATTCTAAATGCAAACTTCATTACCAGGCTTTAAATAATCAACATGCAAATTCAGTTGCCAAATAATCTGATTGTTCTATTCCTAGGAAAAGTTTGACTACTAAAGTACTTTCCTGCAGTGACTTTTCGTTCTTTGTGTTAACAGAAACCCATGTTAGCAGATCTCAAGTTGATTATCAGCCATCACACAGCTGTTTTGCTCTGAAGTCACACTTTACATGTTAGTAATTCTGACTGCTGTTGATTGAAGACATATCCTTCAAGTAGCAATGGACATTAAACAAACAATACAGTTTTTGAACTGTATTGGAATTTAAGGAACTGATTAAAAGACCTCTTCAGAGTACACAAAGAAAAATAGTCAGATATCTGTATGTGTAATGAAAATAAAATTCCCTGCCACTTTCTTCCCAACTTGTCTAAATCTTCGTATCTCTCTAATTGTTTTCAGTTGGAATATTTAAATTTCGTTTGATAGTTATTTTAACATCATTTGTATAACTCTTTATTTAAACAGCCTTTATTTCATCTGTGATTTTCTCAGTCAACAAGGAAGAAATTATAAAAATGAACAGGAAAAAAAAATTGCAATGATAAGGAGTTACCCCCTCAGGAATTCCAAAAGGAACATCAAATGAATAATATTAACAGGAATCTTCAAGGCATAATCAATCATCATGATACACTAAAAAATACAGGCATTGACCTAGGTGAGAGATTCAAAATACACTACATTTTCCAAGCACACTCTTCAGATACATTCTATTTTCTTTCTATTTTTTAAGTTGCTATGGTTTGCATTTCCAGGTTTTTCTTTACAACTATGAAGGCTCAAAGCTGATTTTTTCTCTGCTTTTAGTGGAAATGGATTTCACATGAGCACAAAGCTTGAAGCTTTGATTTTCATAAATCCATCAACTACTGTAAGACTTGAGATAGCATAGTAAGATTTGGCATCACAGAGAAAAGTAAGAAACCACTCAACCTCAAAAGTTTAGGGTTTATGATGCTCCAGGTGTTAAGGCCAATTAGATCTTACAAAACTGAAGAAAAAAATAAACTTTCATAAAATGTGGGGTTTTTCTGTGAAGTATTTTGATGAGTTTCCTAGTGTAGGCAAGTAAGATGGATGAATAACAGAGCCATCAGGTTGACATATTGAAGCGGGAAGCTGCGTGGTATTTTGCTTCTCTGATTCAGTGATATCTTGTGAGGTTCCCTTTCCAAGGAGCTCTAACATGACATTAGATGTTCTCCATACAACAACCGAACAGTTGTTCCACAGAAGACTTACAAGAGGGGACTGTAACAGCTTAGCAAAGAGACTAAGAAATCCTTTAGAATCTTCTCATTAAACTTGAGTGCTTCTACAGGAAAATTCTCTCACCACAGTCTCTCATGTGTGGTTATGCAAGGTACTCTGGTGGAGGGAGGTAGTGGAAAGTCTTGTGATACAGTGATGGGTCAAAGTAAGGGAATCACATTATTCACTCTAAACCTTACATTTCTTATGAGAAAGAAAACAAACAAAATATAACCTCTGTACTCAGTACTGATGAGGCCACACCTCAAGTGAAAAAAGCTCATCCAGAGAAAGACAACTAAGCTGGTGAGCAGTCTGGAGCATAGATCTCATAAGGAGTGGCTGAGGAAACTGGGATTGTTTAGTCTGGAGAAGAGGAGGCTCAGGGGAGACATTATCACTGTAACTACCTGTAGGGAGGCTGTAGTGAACTAGGAGTCTTAATCTTCTCTCATATAATTAGTGATAGAAATAGAGGGAATGACCTCAAGTTGCACCAGGGAGATTCAGGCTGGGTGCTAAAAAATACTACTTCTCTGAAAGAGTGTCAGCCACTGGAATGGGCTGCCCAAGGAGGTGGTGGAGTCACCAACCCCAGAGGTGTTCAAGGAATGTTTGATGCTGAATTGAGGGACAGGATTTAGTGAGAATTACTGGCAATAGGTTGGACTGGATTATCTTTGAGGCCTTTTCCAACCTCGGCCATTCTATGGTTCTGTGATTATATGACAATAAACTAAAGCCGGGGGCTGTAAGACTGATGTTTGAAAAGTACATAATCTATGAAATACATTGCACTTCATTAGTAGTAACAACTGGGAATCTACAATAATTATATGACATCTTTCTTATCGCATAGCTTCATATGTATTTACTTTCTCAGTAGTTCTCAGGGCACTGGTATTAGATCTTCCTGTAAACTGGAGGACAGGGCACAGAGATTAGATTACATTGGACAAGTATTCAAAAGAGTTGAAGCTATACCACCACCAGACCACACACTTCGTCCTGACACAGCCAGGTGGAGTTCACTTTTTGTTTCCATCTCACAAAAATATAGCTCTTTAAAATTATACTTTGAGTCAAAACTGTGATTTTACTTCCTCTCAAAGAGGATACTAAGGTCATGCAAAGAATTTAATCTATTGTTTATTTCTATCAGGAAAGCAGTCTTCTCAAACTGACCTGCTTTGATTTCTAAGTTGAAGACAAACACCAAAGATTTTATTAAAACCAAACTACTTAGCTTTTTTGTGAAACACGCCTGCTTAGTATTTGCTTTCTACATGTATGGCCTGTTTTTCTTTTATCTCTCCAGAAATGTGTGATGAAAAAGACCTTCAAGCCTTACTATTCAGCAGCCGAGCCTTTAAAAACAAATTTTTGGTAATATGAGTTTTTGTAATACATTTATATATTTATTTATTGGATTAGTGTATTTAAGGATTTTGAGGACTTATGGGGATTGATTCCTGTTTTTAAACCACATGGGGTTTTTTGGCTTTTGAGATGAAGCAGTGCTATGCCAGATAACTAAAGTTTATGAACAAAGGCACTTAATTTAAAAGTTCACGCACAGGTTACAGAAACACCAGTGGTGTGAGCAGGTTTTCTTATTCTTTCCTCTTCCAATTCCTTAAACACCTACCTGGATAACCATAGCTTACTGCAATCGAGAGACAAATGTACTTCTGGAGAAAGTAAAATGCCTGTGTTCTTGCTCCTCCAAGGCTGCTCAGTAAACCTGGACACAGGTCCTATGGCAAGCCCTTGCTTACTGCTAAATTCTTTTTACAGGCAGCAGGTATTAAGCAAGCTTCTTGCAGCAGCTGTTCTGGGAAACACTGGCATGACTATAATCCTCCCAGCTGAATAACTCTTAGGTATTTACTGATTCTCACTGCTCACAGCTGAAGAGGCTCCAAGCCACTGGAGCCAAACTAACCCTGGGGTCTTAGTTTTAGTAGCCAAACATACAAATGAAGAAAAATGTATGTTCAGGATCAGAACTTTAGATTAAATAGGAAAAATGCCCTGATCAAAAAGCCTCTACTGTGGAGTGCCCAGGAAGGTTTTAGCTATTGAGCCCTTTTCAAAACCTGCTTTTTCTTACATTTAATTCAGCTTTTGAAATATAGAATATAATTTCAGACTGGAATAAGAAACATACTTTCATATGCCTCTAAAGAAATAAATGGAAATACTTCTTTTTTTTTCTTTCTTTCTTTTTTTTTTTTTTTTTCCCCCTCTGAATCTTTGTTTTAGTTTAAACTATTTCTCATACACAGATCCATTTCAGTCTTTGGTATCCTGATGCTTATTTATCTATTTATCTAATTTATGTATCTATTTATCTATCTATTTTTAGTCAACCATAGAAATAATTACTAAAAATGTTTCTCCTCTGGAAACTCCCTTTGGAAGCGTATATAGTGATGAATATTCTCAGTGAAAACTCTAAAATGGAACCATCAAAAAAATCTTGTTTCAAGATGAAGAGAAATATAAAGAACGTAAACTTCAGTAGAGAGATCAGTTCCTCATAATCGCCTAATCTAATAATCAGGTTGACTAGGGACTTTGTATCCTTCAATGAAAAGAAGACTGTAAGAAATAGCTACATGCTAAAGTCCCGGTTCACTGGATTCTCTCAGACATTTAAGGTTTAAATTACAACCTCAGCTTAATAATTTATTTTTAGACTGTTCTAGCATCTTTATCCAGGAGTAGTCTTAAAGGATAAGCAGACAGAATACTAACTGCTGAACTTAATCAGATTGCTCATTTGTTATATAGAAAATCATATCATTTTGAAAGGAAAACTTTTACAACATTTTTGACTAATGTAGGAAAAGTGGGCCTCAACATTTTCTGTCCATAAGATAAGATGTCTGTATTCGTCTGTCTAACTCAAGAATAAAAGCGGGCTGATCTGTATGGGACTCCAGGCAATACTGGAAGGAACTCTACTATTGCCATATAATTTATTTTTATGGAATTGGATTATACTAGATGCTGGTTATTAACAATGTAGGCACAGTGAGAATGTGACATAGCTCATACAGAAAATCTCTCAGCAAAGACTGCTCAGAAATTAATAATTTTATTCAGCCTTTGCTGTTAATGTTTCAGCACTGTGTGATATCTCTGCAGTAACATGTGTGATCATCTTCTCAGCTCTTGTGAGGCCTTATCTGGATTACTGCGTTCAGGCCTGGGGCCTCCAGCACAAGAAAGATGTGGAGCTCTTGGAACGGGTCCAGAGGAGGGCAACTAAGATGAACAGAGGGCTGGAGCACCTCTCCTATGAGGAAAGATTGAGAGAGATATGCTTGTTTATCTTGGAGAAAAGAAGGCTCTGGGGAGACCTCATTGTGGCCTTCCAGCACATGAAGGGAGCTTATAAAACAGGAGGGGGAATGGCTGTTTACATGGGTTGATAGAGATAGGACAAGGGGGAATGGTTTTAAACTGAGACAGGGGAGGTTTAGGTGAGATATTAGGAGGGAGTTTTTCACACAGAGGGTGGTGACACACTGGAACAGGTTACCCAAGCAGGTTGTGGATGCCCCATCCCTGGAGGCATTGAAGGTCAGGCTGGATGTGGCTCTGGGCAGCCTGGTCCAGTGGTTGATATCCCTACCCATGGTAAGGGAGTTGAAACTAGATAATCTTTGTGGTCCTATTCAACCCAGGTCATTCAGTGATTCTATGATTCTTCCTTAAATTTGCTCTCACCTAGCCATGGTTGTGCAGAGCAAACTACAGAGGAAGAAAGGCTAAAAAAGAAAAACCTATCACAGTCACATTTTGACTACTTTCTTTTCAGAAAAAGATACAAACCTTAAGTGGTACATGGAACATTTCAAATTACTTCCATAATTATATTGTTGCCTGACATCAGAACAAAATGGGACAGAATGAAGTTTGTTCCCATTTTAATCAGTCTTTCTAATGTTTGCACATATGACTGTTTGTGCTTCACCAGATGAGGTCTTATCATAACTTGGTACATTGTCATTTTTTCCCCACTTCCTCTTCAGATCACATATGCCTTTCATACATCTCTACGACACTAGTGGCCCATGGTGTAAGTTGCTAGCATGCAAGTATCTTTTCTTCCTTATTTTTGAGCCTTCAACATCCAAACTCTCCACCAGAAAGTTATAGTAGGGCATGAATTAATGATATTCTCACTTTTCGTACCACTGAATTTTCTATTTCTGTCTTTAATTAAAAGCCACTCAGTTCTTTCTTCATAACAGTTGTAGCTTTCACAATCATGACAGTCCTTTCCAACTCTGCACTGTCATGTTTTATAAAATCTTTCCTGAATTTCTGAGTCACAGTCATAATGAAAACATTCTACAAAATTAGTTGAAGTTTAATCCTCAGTAAATTCTACTGCAATGCCCATGTGATCTAAAGTATTTCAACTACATACCACCTATCTCTCATTTAAGCAACTTTTAGCCAAGTTCCTGTTCCTGCATTAGTTGTCTCTAGCCCCCCAAATTTCCCTTGTGACACAGTTCCATATGTGGTGGTGAAATTCTCATAGATTCTTATATTTAGTGCATTTTCCTCATGAGAAGTTGAACAGATTTATCAAAGGAAGTTAAGGGTATTTGAGATAAGTCATTTTCGATAATCTGTGCTTTAGTCCCATCCTCAGTTACTTTAAAAAAAAATAAATAAATAATTGTTTAGGTTTTCTTGTATTTTCTTCAAAACTTCCTTTAAGTTTTCAGAAATATTGAGCATAATTGCCTCATATATGTGTGTGTGTGTGTGTTTTTAATCTTTTACTATACAGCTCTATACCTAATCTAAATTTCTCTACCTAACTCTTTTACCCCTCGTCATAACTCAGTTGATCCTACTGAGTTATCACAGTTCTTTTCTCCTCCCTTAACATCTTCAATGCATTTATTATGTCTTATTAACATCTTCTACAATTCCCTACCAGTTTTAAGATTAACATTATTTGTGTCTTTCTCACAGTCAATTCATAACAGCTTGTATTCTCTCAAATAACTGGAACATACCTATATGGCCAACTACTCTTTTTCAGTCTGTATGGATTAATTTCATACATGTACAGTAGTAAAAATTAAGTAACTCAATATTTGATACAATTTCTGTCCTTGGTTGCTGTCTTAGGGTAAACAGCTACTGTATGGATACATCTAGACTTTTGCCACCAGTACTCTGAGGGGGAGCACTCAACTGGAAGTCTTGATTTCTGCTTCTGATCGACAGCAGAGAATGACAAACTTGCAGCTAAAGAAATCTGTATAAGAAGGCGTAAAGACATCAATTTTTCTCCAAAAGCTGATGCTAAAACAAACCCTGTTTGTGACTCAAATCTTAATCTTCTCTGTAAATCTCCTGTGTATATTTTCATTGCTGTCACAGGGCATCCCTCAATTTCTGATCTTTTTCTGGCATCAGTAAGACTGAAATTGTATTAAAAATTGGCAAAAGCATAAGACTACATTTACTAAATTTGAAGACAAGGGATTTCCAGTCATGGGAAACTGAACATTGTATACTTAGCTGTAACACAAAAAAGGTCATTAAGTCATTTTAAGTAGTGATGCAAAAGAGGACATAAATTAGTTGTGGGCTTTGGTGAGGATGTACAATGTGCATGATGTTAGATTCGGAGGGAGACAGTGGACATTCTTTTTGCAAAACACAATAAAATTTTTGCTTGAAATCAGTCTGCTTTCATGCATATGGATGGAACTCTCCTTATTTAATGACAGAATTACTTTTTACCATTACTTCTCATGAATGTGGCATATATTTTCTCAAATAATTCACCCTTCTGGAAAATATGTTATTGGAAAAAAATAAAAAGAAAAAAAACAAAGAAAAAAAATAAAAAGAGATTCAGTATCAGTGAATAGAAGTTTTTTAACTGAAGCATTTAAACTTAATATCTTATAACTCAGTTCTGGCCCATTTAACAACTTGAAGCCATATATAATTAAAACCACAGACCTGAGAGGAAATTTCTAAGTCATCACAATAATCACTGTGATGAATTCAGTTTCTTTTTATCCTGAAGGCAATTCATCACTTCATCTGCTGTAGGGTAATGTGCATGTTTTACTGTATTGGAGAATAAGGATTTGCAGTAGCACCTTGGTTGTTTTAACATCTGCTGAATTATTTGAAATCTAGAGCTAGGCAAGACAAATCCTGCCCATCATTTCTAATTTTAAATATCAACCTTTCAAAATTACTGCAACATATGCACAATATCATGTATAGGTATAAAGTCACCTGTGAACATACAGTGACAGTTAATATAAAATTAAAAAAATAAATAAATGCTTCACTGAAATGAAAAACATTATGAAGCTATTCTTGGATAGTTTATGTTTAGCACTAAACAATTAGTCAAGCATAATACAAAATAAGATAATAACACTAAGTGATCATGCAAAAACACCCAGACATATTGACACCCATTTTCACTTCACTGCATCTTTTTATAACCAGTGGTTAATTTCCTTGGCTGGCATACACCGGCATATGTGGAACTAAAGAGACTTATGAGAGCTGACATCTAATTCCTTACACTTATTTTTTGCCCCATTCTACTTACACCAATTAATTTTCCTTGTAATCAGAATTTATTTTGGGTGGCCTCTATGTCTTATAAGAGGAAATTCCACACAAGCATATAGATGGTAGATGTTACTTTAAAATATGTATTTCTATCATAAATTTTCTTGGTTGAGAATCTCCTTGCTCCCTTACACCTTAAAGTAGTGTTATTTATTTATTTATTTATTTATTTATTTATTTATTTATTTATTTATTTATTTATTGTCTAGCTATAAGGTTGAAGGTGAGATTACTTTTGTTTCCCATTACAGTATGTAATTTTTTAAACGTCTGCTTTGCACATCCACAGGTCGTGCTACCTCCATTATTTCATGGGAGTAAAGAGATCCAGTCCTCTGTAAACAGCGAAAAAGGTTTAAAGGTACATTATAGAACCATTGCCATTAGACTCAAGTTTCTGAATGAGTCATGCTAAAATCTAGTGTAAATTCACGGATTTCTGCATCTAACTTTGACAATTCTTGTTGGCATTCTTGCAATAAGGTCTTGAAAACTGAAATATTTAGTTTACCTCTGTTGCAGAATAGCCTCTTTACACTTTTCATCAATTCAAACAAGGGAAAAAATCAGATTTCAAATTAATGATTTATTTGATATTTCTCAGCACATATGTACTTATATATCAAGCTTTCACTGGAAATAATGGGAACAATTTAAGGTGATGAAAATCCATACTGCATTGTAACTATTAGTTTAAATGAGTCTCTCAAAAAAGTACTGATGAATGCAAAATTTCATTATTAATGGAAATAACATGTTAATGATTTTATACTTTTTATTGAAACAAAAAAAAAAAAAAAAGCTCTTAGATTTATATATCTACAAAAAACGAAGAAACAAAACAAACAAACAAAAAACCCTCCAATAAACATTCAAAGAAATAATGTATAATTCTATAAATGCACATGAAATTGTATAATATACACATTTTAAGAAAGGAAGACATCATTCTCCGGTGTTTGAGGTTTGTAAGGTGTTTCAAACAAGTAACTGCAAAGTGTGATGAATATGTGTTTGAAGATTAAGGCTGGCATTGCTTTTACATGGTGGGATTTTTTCAGACACTCTGAGCAACTAATTCCTAGGCTGCTTAACAAGATCACAATTTACAGTGATGCTAACACAGCACTTTGTTGTATTGTTGAGGCTGAACTCTTCAGACAGTGATTTATTTATTTATTTTTCTGACTAAAGCAGGATAGGCAAATGATTCAGCAAGCATCTGTTTAATACAGGAGATTTTGCTGGAAGAACAGGCTTTGTAGGTTGAATTTTAGGTTAAGTTTTATGCTTATTTTCTGTATAAATGCTGGAAAAGGGATCACATTAATATATTCTCACATTACTCATTCTATCAGCATTTTTTATTTTATTTTATTTATTTATTTATTTATTTTTTAAATTTTTCCTTAGTCTTTATAAATGAGATGTAGTATAATCAGGGAAATATCCTGATTACATTGTGTGTATTGTGTTGAACTACAAATCTGCCCACAGCATTTCCTGCAATGTAATGTCCTTCTGATTTAAAGACATTTTTAATTAATTTTGCTTCTTGTTTTGTTTTTTTTTTTCAATTCTACTCCTTTTGGCAGTGATGTCTATATTGCCTGGAGTATGTGTCTTGAAAAGATCCATGGCACTGCAGATATATCACTAATTTCTATGAACATATACGCAGAACCACTTTGACATGGAGCAAAACAATTGTCCAGTAAGGCAAAGTGAATTCACATAGTGATGCTGAATAGCATACTATCATCTTGAATGCCACTTTCATCCTTGCTGAAATTGTTCTGCTTCTTGTTGTCAATACAGTGGAATACAGACAAGAAAGGGAGTCCTGGGAGTTTTGTGTACCTGATAACATCTCTGTTTCTCCTCAACTGAGTGTGTCTCATGGTTTAACTGTAATTAATCTTTGCGTATGATGCAATGTGTAAACAGCACCGTTGTCTTTCCATGGAAATGTTCAATATGTATGTTAATACAATCAATTATAGCTCATACCTTTTCCCAATCTGTTTATTAATCTGTTGCTCAGGATTGTTTGGAAACAGCAGCGTTTCTGGTAGCAAAATAAAACATCATTATGAAACTTGGAAAGATGCCAAATAAGGACGATTGCAAAATATTTTAGATCTGCATTCTAGCTGATTTGATTATGAGAATATTAGTTAGGCTTCTTGTTTCCCATTTTGTGTCCTTATTAAGTACTGAGAACTCCACACAGTTCCTTCTAGTACAAATGAGACCTTTTCCTTCTGTAGTCAAGGACCCAGACTCAATCTTTTGTGATAAATCATGACAGTGATTACTTGTTGATTTTTACTTCCTACCTACGATGCTAGGATCCTTAGTATCTATATTTAATATCCTATGCTTAAAGAAAATTAGGACCTAAACTTTAGGTAATTATATTAATGTATATATTAATATTTCTAAATTGCAAAACTTTAGATAAAATCAAGGAAACATTAATTATTTTTTTCTTCAAGATGATTTCCAATTCATGAATTAAGTTTAATTTTAGACATCTAGATATAAATGCATACCTGTGAAACTATGTGCTACTGTAGGTGCGCATGCAGATGTACCCTAATGCACTTCAAATTGCACTAAATTCCTACATTTAAGTAACGACACTGAACAAAGAGTCCAAAAAGTTTTTCAAATTATCCTAGAATATAGACCTATAATTATCTTTAGAGCACTAGATATGAAAACATGTAAGTTCAAAAGATAATTAGTAAGGTTAATAAGAAAAAAAGAAAAACACTTAAAGCTAGTTTAGAGGAAGGCAATAAAGTTTTAAAGAAGATGTTAGAGAATGAGCACTGTACCCTGTATTTTTGATACTTCTATTAGCATCTGAAAATATGTGTGACAGCATGGTTGTGCACTGGGACACAGTAGCCCTTAGAACATTTTTAGAACATTCAATAAAAGCACTAGGTTGAATAAGTGGAAATACACTGATTTCTTCTTTGGTAATATATATTCAGATACTGCCAGACAACATGTTATTCATCAGTTTTCAGATTTTTCAGCAAAGTTAAGGCATGCAATTTTTGTATAATGGGCCGGCCACAGATTATGGGTTTTGTAGGTGTGATGCTGGAAAAAAAACATTTGGGGCACACAAAATCCTCCTTAAGAAGTCTTTCAGGCTGTATTTCTTTGCTGTGTTGTATAGGATATTTCTTACATAAGAAATGTATAATATTGTTTTGGTACTATGTAAGATCAGGGTCTGGAAGGAAAACTTCTTTACCTAAGTGACTTTAATATGTGCTGCAGAAGGGGTGCTAAGCTGAAGCAAATGAGAATAAAGAACAATTCAGGATAGCTAGTAACAGCAAATAAGTCAACTTTTTCTGAATCATCATTTCCTGGGTTCTTGGGCTGGAGATGTTGTTGCAGTTTGCTTTGCACCTGGTGTCAACCAACCACTCACAGCATACTCCCATATTGCAACAGGATTTCTGCATCTAACAGCTTTATTTGCATTTTCTCTTTATCTGATGGAAGGATATATTTCTCACATAACAAAATTTCTTGACAAGATCAACAGGGCCTTGTTTTGACATAATTAGGCCTAATTACACTACTCCTAAGGCTAAGGCTGTGCTGGAACAGAAGCTGGCTGGTTTTATAGTCAGACATAAATTAAAAAGTACTCTGCAAGCAACTCTATTTTAGGAAGGATAAAAGACATATGCATACAAAAGTTATGTAAACAGAATGTGTTTTCCAATCATAAATTATGAAAAATAAGAGCAATTTTTCATTGGGTTTACTGGAGTATAACATAGTGACTAGTAGTTATTTCTCACTGACTTCTATACCTTAAACTAAATAATTTAATTTTATATATTTACATATTCTGTCTTAGAATGAAAGTAAGTTGCCTCCTCTGTGGAACTCCTAAGATAAGCAATTGGCTGAGGCTAAAACTTTGGCTTCAGGACACTGTAAAACTGTTCTTTGCTTGACTGGGACATATGAATCATTAGAACCTAACTGGAGTTATTTATAAGTAACTTAGAAAGAAAAATAACTATCCCTTTGAAGCATAAAAATAATTGTTTAGACAAAAATAAATAAATAAATAAGTAAATAAAATCATTTTTTATCAAGCCCCACAAGAACATTTTCAAGGTAGACCTTCATTTAGCACTTCTCTGGCATATTGCATGCAGCTCTCACAGGCCAGAATGATTTCAGAAGCACAGGTGGGTGTGAGTCAAACAGAGTAACCATGAACTTGCTGTACCATTGCTAGTTTAAACTTGAGTGACTTAAAAATAGATATTGAGAACAGCAGCCACTGTTTTCATTTTAATCTGGTCAAAATCTTCTCTTAAAATTCTACACCTAAGAGTAAGTATTCAGGAAACTAGTTAAAAAAATCATGAAAATTAAGAGAAATAAACATTGCTAAACAGTTTTATTGATCTGAGAAGAATTAAGTTCTGTTTAGACAACTGAAGCATTCAGATCTGATACATTCCTATATTATAAAGTAGAATGAAATTTTTGAATGTTTAAAAAAGTATTTCTGCTTTAAGTCCATTTTCAAAGTGGACATTCTAGACGCACTTATAAATCTAACTACCCCACACAAAAACATTTTATTTATTACATTTGATAGATAATCTGCTTCTAAATGATTGCTAAAATGCTTTATAGCTCTAAGCTGTAATCATAAAAAAACAGTTTTCTTCCTGACATATAATTATCACCTTTGTTGTTACTTACAAACTATTTCTATTATACATTCAAAAATCATAGGGTCTATTTGATGTAACATCAAAAAGAACATAGTCATATTAGAAAATGAAGAGAGTACAAAAATGAAGAGATGATTGTCATTGATTATGGCATAAGTAGTTTCTTAGTTTCATAGGGCATCACATAATTCAGCAATACCTACTGAAAAATTGACAAAAGGAAATACCATAGAAGGATTTTTCATACAAATACATCATGTCAAGCTTCAGGAGGCCATTAACTGAGAATGAGTTCTTTGGCACAGGGTCTTGGAGAGTGTTCTTGCATGAAAGTACCACCTGCTTCCTCATTTTACTGCGACTGCCCAGTATTGGAGACCAGATACTGACACAGATGGGCTTTTGGTCTGTTTCAAGGCTGTTCTTAGTTTCTGGAAAGACCTCTTTCTTTAATTAGAAGGCATTGAATGTGAGCTAAATCCTAAAAGATCACCTACTTATTCAGATAAAGTAAGAAAGTTTGGAATGGAAGCAGGAAAAAGTTGAAAGTAGGCTCTAAATTCTGACTCTGTGGAGCCACACAACAGTTTAACTCAAGCAGTGAATTTAGGACAACAAAGCTAGCCTGGATGTGGACTGTTTGGTAGGCCAGTCATATCTCTGGGAATGAGCCTGAACAGAAGGCTGGTGGTGTACTACTGCCAGCAGAGGAAGCTGGCCATTTAGAAACATTTCCTCCTATTCCTCTTCCTGAGTTTGCAAGCATAGCATTTAGAGTCAAAAGGGACTAGGTCTTCTTAAACATCCCAGTTTTGCACCACTGGAACAAACAGCATGCTCTGACCACTTAACTATAATAGTTGATGGGTTCAATATTGCAATACAAACCACTTCATCTGGTGCTTTAATCTTTATGCTAGAATAGTGTACTTGGCTTAGAATGCAATAATAAAAGAAAGCATTTGGAGAATAGAGAGCTTTGAAGTAACCACATGTACATTTCTGAAGCTGAGGACCCTTATAACATTTCCAACTGACCACTATCTACAAAAAGGATGTTCTTTTACAAATAATATTTCCTTCTTCTTTAATACAGATCTTCCAGTGTTGGCTTTGTTTGACTGCATAGAAAAATTTCTATGGTGTATATACATGACTCAATTGCTTCCATTTTATTTTATTTTTTCTCAAGCCCTGCTTTTAAACACATATATGAAGCATTAAATCTTCTAAACTGTATAGTAAAATTCTGAGTGAAAGTTGTTTAATCATCAAGTGGTAAAGGAATAAGGTTCTCAGAAATACTGAAACATTGTGTCAGAGAAGTCCTTATGCTAACTGAAACAAAGAGTTTAACCTGAGTTAGAATTCACAGTTATGTGTAGGTGACAGGTGACCTCCAGAAGGCAATTTCAGCACCTAAATGGTGCTTAAAGGATCATTTAGGTGCCTCTAACATTCATCAAATCCACGCCTAAACTTGCAGGTACACTGAGTGCCTAATTTAAAAGATTAAAGGCTTAGTCACAAAACTTCAGCAGTATGTGGCTCCTACAAGCTGGCTCCAAAGGCCTGCATTAGGCTTCTGCTCTGAAATACCCTGCAGGGCAGATTGTCTTTCTCAGCAGTGACTAGAAAGAACATTAGTTTCCCTCAAGTCAACGTCTGTGAATATTCCACATAATTTCCCATGTGACATCAAAACTGAGAGACTCCAGAGCAGGAGAAGGTTCCTGATCTGAGTGTAAATCTTAGCTTGTCCTGACTCCACGTGAAGTGAGCCCCAGACATCTCCTACATCATGTTTACTGGGGAAAGATAACTGCTGCACAGGCTGGCTGTCATCCATTGAAGAGGTCTTTGTTTTGAAACACTGCAGGGGCTTCCGTGGTGCAGAGCCAAAGGTCAGTTTAGGAGTAGCCCTGGATATTTGAATTTCTGTGGTACAAAATGTCTATTTTGAGGATATCCAGGAGCAAGGTTCTAAATTCATGCAATCATCCTCCCAGATGACTTCATCCTCCTGCGTTACCTAGCCCTCCTTCGTGATATGACCCAACAATATGTCCCTATCCAAAACAAAGAAATAAATATGATGCTGGTGAATCCCTACACACTCTGTATAGTCTGGGATGTAGATATCCTTCTTCTGCCTTAGGAATTTTAATATATGTGAATACTTGTTTGACCAAGTATAAAATAGATTTCTGAACAATCCTGTTTGTGTCTTAACAATAATTGAAGCATGGGGAGATTTATGTTTAAGTCTTTTCTGTAAAATGCCATCTTCCTAAATTCAACTGACTTTATTTATTTATTTATCTATTTATTTCTTTTCCAGAATCTCCTGCAAAAGTGAAATGTAGAGAAAGTTCTTTCTAAAATTATTTTTAACAAAACTTATGCATTGTTTAAAATAATCAAACAATAATTATATGTGTATATATATACATACGTGTGTATATATATATATATATATATATATAAAAAAAAATTTTTTTTTCCCCCAGAAAAGATAGTTACCTGAAGTCCTCAAACTGCACTTTGAAATCACAAGGGTAAAAACTAGCAGACAGCTTTTCCATTCCTCAATAATTAACTTTTACCAGAGCTATCTCCACCACCTTCAGACTCTTCTCTTTCTGTGGAGATATTCAAGACTCATCCAGACACTTGTCCTTGTGACCTATTATAGGGTAGCTGTTTCAACAGGAAGATTGGACTTGATAAACTCTCGAGGTTCCTTCCAATCCTGGCAATTCTTTGATTCTGTTATTCTGTGAGTGAATACCCAGAAATGGTTATAAAAATGTTGTCAGAAAGTTTTCATCCAGAAAGGTTGTTTTAATAGAACTGATAAAACAACTTCTGCTGTCTCCAATAGGAGGTGCTTTGATCTAGAGAAACAAATATTCCATTAATCATATTAAAAAATGCTCTTAGTAAACTGCTCTAATATTTCATTTTGCAGGTTAGTTTTGGCATGTTTTCTAACTACCTCATATGTAATCATATAACAAAACTGGAAAAATAAGAGCCTGGAAAAAACTCTCAGGACCTTTTGAAGTTCCATATAGGTCCAGCAATGTCCTCTTGTGCACTTAGTGGATAATTGTAACTGTACTTATAAAGAGATCTCTATTGTGGCAGTCAGTCTCTTCTACAAATCTTCTTGATTTGTCACCTCTACCAGCTCTTTCTTGAAGCTTCGCAACTTTAACTTAATCTGTTGTCATGTTAGGTTCATCTTTTAAGACAAAACCTACTGAAGAGGCTTATTCCACAGAGCATCAAATCCTGTAGTCGTAGTGAGTAGGTATTTCATAGTTTTCTGTATACAAGACTTTCTGAAGATGCATTTGCTTAATTTATTTAAATCTGAGTAGCTTGCTTTGTTCTTTACCCCATCTGATGATTCTTTTAGATTTAATTAATACACTTACTAGCTTATTAGCCAGAGCAAAATCCCTTCATGTATTTCTTTTCATATGGAGGAATTAGAGGATTTTTATATGCATAAATTTAAGAATCATTTTTTCTAATGGACTTTAACTGGGAAATGCAGAATCATCTATTTTTTCCTTTCAAGGTAGGAAATAAACTTATCTTTTATTAGCAGTGAGCCAAAAAGTTGTCCAGTTCTCATTGCACTCACACATAATGAATTTCTAAGGTTTTCAATAATAATCTTAATGAACAAGTCAGGGAATTAGCTGGCTATATAAGTGACTGCAATCAGGTCACTGAAAGGGTAAGACAGTCTCAAAATTTGTGAGGCACTGGGGAAGGCTATTTAGCATGTTTCAAAATGTGCGTGTTGAGATATTCATGAAATCTTTTTTAACTCTATCTTTTTCCACAAAGAGAAGGTATCCCACTGGTTGAAAAATGACAAACCATCCATATATAATTTGATTTGTTTTTTTGTTGTTTTTTTTTTTAAATTTCTGCATTTTAGTAGTGCGCAGCAGGATGAATACACGAGGAGTTTATTTGACCTTTTAAATAATGGAGGTTGGAAGACTGGAAACAAAATACGTATTCATGAATAGTGCATGTTTCTGTTCCTCTAGTTTAGCAGGCCACTAACACCACAGAGAGGCAGCTGATAACACCTGTGATTACAGTAGCATGCAGTGTGGATGTATGTCTTTTTCTCACACAGTTGCTGAGTCCATCGGTGACAATTTAGTGCAGCCACCAGTGACTGGAAACAAAAAGTAGGCTCAGATAGTAGAGAAATCTTTAAAAAGCCCTTTTCAGATTAACAATGTTTTTTTATTTTTTTTTCCCCAAAAGAAAAACAAAATGCTAATCAGACAACACCTAATTTACAATTATTTTGTGGCTTATTTTTTACATATATTGCACATTATCAGTAATGAAGACTGAGGGTTAAGTGTCATAAAATATTCATGTGAGAAACTTGTATGTTACATTGAGAGTTTTATTTTCTTTATCTTTTACATTCTCTAAAATTCTGTAGTATCTTCTTATGTTCCAGTAGTCTACAGCAGAAATTCTGAATCTTGTACATGGGCGTGTTATCATAGCAACGTAAAATGGCAAAAGGCAAATCTGTAATTGCAGTGAGATTTTGGCTGAGAAACGGAAGAAAAACAAAGGAAAGATAGACTCTAATTAGTACAGAATACAGTAAAATGTTGCTCTCACATCAAAATACTGACAATTTTAAGGCTTTTAATGGTTTTCATTCACATATGAAGCAAAATCTGACTAGCCACACTAACCATTCTGTACTGAAACTGATCCCTCAAGTTATTCCTAGTTACATAGAACTCTAACATGTTTAATACACTTTTGTTCTAACTCACCCTTGCAATGGAAAATCAGCAATTCATAATATTTTTTAAAAAATCTTTTCACCACTCTTTTTTTTTTTTTTTCTGGAAAAACACAGTGTATTACTTGGCATATGTGGTAGGATGTTGTGCAATACACAACAGTTTATATTTTCAGTCCATTGCTGTGTTCCAGCACAGCTTCACTGAAGGCAGTGCTGCTGCAAGGAATTACATCAGCCAAGGATCTGCTATTGAACTGAACAGCAAATTTAGTGTGCAACATACACAGACAAAATCATCATCATAATAAAAAAAATAATAATAATCCTATTTGTAATGAAAAAGCCATACTAGATTTTTTGGGAGGGAGCTTTTCTTCTAAGTACCACTGATACTGAAAACAATGTGCCATGTCATGGAAGGGGCGAAGTAACGAAGCACAAAAACAGAGTATTCAGCAGAGCTACATCGGAGACCAGAAAGTGCAACCGAGTCCTCCCACAAATCTATTATTTATATCAGCACAAAGATTGACATGGAGGAAAACAAAACAAAACAAAACAAAACAAAACAAAAAACAAAACAAAACAAAATTACAAATATTTTCTTTCTATTTTTTAACTGAGGAATTACATTTGTTTTAATCAAACCTAACCTAAGAATCCAAGGAACCTATGTAACATCTCTCTTTCTGGTCTCAGTAATTTAAAAACCAATTAACTTTTCAATGAAATAGAAAATAATTTCCTCATTCTGGCTTCAGTAGATGCCAGATTTTTTCAAGTTTCGGGCAAAGGTGTAAGAATTCCTTTAAAGGACAGAGGCAAAATAATCTGCCTTAAGGGAATTTCTGCTTAGGAAAACACATATCATTCTTGAATGGTGCCCTCAGTGAAAAACGGTAGAACTGTAACCACAGTCTATCCTTACACATTATCTTTCAAAACATATAGCAGACTTTGAATGAAAAATAACAATACTAATATAGGGTATCAGTTAGGAAAAATATGTGAGGTTTTTATGCTACGGCTTCCTTTACTTGTTGGTGAGTTTCTGTCTGCCAGGAGATTATCTATCTGCTTTTTGCACAACATATGCAATTTGACAGTTGTAAATTCAATAACATTTTTCTTCTTGAGTGTTCATGGACAGGATACTGCACTTTCAAGAAATACTGTGAGACTAAAAATTAGAGGTCAGTGGGTCTGGTTGGCTAGAACTGAGTGGATATTCTATATTTAATTACGTGTCTAATCCTGAGAGAATAATCATCTGTTGTTTCCACTGATCTGAAGATGTGACTACTCAAAACATGTAAAGTCACTCCCTAAAAGCTGATACTAGTGGTTGTGACCCAAGGGATATTGGATTCAGCCTCATTGTTTTACAGGGGAGGAGTGAAATCTGGATGATTCTGGATATTTTCCAAGGAGGTTTTTCTCTTTCATTAATCATTTTGAAGACTTCTGACCTGTCTATATTGTCTTTGGGCTATCATGTTGATAATAATGACATTCTGAGACTATACTGCTTCCTGCTTAAAAATGTCTTAAAGACCCTTATTCCTGTGCTCCATAGGTAGCCATGGTGAAAAGATTCAATACAGAGGTCTTGAAATAAGGAAAATTTCTGCAGCAATCTTCAGAAAGAGGATTCATGAGTCTGAGGGCAGAAATTCTCTTCTTCATCTCTGTCTAGCTGCGTGGTACACATTCTCCTTCCTGCTACCATGACTTCCTGTTAGTCCCAGATTGGGCTGGTGCTGAAAATCTGGCTTACTTGATTGTCGCTAAATGAGAAGAAAATACAGCATTCTGTATCCAGAGAGATCTTTCTTGAATTGTTTTTTGTGTTCATGCTTTCACATTGAAAAATGATCATACTGACTTTTATTCCTTTCCAGTGTGGGCTCTGCAAAATCTTTCATTGTTGTACCCTTGTAATAAGCCTGACATACATGAGCTGCTACTCTTGATGGGCATTATCTTGATGCACATATGTTTTTATGGCACCATATAAAAGGATTGGAAGCAATGGGCATTGTCCAGTACAAAAATACTAGTTTGATGCTTGGTTTGCATTTTGCCTCATTGGTGGTGTGGTATCATAAAACTGGGCTTAGATTTTCCAGTGAACTCTAGGCTTACAGTTCTGGAAATAGAAAAATGTATCTCCATAGAAGCAGCCACAGATATTCCATAAAGTCAGGAGCACAGAATTCATTTCTTCCACAGCCACCACAAAACCTGGGAGTGAGACTCTTCAGATCACTCCGAAAACCACTTACATCTTTGCCAAATCTGTTTTCCTTTATAATTTAATTCAAGATTTAACAGACATAAAGGAAAGGCCACCAAATCTACTTAAGCTGTGTAATTCACAATAAGAACTCGTAACTGGTGTTTCATAGAAATATGGATGCAGCTATGTCTCTGGGCTGAACTGAAAGAACAAGTTTGCACCTGCAATATAAATTTACTAGATTTTTAGAAACTTACATGTACACAAAATGCATGTTTCTTAGCTATGGTCCTCTTTTGAAACCTAGCTCCTAAGCAGTGTTGCCAAAAGAAATAGCTTTACTGCTTTCAGACAGCCAGCATCTTATAAAACTGGGCAGCTGAGTGATGCTACATGTAAGAGATGAATAAAAATATCAAAGATCTGAAATTCCAAACAGGCTCAGTAGGCCAAGAAAACGTATTAAAATTCACCCTGTAGAAAACAAAGGCAAAGAACATTGGGATGAAACTGAGCATTTAGTCCTGCACCAGAAACAAAAGACTAGTGACTGTTCCTGAAGCAACATGATCTCTGGTTTTGAAGTCAGATTTCCTATGATTTTTGAAGGATGGTGCTACACTGGGTTTAATCACTGACAATAAAAATATGAGCTTATGGTTGTGATATTTTGTGCTGAATAGATATCTTTATTACTATTTAAGACAGGCAGCATCTAGAGCCTCGTTGTTAAACTCCGGCGATTGAATCTGTGGGGAGGTTTTCATCATTGATAGCAGAAGTCTATGTTTTCATCCACTGGTTAAAGCTAGAAGGAAGTTACTGATCTCTCGATCCGAATGCCTTCGTGTCTGAAATTATAGAAATGTATGCAAAAAGTTCTGCTTCACTTAGCACCTAATAATTCAATAGCATGAATGTAATTCCTCGGTGATCTCTAGAGTTATATCAGTGTGCAACTTAAATAAAAATATATATTCCCTTATTTATGCAAATGAAGGAATTGGATCCAGCATTAATCAGTGAAGCCACACACTGCTTTTAAACTTTCTCATGCCAGTAAAATATGCAGGTGGATATTTCCTGTTCTTCAAAGCAGTTTTTAGTTCAATCTGTTTTTACTTATATGTATGCAAAACATAAATATTAATACCAGAATGAAATATTTTAAAAAGTTATATCTATTTATGAATGGTATACAAGTGCATAGGAAAAATAATAAACTCTACCTGATTTAAAACTGGAACTATTAAGTGGCCACCAAAAATGTTAGGCAAGACAACAGGAAGATAAGAAACGCATAAAGAGGTCACCTATGTGCTAGTTATAGGTTAGAGTCATATCTATGGAGACTATTGCTCCAAGTATGAATTATATATCTATTAGACTGCCTTCATGGTTCTCCTCCAAAGAAGAAATCTACTAGAATAACGTACTCTCTGAAGAAAGCTAAAACCCTTCCTTGACTCCTTTGGTTCTCAGGCAACTGACTCACATATAATACCTTACTTCTCTCTCACACTTGCGTGATTGACTGTTGTACACCACCAAGGAGGATTCCAAGGAAATGCTGAGGAGAAAAGATATAAGCGATTGAGAAATAAGAAAAGAGGAATCAAAAGGGCAATTTCATAGAGTCATGGAATTATAGAATGGCTTGGGTTGGAAGGAACCTTAAAGATCATCTAACTTCAACCCCCTTGTCATGGGAAGGTTTGCCATCCTCCAAATCAGGCTGCCCAGATCCTCATCTAGCCTAATCTTGAGCACCTCCAGGGATGGGACATTCATAACTTCTCTGCACAGCCTGTGCCAGTGCTTCGGCACCCTATGCGTAAAGAGTTTCCCCCAAGCATCTAACCTAAATCTCCCCTCTTTTAGCCTTAAACTATTCCCCTTGTCCTATCACTATCAGACTATGTAAAATGTCCATATCTACCTTGGCGATCTTCCTTTAAGGAAGGCCTCAGTGAGGTCTTCACAGAGCCTTCTTTTCTCCAGGCTGAACAAGTCCAACTCCTTCAGACTTTCTTTATAGGAGAGGTCTTCTAGACTTCTAATACTCTTCATGGACTCTTCTGGATTAACTCCAACAGCCCCATTGTCTTTTTTGTACTGGGTGTCTCAGGTCTGAATGCAGTACTCCAGATCAGGCCTCATGAGAGCAGAGCAGAGAGAAATAATCATCTCCCTGACCTGCCTTCTGGAGCTGGAATCTTGAACTTGAGAAGGAATATTTAAATCATTTTTTTTTTTAAATGCCTTATTTAATCACAATATTCTTTGTTCATTTGTTTTGTGTGTATACGGTTTTTATTGTTTGTTTGCTTGTTTGTTTGTTTTTCTGTCTACTCTGGAAAAAAGTTACTTGAAGACAGAGTGACTCTGGAAGCAGATCTCATTGTTCCAATACCTGTATTGAAAGAATGTAGGAAAGGTAAATCAGTTCCTGTGCCTTACTCATATATGTTACAGCCTGAATATGTTTTAGAGTTCTTTATGATCTTATAAATGCTTCTACTATGAGCAATAATTTCATATGTTTAATTCTTCTTGTACTTTATTTTCTACTGAACCCTAGATTTTCCCTTCCCTTCCCTTCCCTTCCCTTCCCTTCCCTTCCCTTCCCTTCCCTTCCCTTCCCTTCCCTTCCCTTCCCTTCCCTTCCCTTCCCTTCCCTTCCCTTCCCTTCCCTTCCCTTCCCTTCCCTTCCCTTCCCTTCCCTTCCCTTCCCTTCCCTTCCCTTCCCTTCCCTTCCCTTCCTCCTTTCCTCTTTTCTTTCCATCCTTCTTTCTTTTCTTTTCTCAAAAACATTAATATAGTTATTTGATTCCTTGTAACATCCAAGTATAGGATAGACTTAAATGTTCCCAGTTAAAATCAGAAGTTACCAAGAATTTTCAGTTCTCCTTAACAATAAAGTGGAGTTCCCTAACATCTGGATCTGCTTTGTGTCTTGGTTTTGCCAGCAACACTTCATGTCTACTGAATGGTCTATAGAGTCTCATGTATTCAAAGACCTTCCTATTTATGAAAGTATGCCAAAATAATTTGCTATTCTACCTTCACTTTCGGAAATTTGTAATGATGAAACACTGCTACAACAGGGGTTGTTTTAATACAATTTTTAATTATCTGTCATCTTGATAATGATTATAGTTACTAGCCACTGGAACAGTTTCCACAGAGACAACTTGTCCCTGGAGACATCCTTCTAGTTATTTATCTCAGGACTGACATTCTTCCTCATGCATCTGCTCTACCTCAGCCAGGGACTGAAGGCTAGACTGGGATCACGCACTGAAATTCCTGAGTCAAACCACAGATAAGTGACCAAACAGGTTTTGGCCTTCTTTCTCTGTGTAATATAAGTCTTCTTATCTGACTGGCACTAATGTGTATCTGCTAAGTAGCTTAGATTGCAATAATTTTAAAAAAGTAATACTAAATCATGGGAATATTTCTACGTGGTATCAGCAAGAGAAAATAGTTAAGTTTTATTTTCATCTTTTTCTATCATGAATCTAGTCAATATTTCACTTCAGAAAAATAAAACTGATAAAATCTTTTAATTTATTTTTTATGTTTTTTTTTAGTTTTTTAGAAAACTATTGTATCCAATTTGTAAAAATTCTAGTATTTCTCTTAATCCAAGCCACAGTTTTTCTTTTTACTAGTGTTTCATCATGAACTTAACAAATCTGGAGGTATGCATTAATTTGGTAGGTACAACCACTTCTGGCCATAAATACAATTTAGGCAGTTTGTTTTCAGAAGTATTCTCTCATGGTAGCTTCTTTTCTATGGCTTCAAGTTCTACACTCATTGCAATTATCAATAATAGCCCCTCCTTACTGAAAGGAGAAAGTCTGAAAGATAACAAGTTAACACAATCTAACCAAACCAATTTATACACCACATTTCATTTCATATCAAAGGGACAAGTAGATATCTACCCAGACCACAGTAGCACATACTGACTCTTGAATTCATTGGCATCCTCCACATTTCAGTTCAAGTTACAGTATTCTCAGCCGATAGTCACTGAATATACAAGCATTTTTATAGATGCACATGGTTTTAATGACTATAAACGTATTAGTTTGTTTTTATTCTTTTTTTTTTTTTTTTTTTTTTTTTTTAAGTTTTTGAGACATAGCCCTGAAGACTGAATGGCAGCCAGGCATAGCCACATCAAGAAAGACTGCTGATGTAAACTGAATTAAATCTAGTATAATACTGAATAAATGATTTCTACTGAAAGAAGAAATAAACAAAATTAATTAAAAATCTGTTTAGTTTGAATAAAATATATTTCTGTCAGACTCTGAAGGTAATTTTATTCAACAAGAACACCAAAGTGTGGTCACTGTTTCGAGGTTATAATGCTGAGATGAATAGCACCTTTCATAACAGAGTCCTCAATAACCTCTGGACTTGATCCTGAAAATACTTCATATGTAATTATGTTGGCTTCAGCTGTACTTCTTCAGGGTGGGTTTCACTCACTTAACTTTAGATGTTAAGAAGTAGACTTGTAAGCTCCCTCTGCAGTCAAAGAAGAGAGACAGAAAGAAAGCATAAAGAGGAAGCTGCATTCCTTATTTTTTCTTTTTTTCCATTTTTTAGTTAATCATTGGTTATAGATACTAATCTTGCTCTATTTTCTTTATAAGGAGCCTATATGATTAGGAAAATTCTCCACAGGGAATAAATTTTTTTGCAAATACAAATGCATTAGTATTTGTTGACAGATCCTTACACCCATACACGAGTCAACTGATCTGCTTGTGTAGAGAAGCATTGGTGCAATATTAATCACCATATTTAGTGTAGAATGTAAATTAGGAACAAGAGATCTTTCCTTTGGCAAGAAAGTCAGCAGCCTAAAGGATACGCAACTTAAAGAACATACATGATGCAGTACAACTGAATTTGGGTGAAGTTATGGTGTGAGTGAGAGTAGTATGTGAGAAAGATGATCCACAATATCCACGAATTAGTGCCTGTCTGCATTAGGAATTCTGAGGTGATCTTCAAGTTCAGAGTTGTTTTCCTTCAAACTCATTGCACAGGTACACCATGAAAGAATTAGACAGAATACTATCACAGAACATGTAAAAAACGTACAATATATGCTTACTGTATTCATCCTGATGACAGTGCTGATAACTCTCAACTTTCAAATGAATTTTATAGAGACTTGGCTAGTTATATATTATTTTAAGCTGCTGGCAAAAGTATGTCCTTACTGGTGAAGTTATCAAAAATAAAATGATTACAGATTAAGGGGGAAAAAATAATGCAATCAAAATATTATTTATTAAGTAGAGTGAACATGAGCTGACATAATGTACATTGCAAATCATTATGGCATTTGGTTCCATTTAATGCTGTTTTGTTTGCAAAGTGATCATCTACTGTTAAGATTTGCTCTAAAATGAATAGGGATAAAAAAATCCAAGAATAAATAATAAATAGGGGGTGTTTTGGAGAAAGCTATGTTTTAAAGTCAGAGAGAACACTTCTATCTATAGAACTTTTGCTTGGATGTTTGTCTTCTTTAACCACAAGTACATATTTTCAGTAGAAAAAGTAACTTTTGGGCATTCACAGCGATTTGTTCATGCTAAGGATAAACAGAACTAGATACCCCATGTTCTGAGATAAGAAAATACATAGAATCTTTTATTGTAATAGCACTCATGTTTTATTAAAATGATGGGATATTTTATTATTGCTACAGACACTGATGAGGGGAACTGGAATTCTCTGGACACAGCTCTGAGCTGAATTTATTCCTACCATTCCCTGCTTGACGCTGAAGCCAGTAAATCAAAAGAGCAGTTGTTGCCATTCAGTGGAAGTGGGATAAGGCCTTAAAGCAATTCGTTCAACCACTAGTTTCACTGGGAGTAGAGACAGGAGATAGAAATGCCCTCCCATAGAAATACAGGAAAAATATAATTTTTGTAAAGTGGGAAAATGAGTTGCAGTTAATTTTTCATGGAAATGAATTTCTTGTCTGACTCATAAAATACATAGCACTGCAGGACCTCAGAAGGCACTTTCCAACCCATGAAATGTGGAGATACAGCAACCCTTTCTTTAGTCATAGTGTTTATTTTACAGAAACTAGATCCCAGCCATGATCTGTAGGCGTGATTTTTATTGTTCCCACCATATTTGGGCCAAATCTCACCTCTATTTTGCAGCAAAGCTTGGATTGGAGTTGATGAAGATGGCTGCAAATCTTTGAAGGACAGAGACTAGACACTGAGAAGAAGGTAACACTGATGGGACATCATTAAATTTCTACCTAGGTCTGCCGAGCTAAGTTAAATACAGTGAATTCCAATGGAGTTTAAACAGGTTCAGTAATTCAAGAGCAGATCCTCTGTGGCTAAATTCTGATAATTAGCCAAGAACTCTGCATTAAAAAAAAAAAAAAAAAAAAAAAAAAAAAAAGGGATACTCTACTTTCACCTAATTATTTCAGGAAGGTTTTTTTTTCTGCTTTTATGTGACACCTCCAACTTGTCTCTCAACTTTTTCTAACTATTCCCCTTTGCCTCTTTCATTTTTGGTACGACTCATTGACTCTGGATTATCTTTTACATCTTATAGCAATGAACCAGGAGAAATCTGCTCTCATTTGGAAACTGCAAGGCTCAGAGATGCCTTCCTTCATCCACTCTTACTCCAACTAGGTTTTCTCCTGATACAACCTGTTCTGCCTGCTGAGCTTCTTCACAGAACTGCTAAGGCTGAAAGAGACTTGACCTCTTTCTGCTCTAACTTCTTTGTGTTCCCAGTGCTTTGGAGGCAGAACTTGAGACAACCAGGTGGAAACAAACAAGAAGAATAGAATGGGGGTGGTAAGGATCTTACAGAAGCACTGCTCTGCCAGTACATGTTCGCATGTTTAGTCACTTTACATCTTGACATAAGAAAGATGCCACTTTTCAGATGGTTTTCTGTGATGAGATGTGTACAGAAAAGAAGAAAAAGAAAAAATATGTTTAAAAACAAATGGTACTATGAACAAATCAGTTTACAACCACAATATCAAGGTTCTGTCAAATCTAAATTAAAAAGAAAGAAAAGGAGCAGATCTTGACTCTGGTTTTAAGGCTTGATAGGGTGGGAGAAGACCTGAAATTCACGTGGAGGACTATGCAGGTAGTGCATTATTTTTTACCAATACTGTAAAAAAACAAACGTATTATCCTTCTCCCAAATCCTGGTAGGAGTGTGCTGGGCGCCTGGTCTTTCTCTAGGGTTCCCACAGCAGTCAGCCTAGTTGAACAAGTACAGGCCAACAAGCAAACTCTGACTAATCCTGTTCAGATAAGACAAAATTCTGAGTTGCAAAAAAAGAAGAAAAACAGCCTTTACTTTCTGACAAACTGTAAGGTGGCAATTCAGCACCTTGATAATACTATTCTGCTTCTTAACAATTCTCTTTAAAACCCTTTTAGTAACTTTACTCTCTCTATATATAAACTTTACAT
Organism: Coturnix japonica; assembly: GCF_054131305.1. Taxonomy (NCBI): domain Eukaryota; kingdom Metazoa; phylum Chordata; class Aves; order Galliformes; family Phasianidae; genus Coturnix; species Coturnix japonica. Next base: position 7,271,411 of record NC_140663.1, read on the forward strand.
ACTCCTCCATCAATTAGTATGAGATCCACTTTTTTCAGTGGAGATGTGTCTGCTGTCTTCAACAGTGTTGGAGTTTGAATTTGTCTGGATTGCAAGTGTTGGACCCAGTCTGACAAAATGCCTGAAGAGCAGATAGAAGTGTTCAGTGGCTGAGTCCTTCTCAAAGGTCTGACAGCTGAGTCACAAATATGGGCACTTGAAGTTGAGTGGAAGAGGCAGTTTCCACCCTCATCTGATTGCCCCCCCCCCCCCCCCCCAACCCTTCCTTCCAGTGGTTTTTCTACTTGCACATGCTGACTTTCACATGAAACAGCTCTTTCACTACATAAATTCATAATCTTTGTAAGGAACAAGCCAAGCAAAGAAGCTACTCCATGTTTGGTACATTCATCTCTGCTGCTTGGCCTGAAAACATTCTTCAGCCCATCCGTGTTTCTGTCACTATTTGCAGAAGGACTAATGGCACTCAGCATAAAAATAAATGCCTGTAGTGTGGCAATTTGGTGCTGCATTATATTTCTAGCATAACCTTCACTCAGAGATGAGCTATCTGCCTTGGCAATTCATCTTAGATGAAATTTTTTTTTCTTCAATATGCCAGTTTGGCATGGCCTAACTGGACAGTGTTCAGATTTAAGATCAAACAGAAAAGTAAGGGAGTAGAAAGTAACAAAATCAACTTAACCTCTCTTCATAGTTTTATTCATTTGCTAAAGATCTGTTTGGTCATTTTATTCTTGCTTGCAGAAGGAAAAAAAAGGCAGATATCTGATGTTCAACTTCTGCTCTTTTGTGAGTTGCTCAGCCTTACAGGAAATCTGAACGCTTGCCCAAGGCATTGGGTGTGGACTTTGGTTTTAGGGGAGAATCTGATAGGCTGCAGAAGTGAAAATAATAATAATAATAATAATATAAGTAGATAACAGATTTTTCAACTCTGTAAGAATGTGCTGATTACATCTTCCACCCTATTGCCCTTCTGCAGGAAAAACAAATACATCCTTCACTATAATCATCACATCTTCACAGTGATGGAAAGAACTCCTCCCATTAACATGTCAGCCAATTTTTGCAAATTTAGCAGAAAATCCTGTAATGTTTGGGGTGCTTCTAAAACCCTGTGAGGGGTAAACACAGCTCTGATCAAGAAAGGTCACTCAGAAAAGCATCACTGATGCTGTGAGAAAGGTAAATTTTCTTCTAATGACTCCCAGTAAAGCCGTACTTACCCACACTGGAGAATTTCTGAACAGTGGTTTACAATGTAGTGCCATAACCAATTATTTAAAATGACACTTTGCAGATGCTGAATGTTTCCTCTGCCTGTGTCCATGACATGACTTTGGGTAACCCTGTTGCAAGGCATTGGTGATGGAACAAGAATCCGCATTCATTCTGTATTCCTTGCACCGAGGTTCGATGAACTTGCTCCGCATAAATCCGGCAAATAGCCACTAGAGGGCATATTTTTTCTTGGTTTCTTCCACTGCAATAAATAGTGAGCTTCATTATTCCTCAAATTCTTTAGTATAATTCTTAAAAGATGAATTTTCTGTTATTTATTCCACCAATAATATGTGCTGTCATGATCTGCAAAAAGAAAAAAAGCAGCTCCTAAAATAAAATTACTTTCAAAAAGGTTTTCTACAACACTTCACTGACTGCAAAATGCTTCCAACAAAGGGCAAAGAGAACATTCACACTGATTTCTTTCTCACTTGAGTCTGAAACATCTCTGGCACACGAAGCAAGTGGTACTTTCCAGCATTATTCTTATTTATTTATTTATTTTCATTTTACCGGGACTAATGCTTTCAGAATACATCAAATTATGTAGTTCCAATGAATGCTTCAAAATTCACCAGGGATTTTCCTTCCATCAACTTGATCCTCATTTTCTTCTTTCCAAGATTCTTTGGGTCCAAAAAACAGTTTCTAACAAAGTGTCTGTGATGCTCAGTCAGGATCTAGGAACAAGGTGAAGTGGAATAATTACTTTAAAGGAAGCAAAAATGCAAACTGGGCTCCAAATTTGCATCATACACACCCCAAAGATAACTGCGTTAAATACAAAGATTAAAGCAGTGGGAAAAAAAATACTAATGATAATGAAATAAATGTGGGAAATCAGATATAAAATCCCCCTTTGAAGGCCTTAAAACAGTCAAAGGCAACTATGGAATAACCTGTCTGAGAACTGCTCTGTTTATTTTGTGGGAGCATGAGGCACATGTAGACAAGCAGAGTCTGTGTATCTCTGTGTACAGAACTTCTAAAAACAACATCAGGCTGGTACTGTTAAAAAAATATATTAATAAGCATAAAGTGTAACACTGGCTTCTTATGAAATTTTCTTTAAAAAACATATTTAGATTCAATGCTGTACACCCAGACCACCCATCTGACATGGTTGACAGGTGAGGGTGAAGTTCTGCTGAAGTGAGTAACATGATGGAAACTTCAATATATTCCACTGGACTGCTGTTATTTCATAAGAACAACTGTTAAGGTCTGTTCTGCAACCATGCTGCCAGCTAAAGGCTTTCAATCTGAGCTCTTCACTGAGGGAAACACCATTTTTGAAAGAGCACCAGTGTGCCCCATTTGGAAGTGTCTGATGCTATCTGTGCCATGTGTTCAATGGTTCTCATCCTGTGGGCAGGAAGGCTCTTCCTTGGGCAGCCGCAGGAGGAAATATGTTGGAGAGAAGGGTTTGGTGTGGGAGTGGGTTGGTCCAGGAGAGAAATTCTCCCTTAGGAAGTGGTCTGTAACATGCGAAAGCAAGAGAACCACCGATGTAACACATTCCATGGCCAAAAAAAAAATAAAAAAAAAATGCAAAGGCAGATTGATGTAACCCTGGCAGCTACAGCTTTGCACATGAGCTTCTGTTCAGGGAGATGGTGGAGTCACTGTTCCTGGAAGCATTCAAAAAATGTGTACATGTGGCACAGAGGGACATGGTTTTGTGGGCAGTATTGGTGGTAGGTGGTATATGGTTGGACCAGGTGAACTTAGAAGTCTTTTTCAATCTCAATGTCTTAATAATTTTATGATTCTTTTAAACATGCACCAACTCCTATATCCCTATGCCTGCTGGCTGTTTTCTCCTTATCAGAAAGTGTGCTTTTTTTTTTTTTTTTTTGCTACCCTCCCTTTCCCCCCCATTCTATCTGCCACTCAAAAAGCTGCATTTCATCTCTGGCAGCATTGTGCCATAGGAATAATGTGCGAGGACCTTTAAATGTTATGATCTGGTTCAGCATCTGTGCAGGATGATCACAAGATCAGGTTGAGATACTCCTGTGCCAACCCAGAAGGCTCTTATTCTACGAACACAAGGGAGTTCTGCGGTCCAAGGGAAAGTGCCATGAGTGCGGGGTCCCTGTGTGCCCGATCACAGCATGCGCTGCTGCTGCAAACCATATGTCCGTGCACTGTGCTGCTCCATGGAGTAATTGCTTCGCGGTGGCCGCGGCTGGGACAGACTCCGGGAGCAGCAACAGTGGGTGTGCGCCTGGGCTGGCGGACACACGCACACACACACGCGAGAGCAGCCCATTTGCTGGAGGGGTGTGCATGTGCGTGCGAGGGTGTGGAAAGGGGTGGCGGGGATGGAGGAAGGGAAGCCAGGGGAAAGTCTGACACTTCGCTCAGAAGGAGCGAGACCCTCCACCGCCGCCTCAGCCGCCGCCGGGGAGGAGCCCGCCTGGCTCGCAACGCCTCCCGATCCTGATCCCGATCCCGGCACCGGCCCCAGCTCCGCACCGCGCTCAACCCGCACCGCTCCGCCGCTCCGCTCCCTGTAGGTACCACGTAGCCCCACCGCTCCGCGCCGCGCCCCCAGCACTTTTCCTCCCACAGAAAGGTGCAGGTGGGGGAGAAAGTGCATGAGGTCCCCTTCTTCTTGCTTATCCCGGAGCCTCCGCCCGTCTTGGGACGCCTGGCACCTGGCGGCCGTCCTGGGCCACCTGCCCGGCTGTCAGCGAGGGGGTGGGAGCTGCGCTGAGGGCCGCTGCCCGAGGGCAATTCCTACGCTCTGCCCTGGGTGGGGTGGGGCCGAGGGGTCGGGGAGAAGGAGTTGGAGTTTGGGGGTTAAAAGCTGTGATGCGTGGGGAGAGGGGTTTGATCCCGCAGCACCGGCACCAGTGCGTCCGCTTCTGCTTTGCATAGGTGTGCAAAGGGTGATAGGGTGATGCAAAGGGCAGTGTTAGCCCGCATACATCAGAGAAACTGTTGCATACTGACTGGTGGCAAAATTCCTTCTATCCCACATAGTCCTCCGGCACTGCCATGAGCGCAGCTCTGCCGGACGTGTCCATCACTTGGAGCTATAGAGCACCTGGTGGCCTGGGCTGCTCAGTGGAATGAGATTGTTTCTATTTGGGCACTGACAATCCCTCCTTTGCTTTGTGCAATAACACAGAGGGTGGTAAAGCTCCTCGTTTTGCAGTATTACAAAACGAAAGTTGTTGTTTCTAGAGAGGAGTCATTCCTGAGTGTGTTAGGTAACTGGTGGCTGTGTACTGAGGAAGCACAAAGCAGGCATCTATGTTTCCTTAGAAAACACTTCACTTTGCTTTGAAATGGGAAAACTTGTGCAAGAACAATAGAGATCCATGGGGCAGTCTGACCATGAACAGAGAACACCATGCTGAGAAAGCAGCAACTCTACCCTGCATCTGTGGCTCTGGCAGAGGCCATGAAGGTGCAGGCTACAACTTTTGCAAGCTTTTAGCATGCTCATTTTACTTTTATTTTCCTGCTAACATGTAGATCTAGGCATTAGTTTAAAGTGAGTTGATTTCGCTGTTAGCCACTGGTATATTGGTATATGATATGGCATAATATTTTACTACTATTTTCAAAGCCCTTATTAGTATAGCTGATGTGATTTTCATCCGCCTTTTGGTTCGCTTATTATGGGCCTGATCCTGAAAGGCAGTGGTTGTCATATCCTGCAAAGGTTGTAAAACCCCAAATCTTTCCTTAATCAGTTAATGTTGGGTGTCTAAACATCTTTCTAAGGAGGAATTTGAGTATTCTAAACTGTAATTATCAACCTGCTGCTGGACAGCAGTACCCAAATTCTGCAGGTGTCACTCTTTCTTAAAATTTCCAAGACGCATCCTGCTCTGAGATGCTTCCTATATAGCAGCATTTCAGCCTTGATCAGGCAGAGCAGCTTGGCTTCACTTCTGTTTGAACTTTATTTTGGCTTCAACATCCAGACTAGCCTGAGATCCAGGAACTAAATTTACTTTCCCTCTTCTTACCACTGGATCAGTCCAGCAGGGGTTCTCATTGTTAGGTGAACGGACTCCCCATTTGGTGTGGTGCTGAAGCACAGAAATGTGCTCCAAATCAGGCAGAATTCTCCCACAGTTGGTATGAGGGCTCTGCACATGGCATGCTTTAACCAGAAATGGAAATAGAATCTTCACCAGTATTCTCTCCCATATGTCTGCGGTTACAAGAACTGATATAAGATGCTCTCAGGACAATAATCCCAGGAAAAAAGAAGTATTCACAGTATTTCTGAATAAAATGAGTAAATATCAGAAAGGTAAAATTAGCTTGGCGGGTTGCTGCAGTCAGAGTCTCTTGAAGAGCAATACTTGTGTTGGAGGCCATTCTCCAGTACCAACATTCACCTGCTTCTCTCCAGCTGCTGCTCTGTCAGCAGAGCAAAACACTCTTTATAGTAGCTTTATTTCTTTTCTTTCTTTTTTTTCCCTTTTTTTCTTCTTTTTCACCTGTTGTTTGCTCTTTTATTAATGAATTTTATTATTATTATAATTATTTTCTTATTAATTAATTTATTTATTTTGAGGGAGTTGATGTTTTCACTATGTTTGTTATGCAAATTATACTGCACCCTTGCAAATCTATTTAGATTATGCAATTGAATTAAATGAAAAGAGTCCCTAGGAAAAAAAAAAAATTATATACTTTAATTAAGCTATAATATTATATCGGAATGATGCTGTTCATGGGGAAAGAGTCCTTTAAAGCTTTTGAGGATGCTGCATTGCTATTACACAGAGACTCAATACTGATAATTAAGCAAATCAGCACTTTTATATAAAGCCAAACCAAAGCATGCAGCAATCCCAGCAGATCCTATTCCTTCTTTATTCCTACCAATAGTGGTACACTCAGCATCTCCTTCCCTGTTCCGTCACACAACAAGTGGAGATGTAACTGCTTCGCAAAGTCAGAAACTTTATCGTTTATTATGCAAAAAGGCATAATCCTGGAGGGTACCTCTGTCAGAATGCTGTCAGCTTAAGGTGGTAAAAATAATCATATATTTCTAGATTCTTTTGGAATCCTTGTTTTATGCTTTCTCTTTCCATTTTGCTGTTACAGAAATTTGAAATCTTAGATGTTTCTTCACCATTTAGCACTGCAGTGTAGACATACTTATTACCTGCAGCTCTGGAGGGGTTGATTCATCAGCTGGGAATCAGCTGAATTCCCAGCACATACCAGCATGTTTTTGGCTAAAACCCCTAGTGCTGGAATTGGCCACTGAGCCACCTCTGTAGTCTTTGAGGTTTCCTACATGAGGGAATCCTTTACTGCTGGTTAAGCAGGCTTTCCCACCACGCTCTCCTGGCAGGGCAGCCTGTGGGACAGCCAGGGCTATATTTGGCCCATTGTCTTTTTAACCCGGTGAAAATGCTTAAGGTGAAGCCTGAGTGTCCTTAAATCGGTACAATGAACGTGTGATGTCTTTGCTTTCCTTGCCTTCTGGACTTTCTCCAGCTGCAAACAAGCAACAGAGAGGCCCAGAGCAGAGCAGTGCCTGAGAGACATGGAGCATGGTGGCTGTATTTAAGCTATGTGTGAAGCAATTTTTTTCTCCATGGGTGTGCTATTTATATCTTTTTTATAGTGCTGCCCCTCTGTCACATGTAACAATCTCCCCCCCCGCCCCAATATTTCTGTCTGGGTTTCATGTATTTCATAAACTAAACAATGGCAATGAGTCAGTGCTTAAATTATCTCCATATAAATCTTTAGCCCTTTTATCTTCCCTGTCTATTCAGAAAGGCACCTCTCTGGCATTGTTATTTTTCACATCCTAGGGGCATGCTGCATGGATACCCACGTGTTATCTGACAGTGGGTAATTAAAAAAAAAAAAAAAGAAAAAGAAAAAGAAAAAAGAAATCCCTTATTTTCGACTATCCCCATCTTAAATGGAGTCAACGTCATATGGAGTGAATCCAGGATGAGTCAGAGAGCAGTGTTGCGCTCCAAAATTCCAGTTTGCGTTACAGCTGGGAGGCAGCATTTAGCATCATGTGGATTTATTTTCTTTTAACGGGAACTCCAAAATAATTTATGGAAGTCATATAGCCTAATGGACAGAATAGATAACAGTTAGCCAAGAAGAACCTGGATTCCCATCTGGGTTGAATCATTGGCTCAATTTGACTATCAGAGTGGTGGGTGTGGTATTCAGGCTTAGAACACTATACTGACCTCAACTAAATCATTGCACTTCCCTACAGCATAACTGGAAAATGCGATTAAGGTTCGGAGCTCCACTAGTACCTAACAGTTTATCAATAGTCAGCTTTACTGGTCAGACTGAGTGCAGTACACAACAGCCATTTATCTGCAGCCTTAATTTGCAGGGGGAATCCTGAATTGGTTCAGGGTATGTGTGGCTAAAGATAAATTTCTGCTGTAGAGCTTCTGTGTACATGAAGACCTGTAACTCATGAGGACATTTTGTGCTGGGTGGATTCAACTGTATACGTTACTCAGCTTTCAGTAACACACACACTTTTTTTACATCCATGCATTTTTTTCCTTGCTGTGTTACTGTAAACACGGAGTCATGTGAGTTTTTCCTTTTGATGTGGTCAGTCTAAAAGCTAAATAAATATCCCAAATTAAACAGTTTCCAATCTAACTGGTCAGTGAATCAGGAGCCTTGCTGGAAGCAGATGTGATGCAAGAGAAAGGAGACTAAAAAATCCTGTAACCTGTGGGCATACCCAATAATATACAGCTTTCCTTGTTGTTATTTTGTTATTTATTTTTTTTCTGAGAGGGAGAAGTTATCAATTTTCCTGGAATGTCTAAAAATCCTGAAGACACTGCAGCCATTCCTCTGCTCTCATCTTGCGTCAGCATAACTCAGGACTAAATGCACTGGGAATAGAAGGCCTGGGATTAACTGAAAATTATACAAAACCAAGGCTGTCATGAAATGAAAGACTTGTGCTGGTTCACAGTTGCTCTGTTTTTAGTGACTTCAAGGGACTTAAGCACGTGTTTAAAGACAGACTGCTGTGTGAATGCTCTCTTGAAAGAGACACTTTCCTAGAGTCTAAATCTAGAGTGAGATCAAGTCTTTTAAAAGTTAAGTGCAGTCCTGAGGGCTGATGTGGCCAAATATTCCAGCATAATCTTGGCCAGAGCTTTAACAGTTAGAACAGCTAAATCTAATGGTATGTGCCTACCTAGCTTGTTATATTCCCCTGGAATTTATCAATGACAAACTGCATATAATTGTGGTTACTTTTTCTCTGTCTAAAATCCTTTTTTGGTTTTGTAAGGGAAAGATTGCAAAGAGGGAGAATGCAAAAAATTCTTTCTCAACCCAAAGCAAAAAAGTTGCTTTTTTTTTTTTCCACAGTGAAGAATTAAAACAATGTCTATTGCTCTCATGCTTAACGTCAAAATTTCTGCTAAAAAATAGTAAGAAGAAATATGATGTATTTTTCATATGGAACTTATTCCCTGTAATTTTATAATGCACATATGTGAGGTTTTATGAAGACTTGTACTAAAAGGTTTTAGAAGCGTGTAATAGAGGAAAATTGTGTTCATAACATCCTTTGGAATCAAAAGGACTAAAAAGTAACATTTCAAGAGAGTAAATAAATAAAATGAAGAGGCAGTGACAAATAGTGACAGACCTTTTCAGTTGTCCCTTTTCTACAACATCTGCAGAAAGAACCAGACTTGACTATAAAGTTACCCCCTACATTTCTCCTCTACATTTCTGACTTTCTTCTCATTCTGTGTTGTTTCTAGATGTAACTTTCCTATGTCCAGTCTCTGACTTCTGAGATATAAGCTCTACCTGTGTATAAAGTACAAATCAATATTTCTTTTTTTTTATTTTTTTATTTTTTTTAAAAAAAAAAAAAAAGCAGGTGCCTGAGCACCTTTGTTAGAGCAGTAAATACATCTTCAAAGCCACCATAGTATGTTCTACTAACAATGTGATTTTGTGTTGCTCCTTTGAAGATCTGTTGTTTAATAACAATCAGAGACATAGTTAAGGGTATTATTAGCATCTGTTTTCCAAATTTCTTACAGTCCTGTCTTTAGTAGGAAGTGCACATGAAGTACGGCTATCCATTATTGCTTTTGTTTACATAATCTGCAGAGTCTGTTGCAATGTATCTTTTCTCAGAGAACTTCATATTAATTCATTAGTGATATCATTCATTGATATTAGTCACAGTCTGTCATGGTGTTTCTAGTCAGTAATGAAAGTTCTCTTGTTTTGAGCACTGGTGATGTATCTAAACAAACAAAACCTGCTTACAACCATAATGTAGGGCAAGAGTCAGTGAGCACAAAAGGCTGTAAGAGATGTAGGTTTCTTGAGAAGACAAGTAACCAAATCAGTTTTATTTGGTAGAATAAACAGATCTCAACCTGTTTTCCTGTTGTTGAGGAGCATCAGGGCGAAGTTGAATTTGTAATGGCATTATGAGATCCCCTATTGTGAAAGATAAATAGCAAATGTGACCTAATGCCCCAGTAGAATAATTACATTGAATTAACTTGACTTTTTGGTCTAAGTGACCTCGATTTAACAAATTAATTTCTGATCAGTGTAGCTTCAAAGAGTCCACTTTCTTCTGGGGAGGACATTCTAGAGGTACAAAGTCTCCACATGAACAAATCTGGAATTTTTTAATCCATTGAGACACGTACTCGCTTTGTGTTGGAGATGTAGCCTTAGTGTTTCAACTGGAACAGAACTCTTGTCTTCAACAGGAAAAGAAATCTGTTGGAAGAAATACTGTGCAGAAACAGAAGTTTACCAAGAAAGAGAAAACATAATACAGTTTTATTCATCTTTGGAGCAGACACAACAATTTTTACCTGATCTTTGTATATCTCAGCACATTAAAAGTAAACACATTTACTATCATCTAATTTGCTTTAGGAATAATACTGTAATTCATTAGTCTGTAGGAACAAACCAATTCAAAGAACAGAAATCCAAGCATAAATGGTAGGTAATAAAATCCAGATATCTTTATTATGTCTATTCCAGTCCTAAAACTGAAACATAAAATCATTTTTGGTAATTTTTTTTTTTTTTTTTTTTTTTTGTCAATGTATATTTAAATCTGTATATTTCCACTTCAGAGATGTAACCTAGTAAAGTAGACTTCTTGAACAGGATAATCAGAAGTTGTCTTGAGTAAGGAGTTTCACAGACTGAATATGCCCCATTTATATAATATATAATATACTCTAGAGCTGAGGGTCAAACATCTGCTATGGTTTGGAGATAAAACTGCTGCACTGAAAAAGTGAGGAGTGTCCATGAGAAAGATGACAGCACAGAGAAATCAGTGTGTTGCAAAAGAGTGGTGATATAACAAGCTTAATCTTCAGCTGGTGTAAGTTAGAGATGCATAATTGAAATTAGTGAAACGATATCTATTAGCTAAGAGCAATCATATATCTTCAGAAGGATTGAGTAGCTCTGAAAGCTGAAAGAAGAAATCAAACTGTATACACTGAAAGCATTTCAGGGAGTAGATTTGTAAAGAGAAGAAAACTGAAGTTCTGAGCAGAGCTGCTGGTTCTTGTGCACTGACTGGGCGATTGTGATGGGATTCCCAAAAGCCAGACTTTTAGGGAAGGCTATGGAAGCCAGTTTGTAGAAAGTTAGGAAGAACATTTAAGCCTTCAGCTGTGGATTTACATGTGGAAGATATGGGTAGGTCTCCTGTTTTCAGTCTGAGGGAGAACTGGGCTCACTTGGAGTCATGTCAGGGTTTGCAAGTAAGGTGGACAAAACAATGTTTCTTTTCAAACACCATAAGCACTGAGCAGCTTGAGATAACCACAGATTTGTTATATACGCACCCAGTAGGCTAGATTCCATGGGGGAGGTGTTGTTAAGCAGATTTCTTTACATACAAAGCCTTGGCACAGCAAAAGGTAGTTTTTGTATTGATCTCCAGCACCAAAGCTGAGTGGTTAAAGAGGTCATAAACATTTATTATGAATCAAATCTTTTGGCTAAAGTAATTTTAGTAGACAGTGAAGTTTTACATTACTGCCTGAATCATTGTGGTCTCTCAATCTGTTATTTTATATAATATATAATGTTCACAGAACAGATGTTTTCACAGACCTCATGAAATCCAATGTGTTTTTCTTTTAGGACTCAAGTTATTGTGCTTTTTGTTGTTATTTTGGGGGGTTTTGGTTTCTTATAAAGTAATGATAATAATAATTGATTTTTTACACTGAACTCAACATTTTGAAGCTTTGGGGAAAAGCTGACTGGAATTAATTTTTGGAAGGCCAGTCCTGCCTAATTGAGGAAGAAGTGAGAGAATTAATGCTTCTAAGAGAATTACTGACACTATCCAGGCTTAAGTGTCTTGTAGGCCCTCTTTCTGGAAGAAAAATGCATGTTGCACTGTGCTGTCTGTCTTTTAAAGATGAGTATCTTGGGTAATACTGCTTGAACTGTTCAGATTTATTTGAGTCTTATAACTCTACCGTTATAGTCCCATAGTGACATCTACAAAAAGCAGACATATATTATCTCATAAAGCTGCATCAGCTTGAATTTTATTTTTAAAAAGTGTCTATGGTAAAGGAATATTTTTCTCAATATGACACCCAGACATCGTATACATCTTTCAGTGAGTTTCCACATGGGGAAAATTTGTACCTTGAGATCTCTGCATAGACTACTCATGCTAAAGAGTGATTAAGCTCACAAAATAAAATTTATGTGATGGAGGAAATGATACACTAATATTATCGTATCCCTCTGAAAATCACTACAGCTGCTTTTCTTTTCTTTTTTTTGTCTCTTCTTTTTTTGTCTTTTCTTCTTTTTTTTTTTTTTTTTTTTTTTTGACCCCTAAATACTTATACTTTTACCTTACAGATAACTATTTTGTTCTGCTCGTGAGCCTGAAGCTCCATGAAGCTGACGTCCTTTTCTTCCTGTGCATTTTCCATAGCTCATTGCTTTCCATAAAGGCAACAACAGCACTGATATTCAAATGATAACACAGAGATAACACATCTGCTTAAAGTCACATGCTTGCTGTATGGATAAATTATTATGCTTTGTCTCTTAATAACACCTCTTTTCTTATTTGTTGCTGATGTGCATTTCTGTGTAAGGATGAAAAGCAAATACTTACACACGAAACACTAATAAAAGTTCTAATGCCAATTTCTGCATTTTTTCAGTCTGACAGAAAAGTGTGTGATGCATGCAGCAAACAGTGCATGGAGCTTGTTCCTTAATCCCAAACATCTGGCTTCAAAGACAAAATATACAAATAAAAAAGAAAAACAGAACAAAATGGTCCTATTCAGTTTAGCACCTGAGGTTAGATTCTGCTTGGTTTACCATGCTTTGAGCCAGGGCTTTTCCATTGCCCTGGACCAGTGCTGGCTGCCAGGATGTCCTCTGGCACAGTGGCTTTGTCCCCTGCTATCTGGAATTGCCCATCTTTGCCTCTTCCCCGCATTATGGCTGCAGGTGCTTTCCAGGCACAGGACATTCTGCTCCAGTCTCCAAATTCTTCTATCCTCTGCACTTTAATATTTTTCCTACTATGATTTAAATCTGTTTTGATCTTTAGGGAAAAATCTGAGTGCATTTGTGGTGTATTCTGTTATTCCCAGAAATGGTTCGTATAGGATGAAAAGTACTTAATTCCTCAAGAATACCTCTGCTCAGAAGCAATCTTGCTTGTGTGGTGTTAACTCAGACAGATTTCAGGTTTTGTGTCAGATTTTCATGACAATGGTGGGAATGCCTTTGTGATAGCAGTTATGCCACTGATATCACAGGCATGGCTGTACTGAACTTGGTCTGGGCAAGCTGTATGTCTATTTTTATTCCTGGTTATCAGCCTGTTTTAATGATAATAAAATCTGCCTTGATGAGTGACATTAAAAAAAAAAACAACACACAAATCCTCTATCCACCCATTTTTGTCCTTACATTCCTTCCTTCCCTTCCCTGTAAACAAGGCAAATGCCACTTAAGTGATGTGAGAAGAGCATTTTGGAAAGTGTTTGGATTCATTATACTTTGTTTGCCATGCAGGAATTTACATGACACAAAGGAAAGTGGGATCTGACACCTCCAAGATAAACTGTTAGACTGTCTATGAAGTTCTGCACTGATATTTATAAGTGAAATGGCATGTTATGCCAGAATAACCGGGAAACAGTGACTTCAAATAAAAGTAATGTTGCTATCTTTGGTGCAAGTGTCAGCAGCGAATGCCATGGTCCTTTGTGATGTCCTTGGGGGACTCTAACAAGGCTTTTCAGTAGGCACTATAATATTCCTGCTGTCTGTTTTCATTCTTTTCTCAACACAATAGTAGTTTGCATCTTGGAAGGTTTGACACTGTTTAGGTTGTGCTGTCTCTCTTAATTCATCTTTAAGCCACATGGGAGAAGAGGTGTGAGCACAAGCAGTTAGAAGATGAAAATGTGCTGCTGGATGATGAAAAAATCAGTGACAGTAGAAACAGAGGCTGTTCCTTTGGCCATATAGCTGTTATGTTCAGAAGGATCCAGAGATCCTCAGTTAGTGTCTCCTATGTTTTCTCCTAGATTTGTATCCTTTCTGTTTACTTGTTTGTTTTTCCAAATATTTGTATTAGATCCCATTGATGGCATGTAGTCTGAGCTTCAAATACATCACATTAGGGGAAGCTTTCCAGTCCTAACCTGTATATGTGCCACTATTCAGAATAAAAGTCCACTTAAATACTGTGGAAGCAATTTCTCATTCCCCTTTTTTGCACATGCTCCAGATGAAGATGTGGCTGCAGTCTTGTGGTTTTCTTTTCTTGTGTAGCTGTCATTTCCACCTCCTGCCCTTCTGTTGGGGTGGCAGACAGTTCCAAAATAGGCATTTGAGGTTTTGGTAGTGTTTGCTTCTGAAGGACATATTCTTCATTCCCTGCAGAGATACACTGGTGTGTGAGATTCTCTGATTTGTGTACAGTTTTGAATTAGTGTGTTCCTCTTGTGGTTCACATGGGAACCCTGAAGCAGAACAAATATGTTTCCTTGTTCTAAAGCTAGGTGGTTAGGCAAAACTTTCTTATTTTTGCATAGGATGTTTATCTCTTTCAATTTCAGAAGAAAAATATGGAAATACAATAGAAATGCAGAAACTCATGTTCTTGGTGTCTCCAGATACCTAAATCTATCTGCACAACAAGTAGTAGTCTTTATAAAAGCTACTGGATTCATTGTGTGAGTAGGTTCTGTTATCTGTTTAATACCTGTTGGTCAAATGTCCCTACAGTAATCCGGACTGGAAAACAATTCACAATTATTCAAACATCTTATTTGAAAGGGGTGTGATTTTTTGCCTGTGTGTTTCCAACAAGCTATCCATACTATCTGCTTACGGTTTCTGAGAAGAAAACATGTGTTTGATGAAAATTTGAATATATTGGATATATATTGAATAATATGAATTGAATATATGATTGATTTGATTAGCTGGAGCTCAAGCCTGCTGTTCTGGAAGGGGAGAACCACGCATGCGTAGTACAGAAATTTTTTGTCATGTCATTTGTTTGGGTAATATGAGTCTGTCGCCTCTCTTTACCTACAGAAGTTTGCTTTTATTTTTTGGAATAATGAAATCATTAACATAAAATAAAATAAAAATGTCAACACAGATAAATAAATAGAACCTACTGTATATGAATCAACATTTTACCCAAGTGCAAGTCCCAGGAAGGTTAGGGACTTAGCATTCAGAAGTTTTCCCCAGAGTTATTCTAAGAAGCGAGTATCGCCCAGTACTGAAGTCTGCTCTGGTCTGATAAGGTTTGTCTACATGCGGAAGTCAACATACTGTTAAGCTAGAATAACTGTACAGAGTGGTATCTTCTCCACACTCTCTGCATGATCAGTCACAGGGTGTATGTCCTAAGTCTGGTTTCCAAGTGAAGTAAGCTGCTTTCTAATTAAAAGCCTTAAAATATACACTTCTACACGACATGATGACAGAGTAGTCGGAATGCTGCTGATCAGACCCGTATTCTACCAGACTCTCTCTTGGTGACAAGCCCTAAATATTTCAGTTATAAGGTCTTGATAAGTTGCAAGTGCAACAAACAATATTTGTGCCTGTAGTGAAATAGAGAGGGCCTGATGCATCTTATTAGGACTGTGCTTATTGAAATGAATATACTATTTTCACTGATTTTAGTGAATGCTCTAATATTATGTTCGTGTATTTGCTTGTTTCACAATGATGTCTAAAAATCCAACCTAGACTTTTTTTTTTTTTTTTTTTTCACTTTGCTATTACTGGTAGTAACATCCAAACAGAGTTTAGAAAAGAGCAACACAGTGAGAAGGGAGGCTTTGAGTCAGGTTTGATTTATGGGGAAAAGTTAAAGGACTTGAGCATGCATAGCTTGTTTGAGTTTGACAAAGAAGAAGACATGACTGTAAATACTTCAATTCCAAAAGCAGAAGAGGATTTGCTTAATGTTAAGGACATTCCAAAGGTTAGGATAGCAGCTCAGGAGACCTGGGGTTAATTCCATGACACATGCCCTTGGGCAAGTCATTTCAGCTTAGATCCTAGCAAATTCCTGAAGGCACTCAAGTGCCACTTCTTTGTCTACATCTTTGAATGTTAGTCCAATGATGCTGAAAAGTACCTTATTTAGACAGTTAACTTGCTAAATACCTTTGCAGGTCTGGATCTTGCCCCCTACCTCCATATGTCTGTAAATGAGTAAGAAATACCATGTGTGGTATAAAGAGTGTGAGAATAATGAATTTGGAAAATACAGGCATTCAGATGTAACGATGGTATACCATGCAAGTATACCAGTTAGTAAAAAACTAATTAAGATGGCGTTTATTTCCCTTCTCTGTATTCAGTACAGAGTTGAGGTGCTCCTAAGGGCCATACTGTGTTTGGCAACAGTATCTGAGGCGTCAGAAGAATTCACCCCAGCAGTGCCTGTCTCCACCCTCTCAGAGGGGAGCCAAGACAATGCATGAATGTTAGACAGATGAAATGAGGAAAGATGAATGAATGAAAGGGTCAAATAGAATCAACTCAGTCTGATCTTATAGAGAAAAATGATTTTAATGAGAGTATTTGCTGAAATGTTCTTATAAAAGAACTGCAGAAACCACCTCAAAGAACTTCTGTTTTCCTTCTTTTACATCTAATAAAATAATCCAGGGAGTCTTTTATTAAAAAGTAACTACATGATAGATCTCTCAAATCTCCAGTTTCTAGGACACAGTTCTTATTCATGCTAACAACAATCCCAAAGTGCTATGGTGCACTTGCTAGTACTGAATCCAATAAGATCTACGTGTCCCAGGTTACCTAATACTACATTTGAAATTCTAAGCTTTTATAACTGAAAAGGAACTCATCTCTTCAGGAAATCTACCATCAGTGTTTCTTGTTTTATCGTGTCTTCCTCATGCTAGTTCAAAATAGCTCTAGGTGGTAGCTACCTATCAGAAAATGACTGATCCTCAGAGAAAATACAGTTATGAGCACCGTAAACTGAAAGAAATAGAAACATGTAGAAAAATGAAAATTATTCAGAGGATAGTTAAAAAGAATTGCAGATGCTTCTATTAGGGCTGCTGGAGGTCCATTTGCAAAGCAGCTGACAGGGTCTCTGAGGAAAGCTGGAGCAATAAATACTCAAGAAGACTGAAATGACCCAACTAGGCCCCTGCTAACCCATGCAATTGCACCAATTTCCATTTCAAAGAAAGATGAGCTTAATTATTTTACCCTGCTATTGGCAGGACTCTGTGATAGAGGCCTCCCTTGTATTATTACATTCGTTACCCTGTAGGACAGCAACATCTCTTTGTGACTAGTTTACTTTTTGGTTTGCACTCCTCAAAGAAAAGGCCTGCTTTCATGCTTTGTCCCTCTTGCTTTGGTAGCTCCCACCTCCAGTCTTGCTAGAGCTCATCCTCACACAGCTGGACTTATTTCCCTCACAACTGCTGGTCACTTGCCTGTTTTACTGGCTCTGCAGGGAAGGGAAGGAGAGCATTCCCTTGCTATTCAACCCTTTGTTTTCTGGATCATCTATTAAAAGAGTCATTGCTGAAGAGAGCAATCAGACCCTTCAAGGACAAGGGTCTGGTGCTGAAGACCCTGTGGTTATTTCCAGTACTGGGATAGACTTATGGTTGGAAAAAATCTAAAATATGCTGAATTCAGAAGAGTAAAATACACTTCTTGGAGACTGTTTGTATTTCTTTTTCTTGACCTTGCTGACCCAGTAACTATTCCTTTGGGAAATCAGAGATGGGCTGTTCTAAAGACTTAGAAGTGAGCTTCAGTTTCACACAGGGGATCTAAACACTATGAGGATCCTGTCCGGGTGTGAAGCAATACTGGCTGAGATCAGGATGTGAAATAATAACTCCTTCATTGAAAAAGGGTAATGGAAACACAAGACTCTGAGCTTAAACACCACTGAAGATGTGTATGGTCATATTCAACTTCAGCTAAAAGCAGCTAGTGAGGTGCACCTATCTGGACATGAGCTAGGCACAGTTATTGGACTCTTTAAGGACTCTTGTGTTTCACCTGCAGAAATGCAGATGCATGAGGCATTTGCATTCTGGACTGTTCATGCAGAAGGAAATAAAGGTGAAATTGATGTGAACTGCACTGAAATCAGTGAGTTTCCTCAACACTCAAATATCCTAATCTTTCATGTGAATGACTTCAAGTCTGTGAATTCTAATCTGTTGCTTCTGGGAGTCTAAATCACACCTTCCAGGTGCCTACCCCTTTTACTTTTCTCCTCTGAATCTCACCCAGATACCTGAAGTGGGCAGTGAAAGATTTTTAAAAGTATCCTGTGCTTCAGACACAAAAAAGACATTTCTGTGTATCATTCCTCACAGGAAACAACTCTACATGTCCACAGGTGGTTTTAAAACATAAAACAGAGAAGCAGAGACAAAATAGAAAGCACTGACAGTTACCATGTTGACTATATACAGCAAAAAGTCTGTTATGCCCTGCTTGTTACTTTTATTATTAATAACTCATCTTTTACTCCCTCTTTTTTGTCCATCTGCTGTTATTCATTATGCAACTGTACTATAAGCTGCAAGTAGGAAGAGTTCTTGTATCCCTTTCACAGTATCTGTAACACTGTAGGGTCCTGCCCCTGACTGGGGCCTCTAGGCACTATCCCAATACAAATAGTACATAAAAATAGATCAGCAATGTAACATATTTCAGGAAAACTATACAAAGACCTAAACAGTGTTTGTATATGGAATTGCTCTATTGTCTCCTGTGTGATTCATGCAATAGCTTGCCTTAGTTTTCTGAGTTAGAAGACAGATCATAAAAAGCCTTGTATCAGTGGACTATGTGCAGTGAACTCTGAGGAGATCTATAATTACTAAAAAAGGGAAGTATGCCAAAGACGATTTACAAGTATAGGGAAGAATGCATCTTTTGTGATGTTCAGGACTTTATCAGGTTTACTTTGGAGGTTTTCCAAGATGAATAGCAGAAAACAGCCAAAAAATGTTAAAGTAAAGCAGTCAAACCAAACTTCAGCTGCAGCAATAACTGCAATAGCCCAAGGGTTTGCAGCAGCTTCCTATCTTGACACAGTGTTGATTGTTCATGAGGAACCAGGTAAGATCACATTAACCAAATCAATTTATCTCAGTGATGCAGATAGCTTTTGATGTGTATAATGGAATTACCTAGTGGAAACAGCTATTAATAATACTACCAGTTGTTTTAGAACCCCTGTTGAGAAGCTCATTCACTCTCAGAGTATCAGTTGTCTACACACTACCTCCAAAAATCAGGAGCTTAAACTCCTCTGAAAGAAGTTGTCAGTTGTGTTAGAGAACAAAAATATACCACAGGAATGATGTACTAATATCCACATTTGGCTTTGATCTTAAAGATGCAATGACTTTCTCTTGCACATCTTTAGATAATTGTTCCTTGCAGTGAATTTGATAAGATTGCTGGGAGAGGTTTTGGGAGGTAGAAATCAAAGAATCTTTTCCAAGGTTGGAAAAGACCTTCAAGATCATCCAGTCCAATCATCCACCTACCAGCAGTATTTCCCCACTAAACCATGCCTCTCAGTACAACATTTAAATGTTTCTTGAACACCTCCAGGGACAGTGACTCAAACAACTCCCTGTTCCAGTACCTGACCAGATTATGCAAGATACCTTTCATAACTCCGTGTACTGGAGATTTGTTTATTATGATGGCAAGACTTTGGACATATAGCACTAGTTCTCAGATCCTTTTTGAGAGAAACTGCTTTTGTGGATATTGGGAAGACACTGGAATATTAATAGCATCCAGAACTTGGGAAGCAGCATCTCTGAGAGAAAACAGTAGTCCAAAATTATGATCCATTTAGATTCCAGTGCTTTGAGGTGGTGAGTTTGGATGAATCTTTTAATTGTCAATAAAGAAGCCAGTCTCAGGGCCAGAAGATTTAGGCATATAACCTTTGCACTATGGTGGCTGGTGGTGTTTTCTTTCTTTCTTTTTTTTTTTTTTTTTTTACCTTTTCTTGTACCCTTCATCTTTGGAGGAACATGCTGTTGCAAACTTGGAGCAGAGGTTGCACCTTTTGCTGAATCATGATAGGTTTGTATGTTACTGTCTGCTGAAGCTGTTGCTCACCAGCAGTGCTGCAGGAGTGTATGGTGTCTAGTGTAGGAGAATCACATAGGGGTTGATTTTGGAATCATCACTGCCATGGCTGTTGACATTTGCATCTGAAGGGAGCATAACAGCTATCTGGGTGCTTTCATGTGTCATCTCAAGTAGCTTTAATAAGTAAATCAAAGAGAATGTAATTTAAGAGACTGAAGCATTTTCCTTGACTTCAAAGAGTTGGATACAGTCTATTAAATCCAGAACCATATCTACAGGCACAGTATACATACACACGAAAACAAAGAGTTGCTTTCTTTTTTACCTGCTTTCTGTAGCATCTCTGTTAGGCTTCTATGGTTTATCTGAATCTGTAATAGCAATTTTCCTGCTGTATTATTGGAAAAGGGGCATCACATCATTTATTTATGTTAGCATTTTGAAGGTCCAGCAGCCCTAGATGCGTAAGCACTGAGAACTGTACAAATCAGGTTCCCGGATCTTTCTATAAAATCAGGCAGACATGGATCCTGATTTCAGAGAGTCTTACTAAAATCCTTACAATTGTGTAGAATTTGTGAATGGATGTAGAGTAACTAAAAGTAATCAGTTGTGTTTGCATGAATCCAGACAAACCTATATAGAGAAAAAGAAATAGTTTCCTTTGCTAGTCTCATGAAGAGTTAGGCATATAATTTGAGCAGCAAAAGAGGTAAGCAGTTGCATAATCTTCATTCATATCATTCACACACATATTGGGAAAAGAATTCGCAGCAAGACAGTAAGTTCAAAATTAAAAGAGAAACATCCCTGAGGCTTTTGGAATAGGAAAGAGAAAAGAAGCTGCAGAAGCTTTGTTCTCATGATTGTTAAAACAAAATAAACAGCTGAATGGCAGAGAACTTATCTTTGCCATAAGACATTTCCTGAAACTCTTTCTTCCAAGATCGATGCTGATTATTTGTTTGTTGTAGGTTCTTGTTGTTGTTTTTTTCCTCATGAATAAAAATAAAAATTAGCCATCTCATATTCTGAATACATCAAGAGGATTCCAGCAAAATTTTGTGTGTTTCTCAATTGTGATCAGTTATTAATCCCTTCTTATTAGAATGGCCTAGGTTGAAAAGGACCTCAAGGATCATTAGTATTTGGTGGAAGAGAATAAGTAAATTTTCCTTTATCTTTCACTGTAGCCCTACTGTCTAAAAGGGTTAATAACTTATTGTCAGAATCACAGAATCCCAACAGGTGAGGTTGTCAAGGACCTCTTGGTCCTTCTGTTCCAGCTTCTGCTCAATTAGGGACATGGTGCCCAGGGCCATATTCTGGCAGCTTTTAGAGAAAGTTGCTGGCAATTGAAAGGTAAACTGAGAGAGAGAGAAGGGAGACTTCGTGGCTTCTCCAATATTTGATCACTGTGAGATTTTCATCTTCAGTCCTACAAATCTTTTTCCAGCAAGTACTGCTGCTAAAGTGTTTAAAAGTAACTTGCCAGTGTGACTGTGACAGAGAGGTCACAGTTTCTAGCAGGTCTTCTGGTAGAAGAGGTAGTGACAAGAACTGGAGGTCATCATTACACCTGTGTCACAACACTATATGCATGACTTTTATCTCCTTTTTCTTATTTTTGAAGTACATTTAACATGGAAGGTGAACTAAGGGCAACTGTGTGGAACATAGTGGACTTTTGCTGTGCAGGATCCTATAAGACACTTGTATGCACTCTAGTGGGTATCAGCTATTTGCTGTTTGTTTTGGTTTTTTTTTTTCCTCCAACTTTGACAAAGCCTCTCTGAAAAACAGAGATTTTAGCGATCATAAAAGGCAGAATTTCCTTTTCCAAAACCAGAGTTATATTTCAAATATTTTATCTCTTTACAAAACCTGGAACCTATTTCCTTTTTTAATTTTTATTTGATGGGCATATGCACTTGATTCTGATGTCTGCACTTACAGTGAGGGATATTTTGCAGTGCATCGCCACGTCTTGTTTTCTTCCACAGAAACTGTAAATTGAACAGCAGTATTTTTTAAGTACCAGAACTTGATGAGATCCTTCACTGGCTCTGTCACTTACTGACTATCTCTTCTGATGGCCTTAGTGGCATGTTTCCCTTGTGGGAACAGGGACTGCAAGAGAGACAGATGGGTTGCATCTGTATTTACAGGTTAAACAATGCCAAAATACAGTGTTTGCTAGCAATAGCCTGTGATGTTAGTGTGCTCTGTTGTTTTCACTTTTGTAAACTAGCCCTTTTCTGAACTGCTCTGGGATGAGCTGAGGGAGTATGGAAGGGACACAGAAATAAGCATTTGATACATCTGTCCTGAAGGGAACAAGAGCCTAGCTACATGGACAGAAGCTGTACCAGGCTGTTCTGGCTCAGGACCTGTAAATAGTGTCTGTCACGTTTTGTTTATTGTTACATTCTTAGACTTGGGATCTGGATGCTCAAGTCAGAGCTGCACTGACTTGACTGCACCATACTCTTGTAATTACATTCACTTTTTCTCCACCCATCTTTTGTTTGTTTTGTCTTTGTAGATGTAAGCCCATCAGGGAAGGTATTGACACTTACTATTATTTGCAGGGTATTTAGTACCATGTGGTCCTTACTGCCATAGATTTCAGTGGAAATAAAGACAATTCAACCTGATCTTGTGTGTTGTTTGCTTGCAGCTTACTCTGTTTTCTTTCTCTGTAACTATTCTGTTAAGGGCGGAGCAAAGGGAAGCTACTTAAAAACAGTAAAACCTGTCTCATTTCAGCCTGGCTATTTAATTTTGTAAGCCTTTGTCAAGCCCTTGAGGTTAAAAATATTTCTTTTCTTGTCTTGTCATGAACAGCAAATGGAATGTTTCAAAGATTAAAATAATAATAAATAATAATAATTAAAAAAAACAAAACAAAACAAAAAACCATACAACAAAAGCCAGAATGACTTGCCTGTT
Source organism: Coturnix japonica (assembly GCF_054131305.1). Classification (NCBI taxonomy): domain Eukaryota; kingdom Metazoa; phylum Chordata; class Aves; order Galliformes; family Phasianidae; genus Coturnix; species Coturnix japonica. Next base: position 7,294,319 of record NC_140663.1, read on the forward strand.
TTTCTTGATCTGAAATACTATAGCTGGAGCATGTTATGGCCTGGCCATCCCTGTTTCTGTTGCATTTTTGGATAGAAATTTGCACACCAAATAGGCTATGAAGCAACCATTTGATCACAAATAGGTGGATGTTTGCTTGTGTTCTTCACATTGTAACATTTACTTAGTAAGACATTTCTTACCCCTTTCTCCTCCACAAATGTCCCCAAGACCTGCAGGGTAAACCATTTTTGATGCATAGTGATCAAAGCTCTGAGATTGGGAAGAAGTGACTAAACTTTCCATGTCTTACATGATGCAGACTTGAACTCTCCTGAAGGGGCCTTATCCAGCAAGGCCAGGACTGTGATGAAGTATAAGTTTGAAAGAGGAATCTGCTAGAGAGATAGTATAACCCACTGAGTGATAAGTGCTGACAGATAGGCACCTTGATGTTTGAAGTGCTTTCCCTTGCAGCAGAAGTATGTCTCTGATCCTGTTGTGTTATGGCCAGACTCAGTCTGTTTTGAAAACCCATACTTTCTTCACATGGAGACCCAGAAGGATTCCGGCTGAATGTACTTAACAGAACCCTGAATTTTGGGCCACAGTTAAAGAAGATAAATTTAAATATTCAATATTCTTAGAAGACATTTGTAACAATAATCATGAACATATGTCAGTCTGTTTACATTATAATTATTATATTTTCACATTAATGTTTTCTTAATGCCTCACCATTAAGTTAGTGTCCTTAGTGCACTAGTTCATAGATAATAAAAGTATTAAGTTATGACTTAAAAGGAATCATACAAAAATAAAACCATATAAGTTCAGTCCACTTCTGTTGATTAACAGATTGATGATGATGTTCAGTCTGTCCGGGTAGGCTCCTGTATAGTTCTTGTTCTCCACTATTGCTTTTCTGCAGGTTCAGCTTGTGTGTGCTCCCAGCATGGCCACACATGGAGAGAAACTGAAATATATGAGAGAGACCCAGAGTGGGAGAGTAAAGGTTAAGTGAAATGTTCTGGGATTTTCCAGGAGAAAACTGATCTACTCTTTGCCAAAAGCTTGGAGACAGAAGAATTGTCAGAAGCTAGTCATGGATGATTTGACTAATATGAGCTCTTAAAACAAAGTAGCGGCATTGATATGTTTTCAGTTCCTTGAACCAGTCTTCTTCAGTTACTGTTATTTATATAAAAAATTGTTATATATGTACATATATATACATGTGTATATATATATATATATATATATATATATATATGTACATATATATATATATATATACATACATATACAAATTTTGCAATATGCAAAACAAAACAAAAAATCTTGGGAGATCGATAATAATGACATTTTTCTTTTTATCCTTCTATTTCTAGCTTAGCACTTGGGCAAGTTTCCAGTGCTGACATGGTAATTCTGTCATCTAGTCTGGTAGTTCAACAATCACTGATCAGAGCATCTGCTTTTAAAGATAAGAGGAGCCAGGGGTATAACTTCATTATATACAGGACTAATTAGGCTTCTCTGTAACTACTTGAATACAGTGGGTACACCTGCATAGATAATAGAAGAAAATACTCTTTTACTTTCAATTAATAATAATTAAATATTAACAGGCATTTACATATATGCCAGCTTTCTGTGATTTGCAGTTTTGCTCCCCTGCATTGGCAAGAATGAGAAATGACTGAAAAGTCCTATCATTACTGGCATCCCAAAGGATTACTGCCTGCACTTTCATTCCTGCCCACTCTCTAATGTGGATTGCATTTTTTAGCCATGCAATCAGATATCATGTGTTCCTCAGGACCTCTGGAACATTCCTGCAGTAGGTGCACACTAAGTGGGAGAGACACAAATGAAGTAAAAACGTTGCCCTGTTATTTTTTTCATTAGACTGTTGCCTTTATTTTCCTTCTGCTTCACAAACTTGTCCAGAGGGGCAGGATCATGTTGTTTTCCATTACATTCCAGCTGTTGTTCTCACGTTTACAACTTTTGAGTTCTCTTCCTTGCAATCTTGTTTTATTTATAGTGGAATCCTTTTGACTCAGCATGTTTTCTTCCATTTCCTCTCAAGAGAGAATACTGTCACTGTAAGGACATGTAAACCTAACATGGCAAATATGTGGCTAATATCCATAATTTTTAGTAAAAGGAGGGTAAGAGTCTGTTATATCGCTGTCAGAAGGATTCATTCCTTACCTCCTACAGGAGAGGACCATGCTTAGGCATGCCAGGGTTTATGAGGTTTCAGCAAATAATTCACAGTGAAGGGCATCATGTATGGAGCAACTAGACATAAATCTGGAACCAGAGAAACAAAACTTATTGTTCTAGTTATGTTTCTTTCGGCTTTGGAAGTATTTATTTTGCTCTGTCAAATTGATAAACAAGTAAAAGCATAGGCCCCTTTTATGTTCCTTCCGTATAGTATCTGATACTTAACTAGAATCAACAAAAAGAGCTAAGGAGCTCAAGTTGGTGGTTCATCTGATTCATTTTCTGGTGCTTCCTGTTTCTCTCTGTTGGTTATGCAAATAGCTTTGATTGAGCAGGCTGCCAGCTTCTGCTTCATGGGTAGCTACATCAAATGAAGGTGTTCCTCAGAGATGTCATCAAATATGTTTACACTAAATTCAGTAATGGTGATCACTACTTTCATTCAAATGATTTGAATGAACGTGCATGGTAATTATTCTGTCAAAAGAATTCAGAACTGAAACTATGATTATAAATTTAATATTTTGTACTGATAAACACAATATTATAAGGCCAGGATGTTCATGATCCTTTTATAGCAAATTAATGCAACATCATTAGTCAGTGGGCACAGACCAGTGTATTGTTTAGTGGTTGCTTTCTACATTACTCTGATGCAGTTCCACAGTGGAATGTTTGTTATAAATCCTTATTATTAATCTCTGCTACTTTCATAAAAAAAAAATAATGTGAAGACATTCAGTAAAGTATAAGAAGGATAACTACTGGGAAAATAATGGAGGTGGGAAATGAGTATGAATCAGGCAATCTCTATTTGCAACTGGAATTTCTTTATTTTTATGAGTTATTATTTTACCTCTGTAGAGAAGGAGGTTCTTACCACTGTATATATTGTATCCACATGGAAATGTATCTTCTTAGAAAGGTAGATTAACAGTCATCTTTGTTCTGCATTTGAATTTAGAAGAGTGGAACTTTCAGTATTTGCCTAAATTACGTTCACTACAAAAATCTCATCTTCCATAATGTACTTCTCCAGGAGATCAATATCTCTCATATTATGAGACAGATATATGCCTTTCTAGAGATCCAGTTCACCTCTGTATAAACAGAATTAGGTTATCAGTATGCAGCAGTTTAAAATAAGCTCCATGCTTTACTCACTCGTGTGTGAGTAGTAGCATGACTTAGTTTACAGATCTATATAGGATTTTAGAAGGAATTCATAAAAATTCCTTTGAGACTTGACCTTGTTGACAATGTCATTGACATTACTCAATTTCTTCTCTATTACGCAATGGAAATAGTAAATGCAGCCTTATTGAAAAGCCTCACTGAGGTGTAGAAAGGCTGTAAGTTCTTTCAACATTTATTTATTAGTTTATTGAATATTTTTTTCTGTGTTGGGGGAATTTTCTGTGTCATGATATTTACTGAAATGATTAAAAACATTTGATGTGCCATATGATTAAAAATATTTAAAACTAAGGACTGTAGAAAAAAAAATCCTAGTTTGTTGGGTTTATATTTGTGAGAAAAGTTATATATATATATATATATGTATGTATATATATATATATATATACTTTTTTTCCAATAAGATGTTTCTGCTGTGACAAATGATGTAATAATCAATAAAAAAAAAAAAAAAAAAGAAAAAAAACAAGTAAAAAAACCTATAGGAGCTGAATCAAAGTGAAAACTAGATTCCATAGATTCCAGTGGTGATACTGTTGTGCACTGTCATTCTTATTTAATACTTGACATTTTTCAGCATTGTACAACGCAGATTTAGTCCTCAGGTTAACAAACACTGTTACCATTGATTAGTGAGACCACTTTAGTTTTTCTATCCTTGTGAGTGCTTCTGGAGAATCACTAATCATCTTAAAAGATCATTTTGCATCAGTATTTGTGCTTATTTTTGCCTCTGTAGTTGAGCACTATTTTTATGACTTTTTACACCAGGAAAGAATCTTGGCCCTACACTGGAAAAAGAAAAACACATTTCAGACTGTATTGGCGTAATGTACTGAATGTGTTTCCAGAGATATGTCCGGGATCTATCTTGTTTTTCAGTGATAGTTTATAATTATACTTCTTTTTCACTCAAGGACCCTTGTTTTGGCTTTCTGAGTGTGTAAATACAACAAGATATCTGTGTCTTTTTTTTTTTTTTTTTTCCCCACCTCAGATGAATGGAACAAATGTCCAGATTTGCCTAAATTGCTTCCAGGATGTAGTCTTTTTTTTTTTTTTTTTTTTTTTTTTAAGAGTTGTTTGTTTATTTGAAGGAAGTCTGCCAGCATTAAGAAGCAACATAAATGCAAGAACAAATGGTTATTTAATTATTTAAAAGCACTAGTATTGTATTTATTGGCCTATTGCTTGTGCTAAATTGAGCTGTTGTCATGGCATTAGTCTTAAGACAACACACAAATATGCATTTAATATACTGAGGATTTTTAAAACTTGATTGCCTTGTCAAATGTTGCCTTTCAGAGCTGGCTGGATTGTAACTGTTGTATTAGACTGACTTTTGTCTCAACAGCTATTGTCCCTATACTCAGTTCACACAGGGTAATTGGCTCAGACTTACACATGTCGAGCTCTTGCAGTTCCACCTGACCTTCTTGCTCCCTCCTCACCTTCTCCCTTGCTGCATGTTCTCTCACAGAGATGCTCTGCAGCTTCCTGGCACTGGGCAAAGTCCGGCCCAGATAAGCTGAACGGATCTGTCAGGCAGATAAATCAAGGTCCATGGTTTTGTTGATTGCGTGGAATGTTTTGTGAAGACATGACAGCTCCCTACCTCAGTAATGCTTGAGTTCTCAAGTTTAGCTATGGCTGATGGCATGTTAGCATCAGGAAGGAAACACTGCCTTTTGGTTCCCCTCAAAATGCTCTGGTTTTATTTTGGATGCTTCAATTATTGGAATTAATACATAAGGGTTTTACAGGCAACATCCTGCCTGAAACCACATGTTGGAGAAGGCTGAAGTAGAAGATACTCTCGAGGTTAGTATGACATGCAGGAAAGAAGGAAAAGAGTTATTGCCAGCTTTTGAAGATTTTCTGTCTTCCAGCTTGGATATCAGATATCAGGTTTGGTCCAGATCCCACTGCATCCTCCAGTTCACTACTTGCATCCATTGAATTCTCACAGTTGTTAAAGAACAAGCTTTTGAGAAGTACAAAGCTCCTTCCTTTTTTTGTTTCTATATCTGCCACTGAATTTACCAGGCTGTTGTAGCTAACTACCTTGCATCAGAAGCTTTATAAACTAAACATAAGCTTAGAATTAGGTGTTTAGCATGAGCCTAGGTGTTCTGAGTGTCCTATGATTGAGTATGATGTCTGAGTTTGACAGTCTGCCAGCTGTGGGTGTGCACATTCCAGTTCAACTTTTGCTGTATGGAATGCAAATAATTGATGTTGTGGATAGGTATGGCTATCACCACAGGGCTTGGGACCAAGATTCGCCCCCAGTTCTGCTTGGTACAGCTCCAATATAGACACAGTGATGGGTTGGGGCAGGACTTGGGGGAACAAATACTGGCCCTCAGTTTTCTCAGCAGGCTTCATCCTTTCTTGCTCTTATCCCTCCAAATACTCTACCACTGTTAAAACTCCCCAGCTATTCCAGATGCTGTCCTTTCTGATGCTGTACTGCCACCTTACAGACATCAAGTACACCCTCAGCAAGTTGGCAGGTGACACCAAGCTGAGTGGTGCAGTCAATACTTTGGAAAGAAGGGAAGTCATCCAAAAGGATCTGGACAGGCTGGAGAAGTAAGGTCAAGTGCAGGATGCTGCATTTGGGTTGGGGAAATCCAGATATTTCTACAAACTGGGAGAAGAACCCCGTGAGAGCAGCCCTGTGGAGAAGGATTTGGATAGTGACAAAACAAGGGGGAATGGTCTTAAACTGAGACAGGGGAGGTTTAGGTTAGATTCTATGATCTTCAGGTTCATGTTGTTCTTTCTGCTTTCATTGTCCCAGAAAAGTT